>NC_133170.1:60258750-60863125 GCF_040802235.1 Manis javanica | reverse complement strand
ATTTTTAATTCTCCTAGAGTTCTGCCATCCATAGACCCCCATGTGTGATAACCACTAATCTCCATCCTCTTCTTCACCATTCAGGAGAGGGACCGGGCCAAGAGAGTGGGCAGCACCTGCCTGGTGGCGCCCGCTGCTTCCGCAGATGCGGGAACTCAGGCGCAGCCCCTAGTTCCGACTTCCTCTCTGTCTCAAGGCTGCTCTCGTTCCCCATGAAGCCTCACTGACTTCCTATGTACAAAATGGTGATGTTAAAGGCTACTTATTACTTTTTCATTTCTTTTTCCTAAATATATATTCTCTGTGTCTCTATTAGAACACAGAAACTTGGAGTTTCAAGTTAGCATTATTAATTCATGGAGAATAATATTGTTTTAAGCTGCAACCGGAGCGCCCTCTAATGGCTATTTACTGCACAGTGAATTCTTAGGAAAATGAAATACCCCTGATATTTAAAAAGGACTTTTAAATTGTTTAATGAAGCATTGTTTGCATTTGCATCCCATTTCAGGTTCTAGAAAAACATGACATCTCCACCTCTGAAAATCATATCCATATAAGTGAAAACAAAATTTACTCAATATGATAGTTAATTTTATGTGTCAACTTAACTGTGTCACAGGATGCCCAGATGTTTGGTCAAATATTATTTTGGGTGTATCTTTGAGTGTGTTTGGGGATGAGATTAACATTGAATCAGCAAACTGAGTAAAGCAGATTGTCCTCCCTAGTGTGGGTGGGTCTCATCCAATCAGGTGAAGGCCTGGATAGGACAAAGGGCTGACCCTCCTCCCTGTAGTAAAGAACTCCCATCTGACTGCAGGAGCTAGGACATCGGTGTTCCTGCTTTTGGAGTTGGACTGAAACATCAGCTCTTGGTTCTTAAGCCTGCCAGCTTTCAGACTGAATCTTAACAATGTTGGCTGTCTTGGTTCTGAGGCCCTCAGACCCGACTAGAACCACACCATCAGCTCTCCTGGCTCTCCTGCTTGCAGTTGCAGATCTCAGGACTGCTCAGCTTCTATAATTGTATGAGCCCTTCACATATATTCATATATCCTGTTAGTTCTGTTTCTCTGGGGAACTCTAATAAAGTCAATTTCAAGGTGCTTTAAAAAAATCACTATTACGCAGTGTGGGGTGGCTCTCCTTGAAGCATCAGTCCGCCTACCATCATGAATGGTTTTGACTAATCAGTCGTCAAGTCATGCTGACAGTGAAGAACAAGAAAAGTGAGATCTGTGATCACTGATTTCTGAAAGTATCACATAAAAATAAAATATAAAATATTCAATAAAAGCAGGATGAGCTCTAGAGGTGTTGCATTTTACCTTCACGTTTGCCCTTACATTGGGCTTGATCCTCACAGCAATTCTGAGAGCAGAGCAAACATCCTCAGCTCAACTTACAGACTCGCAGCTCCATAACCTGGTCCCACAGATGGCAGCTGACCTCTACATTGTGCCTTTCCCATTATAACCATGGTATCACTAAGTCATTCTCTGCCACAAACCAGTAGGGCAGCATCTCCAGCTAGTTCTCTAACCCCATGGACTGGGGGTGATTTTCAATGGGTATTGTGTTCCCAGTGGCTGTTTTCTGGCTGACCTGGTCCAATAACCTAGAACAGGATATAAATAATCCCAAGCACAGGTTTTGGCATTTCTGTTTAGAACAAGTGACTTTCCTCCATCCAATGGCCCACCACTGTACAAAAGAGTGATTGGGATCCAGTGTGATTTGGAGTCTTAGTGAAATAGTTATATTATTTACATTGTAAAATGTAGTAAAAAATAATAATAACAGTAAAAATGTGTGAAGTAAAACTTTCTAGAAGTCAGGAAGCAAATCTTATTCATCTGTATCCCTGAAAGCCCTCATGCAGAGCAGGTGCTCTGTAAACATCAAGTATATAAATAAATGGATGGATAAATCATAATAATTTTACTGTCTGATTATCACCTGTTCTGCACCTATGAGATGCCAGGACCTGTGCTAAGTCCTTTACATTCATTACTTCTAATCCTCTCTACCACTTTCCTGAGTGATAGTATTTTTCATTATACAGCTGAGGAAACTAAGGCTCAGAGAAGCTATGTGCTCAAGGTCTCACAAATGAAATAATAGTGCTGGGACCAATGCCTCAACTGTTTGGTTCCAAAGCCCACATAGTCTTCACCCCAACCTGACAGTTACCCACCACTGATGGGTCACAGGACAACTTCACAGCCCATAGGAAGCATATGAGTGGCTTCATGTTGGTGTATCATTCTCAGACATGACCAAATAATCATGGGTCAGGACTAGAGCCATCCCATGCTATCTCAGGACCCTGGAGAGCAACTCCTCTGTCATCCCTGATCACTGCATTTGCAGGACACCCAAGGATTGAGAAGGCTAAGTAGCCTCTCTGAAATATGGAAACACTGCACGTGTTCCAAGGGCCAGGAGCAGGACAGGGACCTATCCCCTCCCCAGGTGTGTGCCCCATGCCTTCGCTGGCTTACCTGGTCTGAATGCTCTTGGAGATGATGCCTATGGCTTTGGGCAGTTGCTCTCAGAAATCCTACTTTATAATAGAGAAACTCCCTACAAAACTTAGTATTTGGCTTCTGTGAGTTTGTTTACAATATTTAAGGAAACCTACCTTTACTTAGAGACTCTTTGATGCATCCCCAATGTGCATTTACTAACAGCTTTTTTTGTCTCTGATCTTTCCCCTTTCTAAGTCACATTTTAACTTTAACTACAGAGGTTACAGTGATGGGCATGTGTCAACAGATTTCACTGTCTTCCAGATGACATCAGTACCTGCAGACAGAATTTGCAGGAAGACCTCTCCTTCTTGGAGAAGAGAATTCACAAAGTAGGTTTTTCAGTTATGTGAGGTAGTTAAGATAAATTGTTACAAATACCTATAGAAAGTTGACCACTGAGCAAATACACCAGTATTTTTAAAACAATATTTTTCATCTTTTGAATCAACTCCTACAAAATGAGTAAACTCTGAGACAGCATATCCCAGCATGTGTTCCATAGGGTATTAAGAGATGTTCTGGGTAACAAGGATTCTGTGATGAATCAGTTTGACAAACACTGTGGAAACCTGTTTGCTTAAAATGGTAGAATCCTCCTCATTCTATTACGGGGAATACCGTTACTCCCATAAACAGAATACACTGCATGGTGTATTAGGATTCTCCAGGGAAACAGAACCAGTAAGATAAATACATATAAGAGGAGATTAATTATGAAGAACTGGCTCACATGTTTACGGAAGCCGAGAAGTCCTACAATCTGCTGTCTGCAAGCTGGAGACCCAGGGAAGTTCATGGTGTGATTCAGACCCAGTCCCCAGTCCTGAAATCCAAGGCAGCCAATCATGTACATCCCAGGCTGAGGACAGGAGAAGGTGAGATGTTCCAGCTCAACAGCAACGCTCTCAGCAAACTGGATGATGCCCGCCTGCAGTGGGGAAGCCCTCTGCTTTACTGAGTCCACCAACTCAGAAGCACCCAGAAATCATGTTTAATCTGAGCACCCCATGGCCAATCAAGTTGACATAAAAAATTAGCCATCACACATAGTTTTTTGCCTAAAATTGTTCAATCACAGAACCACTCTGTTTATAATTGAGTGAGCTGAAGGACTAACACTTGAAAAATACGTTAGGGAAAGGCACTTCTGGGTCCTTTGATTTTTAGTGAATTCCTGTCTCAACTCAAAGTGTCATCCATGCTCTAGCAAAGCAGGGGACAAATCGTATAAACGTCGGTAACTGACACGTCCTCTTCACAATCCAGCAAGCTGCCAAGTGGGACTATGAATTGTCTTGAATTGTCTTGGGATTTTTCTGCAGTTTGATACAAGCTTACAACATTTTGGGCTGGGACGCACCCTTTCTGTGTACCATTCAGGAAGACACTGAGGTTTTTCTCTTTTCATATTCATCTCTCCCTTCCTCTGCTCTCCTTTGGATTATTTGCTGTTGATTTTTAAACATTTGAGTAGGGTGCTTATTCCATCTACTTTCATTCTCTTTTTACTGATGTAAAAATTTAAGGCAGTTCACCTCAGCAGAGCTTCACCTCTGTCTGTTATGATTTGTAGTGTTTTCATGTTTCCTCAAAATACCAAACTTGGTTTATAGTTATTCTTTGGCCAAAAGATTGTTTGAGATAAATGTGGTGATGGTGGCATATTTCATTTCCATGGGGAAAGGTCTTCCTGCATTTTGTCATTGCTATTAGCTTCATTTTTTTTTCATTATGGAATTAAAAGCATACGATGTGTTGACTTGATAAACATTTTACATTGCCCATCACCTCACAGTTACCTTTTTTTTCTTTTGGTGAGAAAGATCTACTATCTTAGCAAATCTCAAGTAATGCAAGGCAGTATTACTGCCTATAGTCACTATGCATGATTTTAAAATAACATTTAATAGACTTTCCCTTCATTTGTTGCTTGCTTATAATATAGAGAAGATTATTGTCTCACACCAGATTTGTATTAGAATTCCAGGTATATTTTTCTTCAAAAAGATTTATCTTAATCCTTTCTTTCCCAGAAGCTGGGGAATGGAAACCCAATTACATGGCTCTCTTAAAAGGGTTGGCTGTATTTCTGGGCAGGGAGCAAAAATGATCCACATCTACCAGTCTTACTGTTTCCTTCATCTCAAAGGAGCATAGTTATGAATGGAAACCAGGACTTGCTCTTTAAACCAGGCTTTCACACTCCCAGTTTCCCTGGGCCTCATTTTCTTTATTGTGTGTGTGTTTTGGAGATTATTCAGTAGCAACCAACAAAGCTTTAATTCATTTTCCAAGTATTGTACTTTATTCCACTGTATGAATTTCCAATAATTAATTTGGTTTATTAGTGCAATTCAAGGAATCTTTATTCAAATCTGAAGACAGAATGAAAGACATAAATTAGTTAATTAGTGATGAATAATATGTAAAGATAAACAAGGAAGACCCAGCATTTAATGAGACAAGACACTTAGAAATAGAATGGTTTTTATTTGATCTGTCTTCATGAAAAAAATCCATAACTAGAATTCCAGATAAGCTTGGGTGCCTACATTTTTCAGTCAACTAGATCTATAATGTGCCTACTCACAGGAAGGAGATGAGGTTACCCACATTGTAATTACAGAAATTCCTACATAGGAACGATCATGTCCAGGGTGCAGCCTAAGACCTGTAAAATGTTGGCAAATGTTACCCAAATGTAGGCCTTTGCTCAAAACCAAAACAACCTGCTGTCTTCCCATTTTCTCCTCCAGCTATGTACAGAAAGACAGAAGCACTATGTACCTTATCATTTTCTATCACATACTTTGTATTATTAATCACTTACTTAAGTTCTTTTCTGCCACCTTCCTTGGAAGGTGTAAAGAATAAACACCCTCAAAAGAGTAGAAAACTGTAAGTATATAAATGTTGAGCCCAGAAAAATGAAGCACAGCAAAGTGAAGAAGATGTTAAAATATGAATGTGTTGGCTATTATTTATCAGCAGTGAACAGTGGCAAGAGCAGTTTATTGTTCATCAAAATGTTTTTCTTCTTCTTGGCCGTACAACTAGATTTGTTTCCCAGACTCCCCTGCAGTTGGAGGCCCTCTGTTTAAATTTCTGCCAATGGGATGTGAACAGAAGTGCTACTTCCGGCTGCGGTCCATGAAAGCCCTCCTGGGGCATTCTCCCAAACTCTTTCCTTCTACTTGACTGAGAGGACATGGCAGAGCCTCTGTCACCTTAGGTCCTTAAATTACGAGATGGAGGAGACGTATCCAGCCAACACACACACCTGCCAGGACTGTCACCTGAGCCAAAGCACACATTTTGATGGCCTTTGAGCCATTAATCAGCTGTGGGTGCATCTGTACATCAGCCCAGTGCAGCCTAAATAACACACGACTGACACAAAGCACAGCAAGCCTGTGTTTTCTGTTTGGGTTTCAGCAGGCCTTTACCAAGGCAGTCTAGACAGATGTCCACCCAGTCAGCTCTCAGTTGTTCAGGCATGCCTAGTGTTGGACCCGAGTGAGACCTGGCTCCCAGCACTGGAGGTCTCAGCTGGAACAGGGGTTCAGTTAATTTTCCAAAGGAGTAAGCCCAGAACTCTTGGACAGTGAGCCTCCAGAAACTTCTGGGGCAGCAAGTGTCCAGTTGAAGGACATCATCAGTTCAAAACCACAGGCCCATAACCTGGAGTTGAGGGGCACATGCTGCTCGTGAGTCATTGTGTTGAAATCAGGAAAGAGAGCTGTGTCAGTGTCTGGAGTCAGGCAAGTTGGCCACACCAGGAACCCCAGGGATGCAGGCCAGAAGCCAGGGTCTTGGCTGCTGCGTTCAAATTCCCAGCTGCAGACCTTACTAATTATGAAATCTTGGGCAACTTATTAGTGTCTCTGAGCTGATTTACCTCTTCTATAAAGCTCAGATAATGAAGCTACACAGCTCTAAGGTTTGTTGTGAAAATCAGATGTACTCAAAGGGCTTAGTCTGGCACATAGTAAGCACTCAGTTAACGATGGCTATTTTTATTAAGATGAGTGAGAAGGATGATCCTGGGGGGACTCAGGATCTGGTACAAGCCAGGAGCCTGGCCGGAAAGGGTAGAGAACCAGGGTTATGCTCAATGCAGAGGTTCCCATCTGAAGCTGCAGCCTAGCCCCACCTGGATCTGAAGTGTGGGTAGCTGGGTCTTTCCACTACTCTGCAACCCTGTGACTCACCACCAATGACCAGCACAGGCCAGACAGCATGGAGTGTCCTGGTCACACACATGGGGGGAGGGCAGTGACAGGGACATCCCCCACCCCTGAGGGAAGCATTCTGAAGGCCTACCAGCCCTGAGGGCGGCCCAGGCAGAGTCAGTGCATTGAGATTGGCCAGGGAAGGAGGGCTGAGGAGTGGACCTTGCACGTCAGCATCTCAGATGCCTTAAGTATCAGCCATGTGACTTCTGGTAAGTCTCTGAACTTTATTTTTTTTCTCATCTAAAATGCTGTCTTAAAGAGCTGCATTATGACTAAATACAATAGCACGTTATCTTAGGAAATACCTAACAGGGCATAGTTCTGTAAACTTTCACTGCAGGTCAGGGAAGGGGGGACTGATGTTTATGCGGTCCTGTGTTGATGGGTAAATGGCTGGGCTGTGCATGGGAACCATTCAGTTTGCTACAAAACCACTCGGAGGCCCTGTTGGTTGTGATTTACCATGACAGTGCCCAGTGTGGTGAGCTGGCTCAGCTATAAAGTGCCTGTGAACGAGCAGTGGGCCAGCCCCGGAGCCCCTGCTCCCAGTGCCCCTCTCTGCCCCAGGTGCGCCCTTGCAGCCCGTCTCGGTTCCCTTGGCCGCTGTCATAGCCCTTGGCCTTCAGATGCACATCCTTTAGCACTGGGTGCTCAGTAGCTCCACTCTGTGCTGGACCCTCAAGGGCAAGCTCCCATGGCTGAGTTTTTAGGTATAAGATCATCTGTTGCACACTTGGCAAGGAAATCCTAATTCTCAGGAAGTGGCCTTATCTCCGACCCACCCCAGGTGCCTCTTCCACCCCTTTCATGCAGAAGCCCTGGAAGGCCCCATCTGTGCCCCTGCAGGGTCATACCCAGCGCCATATCCTATACTCAGCAGGGGATATCTGGTCTCCAGACGTGCAGGATGGGGTGGTGGCTCTTGTGCCGTCCGCATGGATGAGCTCTTTCAGCACTGGCCTCTTTTCCTGTACTTTAAGGACAGCCTCTGTGTTTTCCTGCTGTCTTTCTCCTCTCAAACCTGTCTCAATGGCCTCCCCAACAATATCAGTTGCTACATTGTTCTTAAGGATAAAAAGTGTCTTCTGCACAGGGTCCAGGAGAGGCTTCTCTGAGACCCAAGGCCATTCGTGTACCTGTTCTGGGACTGGGTTTGTTGCTTGTCATTTAGGTATGTTGGACCCTCCAAAGTCAAACGTCTGTACCTGTGCCAGGTCTGTGACTCTAAGGAGCCTTCACTGTTCACAGCCTTCACTGTCTTAGACTCAGAGGATCCCTCTGCATGGGGACATTTCTGACTCCAAAACTTTACCTGCTCTTGCAAGAATTTCTGTGTAACACTATTGTTACTGAAGAATTAATTCAGTCCAAATGCTTTCCAGTATTTAAGAGAACAGAGGGAGACTGACCGCAAGGTGAGGGAGATGACTTGTGCCTGGGGGTGGCGTGGGGGCTGACAGGCACCAGAAGTGGGCTGGGGGGCCCGGCCAGAGGCAGAAGGTGGCCCAGAGGCAGAAGGTGGCCCACTTTCTCTGTCAAGAAGCCACTGCCTAGGACCCCAGGAGAGGCCGGGCTGAGGTCTACACTGTTCAGATGGGGATGGCAAGGCCCAGGAGGAAGCAGGGCAGCACTGAAAAGCCACCTGATAGAAAACCACCCGGTCTGAGGAAGGAAGCAAACCAAGGGGAGCAGGACAGAGAGGCGCCATGGGTGGGTCTGGATGGGGGACGTCACTGCAACAGTGGCTCAGCAGCCTGACACAGAAATGAGACAGCATTTCTATCCAGGCCTGAAAACCACTTCAAGTCCCCAGCTTCTGAAGAAAGGAATTTGAACTCCTCAAAACACCCCTAAGTTTTCCTGAGTCTTGGCCACATCACAGATGGAGAATTAGGGGCCCAGGTGGCACACCTGGTGCCTTTATTCATTAGCTACCTCGGCCCAAATGCTGCTCAGAATCCCCTTCGAGCTGAAAGCCCCAAACCTGTTTTCTTTGTCCCATCAGTTTCTCATAAATCTTTTGCCTCTCTCAAATGTACAAAAACTGCCTGCCGTGCCAATTTCTTGGGGTCTCAGTTTAGCTGCTGGGCCCCCATGAACACTAATTAAACTCAGGTTTTGTCTCCCGGTAATCTGTCTGGTCAGTTTGATTCCTAGACCAACCGAAGGGACCTGGAAGAGGAACGGTCTTCCTCACCAACGTGAGGGCCAGGGCAGTTTGCTCGGGGCAGTGGCGATCTCTGCTGCTGACTCCAGCTGGACCTGCACGCCCCACAGAGAGAGTCCTCCCCGTGGCAACCCTGGGGAGAAGACCAGGATGCAGGCGCAGCAAACCCGCCAGGCCTAAGTGACTGGAGGCACAAGGACTTCCTTCCCTGTTGATCGTGCGTTCACATCTCAGGGACATTGCAGACATTATGGTGCCCCTTTTCTCTGCTTGGTTTTTTGTTTTTCACGCACACGTGTTTCCATACATATTCATGAACAAAGTCACTCTTGCTTTCGGCTTTCTGTTTCCTCACATATCCCTGTGCTCCTTCAACTTTAAAATCTCCTTAGGAATAGAAGCTCAGTTAAAGTTTGCATTTTTGTGGCACATTTTCCCTTTATTTTGTCTTTCTCCTTTTACTTTTTAAGTAGCTTTGAAACGCCTTCCCCAGCATGTTTTTTCAGTCTGACATTGCCCACTCGAAATTTCCTGTTCCTCAGAATCCCCTTAACGCTTTCTGGCCTCTGCAGGGTCTTCTCCCTTGAGGTGAGATGGGTGGTGCCTACTGTGGGTAGAGAAGCTGGTTCTGATTTCCCATCAGAGGCCTCCAGCCACACGGTAAGAGAAACGATACAGACATAGGACGGAGAACCCCTGCCTTTCATAGTGGAACGTGGCTGCTGTCAGGTAGATGGCCAGGAGCAGCCTGGTATGACTTGCACCAGGACACACATGCTGGCTCGCTGCTAAGATTCAGTGCGGCTCGAGGACACCTCCATGCGCTATACCACCACTGCCGGCAACACTCAGCGAAGGTTGTGACTTACGCCAGGAAGATTAGAGGGACAGCTCTGAAGGCCAGTCCCAGCATCACCTGAAGTTGGATCCCTCCAGCCTGCCTGCACCCTCTTCCATCAAATAAACCACATTTCACGGAGCTCTCTGGAATTCGGGTGATGTCCATGATACCCCCTCTGACTAGGTCCTGCTATGGGTTCATCTCCTTACAGAGAAACAGCACCCTGCATTTTCAAACTGTCGGTTGTAAAAGTGTAATGTGGGCCTCACATGATTTGTGTTTTATTCAATATATGACCTTGTCAATAAACAACTTCAGAAGCCAAAAACCCCACCAAAAGTGAAGTCTCTCTTGCATCCTTACAGATTTATGGTTCTCTGATACTCTGATGCTTCCTTTCAACATCCAGAATTCACAAACTAATCCTGATTTTTCTCCCTGCCCAGAAAGATGGAATCAACTATCCACTGAGGGCATTTTCCTTTCATTGGAGAACAGTTTTAGAATCCACAGGCACTAGTTCTACAAATAAGCTCATTCCACATTCTGGCTGGAATTTGGCAGAATGGCAGCAAAAATATCCAACAGCATAAATCACTGAGGGAACAGAGTGGATAAAACCTTCTTTAAAAGACAAGTCCATGGATTCTTACAGATATTTTCAATTCACCTCTATTTTAATAAGTTCTTGCCTGACTCTAGTAGAAATGTTCATTAATTTATTTTCTCACTCTTTGAATAACTAAATTTTTGTTGTTTTTATTAATGTTAGTTTTTTTAAAAGCTCTATATTTTCATACCAAACCAATGGGTCTAAATGTCAGCATCGCCTCCCCAAAATTCAGAAGACGCCACATTTTTTCTTCTGTCTTGACACAGCTCAGCTGCCCTGAAACTGGCTCCCTGGTGGGCAGGAGTTGATTCTTTGGTAAGTATTACCTTAGCACCAATATCTGAAAGGAAAAAAGGTCTGGCTAACATGTAGGGGACACCAAAGAAACTGAGTTCAGAGCACTGAGTGTGACACACAGATTCCTTGTTTGCTTAAGAAAAAACAATAAATGCACAATATAGACAAATACCACTTCTCAGCATTTAAAAACCAATCTCCTCTATCAATTTTCTCTCTTTGAGCTCTCTTACTTGAATTTATTTTCCCTTTATGTTTTTTCTTTCACTGGTGCCTTGTATATTTATGGAACAGAATGTTTAGTAAAGATAGCAATTTCACCCAGGCCCATGGGTACGGAGTGTGGCCTCAGGCGAGTCAACTATGCACACTTCTCGCCAACCCCACACTCGATCAGTCACAGTGCATGTGTTCACACCATGGAAATGGGCCAACACTGTAAATCATGAATTTCCACCCAGACAGCCAGTTGTTAGCATCTACCGGGACAAGTCTGGGTACACACCTCAGCCTGCCCAAAACAAAAGGTCAGAGCCTATAACCAGTTAACACACAGAAGGATCACAGTTGCATGCCGAATGCCGTGTTGGAGAACTTTGCACAAGAAGTTAACCTAGACTGGTGCTGGGAGCTTTGTGTACACTTTGCCATATTCACTGCTCAGTGCTCCCCAGAACCAACCCTTACAAAACAAAAAATACAACTGGGTTACAACACATTTTAGTTATAATACCCATTTAGTTATCCAGAGTTTCAAGTAATTTCTAGATATCTTTTACCCATCCCCAGAGGGTTTTATTTTCACAACAAACATGGAGAATTCAGTAATTTCTAGTTATTAACATTTCTGTGCTAATATCCAACTTTTTTTTATATGAAAAAACACACGCTGTGCTCTCCCCTCCCCGATTCTGCATCCTGGAGTAACTCTGCGTCTTCTGGGTGATACGGGGTGGGTAGAGCCCTGTGAGCTCTGAGTACGGGCTTTGGCTTTGCCAAAATCTCAAACAGGCTGCAGGACCGTTAAGTTTCCTTGTAGGGTCAGGTGGGTCTGGCCCTCATTTGTTTTTCCTAGTGGTCTGTCGTGACCAGGCCCCGGGGTTATTCCTAGGAATAAAACGGCCTCAGCTATCTCATCTCTGGAAGCCGTTCACATTGGAGGTTGTCACTTTGTTGCTCTTTTAGCACCTGAATTTAGGCAGGAGAAACATTGCTGCCTGAAGGCTCTGTGCAGCTCGGTTTCCTTGCCTTTGTACTGTGACTGCCACAGAGAAGCAACTTCCCCTCAATGAGGAAGCCAGGATGCCAGCCTCGCCCCCAGGGCTGCCCTGGGACAGCATCTGGCTTGACCCCTCTGGCCGGGGGGTGCAGCATGCACGCTGCCTCTTGCCTGGCCAGCACTCTCCCTGCTCTCTGGCCTCCCGCTCCCCCAGCCCCACGCCTGGAGCAGGACTTTCTCTGGCACTGCCCCCCTTCTCATTTGTCTTTTAGCCCCAACAAGGTCTGGCTGTGCTCCTTCAAGGCCATGAGCCTGCCTGGCCCCTGCTCCCAACACAAGACAGCTCCCACGGCCTTGCCTGCCTCTCCTCCGAGCTCCCCTCTCCCTCATACTGCCCGTTTTACATCCGTCCGCATTCTACAACATTCTATGACCTTCTACTGTGTCTTCCTGCCCATTATTAAAGGAGTGCGAGGAAGGGTGTATCAACTCTGTCCTTTTTCTCCATGTCAGAAGCCAGCAGAAGCTACAGTAACCCAGACCAAAAATGGACTTAGAACAAGTGTTTTTGTTTTCTAAGACTAAGAACTTTGGAGAGACCCCTGGCTTTTCATTAGACTCCCACTTATCTCCCCATAAACGTCTGTATCTGGCTAATATTGTTGACTATTTCTATACAGCTTTTCTGTTATTTCTTCAAAACAGGAATTATTTCAAATCTTTTTGATGTGGAGAAGGGTCGACATTTCTTGAATAGCCTTTTGTGCTGTTGTCATTTTTTATTCTACTGCATCACTGAGACTGTGAGATTTTATGGCTTCTGCTTATTGGGAAATTATAGTATCGTGGGTTGTTAAATTTCAGGCATGGGGCATCTTGTTGCAATTACCATCTACTATTTGCTTTTTATATTCCACATTTTGTTTTCCAAATTTATCTACCTGATGAAGCATATCGGATTCATTGGTTTTAACTGCTGTTTAGGGTTTTATTTGTGGATATACCAGTACTGGTTTATTCATTCTCCCATCGGTGGATATTTTGATTAATATCTTTCTATCTCTCTCTCTTTTTTTTAATGGCAAATAGTGCTTGCTTCACGGAACAGATTTAAATGTCTCTCCTTTTTCCATGAATGAAAGTTTTCTCTAGGAAGGGTGCCTAAAATCACACTTGCTTGATCATAGCTTATACAATATCCTGCTTTACCAGTATTCCGAGATTTCACTCCAAAGGTGTTGTAATAGTTATAAATTCTCATCAGTAGCTTATGAGAATTTTTCCCACATCCTTGCCAACATTTGGTAATTTTTAATTTTTGCCATTATGATGGTTATTCAATGATATCTTTTTTTTTTGGCACATCCCTGAAGAAAGATATACATCTTCAGATTGAAGAAACTTGAGTCCTGAGCAAAATACATAAAGATAAATCCACTCTAAGTGACATCATAGTAAAACTTCAGAACACCAAAGATAAAAAGAAAATCTTAAAAACAACAGAGGGAATATAAAATTTACTTACAATGGAAGAGCAAGCGGACTGAGAGCTGATTTCTCATTGGCAATTACAGAGGTCAGAAGACAATAGAATATCTTCCAAATGCTGTTGGGGGAAAAAAACCTGTCAAACTGGAATCCACACTGTTCTCCCAGGAGTTGTAGTCTGTGCATCCTCGGCTGGCCTCACACACCTCCTCAGAAATAGACTCCGCTTCTTGGCCAAAGGGATGGGCAGGCATGTGAAGCCGGCAGATTCCAGAGCGGCATGACCTCTGGTCATATGACTGATCCAAAGCATAGGTATATAAACAAGGAAAGCCAGGAAGAGCTCTGGACGCCCTGGGCCGCGCCCTCCCTGTACTGTGGATGTGGCCTCTTTGGCCCCTCGCATCTGAAAGTCTTGAGAGGAAACTTTTAGAGAAAAGGAGAGAGAAAGAGAGAGTCTCTAGCAGAGTTCATTTTTAACTGACTGGAGGTGCAGAAGTGGTAGAGGGCAGTGAGGTGTGGGGAGTGGAAAGATGGGAGACGAAAGCATGAGATGAAAGTACTGCTCGTCAGTGGGTGAATCAGGCACCACATATCAAAGCTTTCCACTCAGAAAATAGAGCATCTCAATTTGCGTACACTCCCACCCCAGGCCAGAACCGTGTGGATCTGTGTGTCCTGGTGCTGTACATCTATGTTCTCTTTATTCAAACCAAAGACAACATAGTCCATTCAAGTCACAGAATTTCAGAACTGCTTGAAAAAGTCACCATAAACCCTTGTTCTGAATCAGTTGCATCCCGAGGGGGATCTGAAAGGTTCAGAAAATAGCTGCCTCAAGAAGCAGCTTTATAAAGCTTTGTTGGGTGATAAATGCACTAAGGATTTTCATTTTCACAACAACTTGGGTGTCACGGGTCAGAAGAGAATGGAAATTAGAAATTGGAAAGACTTGCCAGCCCCACCTCCTTCCATATGTGGACAGAGCATCACGGGGTATCTGCCACAGCCCTGGGCCCCCCAGCAGCATGTTTGAGCAAGGGGACCACAGGGGATGGAAGAGGCCTAAGCCACTCCTCCCAGAGCACATGCGCAGCAGAAGGAAGGCAGCCTCAGGAGGGGAGAATCCCTCCTTCTCTGTCTGTCTGTCTGTCTGTCTGTCTCTCTCTCACACACACATATATTTTGGTGCCAAATGCTCCCGGTTCCTCTTTTGGACTCCAGAGAGCTGAGCAAAAGAAAACTTGTACAAGAAGAAAAGGAAGGTGTCACATGAGAATCTGGGTTCAAATATTTGGCTGAGGGCTTTTGGAGACCTGTGACAATGAGGTAACAGCGAATTAAAACCAGGCAAAAGCAAGTTTAGGCAGTAGATACGGCAACAGTGTAACCATTAACCATTCCGCTCAGGTGAGCTTATCTGCAAGGCGTGAGGGCACCCTGGCAGCGTCTTCTTGGGAAAGAGAAGAAAACCAGGACTGGGACACCTGGAGCCAGAACGCCGCTGCTGTGGGTCAGCACCCCATCTGGGGCTGCTCTTCGTCACCTGACAACAGGAACTGGCAAGAATCAAAGTGGTGCTGGTTGGGCAGAATCTCAGTCAACACCTGGGAACAAGATCTGGGAAGGCAGTGGACATGGTATGAAGAAATCTAAAACTAAGCTATTTTGTGAATTTAAGTTATGAAAAAGGAGATGAGTGAGCAAAAGAGAAGGGAGGAAGGTGGGAGCTGGAAGAAGAGGAAGGCGCAGCCGTTGGAGGGGCAGGAAACAAACAGAAGCCTGTGGTCTCCATGGGCTCAAGCTGCTCCCGCCTCCCACCCCTACCTAAGAGTTCTGTGAGCAACCCAGATGAGATCTCAAGTCCCAGAAGGAACCTTAGGAAAATAATGGACGGAAGGGCTGAAGAAATACGCAAGGCAGCTGAAACCACTTGATCTTGATCTTTGCATCTGAGAAAAATCACCGGCAAGGAAATGGACAGGATCGTTCCAAAAATAATGAGTTGGTTGGCAGATGACCATAGTATTAAGAAGATGAAAAGTCAGATGGCACCAAAATGCACATTACCGAGAGCTGAAGAAAACAGACATCATTTACATTCTAAGCTGAATAACGAGGTGTCAGCAAGGCATCAGCTGGAAGAAAAAAGTTGGAAAATGATCTTTTTTTTTTACTGCTTGCAGCCAAAGCTCTAGCTGGAAATAAATGCAAAACCTTGCAGCTGGCAGGCAGTCCTTACCAATCCCCATCAGTGGAAAAGTAAGACTGTTAAAGGGTCTGACTCAGAAAGCTTAAAAACAGAAGCTGTCAGCTGCAGAAGAGGATGTTCACAGGAATTTAAGAAATGGAGAGTGAATTACAGTGAAAACAGATTATGTAAACATCCGTTAGATCACCATGCAGAAAAGAAAAAAACTGCCCAGGACACCAGGCGTTTTCTTTCTGATGCACCAAGATTTCTTTCTTTAGAGAAAAGAGATGTTGCCTTCCTGAGACAGAAATGGCAGGCAGCAAACCCAGACTGCTGTGCTTCAGAGATCTCAGAAATAAAAACAAACCCAGGGAGATCAGCTAAATACCTCCCATCCATTAGAGGCTCTGAAGGCCACGTTGGTTCCCATGGGACACACCTGTTGAGGGCTGGCATCACTCTGCTCCCCACTGCACAACCCACCTTTTTGTTGATACAAAAGGCATGCCTAAAAGTGAGGTAGTTGTGAATGGGCTTGTACCCAGGTGGAGGGACATACAAGGTGTCAGGAAAAACTTTACCCTCTGATCTGTATGCAAACATGACTTAGTTGATATAAAGTTGGCAGATCGTCTGCTGGGTCTCACACCCTCTGAATGGCGGATTACGCAACCCTCGTTGGTGATGAACCCAACAGGAGTATCTCCATTTCATCACTAATCAAATAGATTTGCCTGGAGGTCATACAGGGCTATGCATGGATCACCACCTGGGCCAAAGGACCACTTTTTTTTTTTTTTTGGTATCATTAATCTACAATTGCATGAAGAACATTATGTTTACTAGGCTCCCCCCCTACACCAAGTTCCCCCCACAAACCCCATTACAGTCACTGTCCATCAGCATAGTAAAATGCAAATAATCCAGAAATGCAGCAAAATTCCAGTGGGGGTAGGAGTCACTACTTACCCTTACTAAGTAAGAATCACTACTTGTCTTCTCTGTGTTGCACATCCCTCCCATGTCCTCCCCCCCACATAATACATGCTAATCATAATGCCCCCTTTCTTTTTCCCTGCCCTTATCCCTCCCTTCCCTCCCATTCTCCCCAGTCCCTTTCCCTTTGGTAACTGTTAGTCCATTCTTGGGTTCTGTGATTCTGCTGCTGTTTTGTTCCTTCAGTTTTCCTTTGTTCTTATACTCCTCAGATGAGTGAAATCATTTGGTATTTCTCTTTCTCCGCTTGGCTTATTTCACTGAGCATAATACCCTCCAGCTCCATCCATGTTGCTGCAAATGGTAGGATTTGCCCTCTTCTTATGGCTGAGTAGTATTCCATTGTGTATATGTACCACATCTTCTTTATCCATTCATCTATCAATGGACGTTTAGGTTGCTTCCAATTCTTGGTTATTATAAATAGTGCTGCAATAAACACAGGGGTGCATCTGTCTTTTTCAAACTGGGCTGCTGCATTCTTAGGGTAAATTCCTAGAAGTGGAATTCCTGGGTCAAATGGTATTTCTATTTTGAGCATTTTGAGGAACCTCCATACTGTTTTACACAATGGTTGAACTAATTTACATTCCCACCAGCAGTGTAGGAGGGTTCCTACACTTTCTCCACAACCTTGCCAACATTTGTTGTTGTTTAAGGACCATTTTTAATATCTGATAAAATATCTTCCTCTAGTATCATCCCTAGGTGGCTTCATTATAAAGAATGGCCCCCAAATCTCTTACTTTCTGCATTAAGAGCTGGTTTGGCTAATGCTAATGCAAATAACTTCCTATCTTTACTAGAAATATCTGTCATGAACGTACCACAGAAAGGACTCCCACCTCCAACGGCCACTTCCAAATATGGACCCGGGCCCTCTTTCCCACTCTTTCTTCCTGGTGAGCTTCCATCTCCTGGCTAAAGAAACCTCCCGAAACTTAGACTCTCTTGCTGTAAAAGAGTACCTTCTTTCTTAACTCAGATAACTTGAGATTATTTACCTTTCTCTCTACAAAACATTCACAGCCCTTGGGTTCTAGAGAAATGCCTGCCAGCCTCTCCAGATGCCACCACTGGGTCCCACAGGCTTCCAGCCTCAGGTCAGGAATGCGCTCTTCAACCATTCACTTCAAAATCCACTGTGAGTATTACTTTGGTAGTTAGATTAACACCACATTTAAAGGCCACCACTGAAGCTGTAGCCTCCCATTTTCTTCACTCTCCTCAAATTTATTTTGCGGATTAATGATTTTATGTAGTTTATGTAGCATGTGCAGCAGGAATGGGTTTGTAGGGCTATATTGAATGTAATACTCTCACCTAAGTTTGTTCAGCAGTACAGCTATAATTAACAGCCAGCTGATCAACCTGGTGGTGGTGAATTGCTGCCTGGGAGGGAATAACTAGTTGCTGAAACAACAGTCAACTGAACTCAAACTGGCAATGGAATGCCAAAGAACACACTCTTCTATTCCGGAAATCGTTTAGAAAAGCCCAAAAAAAAGCTTCTATCAAAATTTGCTTCCAGTCATGAAAGTGGAGATGGTCAGACTCACCCCAGTGGAGCCCTTTCCCTGTGCAGAATCAGAAGTCAGCCTAGGCCCTCACGGCTGCCTCTGTTGATGCGGGGATGTGGCCAGGAGCCCTGGTGGCTCTGCTCCCCTCTCCTCCCCTAAGGGGGCATCTCCAAGTGCCCAGGGCTCCGCTGTGCTCAGATTTGAAATTTCTAGGTTACAGCGTGACAACAGTAAGGTCAAGGGCATGGTTTCAGTGACCATGGGGTCCAGGACCAACATCTCCCATTTACAAACACAAAACACTGGGTTTGTAACACCATTACAAACATCAACACCAGGGCTCATAAATACCAACACCACAGTTCATGCTCAATAAAAAAGTTACTTTTGTTACTATCCTTAACCAACATTCCTGCAAGTGTGTTCCTGTGTTACAAACAGGAAGAGTGAGTATGCAGAATCTCTGCAGATTACAACTCCAGTAGTACACCCTACTGTTAGGTCAACAGAGCCATCTTTTCCATTAAGAACATTTCATTTCACTTAGACAAAAATAATAAGTGCCTCTTAATGGTTTTATTACTGGGGCTGAGACATGTCTATGGTGCCAGACAAGAAGCCTTCCCAGGACCCTTCCAGACCTGAATCTCCGCATTTCTCTGATGTCAGAACAGGAGCCCAGACAAACGTCCAGCAAATTACTGTTTCACAGCCTCACACATCTCACTATTATCTGTCAGAATTTCTGCAGTTTCCCACAGCCAAAGCCTCCTCGTGATTATTCCTTGGGAAGATTAGACTAAGCCTTTCTTTCTCCAACTCTGTCACCTCCTCTCTGAGACCATATGTGTCTCAAGTTTAGATTTGGGATTGACATCTAAATATGAAGTTTTAGGCAATGACGCAGTGACAAAATATTGCCTTGAATTGTTACTTAATTGACTATATTCATCTGGAGAAAGAGGGTTTTTTTTTAGAAGATTTCAAAGACCTGAGATGAAGTGGTTCCTTTACAGTCCTCTTACCTCTGACTCCAGCACACCACCCCCATTGTGCCCAGAACATGTCACTGCCCACTTCCAGAGAAAATCAAAGCCAGAGCAGCAACTGCCTGGAGCTCCTGCCACTGACCCAGAATCTGCGCTCTCACTCCTCGCCTCTATTCCAGTGGAAAGGAGCCATGCTCTGGGCCTGAGGACCTCGCTGGCGCCCTGGATTCCAGCTCCCAGCACCTCAGTCCTGGCTGCACCAGCCATCTCCTGGCCCCCCACATTTGCGGGCACCCCACCTACTGCCCTGTCCTTGGCTTCTCTGCACGGCCAAGCTTAGCCGAAGGAGTTGCAGGGCCAAGCAATGGACAAGTAAATAAATGAACAGATACCCGAGGGGCTGTAGAAGACAAACACTAGTGTGAGGGCAAGACAGTAACCGCAGAAACCATGCCTCGTTTCCAAGGGACACGCTTCTGTCTGAGAGGATACTTGAGCTGAAGTCACCAGAGCAAAAGGTCTTGGGCAGAGCATCCCCAGCAGAAGGAAGAGCAAGAACAGGGCCCCAAGATGGGCACAAACACTGTGCAGATGTGAATTTCGTTTGCACGTGGGAAAGGACAGAACAGAAAGAAGGCAAGAAAGTCTGGTCCTTCTGGGTAAGAAAGGCCCTTGTGTGTCACAGTGAAAGGGACCAAGCCCAGCAGAGCAATAAGCTCATTGCCCTGGGGGCTGGGTCCTGGCCCCACCTCCTCTCCTGGGTAGAGAAGGGTTGGAGGAGGGGGCATGGGGGTTATCTACTGCTTCACCTCTTCAATCCCAGCCCCAAGAGCCAGTAAGCAAATCAGCACTTAGGGGCTGAAAGCCAGCTTGGATGACTTCTGCACCAGACCCCCTGGAGCCCTAAGAGAGACTCCCCACTCCAACCCCGCTTCCTCCCCAAGCACTGAATCCACGGGAAAGTGGCCCAGGACAGGCTCCTGTAAGGCCAGGGCCAGGTGCACACAGAACCTGAGTCAGGGTCAGGCCCAGCAGGGAGTGTCCTACAGCACCACCTTCCCTCCCAGACAGCTCTGCTGGTCAGGGTCCTGGGGTGGGGGTTGGGAGGGGCACAGAGCTGACATGGGCTTTGGAGGGGCATTCCAGGATTTGTGCTGGGGAGAGTAACAGGCCAGGAAGATGTTCTTCCAAAGCTAAATTCCCCAACACACACATGCACATGTACACATGCATGCCCACATGCACACACCAACCCACAGGAATGCAGGGTGATCTGAGGGCCCCCTGTTTAAAGGGGACAGCCCCCCAGCATGTGTACGTTTGCAGGGGGTGTGGTGGAAGCAGGGTGGAGCCGGGCAGGCCGGGGGTTCCCATGGCTCTGGTTCTGGAAGTGCCGTGAGGCCAGTTGCCTGTGTAGCTGGGTGGGGGGCAGCATCTCCAGCCCCACAGAGGGCCCCTCACAGCAGCAGCCACCGCTAAGTCTGGGGGACCCCTCAGCAGAGTTGGGAGAGGCATCCGCCTAAAGTAATGAATTCTGGAGCTGGGCACAGGCGGGCTGGAGGGGCTGGAAGGCAGTGCCCTGCAGGGTCTACTCTGTCCCTGCGCCAGCTCTGGGAGGCACCCTGGAGGGAGCTGCCTCCTCAAGCCCTTCCCTCAGCTCTGATGGCACTTGCTGCCCCTCGGTGGGGTGTGGATGACTCCTAACCCCATGGGAATTTCACTGCATTTCTGGATTATTTGCATCTCTAATACCTTCCTCGGAAAGAGCCTGGACCCTTTCCAGTGTCCATGGTGCCTCTGACTGTGGGCCAGTGCCAGGAACGGACCCGAGAGGCCAGCAGAAGCACACGGCACAGGAGAGAGGAGCCAGCCAGAGGATCCACCACAAAGAGGATGGTCAGGATCAGAAGCTGGGATGGAGGGGCTGGAGGCTGGAGGGCACACATGGGCTGGCCCTTGAGCCACCCTGATCCAAAACCCTGGTGGCCTGCACACATGCTGGGGAGAAGGTGCTGCAGCAGGGAGCAACGTGCACTGAGCTCTGGAGCTCGGGGGCCCCGCTGGGGCCCAGGCTACAGGAGCACACCCTCCAGGCCCCTCACCTCCAGGCAGGCCGCCGGGCACCTGACAAGGAGACCCTGGGCATCGCGGTGTCACCCGTGTCACAGTTACAGTAAAGAACCTGCCCCAGGGCACGTGGGTGGAGCGGCAGGGAGTGTGGGGGCTGAGGCCGCCCATTCGCGGGAGGCTCCTGTCACTTCTTCCGGGGGGTGGTCGGCTTGGTCCTCCTTTTCAACCTGGTTTACAAAGAGAAACATAAAAATCCATGTTGCTACATGGCTACTCTCTCCAGGCTCAGTGAACAGAACTGTGAATTTGCAGACCGTCTTGGAGGGAAGTCCAGCCTTAGGATCCCTCCTTAAGTTCTCAATTCTGGCAATCTCTGGCCAAAATAATAAGATAACATTTTTCTTCCTGGCTTGAGCCTAGGAAAGATATTCTTTAAAAGTTTTACTTTTATGTACAATAACTATTGCTTATCTGTTCAATCAAGCAGAGAATTTTGAAACACAGAAAAGCACAAAGGAAATCAAAGTACCACTCCACTCCTAGAAAAATCTAGTTTTGCAGCCCATAACACGTAAAGATGTGAACATACACATGTTTACACACAGGATATATGCACTCACATAAAATCATGAGCATACTGATGTGTTCCTATTTTGATGGGGAAAAGACTGTGTTCAAGAAGGAAATACATACAACTCAGTAAAGACATCATAAATATGTGGCCCCAGACACCTATTACTTGGAAGCTTACTCTCCAGTTGAGGGATTGTATTATATAAGCTGCAATTTATTTAGACAGCAAACTCCATTTGGCCACTTTTTTTTTTTTTGTATCATTAATATACAATCACATGAGCAACATTGTGGTTACTAGATTCCCCCATTATCAATTTCCCACCACATACCCATTACAGTCACTGTCCATCCGTGTAGTAAGATGCTATAGTGTCACTACTTGTCTTCTCTTTGCTATATTGCCTTCCCTGGGCACCCCCAAATGTTAATGTGTGCTAATCGTAACGCCCCATGTGGCCACTTTTGAAATGAGGCCAGGTAGGAAAAGTTTCACAACAAATTTCAGAACCAAAGTTCTCAATGTAAAAAGCAAATAAGAAAACAAAACAAAACAAAACAAAATACCAAGATGCGTGCATTAGGAATATACTAGAGACAGCTTATGGGGCTTTTCCCATAGTTTGAGGGGTTAAAATTAGAAAGAAAATTCATATTCAGGTGTTAATAACAGCATTTTCTATAGCCCCAAATTATATATCAGGCTAACAGTGCTGGTGCCTTTCAGACATGATTGAAGATACCAGGAAAAATAAACAAATATTTTAGGGGAGTGGGTGGGGGGATGAACACTAAGATAAATTAGTTGCTGGATGGAAGTAAAGCACAGGGAAAACAATCAATAATAATGTAGTAACTTTGTAATGAAGCAAAACTGAAGGAACAAAATAGCAGCAGACTCAGAGACTCCAAGAATGAACTATTGGTTACCAAAGAGGAGGGGTGTGGGTGGGCGGTTAGGGAGGGAGGAGAGGGGGATTGAGGGGTATTATGTTTAGTACACATGATGTGGGGGATCACGGGGAAGACAGTGTAGCACAGAGAAGGCACATAGTGAATCTGTAGCATCTTGCTGCACTGATGGACAGTGACTGCATTGGGGTATGGGTGGGGACTTGATAATATAGGTAAATGTAGTAACCACATTGTTTTTCATGTGAAACCTTCATAAGAGTGTATATCAATCATACCTTAATAAAAATAAGTAATAATAATAATGCTCTGTATGGTGACAGCTGGTAACTCCACTTATTGTGGAGAGTATTTCTTAATGTATAAAATTGTCAAATCATTGTGTTGTACACCTGAAACCAATATAATACTGTGTGTAAACTATACTTCAATACAAAAAAAAAAGAAACATGCAGAATGAATCGTAGCCTGGATGTTTGGAACACACCCCTTGATACTTAGGAAAAGCATCTCTTCATGTCTTCTGGGTTGCCTTGATGCCCTCCAGCACAGGACAGCCTATTCATATTAGACTCCCCTCTATCCTGCTTCATATATAACCTGGGGCTGATGCTAGTATGGAAGCCCACAGACCCGTGGCACTGCCTTGGCAGGTACCACTGCAACTAGCCAGTGTGGCACCTTGGGTGATATGAGCACTGAATTGTCTAAGTGGCACTCTCCTGGCAATGGCATGATACCAAGGGGATGGGGTACAGCAGCAGCCCCTGAACTCCAGTTCACCCAGGAAGCAACTGAGTGAGGAGGATCTGCTAGCTAGGATTAAGTGACACATGTGCCCTTGGTAGCAGTCCTAATACCATCCACTTACCTAGTACTATAAGATGATGAGCAAAGGCCTGCATAGTGATAATTAAGGAAGTAGATAATTCTACATTTTATACATGGGAAAATCTGGTTTTGAGAGAATAAGTCACTTGGACCAGCAGCAGAACTCAGACTCAAACCTAATGCCAGAGTCCTGGGCCTTTCTTTGTGCCAGACTGCCTGCTAGGTGTGCATGGAGGTCTCATTCAGTCAATAACATCAGCCAAGCCCTGAGTCAGGCCCAGGGAATATGTGTGTAAGATTCAGCAAGAGAAATGAACACTAGAGGTCTGAAATGGAGCAGTGGAGCAGCTGAGTCCAGAGAGAAGTGACCATCTGCTCAGCATGAAGTGTACAGGCTCTTAAGGCAGACAGCTCCTTAAGACTGACACAAAGATGATTCTGCAGACACAGGAGAGAAGTTCCCTGCCTGCATCCCAACTAACCAACTGAATACAAGTCACTGTGATGCAAAAATCAAGCCCTGTATAAAATGTCCTTGTCATCTTGCAGCACAGCTTTGATGAAAATTATCAAGACTGTCCACATATCTGAGCAGAAGACACAAACAGCTCAAGCCCAGGTAGGGCTGGAGAAGGAAGAGGACCACCATCACATGGCTGTTGCTCAGAGTGTTACCTCTCTCCAAGAGGAGCTTGGCCCTGAATGAGGATTGGAACTGAGTCTGTCATGCAAAGTCCTGACAGCTTTGGTAACCGTTTCTCATAAGCATTGAGGTGGCATTGGTACCTGGTGATCTTGGGTATTACCATGATAATAATTCTAGCAGAAATTAGAACTTCTTTGATTCTTTAAATCCAAAGCACATTCATACCCATTCTTGAATTTGATGGTAGAGCATGTCAGTCAATGAACCATGAGAACCATATCTTGAAAAGAGGATGTGAAGAAATGATGGGTATGAACCTACAACCCAACCCAAGCACCTTATCTGGCTGGGCTCAGGCCTTTGGGCTCTAACCCTTTTAATGACCCAGAAAGCCAATTTGTCAAGGACTTAATCTTGTCCAGAATATTTCTAGAAAAAGAAAATGTTCTAAGTGAAATGGTTATACAAAAGCTAGGCATACAGATTGAAAAGGAAAAAATTAAACTATCTCTATTCACAGATAACATGATTGTCAGTGTAGAAAATTCCAGAGTCTACCTCCTCAAAAAAGCCAAAAGTGAGATTAACAAGACCATAGGATACATGACCAATACACAAAAATCAGTTATACTTAAATACTGGCAATGAACAACTGAAAATTGAAATGGAAAAAATACTATTCTTAAAAGTACCTGAAAGTATGAAATGCTTAAGTATAAAGCAAACAAAATATGTGCAAGGTCTTCAGGCTGAAAACTACATTACCAAAAACACCAAAGGAAAGGAGAAGGTATACCATGTTCATGGTTCAGTGTTGTTAATAGTTCTCTCCCAGTGGATTTATAAACAGCACAATCCCATTCGGTCCTACCGGGATATATTGTAGAGACTGACACTAAAATTTTGTGGGAAAGCAGAGGAAGTAGAAGCCCTAATAGCAAGTTCAAAAACAAAGAATAAGTGGAGAATTCACACTAAGCTGCTTTCAATACTGTAAGCTAGAATAATCAGGTTGGTGAAAGGAAAGAGACATAACTTAGAACAGATGGAAAATCCAGAAGCAAACTCACACATTATGGTCAACTGATTTTTGACAAAATTACAAAAGTGATTCACTGGAGAATCTTTCCAACAAATGGTGCTGGAAAATTGAATATCCATATGCAAAAAACTGAACCTCAATCCATACCTCTCAGCATTTACAAAAAATTAATTCAAAATGGATAATAATACAAATAAAAAACCTACGCCATTTGTGGGGCACAAACCCTTAGGGCAAGAGGCTTTCGCAGCTGTGCTCAGCAGCTCCCTGCATCTGTGACCAGGCTGAGCAGTCCTAGGTTCATGAACTTGCTCTAGATGAGGGCCCCATGGGATGAATGTAGCAGGAGGATGGTGCCAACAGGAAAAAGCTGTTTAGCAGGACTACTTGACTGAGTGGCAAGGACCATGAACATGGGCGGGGCAGCAGCTGTCAGGCTGGGAGGACACACAGCCCTCAGGATTAGAGGTCTCTGGTGCCAAGCGCAGCTCTGCAGAGGCACCTGCTCCCATGTGGGAAGGAATTTATGACTCAGGCAGAGCAGATTTAAGGGCTCAGTAATCCAAACTCATCAATAACACAATCTGAGAGGTAGGAGGGCAACAGCGTGCTCCAATATCAAACTGCCCAGGCCCTTTCCTAACTCTGCCGTTACCTGGGAAATAACAGATGAATTTCCGATTTTGTCTGGCTGACAAAAATAGACTGCTAGGGTATAACCATTGGAATGAAATTAAGCATAGTATCTGCCTGGATAAAATTTTTCTACAATGTAAGAAAGTTCTGAGTCATGCCTACACAGTCAAGTGTTTGTAGCTTGGAGAAACAGAGGCTCAGAATAGGGGCTGGAAGGGCTAGTTTACAAATCCTATGCAAAGACAGAGGATGTTCCACAGTTTTCTGGAAGGAGATGTACCTCTTGGCATCAGGAAGGACAAAAAGAGGACAAGTCATGCCATAGAAAGGTCTCCAGTCCTGAAAAGCAGACAAGCTACCACCTCTACGTGCCTGAACCTCAGCAGCTGGCCCCCAAACTGGTTCTGTTGGTACATGTTCTCAGACCCCTCATAGTAATTGCTCATGGGTCAGCACCCTTCTGAAGTCAATTCTAGCTGGTCAAATATACAAGTGTTTATAATTGAATCTTCCCGATAATTCTAAACAAACCCAAAACAATATATAAATATGAATCTTCTACAATTACAAGGGAACAATAGCATGGTTTCTACTCTATTACTAATGTAGTCAGTACACAGTCATTCAGGTGGAGTGCTTGTTCTAAATTTTAGAAGCAATGCCCTGTCATGCCTAGTCTGGAGTATAGGTAGCCAATAAAACACCAAATTCAGCTTGCCTGAATTTGAGACTCAAAGCTAGAGCATTCTCTATCTCTGGAAGAACAAATTCTGTGGAGGACATCAGGCCACTTAGGACATTTACCCTCTAACAGTCAGTCTTCTTTGCTGGGCTTTGGTTTTATCATTTGCTGAAGTGAGGCAAGGGAATAAATAAGAGGCTGGAGGAGAGGGATCCAGCAGGTGGGACCTGGATATGGGCTAAGGATGGAAGCAGCGCGGCTCAGGATTTCCTGGAGAGAACAGGAGCATTGCCAACGGATAGGCCACAGAAATACCATCTGAGCAGCGGGACCAGGGGTGCACATCCTTTCCCTTGACCTCCCAGAGCTTGGCTCCGTACAGTGCCCATGGACTTGAAAATACACGTGGACACAGACCAGTCCCCCAGGCTTCAGGTGTGCAGGGCTCAGCTTGGTACTAGTCACGCTGTAGAGGTATGAGCTGCTCTACCCAGATATGTGCGACTGGCCACACATCAGGCACAGCCACAGGGGTTTTCAGAAAAACGCAGGCCCCCATTTCCAAATACAGAGCCCTCAGGCACCAGAGAGGCTGAGCCCAGGAAACAGCATTAACCTCATGGCAAGGCTGTCACTAGTTCCTAGCCACGTCCACAACACCCTATATCTTGAAGAACTGAAAGTACAACCAACTAAAGGAGATGCCATCGAATACGAGAATGTTACCACATCACCAGGATGCAAGGAATCACACCAGTTGGATCCTTGGTTTTAAATATTCTCTGATCTTTGAGAAAATCCACCCAAGGGAGTTTACTAAAGACCCAAATGGCCTTTGTCAAAATTTGTTTAACCTCTAAAGGTCAGACCAAGGAATGGCACCACTCCAGAAAGCAAGACTGCTGCAGAAAACCTTTTCTGACCCTTTCTTCAAGTGCTCTGCTTAAGAGTGAATTTTCCCCATTAATCTCCCTCCCATCCCTTTGATTTGGGAAGTCAATCCACATCAGTAGAAGGAATACATGAGGGGGAGCAATGGCATTATGCATTACCTTCAGACCACTGGGCACTTGGGAAGGAGAACCGAGTATTTCGGGAAACACTCAGATGGTGCACCTGTGATTTGTGGGACGTCATGAACGGAGCCTTTCAGGTCCCCATCGCAGGTAAGTGACAATGGCTGGGCAGGCCATGACAGGCTGTAGAGGTGCTCCCTCTGGTGCCAGCTGAGAACAGGTAACTCAGGGAGTCAAAACATACCAACACTAGGATGTCGCCTGAGTTTAGGTGAATAAAACCAGCAAAGGCTGGGTCAAGGCAAATATGTGGCTCAGATGAAGTTCCCTTTCATTGTCCTGCCAAGTCTACTTTACAAGTCCTGCTAGAATTCCCAACCACCCATACACATCATGATGGTGCACCTCATATACAGTTAATTTCTTCTGCTCTGCACATTTCCTAGCTACTTCCATGTATTAAAACTTACCTGCCTCAGGCCTCTTAGGAGGCTGTAAATTAATGATGGATAACCTGGCACACACTTTCTAATTAAAGTTTCAGTGACTGGCACCCAGGTACCTCCTTCACCAACTCACCTCACTGACCTTGAATATATTTTGATGTTTTCACTTTAGTACCATAGAGGTGATGCCTTCCACATTTCCTTGCTACATATCCCAGAGAGTGTGGATCATGTATTTATGGATGAATTAAGTCAGTGTCTCTCAAAGTGTGGTCTGTATACCACCATGTCACCATGCCGGGGTTGTGTGTATGGGGTGCTTGTTGAAAAAACCCATCTGTAGACCTCAGCATGAGCATCACCCAAGGAATTAGGTTCTGGGGGTGTCTTTCCAGGCTCCTTGTTGACTCCTCTGCACACCAAACCTGTAAACATCGTGTGGCACACACACAGCCACAGCTGCCCAGGTGCCGGGGATCAGAGAGAATATGAGAGCTTCAGACACGATTAATACCCACTATTAAGTTGTAAAACAGGTTCTCCTCCAAGTAGTGAAAAGCCTATAAAGTTGGCCTGCGTGTGTGTGGGCTGGGCAAGGGGTCCAGGGAGCTCTCTGTGCCTTCTGCTCAATTTTGCTGTGAGCCTAAAACTGCTCTAAAGAATAGTCTATTAAAAAAACACCTGACCTGCTGAAGAAGGAGCCAGTAAGTATGTGGCTCTGTGGCCCACCTGTTCTGCCTATGTGGGTCACCCTCCTTTTATCTTCTACTGATCCTGGCCTGACCTCCTCTGTGAGCCCCAGGCAGAGCCCTGCTGCAGGCTGCACAGGCCTGGGGACATGCCCGTGATAACAGTATCAGGGCACCCCTCCGGCTTGGTCCTGGTGAATCCAACATCCTGGCTTTCTCTGGCCACATTCCCCTTCCCAAGGTATAAGGAACTCTGTAGTTATGCGGTCAAGTTTGTTGAATGAATGAATGAGGGAAGGAATGAAGGTTCATCTGCTGAGACAAACATGGACACAGCGTGTTGGGCAGAAGGATGAGCTGGCTGATCTGTTGTTTTCTATCTCCGAGGCCCGGGATTCGTGGGCCTCACACGTGGAATATGTTACTATGTTCAATAGTCCAAATTGTTAAGTTCAGCACTTCCAGTCCCAGTGGACAAACGAAGCAACGCCACCGCCCAGCGCCATGGGGACAAGAGCGGCCACCCGAGTATTTCACGGTGGGGGAAGTGGGGGGCATCGGTCGGGGCGCTGGGGGCACGGGCTTGGTAAGGCTGGAAGAGCGCCAGGCGGTGCCCGCGCGGGCAGCCCCGAGCGGTACTAACCTGAGGGCGGGGACAGGGGAGCAGGTGCTACCAGAGCCTGAACCCTCTGCCGGGGAACCCCCCGCGGCCGGCGCCCGGCCCTTTCGGGGGGCTGCGGCGCGGCGGCGGCGCGGGCTTCGGGGGGGTGCGCTGCTTGGCAGGCGGGCGGCGCTCCGGGCGAGGGCGCGGCTGGCGCTCGGGCCTCGGGGGGGACCGCGGCTTGGCTGGCGCTCTGACCACGGCTGGGGGCGCAGCTGGCTGGACCTTGGGCCTCGGAGGGGACCTCGCCCGGCGGCTGGTGCTGGGGCGGGGACGGGGGCAAAAGAAGTTGGAGGCTGGGCGGGGCTGCCCCGGGGCCAGGGCGCTGGAGTCTGGGGGTCGGAAGGCTCCTTCCGGCACCGTCCGTCCGCAGCGCCAACCCGGCGGACTTGGGGGAGGGGAGCCGCTGCCCCCGGCCCGGCCTCCCCAGGGCGCGGAGGTGACCACATCTGGGAGGTGGGGGGCTCGAAGCATCACGGACCCGGGAGGGCGTGCAGACCCTCTCGCGGAGCAGGTGAGCAGTGTGCGCCCGGTCCAAGCTGAGTAGGAGAGGGTGCTGGGGGCTGGGGAAGGTCGGCCCTGCTCCCCGCCTCCAGCTTTCCAGACTCCCTCCGGTACCCCCTGATGGCGGGGTTAACGACCCAGCATCACCGAGCAAGGAGACCAAAAGCTGCCCTGCTCCCCCCACCCTCAGAAGGCAGAGCCTAACGGGACTGTAGGGGGCGGGGCGCGCAGACCCTTTGGGGAGAGGGTGGGGGCGGGGCGCGCAGACCCTTTGGGGAGGGGGCGGGAAGGGGTGCGCAGACCCTTTGGGGAGGGAGCCGGGGGCCAGGGGGCGGGGCGCGGAGCCGCAGGCCCCCACCTGGTCCTCTGGCAGGCACAGCAGATCCAGTCTTCCTCCTTCTTCTGGTAGAAGCAGCCGCTCTTGCAGATGCTGTACTTGCGATCCACGATCTCGCGCGTGGAGTTGAGGAAGGTGAAGGGCGGGCAGCAGCGGATGCTGAAGTGCTCGGAGAGCCTCTGGTTCTTGGAGAGCCGGCGGCCCTCCTTGCGCGCCTTCTCACTCATCTCACTGCGGGGCGGGAGAGGCGGGGGTGAGCTCGGCCGGCCCAGCGCACTGCCACCCGCACCCCGCTAATGGCCGTCCAAGCACTATAAAAAGGGACTAGATTAAAAGTGTATAATTTGTATTTGTGAGGCTTTTAATCATGTTTCCTGAAAATGAACTCTTACTTATATTTTAGTGATCCATTTAGGATAGAAAAGATTACAAAACCACACAGTCGTGACAAAATAATAACCTAGACTTAGGAAAGGCCTTTTCTCTAAATAATAAAGAATAATTAGTTATTAAAAAACAATCACGTGCTCGCTTCGGCAGCACATATACTAAAATTGGAACGACACAGGGAAGATTAGCATGGCCCCTGCGCAAGGATGCCACGCAAATTCGTGAAGCGTTCCATATTTGAAAAAAAAAAACAAAGAAAACAATCACTATTCATACAAAAGAAATACTATTAAATAATGCAAAAGAACAAAACCCTGCTACATCAACATATTTGACCCCACAAACGCTGTATCGGTCAGTGATTGAATTTAAATGATTCAATTTGTAAAAGGTCCAAAAACCGGCAAAACTTGTCTATCCGGTGCTAGAAAGTAGAACGTAGCTGTGTTTGGAGAGGGTGGGGTCTAAGAAGGGGCTGGGGGAGTCTGCAGGGTGGAAAATGTCCTGGATTCTAGTGGGAGAGATGATTACTCAGGTGTATACATAGGTAAAAGCTCACTGAGCTGTGCGCTTGGCTTTTGTGTTGTTTTACTGTTTACCTCAGCTAAAAAGGAGGAAGAAGTAGAGATAAGGAGACTGAGAAGGGACCAAAGAGAGATGTCAGTATTAAGAAAGTTCCAAAGGGGAGTAAAAACTGAATTACTCCAGCATCCTTTCTGGGAGTGTGACAAATGCAGAAATACCCTAGCACTCCCAGCCCTGACCACACTGGGACTTAAATGACTATTAATCAAAAAGTCAGCAAGTATAGATGGGTGATGCATGTATGCTAGACACTGAGAATGTCCCTGCTTTCAGTAAAGTCAAGGTCAAGCTGGACACACAGCTGTACAGCAAATAATTGCAGAACAGAGATGGCAATCCGACCTCAGGAAGCATGTGCAAAGCTCGGGACAGCATGGAGAAGAGCTGGATTTGAAAACAGAAGCTGTGGTCTGGGTTTTAAGGATGAATATATTAAAAGCAACTAAGTTATCCTGAGGGCATGTTTTAATTTTTGTGTTTTGATGTGGCTGTCTGCTGCTACAAATGGAAATGCGGGCTGAGGAGCAAGTTGAATCATGAAAAGAAAATACAGTATTTCCCCTCTGTTTGTATAGCTGGAATTATGTGTGTTTTTCCCCTCCATTCATATACCCCGAATTACGTGTTACACATATTATGTGTAATGCGATTGTTCTTTCCCAGTGTTTCACCTGCTTTTATCATGCAACAACAATTTTTATGTAATTAAGTTTCTTACTGTTTGGGGTTGTATATTTTGGCTAGGAAGGTCTTCCCCACTCCATCATCTTTTCTTATTGAAATATATTTGATATACAATATTATATTGGTTTTGGGTGTACAACATAGTGACTCAACAATTTATATGCATTACTAAATGCCCACCTGTGGGATTAATGGGATTAATACATAAATCAAATAACATAGAAATCAAATGTACAAATACATATGACTTGATTGTTTTTCCTACAACTCTTAATGCATAATCAAAAACAGAATGATTAGAGCCAAAACAGTTCCTAAAACTCCTGACTGCCCTCACATGGTTTTGGTGTCCTTGAGGAGGGTCACGTCCTAGGGCTAGACTCAAGGTCAGATAATGATGGTGTGTTGATCATGTGTTGAACCCCTACTCAGAATTCTTGAGATGTTTAAGTTCATTTGCTCAATAAATATAAGGAGTGCCTTTTCGGCATTACTCTTGTGCTGTGACACCTTGAGTCCCCTGTCTGGTCTTTCATATCTTCAGTGTTCCATCATGTTCCCTCCAAATCTGTGGGTCAGAGGCCGAGGGGAACCCACACCCACCACAGTGAGTGTAGTTACCAGCAGTTACCAGCTGTCACCATACTAAGAAGTTACTTCCATCCCTGTGACGAACTTAACAATTAACAAGTTTGTCCCTCTTGGTCCCCTCACCCCTCACCCATCCCCCCACATCCTTTATGACAGCCACCAGTCCATTCTCTGTATTTATGAGCTTGTATTCCCCTCTATCATCTTTTAAACATACTCTTGTATATTTCATTATAAAGGAGAATCCTCTTTGGACCCCACTTTCACACCTGTTTTCCTCCCTGTAACTCCTCCTCTCTATAGGCAAAGTTCTTACAAATTCGTCCATACTCTTGTTCGCCCTTTTGACATCTGTTCCTCCCCGGTACACTCTAGTCTGGCTTCTGTTCCTTTCCTCTCAAAGAAAAGTGGTTCCCCAAAGACCCCCCCCCCACTGCACCCTTGTTTTATTTGATGCCTTTCTCCATCTGAACTCTGCCCTTTCTTGCTCACAACACTTTCTCCTGGATTCCCAACTTCACCTCCACCCTTCCTTCTCAGTTTCTCTGACAGGCTCACCTGCTTTATCCAAAACTTTCAATTAACATCAAGGTTCATCAGGGTGCAGTAAATACTAAGTGATGAATGGGGTTCTGTCAACCACAGAATTCAGCATTTATCATACCATTTTTGATGTGCCTACACAGTGCTCAGCTGTGGGCACAAAGCTGAATCATGCTCAGTCCAGTCCTCAGAAACCTTACCCATAACTGGGGTTCCAGGCAAGGATGCACGCACATGTTAATGGCTAAAAAACACACTGATAGAGCCCAAATATGTCCACAACCCTAAGGTGAGGGAGTGAAGGGGATGGCTCAGCCAAACATCCTGGTGGTAGCAGAAATACAGCATTTACTTCTTTGGTTCATGAATTATTTTGAAAAATTGGTTGTGAAATACCCAAGCACATGGAGTTACTTGTTACAAGGACTTCTAATTTTAACACATTCTAGTCAGAGAACATGGTGTGTCTGGTGATAGCCACTTGCATGTTGAAATTCACTTTGTGGCCCAGCTCTTGGTCAGTCTTTTTAAATGCTCCTCAAGTACTTGAAAAGCTTGTGATTTCCAGTAACAATGCGGCATTACCTAGTGAAAATAAAAGTGGGCACAAACTGGGCATCTATTCGTGGGTGCAGTGGCCCCCTTGAGTCATGTTCAGCCTTGCAGATGAAGCCACCTGGTTAAGCACAAAGCGGTGTTGCCCAAGTCCTTGCTGGCTGCAGCCGCTCTTCCAGGCCTGGGCCCTGCAACACTGAGCACCTTGTACACCAGAGACGACCTCCCATCTCATTGGAACCACTCTTACTTTCAGTCATGAGCAACCAAATATGATTCCAAATTAATAGGCCTGGTTTTCTCACCTAAAAGAGGGTGTCTCAGTCCATTCAGGCTATGATAACAGAACAGCTTAAACTGGGGGCTTATCAACAACAGGCATTTATTTCTCAGATTCCGGAAGCCAGGAGGTCCAAGTTCAAGGTGCCAGCAGATTTAGCTCCTGATCCAAGCAGCTTCTTCCTGTGTCCTCACTTAGCGGATTGAGAGAGGGAGCTCTGGGGTCCTCGGAGGGGCACTAAGCCCATTCATTAGGACTCCACCCTCACAACCTAAGCACCTCCACAGGGCCGCCTCCTGACACCATCACAGTGGAGATCAGATTTCAACATGTGAAAGTTGGGGGATGCAAACCTTTTAGTCCATAAAGAGGTGAATAACAATATGCTTAATTAGGAGGGTCTTTCAAAGTATCCAAATAAAATTAAGTTAGAGAGAGAACCTAGTTAAATATGTACAACTCCCCATGTGACCATGCTCTGGCCCATGAGATGCAGGCAGATGTCCAGGGCAAGACATCTTTTCCTTAATAATAGGGCTTTTATCCAGGAAGGGGCTCTCCCCTCATGAGTGCAGCTGGCCCAACCCAGCTGGCCCTGGCCCCTAAGAGGCAGGATTATTTCAAGCCCTCATCCCATAGGGCTTCTTCCCCTGCTGCCTGCCCCTGCCACCCAACAGCCACACAGCAGAGGCCTCCAGTGCTGCAGGGCTCAGCCCAAAGCCAAAACCCTTCTTCTACAGGAGACTTCGCAGAGCCTCCCCTTCCCCCAGGGGGAGATGATCAGTCCCCCTTTAGTGCCCTGATCTTCTATGCCTGGAGACCACTTGGAAACCTCAGTGCCACCCACTGTTTCACTGTCCCCTTGACTTTTCCATCCTCAAATCCCTGTTTACTACCTGGTGCAGAGCAGGTATGTGTTCACTAAATACTTGATTGAAATGAGAGAGTGGTGAAAGGCTGCCTCTGGGGGCTGCTGAGCCCTGCCTGTGGCTGCTTGTTCCCCCCAGTCTCTGCAGCAGTCCTGAGGCCCCTCGGGGACTCGCTCAGGCACAGCGTCTATTCAGTGGAAAAGGTGACACAAGAAGGGGCCTTTCTATCCAACCTTAAAAGTTATAAAACTGGGCTGTTTGGGAAAAAATCTTAAAAAGACTTTAAAAAACACACTACACTTTCTCCTAATTCATACAAATTAGTTAGCAAGCTTTAATCAACACACCCACATTCTGGAGATGGCACTACCACCTATGTAACCACCAGTGTCACTGGTGCCCATAAGCACAGCTTCACTGTTCCCTAAGGAGGCTGCAGGAACCCTGAATATAAAATGTATTTTCTTCTGTCCTTCCTACCATCTCTTCCTGAAAGGCAGCTGGGACGTGGGGTAACTGTCTAACCAAGTAGTGTGAGGCCCTTAGTCCTGTGCAGTCTTCGGGGGAAGAAGGACAATTCTAATAGTGAGTGACATGTGCCCTCCCCATGTGCATGGCACCACAGAAGGCAGGCTGGACGTGGGTATGCGCTGCAGGGTGGAGGGCAGATGCATTCATTGCTCTATACATCCTTAAAGCAGGCTGGCTTATTAAAAGAGGGAAGATGGGCAAGGGAATTGTTGCGTTTTTGTGAAAATACAATGGAAGCAGTACAGCTTTCTTATTTAATTATTAACATTCTTATAACTGATTGATCATGGAAATGTTAGGGAACCATCTGAAGACCTCTTGGACATTGGACAGCCATTTTAAAAGATGCTCATGAAGTGCTTCTTTGTCTTCACGTGAAAACAGCAGGAAGCTAGGTCACTACAGGGTCACAGCTCCAGGTAGCCAGCCTGCCAGCCCATGTGGCCCAGCCCCCAGGTGCTCCCACATACCTCTGGAGGAGCACCCTCAGCTAGGGGCCTGGGCAGGAGCCAGAGGGCCAGGCAGGAACCGGGGGCTAGGTAGGAACCTGGGGATGGGTTGGCCCTGGGCAGGAGCCAGGGGGCCAGGTAGGAGGAGCCAGTGGTGGGCAGGAGCCTGGGGGTCAGGGTCCTGGGCAGTAGCCAGGGGACCAAGCAGGAGCTGGTGGCCTGGGCGAGTATTGGGGGTGGCATGGGGAGAGCCACACACTCGGACCTTGCCTCCAATCCAGGAGACACTGGTACTCTGAAGACTTCCCCAGTCCTGGGGCTAATTTCCAGGCTGGTGAGGGCCCTCTGAGCTGTCTGTGGGAGCTACTGAGACTGTGAGCACAGGGCAGCCCACTGGTTAATGAGGCCAGGTGACACTGGGCTACATGTGTAAGGAATAAACACAGGAAAAGACTGACAGCGAATGCAGCCAATACAGTTCTAACACTCAGCCATGTGTTCAGATATTTTGGGGGCCCTTACTAAATGCCAGTGTGAAAGGACAAAGGAAGTCTCCACTCACGCTGCAGGGTACAGTGAAAGGGACTCTAACCGATGACCTGAGCAGGGCAGCCAGGGCACAATTATCATGGGATGTGACCAGGGCTCTGAAGGAAAGGAGCCGGGCACCAAGACAGAAGTCAACAGGGAGACACACTCAGATGGAGGGGCTAAGGAAGGGCCCTGCAGGAGAGATCTGAGGTCAGTGGGTTGCAGTAACCCTCCACTGCGCCCCGGGGGGAGGGAGCTACAGACAGTCGTCCCTGAGACTCGATATGCTGGAGAAAAGAGGGGGTACGTTGGAGCTGAGGGTGAGACTAGGCCAGAGCACACAGCACTTGGGGGTGCTGAGGAACAGGAAGCACGGGAGCGTCTGGACCAGAAAGAGGAGGCTTCCCATTTATGTTCTCTGAAGATCACCCAGGCTTCGTGCGATGTGGATTGGAGGGAGGGAGGCAGGTGTGGAAGCAAGGAGAACCATGACAGAGGACAGGGACTTCAACTAGGGCAGTGGCAGCAGAGGTGGACCTCGGAGGCCAAACATGAGGACTTAAGGATGGATTGGATGTGGGGTTGACTGGCAAGGATGGCCCCCAGGTTTACGGATTGAGCAAATGCCCAGTGCAGCAGCTTACAGAAGTGGGGAAGGCTGCAGGGGAGGGAAAAGGGTGCAGTTGACGGAGAGGCACTGAGCACCTGCGTGTGCCAAACACGTTGAATCTGAGATGCTCGGAGGACACAGGGCTGTTGACAACACGAGGGGGCTGGGAGCCAGTGGCACATGCCTAACGATGCTAAGGGTAAGAGTGAGCAAGAAAGGAAGCCCAACCGTCAGCGGGACCTGCAGAGAGACTGGATGTAGGAGGGAAAGGGCACACGCAGGGTTTTTCCAGGAGAAATTAGGTTAGATGATGAATCTTCTTCCTAAGGCAGGGAGCAGGCTTAAGGGGGGATGGAGGAAGGCAAGAATCAAGAGTTCAGTCTCAGGTGTACCCAGTTTGAGGAACATACAGATAAAATTCATTTAAGAATATACAGATAAGATTTACAGCCAAGGGGAAAGGTGAGACACCCAGGGAATGCAGGAGTGGAAATGGAAATGAATAGCTGGGGGAAAATGCAGTCACAACAGCAAGAATCCTAAGATAATTAGAAACAAAGCAAAATTAAAATACGGAAATCCTTGTGGGGAAAAGTTTCAGAACTGCAGTGAAGAATGAAAGAACATACAAATCAATAGAAGGAAAATTGTTTGTAGATGGAAAAGATCTACATCATAAGGATGCAGTCTTTTCCAAAATTGATGAGTAGATTCCACGCACGTCTTATTAAAATCACCAAAGAGACTCTGTGGAATATAACACTCTGATCTGATGAAAAAGCAAAGGAAAAAAAAAAGCAAAGGACCAGGAAACCAAGAAAATTCTGAAAAGAATAAAATTTTCAGACCAGATATCAAAACATATGGTTAAGAGAAATTTAGGTAGTTGGCATTGGCCCAGAAATAGACAACTAGGCCAGTGGGGGAGAAAATAGAACTCAGAAGAAATCCATCCATACAGGGAAACTTGGTATATGACAGAGATGGCATTCAAATCAGCCGGGAGGAGGTGGGTTTGTCAACAATGATGTTGACATAATTAACTTTCCAGATGATTGCTTTGTCAAGATTGAAAACGACTGTGTATCAAAAGGATGAAGAAATAAGCAGCACTGGGAGAATAACACACACACACAACATACAAAGAATTACTCTCTGGAATCTTGAAAGAACTCCTAGATCAGTAAAGACAATCCAGTAGAAAACTGGGCAAATGATGTACACAGGTGATTTACAGAAGAGGAAGCAGTAGATGACACATTAGCATATAAAAATACATTCAAACTCATCAATTCTCAGAAAGATACAAAGTAAGACACCCATTCTAAACAATAGTTAGGTACGGCATGGCACTGCTGGAAATCAAATAGGCTACATCAAGTGCAGGGGACATGGGCACACAGGAGCTGGTGGGCAGGAAGTCAGAAGAGCCACGGGGGTGGGTAGGCCCACCACATCCCGTCAGGCTGTGCACGTGAAGGCCCTGGAACCACACTCCTGAGTGTGTCTTAGAGAAACCATAGTGCAGGTACACAGACAGGCAGGTACAACCATGCTGACTGCAGCTTCATTTGAAAAATAAACAGACACAAACTTACGTCACATGCTGGGTTGAGAAATGGATAAAGTGTGATGGATTCATGCAAAGGAACTGAGTGGTGGTTTAAAAGAATTAACTAGATCTCTGCACAGAGGCCAGAAACCATCGCTCAAAAACATACTTTCGAATGAAAAATGTTGAAGAAATAAAAATAGCGACTGTGTGTAGGTACACCTTTGACAATATCTGTTCGTTATCAAGAAGCCCATCATGTGTTTATTATTTGTTTATTGTGTCTCCTTCATGGAACACAGGCACTGCTTTCCATTCTATTCCCCTGCCTTCCAGACTTCTCAGTGCACAGAAAACCTTCAACAGATACTAGTTATCACTGTTTTTGTGGGTATGTGTTCTTTTTGCCACTATTTTTACGTAAAGGCATAAGTACACCTTACCTTTTCACTTACTACATCTTTCCACAGAGAGTTCCTTCTCAACACCTGAGAGCCTGTCATGAGGCAGCACCATAAATTACTTAACTAGTGTCCTGAGAGAGCAGTTTGAGTATCCCATCCAATCTCATTCGAAAAGATGCTGTATTGAATAAAGTTGTGTGCCCATCATCTCAGACATGTGCAAATATCTAAGGACAAATCTCTCAAAGTGGGTCACTGGGTCAAAGAATCCACACATTTGCAACTTTGTAGAGTTTGGTAGATTTTTTCTGACTCACTGTTTATGGACTTTGTACCAATTATCGCTCTATGAGCCTGGTGTGTGATGATAATTTTCCCATCTCCTTGGCAATAAAGTAGATTATTGAACCCTCGGATTTTTGCCAATCTGTTAGGTAAAATGTTTCATAATACAAGCTACATATAAAAATCTCAAAATGCTTTAGATTTGGAAAGTCTAGAAGCATGCTTTTTCATATTAACAGATTTGGCAGTTGGGGGGAGAGGACATGATCAGTAATAAACACTAAGAGAGCATTCAGTAAAATTCAGTGCCCATTCACAATAAATACTCTTAGCATAGTGGGAAAGGAAGGTTCTTAACATTCTAAAAAGCTAGCTACCAAAATGTCTACAGTAGCAGCTCACTGCTAGTGAAATCTTAGAACATTTCATCCAAATATTCTCAGTGGGTCTCAGTGCCGCCTCCTGCAAGTGAGGAGTACACACAGGGGCTTCCTTGTTTCTAGGATAAAAACTGGGGGCTCAAAGGCTCCACTCCAGGCACCCCCATGCCTTCACCCCCCATATCCTTCCAGTGGCTGCTCAACCCCAGGCCCTCTTCTATGCAAATAGTATCAGCACAGAAAAGTCAGGCCTCATCCACTGCCTGTGGATCCTCCCTCAAGAGGGGCCTGAGGCTTTCCTGAGTGTAGATTTATATAGTACAAGACAGTGGGATCTGCCCAGCAAAGTGCCTGGAGGAGGGGAACTAGTCTAACTACTTCATACTTTCCCTAAGACTGCATCCATCCACCTCCTCACCTGTCCCTCCATCTAGTACTAATTACAAATTAGTACTAGAAATTAGTACAGTGAGTGTTGAAGAGGAGATTCTTCTTGGGAAACCAGTTCAGGAGATGGGACTGCATACAAATATCTTCTTTGAATCAGGGTGCTTTTCTAAGGGCAGCATCTCGCCAAAATGCGGTACTTATCTGGAGACCTGCCAAGGCTGTGAGCAACAGCTGCCTAAGAGGGCCTTGACTGTCTTGGAGGTGACATCCCATTTAGGGCTGCTTTGCTTGGGTCCGAGCAACAAGGACAAATTAAAGTGGCCCAGGTACCTCACAGCCCACACAGCATTACCTCCCAGACCTGTGCAAAAGCCCTTTCAGACTAAACAAACTCTACCCGAGCCCAGCTATTCTAGGCAAAGGAATAAGTATGGCCCAAGATTGGTGTCCTTAGTGAAGCAGGACAGGGGCAGGGGACAAGCATCATGATAAACTTCTCCTGTCTATGATGGAAAATGCCAAGATATAAACAGTATAATAAGAACAGGAAGAACTCCATCTTAAGGCTAAGATTCCATTTTAAAACCCAGCAACATTAACCACATAGATAATATAGGAGGCAAGATTCCTAACGTATTCTTTGGTAATCAGTCAACCATCTATCTTAAGGCAGGGCAAGCAGTCCTAACTGATATACCAGTGCTTGAGGGAAACCACTATCTTGGAGAGGAACTGGATCAATAAATTCCTTTGTTATCTTACAGAATTATCTAGGACTGATTTTGGGTGGTGATACAATGTCTCTCACCTGAAAAAGACATCATGAAGACCACAAGTCAAGGCTATGTCCAACAACACCTCCACCTCTCCCTTTGCCCCATTCTTAAAAGCCTTAAAAGACAAAATCCTAAGCCCTAAGTGCACCTCCTCTCTGAGGTTGCCTGCACTCCCCTTTCATTGAGTGTGTACTTTTCAAATAAAGCCGTTTCACTGCTCAACTTATGGCATTTTGTCTCTGTGCTCTTCTGATGGTTAAGTGTCTTTATCACTTTGTTATTTCATTCTATTTTCCAGTTTTAAGCACAAGTCTTCACTCTGTCTCTGTTCTACTCCAGACAAGTAGGGAGGGGCTGCTAAGAGCTCTGATTTGGGCTTGCAAGTTCCCATTGCCTGGATGACCCAGGTGGGACTGCAACTATATGACCATGCTCTTCAGTAGCCTGCCCGAAAATCTCCTTTCTCTGCCCCTGGGAAGTTCTCAGAACATAATCTTACCCCATCCAGTGCTCTGTGGCTTCCCTCAATCCTGGGGTGGTAGGGGCTTAGTTCCCACAGCATGCATATTCAAGTGGACACTGGATGCCAGGTGACCCTGGCTTTTGGAGCTGGCAAGGGATCTCAACTCCTGTGCGGAGTAGGAGTTCAAAGAATTTCCCTTTCCTCCTTCTGCTTTTCCTTGCTGTCTGCTGCCCACACAGCTGCTGCCTGCCATTCACTGCTACTCTCATTTTAATGAAATCCTTCCTTACCTACACTTGTCCGATCTTCTTGAGAATTCTTTCCTGTTCAGAGTCAAGAACCCTCCCCCATCCAAACAGAGGTTTCTCCTGGTGCTTCACCTAATGCGCAGGGAGAGACCTCCCCAGACGCAGCTGCCCAGCAACATTAACCACATAGATAATATATTTAGCAAGCGTTTTAGGAGTAAACACCTTTCTTATTACAGTGGAGCCAGATAAACATGAAGAAGTACAGGAATTTCTAAAGTTAATTTTCATACCATGGCATCCTCATTTTCCTACACCTAAAATTATACAACATATGTTTTTATCATATAGGGACATGAACTTATACTAGAATTGCATGTGGATGAATATTTTCACAGTTTTCTGCAGTTAGGGGCAAAAGGTCCATGAAAAGAAACCAAAGACATGTTTGTCTCATGTATTCATCCCCTACCCAAAATTTCAGAGGCTCTCCCACTTACAGAGCTAAGTTCTTGCTCCATAGTTTATCTGGCACAGAAGACTCTTCACAACTTGTACCCTGTCCACCTTTCCCATTACCTCCTGCCACCACCCCTCAGTGCTGTAGGTAAGAAACTTCCACTATGATCTCATATGAGCCTTTGAATGCCCTGTTCTCTTTTCCTGAAGTGCATCTTTCCTGCGGTGGTTTGGAGGACTCCTGTTCATCCTGAACAACCCAGCTGAAGTCTCCCCTCGTCAGCGGATCTGCCCCTCCTCTGCCTCTAACTGCACATACACTGTATGTGGTGGACACGTCACACCACATCACAACAGCCTGGCTGTGTGTCTGTGATCTCAGCTTGAACTCTTTGAGGGTTCCGCTGGGTACTCTACTCAATGAAGGAGCAACTCCCAGTGACCATGACTAAATGTGCCCTAAAAACCCAGGTGCTCTGTGCCCAGGTTATGTGGGACCCAGGCTGCTGGTCAGATTCTCAGCAGGGCTACTGAGAATTAAGGTTTTAATGCAAAGTGGTCTCTGTAGAAAGTATCCTTTTTTTAAAGGTGTACTACATTTCATAATTATTCGTCTTTCTTATTGTGGCGTTTGTGATGAAAGAAATAAGGCTTGCATGTTTCTCCTACTCTATGAAAATGGTGGGATTTTGAATGTATATGTATGTAGTTAAACCAATCTCTCTTGAAATTTCTTCCTGAATGACCAGGATGGTAACCAATGTTCCAGATTTGCATTGTCTTATAGGATAATCTAAATGTTAATTTGGTTTATGGCTGTATCAGGGGCCTAAGGTGACAACCTAGATTACCCAGTAGGCTCTTTACTGCTCCACTGACAACTGACGGGAGGCAGAGCTGCTAGGCTGCCTTGGGTTTCCCAAGGACATCAGTCCATGGGGGACAGAGACCAGGCAGAGATAAGCTGGGATTGCTGGCCACCCTTTTTTCTGAATTGTGTGTCCAAGGCCATAGTCTGTGTGTGTCATCCAACAGCAGTTACACTGGCAGATTTCTTCAGTTGGGTGAAATGCCACTTATCTTTGTTCCATTTTGTAGTTCATGTGCCTCTATCTTGATAGTTACCATATTACACTGAAACCACTCATCTAATCAAATAAGCAGTAGGAGAAAGCAAGGGTGACTCCAAGGTAGACAGTTTGAGCAACTAGGTGGGGGTGGGAGCATTGGCTGGAGAACATTTGGGGGAAGAGACTGAATCATGAGTTCAGTTTTAGGTGCACTTGAGTTGAGGTTTTGCAGGGCATCTAGATGGAGAGGCCTAGTGGACACTTCAGAGGGAAGTGTGGGCAGGAGAGAGAGGTTGCAGTCTTTGGAATACAGACAGCCACTGAAGCCTGGGATGAATGGAGTGCCTTGACAGCAGCAGGTGGCATGGGAAGAGGGTGTGGCTATGACCTGGGGCACTCCCACATTTATAGCTTAGGGGAGGTGTGACTGGCAAAGGGTAAAGCTTTGAGAGGCAGGAGGGAGCCTGGAACATGTGGTGTCACAGAAGCTAAAAGGAAGAAGTCTTTAAGAAGAGCAAGCGGCCAGCTTAGTGGAATGATTCTGAGAGGCTGTGTGACATGAGGCCTGTAAGAGTGAGCACGCTAGACTAAGGGATATGGCAATAACTGGTGACATTGGCAAGAACTGTTCCATGGACTGGTTGAAACAGAAATTAGGTGAGAGGATTTGTGGGGTGAATAGGGGTTGAGGAAAGAGAAACTGTAGGCAACTCAGGCCAGAGATGTGAGGATAAATGGGGAGAGAGTGATGGTGGGTGGAGAGTGTGTGGTTTCCAGAGGGTTTGGGGAGCAGGGATGACTTGTTTTTGTTATAATGAGACAGACAAGAACATGGCATAGTGCTGTGGGAAGGGTCTTGGAAAGGGAGGGAGATCGAAATGAAATAAAGGAAGAGAAAATATTTAGTGTCCTAAAGGGAAACCCGAGGACACAGAATGAAGAGCACATGTAGGAGAGTCAGCCTTTCTTGGAAGAGGAAAAATGGTTGGCTGTAGAAGTGCCCATCTAATAGCTTCCATTTCTCCAGGGAAATGGAAGGCAGAACTACTTGAGAATAAGAGAGTTGGAGATTTGAGGTTAGAATGGGTTTAAAGGAGATTTTGCAGAAATTTATAGGCCAAGCTGCCCACTAGTATTGATGGCCTAGTTGAGGTCCCTGACCATTTATTTTCACGGGTACCAATCTGCCCTGTTGTGTTTTTCTCCAGTTGTTCTCAGTAGTCTGTGTGCAGATGTGGAGAACATAAATGGTTCATCTAGGGTTGGGATTTGCAGGGAAATATTTGAAATGATGGATCCTAGACTCTATCAGTAATAGGCAGAAAATAGAAGGTAGAAAATGGTGACTGATGAATGGGTAGGTAAATGGATTCATAAATAGGTGGGGAGATGGACGGGAAAGTCAACCGGAGGTGCCTGGGGGAAGAACAGGTGTGCTACTAGCTATACTGTAGCCATAAGAAAGCAAGTTGAGAGAAAGGAAGGTTGTGTCTGAAATACTCCATGTTTGCCCTGTTTGAGTCAGAAAAAGAGTAGCTTCAAGTAGTTGCCAAGTTCCACAGCATGACAGTGGATGGGTGCGGCAGAGACGACAATTCACTGGAGCTCCTAGGTTGGAGCCCAGTCACCAGTGAAGGAGGACAGGTGACTGACGAGGCACGGCACCCGAGCTTCCAAGTGCACATTAACTAGAGATGGAAGGGGCAGCGGCCCGGGAGTGGCAGTGGGAGGATGCAGACCCCACTCTTAAATCTGGAGCCGCCTGGCATGCAAACTGTCCCCCAGTTGACAAGCTGACAGTTGAAGCCTTGTTCTCAGAAGACTGTCCGGATACAGGGAAGACGAAAAGAGACGGAAGGAGTCTCCTAAGGATACAGGGGAGGAAGTCTCTTTCTCACGGAATGGCTGTTCCACTCCCTTTGCCAAAAGTGGACAAAGGGTGGCTGGGGTCATAATCCTCCTGATGCAGAGAAAAGTTTTCTCATATTTCCATTCCCCCAACCTAGAATACAGTGGAACACCTGGAATCATTTTTAGAAGTGTTTGAACTCTTATTGGAAGTTGAATTGCTCAGCCTTTTGCTGATTCTACATCCTACTTTGACATTCTGAATACCAGCAATCATTCTATAGTCATTTAGATGCCGATCCGAAAGAGCACGAGAGGTTCGTTTGTACCTGTACTTTCATCCGTACACATCTGCTGATTAGATCTCTGTTACAAGCTGGTCTGGGTATCATTTGCTTCTTTTTTTCCTGAAAGTGAAGCAGTAGGAGACCTTCTGGTTAGTTGAATGCTTTGGTCACTTAGGTGGTTGTTAATCCAAGTAAATTATACACAGAGCTTCAGTCCCAGGAAGGGTTATGCTGTTTGGATCTATCTGCCAGCTGGGGCACAGGGGGAGGATACAATCACAAAGTCACATGCAAGCCTCTTACAGCCCATCTTACCATTATAAAGGGAAAAAAGCTCTATGTCCAGTTAATTCACTGTCATTAAATAAAAAATCTTTAGTCATTTCTCCTAATAAATCTGAGTTCTACAAACCTGATTTTTGCTTATTACACTTACAAATGAAACTCCTGAAATGAAGAAATTTCAGAGTCTGGCTCTAAAAATGCAAGTCTTCACAATTCAGTAAAACATCTTGAGAAAGGAGATGAAGGGATGTCCTCCCCTGCAGGTCAGGGAGACGGATGTGGTTTTTGCATTATAAGCTCAATAAAACAATCAAATTTGGCGAGGTATTGACAACTTCTTCAGAATATCAGCCTTGTTTTTCCAGACAGTATGGAGATTCATGTGACTGTTCATTACCATTTGCCCCATTCTTTTTCAATATGTATCAGATCGTGGAAGTGTAGTTTGAACAAAGGAGTCTCATAAGATTACGAAAAGTCTAGATACAAAAGCAATCCCCAAAAGAAGCCTGTTATTCTGATTGGTTGTTTCAGTTGATAATTTGGTTTTTCACTAATAATGATGCAATTGATAACTCTGTATAACTAACTGTACAAATCTTTATAACACTTCTCTGTCAAATCAGATGAGCGTGTTCTTCTCCTCCCACCTGCTTGACAGAGTTGAAATGCAAGCTTTCTTAAGAAAAAAATTGGTGTAGTAGCAAATGCAGAGCTTCTACTTCCACTGAAAACAACTATAAAAGCTGAACAGAATGTACAAAGCCTTTGTTTGCAGACACTGAGTGGCAAACATTGCAGGGCTATGATCCTTGAAAGAAAGAAAGAAAGAGAGGTGAACCCTGCACTGATCCTGGTTTTCTCCCTGAAGGTACTTTTCCAACTGTTACACAGGGAGAAAGAGCTCAAGCAGAGAGATGAAGAAACAGAGATCAGGCTAGGGTGGCAAGGGACTGCAGGGACCTGCAAGGGGTGGCAGGCAGAGCAGCAATACTGGGGAACTACTGAGAAGATACAGATAATCTCTCAGATACTTGGCCAGTTCCAAAGTTGTGCAATTTCAGGATGAGACCATGGGAAATCCAAGAAAAAAGAGTTGCTAAGAGGCTGATAACCTAGTAGAGCTCACACCTTTACTGGAGAAACACTGTGAGAGCTTGGTGAACGCCCCAGGCTTTCAGAGGAGCCTCAGCAAGAATCTTACCATAGGAGTAAAGGCAAAGACAGAGCAGGTCTGCCCTCATGAGGCCTACAGCCAAGCCCTGGCAGGACAGACGCGATTCTCCAGCAACTTAACATAGCCCACAACCTCTGCAGTCTATTATCTACCATGTTCAGCATACAGTAAAATTACCAGACATATGAAGAAATAGGATAAGGAGACTGAAATAAGATGGAAAAATGATCAACAGAAGTAGAACCAAGGGTGATCATCAGTGATGTTAAAGAAAGTAGAGAAAAGATGAACAGAATGGGCGACAAGATGAGGCACTGAAAAAGAACAAGAAAACACGCTTAAAATGAACAAAAAGTCCATCCGGATGTGGGGAAGAGGAGGACACCCAAGATGGAACGCAGATTGTGCCACACAAATCTGACTGGCTTACAAGTTAATGGCATGACTACCCTGGAGGGACGGGAGGAGAAGAGAAAACCTAAGTAACTTTGGATAAGAGCACTTTAACTTGATACATGAGGCTAAAGACAAAAATAACTATACACAAAGGGTACATGTGTGCTGGTAAGTTTGTTTTTCACAGTAAAAATACATAGAGTTTTCAACTCTAAAACTATATGTATACTAGGATTGAGCAAATGAGTAAATACATGGTAGATGCTGAGAATCAGCTTTTTTTTTCTTTCAGAATGAAATTACAAATAAGGAAACTAGAAACACAGGCATGAGGCTGGAGACTGAGGTGAACAGAGGTGTGAGCATCTACAGATTAGTGTACATACATGTATTTCCTAGACCTGTCCGCCTAGAGGACTTGGAAGAGATAACATGCCAGTCATGAAGACTATACCTAGGGCCCAGATCTTGGTTTCTAAATACCATTGTCCAGTAAAAGGAACCATGACTCCCTGAAAAAGTGGTTGATTTTTAGGCTAAAGCAGAGAAAATGCAAGTTGATCTTGGAGCAAACTGTAGTGACAGAAAGTAAGAAAGTGCTTGTAAAGGATGAGGACGTGTTGAAAGGCCCCAGGAGCCGACCAGAAAGTATTTCCAATGGCCAAAGCCATTTGAGCAAGAAAACAACAATTGCATTGGGTTATAAACCAAAGAATAAAAAAATATCATTCGATCCAAATGGATATAAATAAATAACTGAAGAAATGAGGAAATAGGGTAGAAGAGACACCTTTCCTTACAGAATAATTTCAATTAGTAAATATAGAAGCAATGAGGGAAATAGAAAAATCACTACTAGAATACTACAGTAATAATGTATGCAGGTAACAGTCACTAATGGATGCTCAAATTAGCAGGCGAATATTTAAGGAAAAACTGGGTATTTGCATAGTCTCAAAATATCCCTCCCAATAAATATTTATTAACTAAAAAGAAAAAATAGTAATTTTATAGTGGACAAATCTGGCAAATACTACTTTATCCAAGTGTTTGATATTTTACATTTATCATAAATGCCCCTGTGGTAGACAAAACGGCCTTGCCACTCAATTTCCAAATCCCAGTTGCTGAAAACCATGAATTTGAAGTATTATGTGGCATTCAAAGGAACTTTGCAGATGTAGTTAAGATTATAGACCTTAAAATAGGGACATAATTTCAGATTATTCAGATGGGCCCAATATAATCACATGAGCCCTTAAAAGCCAAGAACTTTCTCCAGCTGGAAATCAGGGAAACAGGACATAGAAGAGGCCAGAGAGGTTCCCAGCATAAGGACGGCCCAGACCATGGTGCTGACTCAGAGATGGAAGGGCAGGAGACTGAGTCCTACACCCAGAGGAGATGAATTCTGTCAGCACCCTGAATGGGGGTGGGTGCAGACGCTCCCCCAGAGCCACTAGAGAGGAGCCTCGCAGCCGGTGCACCTTGATTTCAGACTTGTGAGACTGACCCTAAGCAGAGTGCCAAGTCCATCGGATGCCTGATTTTCAGAAGAGCAAGATAATGAATGGTAATTACCACTAAGTCTGTGGTAATTTGTTACACAGCAATATGAAACTAATAAACCAACTGCTGTGGATCATTGAAAATCCATTCCTCTATCTTCGTAATTAATTTTTGGCCTCCCATAAGAAATAGACACACATTCCATGAGCCTGTCCATATTAGATATCCCAGGGCTCCAGATCCAAATGCTGCCCTCCTTTCCCCAGGCCTGTTCACTCCAGACTAGATACTAACTGTACGTTAATTATGTTTTTCTTATTTTCTGTGTTCTTGATGCTCTGGTATCTGGGGCCTTGCTGAACCTGGACAGACTGTCCCTTCTGTGGCTAGCCAACTCCCCAAGGCAGCAAAGGACCCCCTGGAGTGGGCCTTTCATATGCACCCCAACCAGTCCTGAGCCTGAACCTAGAAAAGGGGGATTCTTTATCGAGTTCTCACAGATTGAACCAATATTCCAGTGTCCTCATCACCAAGGGCTGGGTAGCAGAGACCGCTGGACGACCCTGCACCCCAGAGCCCCCTGAAGTCACTGGCTAGCCCATCCAACTGCCTGCCCGTCTATCCCACCTCCTCCATTCACTCCTCCCCACAAACAGCGCAGCAGACGCTCTCGCACACTCTCCCCTCACCCCTCCAGTGCCAGACCTCTGGCTCCGCATGGGGCCCTGTGGGGCCTGACATGTGCCCTCTTCTCGGGAGCTGCCAGCAACAAACTATCTTTTCAATGGCAGTCATCTCCTGACCTATTGGCCTCACCATTCCTGAATACAAACAAAATCCTGGGTTCATTTTAAATACGTTGGTCCCTTAACCACTCAGAGCCCAGCTAACATCAGGTTTTGACCTAGTGCTTTAGTGGTAACAAAGCAGCAGACCCAGCACGGCCTACATAGCTGACAGAAGAGATCACTCAGTGGAATGTGATCCTCAGAGCCTGGCAGGCCCAGCGAACTTCCCGGTGTGGGAACCAACTCAGCTCCCACCCGCAGGCCTTCCTGACCTTCCAAGCCGTGCATGTTCCGGCCCCCAGTCCTTCTGACCGAGGGAGAGAAGGAGGGTCTCATTTCCCACCCCAGGTGGCCCTTCATAGGGACACGTAATCCTTTAAGTAGAAAACACTTTCCCAAACTCCTGGGTGGCTTCTATTACCCTGATAAGGTAATCCTAATAGCTAATGGTACATTTCCCAAAAGCTCAGCTACTCAACTTTAAATAGCACCATATGCAGAACCTAAACGTCTACTCTAATTCCATATATAGGAAAGCAAACCTTTTCCACCTCATCCAGGGAACAGTCCTGGGAAAGCCACAGTATTTTCCCTTGGATGCAGAGATCATGTAACAAGTCAATCATCTGCCTCACATTCAGATGTGGGGCAGCTTCAGAGTTTTCTCTGAGGAGAAAATAAATGGTTGCCTTATGCTTACAAATCTAAAGAATCTACCTCAGTAGCTTTCCCCCAGAAAGGAAGGTCTCTGGGAAATCAGCCTCCATCCGGGAATGATAAAACTGGCGGCCACCTCTAAGCAGAAGTTTTCCCACTTACAAACAAACAAAATGGAAATTATTTCTTTACTCAGCACCCAATCAATATGCGAACAGTCACCAGCAAGCCTGGAATGGCCACTCAGGAAAACTGTTCATAGACCTGTATCCATCTTCAGCAAATGGCTTTGCTCAGGAAGGAACCATCACACTTAGGAAATTAATACTCAGAGCAGCATACATGAAGTCAGTGCTCACGAAGAACCCACATCAAATACTTTGCTATACACCCATCAAGTTCATGGACATGTCACTGTAACTACCATTCATAACTAAAGAGCAGCATTTACACACTTTTGGTGACTACCTGGGAACTAGCTTAAAATATCTGGATTTTCAATTTTGGGATTTTCTTATAAAATTTTACATATTCACTTAAAACCCTTGTGACCACTAGACAGGACCTCAAATTAAAAGTTTTTACAATCGGATTCAAGTGTGAATGTGGATATGACCTAAAATGCAAGCACATTCCTGCCCAAACTGCATAATCTGAACCTAATCATGAGACAACACTGGACCAATCCAACCTAAGGAACATTTAACCAAATAAGGGGCCTACACTCCTCAAGCTTGTCAAGGTCATGAGAGACCAGGATGGTGTCAGTACTGCTCCAGACCAAAGGAGACCAGATGGACAGGGGGAGTTCTTGGTCCCAAACTGACTCCTCAATGGCTCATGATATCGAGATGTCTGCAGATGAGATAATGGTGTCTCCTAATTGTTAACTTTCTGATTTTGATCATGTCTGTAAATTAATGGCTCAGGAAAATATAATATGTATATGTGTGTATGGAGAAAGAGACAATGATAGAGCAAATGTGGTAAGATGTCAGCATCTGGGTGACCTGGGCATGTCTGGTATTTTTGTACTGCTTGCAGTTTTCCTGTAAATCTGAAACAATTTTTTTAATCCACTCAATAAGGCATTGTCCTGCTTTTCTAAATAGATTAACCAGCTCGGTGACAGACCTGACAGGAGTCTGTTTTCTGCCTCCCTGTGTTATTCACAAAACACTAAAATTTTTTTCCCCCATTTTCCTCCCTGTATTCTAACCAAGTTCATTACTTGACACATAATCTTTTCCTTCCTTTTTCCCAACAACTACAACACTGAAAAACTGATTTCTAAAGGATTGTGGACAAGACAAAGCATGAATGTCTTTCCATTTGAGGTTGCTAGTCTCCAGGGGGGCAAAATTCCAACAAGATTCGGGCTTTTCTGTCACATTAGTATCCTCCACCCGTAAGCCCAGCTGCATGAGGAAAGAAGTTGTTCCCAGATAAGAAGAAAAACTCATTTTCAAATCATGACAAATATTAAAAGAAGGAAAAGAAAAAGAAGATGCCAACACCACCACTGGCTCAGTCCCAGGAGAATGTGCTCGACCCCTCAGAGAACCGAGTCGGGGTTTGGCCCCTCTCCCCAGGCCAGTGGCTCCCAGACTTGAGCCCAGGAGGGCCCCCCGCCTTGGCAGAACAGCCTTAGTGGCCCCTGCTCTTGTCCTGTCCATCACTCTGCATCCTCCCAAACTCGGCTGCTAGTTCGGCCGGTGTCCACTGGGACACAAAGGAATGGGTGCTGGCCACTGAGGATGAAGTACAGCAGAAGTAAGAGGAAAATCTGTAGGAGCCCCTTCCTTACCTTGGGTAGCAGCCGTTCGGAACAGGTCCCACGTCTGTGCAGGACCCTGTGTGGGGGTGGAGGTCTCCTCAGTACACGCAGAATATATAGGGAGAGATCATATATCCAGGTTCTTCATTGCACAAGGTGTTTTTGATGGGTTCTCAGCCAAGATGCACTTAAAACAAAAGCTACACAAAGACCACAAAAAGGCCACACAAAGTTCAAACAAAAGGCTAAAGAAAGACCAAACAAAAGCCAAAGAAAGTTTGAACAAAGAGTGAAACAAAGACAAAACAAAGGCCAAACAAAGACAAAAACAAAGGCCAAGACAAAGGGCAAAAGAAAATCTGCACAAAAGCCAGGCTAAGACAGCCACGTCACACACACTCGCAGTCCTGCAGCCAGGAGGCCCCGCACCAGCTCCCCACACCAAGCCCCAGGCGGTCCCGCCTCACCACACCCCTGGGCTGTAGCCCTCACGTTTACACACAGGCCTGCGCAGAGGGGACCAAGACCAGGTGACAGGGTGTGTCCACAAGCCAGCCAGGGTCTGCACAGGTCCTTCTCTCGTGGCCTCAGAGGGGCCAGCCCTGCCGACGCCTGGATCCCGAGACCATGAGACAGCAAACGTCTGCCACTTAAGCTTCTGGCACATTGTCCTAGAAAATGAAGCCTTACAGTTCCTATAAACACTATTTTAATGAGAGTTTATATTTATCAAAAAAAACATTTTCACAAAGTTATAGTGGAATTAAAAGTCTCTTTCAGAAAATCTTGGCTCTCAATCATAATCCTGCTTAACAGAGGCAACCACATGAAACTTTTTTCACTGTTTTTTCTATATTTATTTCCATATTGCTAAATAATTCACACAGCCACTTAATTTGTGGGAGGCTTTGACTTCCTATGAGGGTTCTTGTTCCCCTTACCCACCCGTCCTTCACTGCCAAGTAGTTAGATTGGTAGTATTTTATGTTTTACCATAAATGTGTAAACATTTTTCCTACAGAAACTTGTGATTAGCTATGATTGGGTTTTTTTTCCTCTTTACAACGTTATTTTTCCTGGTACTAATAATTATCCTGTTTTTGTTTTTATTATTAGAAGAATAATAAAATGTTTTTATTCATTTTAATTTGCTTAGATTTCTATTTACTGCACACTCACTTTTTTCCAAACATTCCAATAGATCTGTCAAATACATATCAATAATTTCTTCAAGTATTGCAATACATCAAATGATTATTTGCTCTTACTGTCTTGAGTAATTCTCTGTTCTCTTGTTCTGCTTCCAGACTGCTTGTCTCTTAGCTTGAAGCAGGTCAGGGACTTCCCTTCATTGCTCAGCTGTAACAGATATCCTGTGTCTTGGACCCCATGTCATTCTCATTTTTTATTTGCTCCTTCATTTTCCTGAAACACACCCTGCAGTATCTTCCTTGGAAAGGTGTATATAGGTGAATCTTTTTGAGTGCTTGCATGCCTGCAACCTGCTTTATTCTTTCTCACACTTGATTGCCTATTTGGGTATAGAACTCTAGGTTGAAAATTATTTTCCCTCAGAATTGTGGATGTATTGTTTTTCTGTACTTTTTCCTCCAGTGCTATTGTTGAGAGGTTCCAGACTTTTCAGATTACCTTTCCTCTGTAGTTCTTAAAAAATCTCTATAAGTGTTTAAGTTCTTACTTTAACCCAATTGTCCTGAAACCTCCCCATTCCTTCAATGAGTCTTTTTTATCCTCAGTTGGTAGGCCATTTTTATCTGGAAATTTTAGACATTCTGTTCTGTGATTTTTCTTTTTTGCTGTTTTTATTAACTTATTCCCCTCTGTCTTTTTTTTTCTGCCTGAAATCTGAATTAGTTGGCTATTGAAAACTAATAAATTGACCCTCTGACTTGTACCTCATTCTTCTCTCTCAGCTCCTAATTCTTAGCGTTTCAACTTTCATGAAGTTTTCTTATTTTATTCATTATACATCTCCTGCACAATTTTATATATTGTTTTGGCAATCATATTTCTAAATTCTGATACCTCATTCTTGTTTTCTTGTTTTCCCTTTTCCCTTTTTCAAAGTACATAGTGTTTTCTCTAATTCTAGGAAAACAGAGATTCTACTGTCTTGGGGTTGTTTGCTTATTTTTGTTTGTTTGCTTCCTTGTTAGCTTCATTCCTTGCACACAGCTGCCTTCCTTATACCGGGTTCCTTCACCCTGGTTTGTTTTCATGTCCCCCCCTTGTGAAAGCTTTCCCCTTTGGTGATTTTGCATTGGCCATTTTTGTTTGTAGGGCATTCGAGACTGGGTGCTCCAAGGACAAGCACAGAGCTTGCTGATGAGTGGGGTCCTAATTGTCCTTTACCTGGACAGACCTCCCTGGGGTCATTCAGGGAACAGAAATCCACCCTCCAGCCTGATGGGGGTAGGAAGATAGGGAGTGTGAACATACTGATATTGTGTGATCAAAGTAGGGGGCACCCCTTTTCTAAGCCTGCTCATCAGCCCTGGTCTCCACAGTTTCTGAGTCTGCAAATTTCTCCATAATAAACTTCCAGTGACCATAGCTGAAAGAGCCTGGATAGGAGTACTGCCTTTTTGAATATGCCAACCTGCATACCTGGTTTCATCTTATTTAGGCTACAAGCATTCTCCAGAGGACACATCAGCAAACCACAAGCCCACCTTTTCCCTGACCTATCCCCTCAAAAGCCTGCCAAAAAACCTGGCCATAAAAAACCTCTTAGCCTATAAGAGATGCCTTCTTTGTTCTGCTTGCCAGAACAGAGAGGTCCCTCTCAGGTTTAGCAATCAACCTGCTTGAACTGTTGAGTTTGATCCCTTCTTTTCCTTTTAATAGCAAGTTGGTGCATGAACCTGGGAGTCCATTTGGAATGTGCAGCTTCGTCATGCCCTGGACCTCATCCCTGCTACACCTCTCCATGAGTGGAGCTCCAGGGTCCTGACACTTACTTTGGGCATGCTTGTCCCTGGCATCAACTGGCAAGCCCTTAAAATGGAACCTTCTCCCCTCTGCCAGGACAGTTACCACCTCCACCCACTTCCTGTCTCTCAAATGTGTTTCAACCTCTCATCTTTTGGTATCTCCTTTTCTTTGGGGGCTAAAAACCTTTCAAATTCTCCACTGCCTCCATGGAATAAAAATATTTTTTAATCCTTTACCTTTTAAGAATATTTTACTACTATAATTTTAGTAATTTTTTACAAAGGAAAGTAAGCATTGTAGTTAATCTGCCACTTTTAACCAAAAAACACAGTAATTATTTTTATTGGGAAATAATTCACATACCATAAAATTCACAAGTTTTAAGGTGTAAAACTTAGAGATTTTTAATATAGTCCCAAAGTCATGGAAGCATCGCCACTGTCTAGTTCTTCCATTTTCATTGTCCTAAAAATCAGCCCATACTCATTAGCAGTCAGATCTAATACGATTTCATATCAGCACATGGAGAAAGCCAAGCATAAAACGAGTTTGAGGGTATGGCAAACATGTGATGGGGGATTACGGACATTACTGCACAGCAAGCGAACCACCTGTGGACGAATCTCTTGAGTCAGATAAGGCCATCTCCATATATCACTGAGACACTTACATGTATATCACGTCAATCCACAATTAGACAATTGTTTAACAAAATGCTGTGTCCAAATATGTGTCATAAAAGTTGTTTATTGATTTAAAAGACAAGAGACAAGCCAGGGATTTTCAGAGTCATGACAACAATGGTATTTTTTCCATGGAGAATGAAAAATAGTTTTATAAATAGCTATAAGGCCGTTTAATTATTGAAAGATAGATAGACCGTAATGATTTGGCTGATCAAATCTCAGAAACAAATCTAACTGGTTCCTCATTTGCCCTTCAATCCTCACTTTCTGAGCAAATCTGTCTCCTCTAAGACTTTAACTTTGATCTTTAAGACTTTTAGCTGCACAGTTCCCAATTTCCAATGGTAAACAGGAGTCCGCCAGCCGAGCTGCCAGCCCCTCAGACAAAGCCTCTTTGTCTCCCTAGCTCCACACCCACCTCTGATGTGCTGGCCTGTTACAATTGTGTTCTGGCCAGTGTGACCAGTAATAATGTACACTGTGTTCCCTAATCCAGGCCTGGACTTTGTCCAACTGGCTGTGCTAAAACTCACCCTGTGTGACACACTTTGGCTGTCCAGCCTCCAGGCATTAGAGAAGGACAGGGTGCCTGGGTAGCAAGGGTCAAGGATTCCAGCAAAAGGCAAGACTTGGAGTGAGAGTACACAGTGCGGTGAGAGCCAGAGCTGGATAGCAAAGTGTTAAAAACAGATTTTGTCCAGCACTATTGCAGTAGGAGAGAAGAGACGTCAGTATAAAACCAGGCTCAGTTCCAAGTGCACTACGGATGGGGGCATGTACAGTCAAGGAGCAGGTCAGGGAGCTGGTGGACGGAATGCGATCAGACATCAGGGGAGGCCAATTCTCTCTAAGCTGACTTACCAAGACTCTCATTAAAATTGGGCAATGCAAAGGTGGACAGTCAAGTCCACGGTAAGGCCAGGTTGCAGGAGGGTGTCACACATCAGCATGCCACCAAGGGAGCCTGATTCTAACCCGACTCCAGTTATCTAGAGACCAGAAATAGGAACAAAGCAGCAGGACCCAACTTTAATGGAAACATTCTTTGAAAAAAACAAAACAAAACTATCTTCATTTTAATTCTGGGTTTGCCAAGCAGCCAAGCACCCACCATTTTGTAATCTGATGCTTGTTTAGGAAGTGCCTTGGGGAAACCACCAGAGCTGTGTAATCTGTCTAAAAAGCAGCCTGGCACACAATCAGATCTATTGTACTAGAAGGTTCCTTCTCTAATTTATTGTTCCTTACCAAACTACAAATCTGCTCTCTGACCTTGTTCATCTAAAGTCCACCTAAGTGTAGACAGCCCACCTGCAATAATGTGGGACCAGCCTGTTTCAGCATAACATTTACTGCAGGTTTCTCTGATGTTCCCACTGGCCATCTTGCCTTTCTTTGCTCCCAGTTTTCAACTGGGCTGGTGGCCTGGTCCGAGGAGGATGCACACCTGCCCCGGGAGGCACAGCCGGCTCACCAGGGAGCTCCCGGGGCTGCGGGCACTGCCCTCTGCTCTGTCCTCTCAGCAGCAGCGCCTGACTCAAGGACTCGGGCGGCTTTCCAGAGAGGGTGAGGAGCACAGCCAACCCCTGCAAGATTCTTGTTAATAAAAAAGTTCCCTGCAAGGGCGGGGAAAAAGAAAGGGGGCATTACAATTAGCATGTATAGTGGGGGGTGGTGCACGGGGAGGGCTGTGCAACAGAGAAGACAAGTAGTGATTTTACAGCATCTTACTACGCTGATGGACAGTGACTGTGAAGGGGTATGTGGGGGGGACTTGGTGAAGGGGGGAGCCTAGTAAACATAATGTTCTTCATGTAATTGTAGATTAATGATACCAAAATAATAAATAAATAAATAAAATAAATAAATAAAAAATAAAAAAAAGGTCCCTGCTACTAAAATTGTCCCAGAGTTCAACACTGGATGAGGCTGTGATGGGGTTGGGGGGGTTATGTGGACAGATACCTGTGCAGGGTGTTGTGGGGACATTCACTGACCCCTCACCGGGAAAGCACAGTGATTGCCTCCTGAGTCCCCAGTGTCACCACAGATGTAAAGAGGTAGCAAAACTGGAAGGGACAAAACCATTTGGCCTGAACCCATTTAGCAATAGAGAACTCCACAAGCTATTTGATGCAAAGAATGATGTCTTTCCACTTTGTAAAAAGAAATCTCGGAAGAAAAATCTGTCTTGGCCAAACCCGCATTCAGCACTTGTCATAAGCAACTGCTGTGTAAGGGAGAGGCTCGGCTCACTGCCCTGGGGAGCAGGGGAACCTGTGTCCTCTGCTCTTGTCTGTTGGGCCACGTCACCGTGGCCATGACCTTGTCCCCACATAGTGCTCCCCATCTCAAGGAACAGGGGACGGGCACAAGGGGCACTCCCCAGCTTCAGCCTTGTGTGAGGGCTTTCAGAGATGTTTCGGAAGCAGAAAAGGTTTCATTTACCCGGGAGAGCGCTAATGGCCGCATCCTGTTAGCCTGGCTTCCTCCACCCAAGCTGGCAGCTGCGGTGGCATCTCAGGGAGTCACAAAGCTCCTCTCCATGCAAGCTCGTGGCTCCCAAGCCCTGCAGGAAGCCTTGGTGCCCCACAGCTTGCTCACAGGACTGCTGTGGCCTATTTAAAATTTCAACAAAAACCCAGTGATGGCCTGGACTCTGCCCTACACCCCATGGGCCAGTGGCTTGAGACAGTTCACTATTTCAACTGTAGACTGTGTTATGTCCCCTCAGATGATGTCATTTCTTTATGGTGGTGGCTTTTTAGATGTTTGCCTGATAAAAATAAAATGTCGCAGGAAATTTAATGTCAAACAGGAAATAAAGATGATGGTGTCAAAAATCTGATTCCAAATTTGAGCAGCTGTGCTATGTCCAGGAGGTTAGGTTCTGTGGTTATCTAAGAATGAAATAAAAACACTACTACTTCCAGTTTCTGTGTATTTTTTAAATCACTACAAAGTTGTTAGAACGCAAATGCTCATCAAGTTCTTTAAGCCTAAGTACTCCATAGAAGGAGGTGTTAAGTTAGTCTGCTGGCCCACAGAGATCCAAAGAGCTCCTGGAATTGAGATGTTCAAGAATGTCTGGTATAAACCTCACCAAAGTGATGGTGATGTTCCACAAGAAGGTTAAATCTTTGCTTTTAGTAGAAAATTATCTATTGTCTGTGGAACCCTTGGAGCAACCCTAAAGAGCCCTGTGCTTCCTCAGCGAAAGGTATTCAAAACTAACAAACAACATGAATTTTTCTACACCCTGGATAGAACACATCAACCTCACTCAGCCCAGGGGTGTGACAGCAGGTCAGGGCAGAGCGTCAGGAATACCCTGGGCTCTCTGGGAAGAGCGGTCTGCCGGAAAGCACTGGCCCACGGGGTCCTCTCCTGTCCCCTCCTGTCCAGCCCTCTAACAGCACAGCTGTGCGGTGCTCAGCCTTGAGAAGAACCTGCATGTCCCAGCCCTTGCAGGGGGGTGGCAGGTGATGTGGAGGCACCGCAGTGGCCACACTCATAGCCTTGAGACTAGAACTCAGGAGGGCAGAGCACAAATGCGAGGACCCTGGAACACTGGAAGCACCTGGAGCCTCCGAACAATCCCTGGGTTGCCTAGTTCAGATAGTAACTTTATAAGCTTGAAAAAAGAGCCCCCATCTTCATTAAGCCACTGTCATTTTAGTGCTCTCCAACTTGCAGCCAGTTTCTAAGGGCTATGAGTTGGTCTCCACAAGGAATGGAAGAGAGGCAACATGGTCGGGACTGACTCTTGTTTGTAATAAATACTCATATCATCAAACTTTAATACATCAATTATTAAATGTATCACATCCAAAACTCTGTGATCTACTTCAGTCACAGTATAAATGGTGAAAATGCTAGCTATCACCAATATGTCAAATATATTTTCATGTATGTTAGCATGTATTGTATATATATTTTAGTGTAGGTTATATATATGTAACACATACGATATATAACATACATATATACAGAATGTGTGATCTACCATGCCTGCAGAGTATTTCTTTTCTTATTGTGTGATAAGGAGTATGGCAGTACGCTAGAGACCATTGCTGATGTTGCAGTGTCAGAAGCTTAGTGGCTTAAAACAACACAGATTTATTCTTTTATGGTTCTAGAGGTCAGAAATCCAGAATGAGCTAAAACTGAGATGTCATCAGGGCTACCTTCCTTCTGGAGATGTTAGGAAGGAAAGGACTTGGCTCAGTGTCACAGGTAAGTTAAACATAGTGAGACAAGAGACCAAAGTCAAGAAAGCAAAGTTTTAATGTACTCTGCAGAGAGTAACAGAGGGGGCCTGCCTAAGATAAGACAGGCAGGCCCAGAAGCTCATTCTGAGGCTTCTTTTATGTGGTTTTGGCAGGGCAGAGAGGTCCTTGATTGACAGCTGTCAATCAACCTCTCGAGGCTTGTTCTGACTGGTGAAATGAGGACAGGGGCTGGGCTGTGCCTGTGCCTCTGATGCTTATCTGGGGGGACCCTGGACATTTCCCGAGTCACTCTTGGACCCTGTGGCTTTATCTAATTAACTCTCTGAGTCATTTCTGGCTTTCTGGTTCTATTTTATTAACTCCCTGAGTCATCTTTGGGGGGGGCCCTTTCTCCTTTCCATCCCACTCATTTCTGTCTTTCTGCCTAACAGAGACTTGGGGAGAGTACATCCCTCACCTGTGCTAGCTTGCGTTCCTTGAGAAGGCTGCCTGCCTTCCTTGTGTAAGAACAAATACAAATTAAAACTAAGAATTTTTAAAAAGAGGCTTACTTCTCCCTGCTGAAAATAAAGAGGTAAGACTTCTCCTCCTCTTCCTTCTTAGAGCATTTATTTCAGAAAACTCGTAAGTGCATCTTTGTCTCTTTGAAGTGTGTATGAACCTTTACAAAAGTTAAATAAACCTCTCGCCAGCTCTGCAGGCCCGGGCTCAAGGACCTGGGAGCCATCTCCTTGAAGCGTGTTCCTCAGGGGAGACAGGCCCCAGTGCCCCGTTTCTGGGGCAGAGTCAGAGCTGAACTTACGCGGGCAGCTTGCACCATGAAGATAAAGGACATTCATTACTCCTTTGGATAAAGCCAATCAGCTAATGCAGCTGGCCACCCCAATCACAGGTGAACTTGGGGTGCACTCTGCGTGACACGGACTGCAAAGGAAATGCACTCATGATACCTTTGAACATTCTGTGACATTGTTATTCTCTTTCTTCTAAAATATATGGGGAGGGGGAACACTCTGAAGCATCAACCCTGAAAAGAATCAAATATCCTTTTTCTGCTTAGAGTCGGGTCATTAACTGTCTGACTTAAGAGGTGCTATCAAGTTCTTTTACTTGAGGACCAGTTACTGTTTACCTTAGGATCGTGTGTAATGGGTTGCATCTGCTTGGCTACAGGCCAGGGACGTGGCCGGGCTGTGTCAGTGGAAACGCTGAGAGTAATCACTGGGGGTGGTGGTGTAACGTATGGGTAAGTAATTAGTATTGTTGGCTTGGGAGTGGGGTGTCTCTAGATCTCAGCCCCTGCTGAAATGGTGAGATATTAACCAAAGCAGCTTCCAGGCTCCACCAAGGCTCCTGAGCAGCTGTGGCTGGGCGGCGTGGCCACAGGAGGCGCGGCTATCGGGGGCTGGACAGCCTGGTTTAGGTCTGTGTCCCTGTCACTTCTGGGTTATCATTTGTCTGATACTTTCATTTTGTAATAAAATATTATTCTTAATCACCACATTAAATTAAGCACCATGGGTCCGGTGGGCCTCTACTGTGTCCATCCTGCTTCTGCCACAATCTCTGCTGGTGGCATGTGACATGGAAGCAGCGAAGGGAACTCTCACTTAGAGGTGCGGAAGTCGGAAAGAGGACCACTGGGCCTGTCTCTCTGTGCTCTTTCCAGAAGCAGCAGCTTTATCTTTACCTAGGCTGTGTGCCCGCTGCCTGGGGCACACTTCTCAGTCTCCCTGCCTGCCTGGTTCATTTGGTCAGGAGGCCATTTAAGAACAAAAACTGGATCACATTCCTCCTCTGCTCAAGAGCCGCGCATGGCTCCCCAGTACCCTGTGGAGAAAATCCAAGCTGCTCTGTCTCCGCTGACCTCCCTGACTCCCCAGTCCAAGGGGCCCCCAGTGCACCTGTAGTACTCTTGACCCCATTTTATCTCAGGAGCTGACCACTCCTGCATGTCTTGACTATTTATTTACTTATTTGTTACCTATCTTCACTGCCAGCCTCCCCTAGGTGAGGGAACGGACTCTGTCCCAGGGTGGGTGACAGCAGATGCCCCCTCCCCTGCAGCAGACTCTCTGGGATCCCCAGGGGAACAGAGCCCAGGGTCGCCTGCACGACAGCTCACAGACCTGCCCAGCATGGCCCCCTAGAGGCCACACCCGGGGATGCCCCACAGATAAATCCATGGTCCCCCCGCCCCCGGCTTGGGCCCAGCTTCGGGGACCCTACACTGTCACACCAGGGAGTGTCTGCTGTCTGTGGCCCAGGAGCAGAAATGCGCATCTCGCAGGCCTCACACGTCCTCCTTTCAGATTCTGCCATTTACAAAAGACCTAAGAATAAGGGTCTGGGCACAGAAATGAGGTCAGGAGGCAGGATATAGACAAACTCCAGAACCCATGGGGCTGCCCCTCATCCCACAGAAGGGCTCAGGATCTCAGTTTCGGGCATGGGATTTGGGAATTTGAGGATCTCAGGACCTCGGGTCTGTGATTTTTGAGTTTGCAGCTTTATTCTCCTCCAGGGACACAAATGAGCCGTGGACGGGGGTGGGCACCTCTGCCAGCATGGGGCAGACCCTTCCCTCCCCCCTTCCGAGCCTCGCTGGCTGGGCTGGCCACTGGGACCCACAACCAAGGGAGGACTGCAGCCCTCGTCACAGGGCCCTCATTACAGCGACTGACATCTTCCTCTCTGTGCTCACAGCCACTGTCATTCACAGGGTCATTGTTCCCCATCTACAGGATGTAAATGGTGGGCAGTTGCCAGAGGTTGCCTGACAAGCCAGTGTTGAGGCCAGGATTCTCAAACTCCAGCCTCGGGTGGGGACTCCTCGTCTCGTGGCCACTTCTAACACATCCAAAGAACCAGGGCCCTTCCCTGCTCTATGACCCGCCAGGGCTCCCTGCTGCCCACAGCATCACGTCCTGGGGCCTGGCCCTCAGGGTACACACACTCCCTGCCTTGGCAAAGGCCGTCCCTGTCCATCTGTCCCTGGCTCTGAAGGCTGAGCTCAGTCCCAGGGGAACAGGGTGTCTGGGCTGCAGAACTGGAGCTCCTCCTGTCAGTGGGCATGTCTGTGAGGGTCCTGGGGAGGCCCAAGGGGATGCAAGGGCGCATCCAGGTCCCAGGGTCCTCAGGCTGCCGGGAACTTGTGTTGAGACCCTCTGGGAGACCCGTGAACTGCTGGCCAGCTGCCCCAACATCACCTGCCCCGCTCAATATGGCAGGAAGAGGTTGTGTATATAACCTGTGCTCAGAAGTAAAACTGCGTCACTGGTCTGTCACCTGTGGTCGGTGAACCTCCTGATCCCAACTTTGGTTTCTGTCTTTCTTGTATCTGTGTTTTTCTTCAACGTCCCACCCACCCCTCTCAGGTTCAGCTGGATTGCAGAGCCAGCCTCTGCAACAGTGCACACATTTAATCCTACAGTTTGGAGGTCATTCAAAATATTTCATTTAGAGAAGCATTGTTTTTCACTTAACCCACTCAGCCTCAAAAGAAATGCAGTAGTGATTTTTTCCCCCTTATTCAGTGAAGTCACCTTTCACACACACAATGACCAAAAACTGCTCAGTAAATTCACAAAGATAGAGATCGAAGTATAGTCTTAGCTACACACAGAGAAAAAGTAGGTAGGATACATAGATGATGAGAGAAAAATAATTCGATGAATATATGCTTACAGAGAAATATGACTTTCTAAAATTGAATTTCCATTCATGCTCTTTATTTCATCTGGAACTAAGTTGTTCTAGAAATGTCTGATGACTCAGGATGCTAGAAATGGGTAGGGATATTTCACAGAAAAAAATGGGACCCCTATTTATTCTCAAAATGTTTTCTCTCTCCCACTTGCCCCTGAAATTTTGGTTATTGACTATATCTGGGAGACTGTTTATTTCCCCTTATGTAATGTTTTAAGAAATGGAGAATAATGTGTGAGACTAGGGTTCAGTTCTTGAAACATAACTTTCTTTAAGGTGCCACACTTGTCCTGACAGAGGTAGTGGGACCTGAAGTGGGCGAGGCTGCATTCAGTCTCCGACTTCCACGATGCACTGTCACCATGGGGGGATGTGCAGGGGACGAGCGGCTGAGTGGCACCAGAGGGGCACAGAACTCCTCAGCAGCATGTTCTGGGCTGGAGGCTGTTCAGAGGTCAACAACACTTTCACTTCTTACCTGCCTTGTGGGTAATGCACCCTGACATAACAGATTGACTCCCACCTGGCAGCTGCTTACCCCCCCTTCCTGCTGCGTCTCCAAGTCTTCAGGTGCCAGATGTCACCTATGGATTGGCCACAAAACTGACAAATAGCAGAACTGTCACCAACAACCTATTAAACTCTGAGCTCTACAAAATTTACCAACAAGGGATAACATTATCAACTTTGGAAACACATTCCTTGGGTTACAGGTAGCATTTCCCTGCTTTCAGAGCAGATGTTCCTTACACAGAAAAGAGGCTCCAGAAAATGCCCAAGTGCAAAGCAATACACTTTATCTATAGTGGTTTTTTTAAGTAAAACCTGTGTCAAGGGACTTCAAGTAATCCCAGGCAACCTGAACAGAAATAATGGACATAACTTCTAGAAACTTTATTTTCTGCAACCTTGTTTCCTTTCTGTTTAAGAGTCTGAGGAACAGCCTAGGACCACTCAGTGGTGGTTCCTACCCACTCGGTGGCCTGAGCAGTGGGAGCTGCGGACCAGTCTTCAGTGGCAGGCTGAGCACTCCAGTCTTCTGTTAAGAAACCAGCAAAAACGACCATCAGCTGCATCCCGTCTTTTTGTCATGCCACCCAACCAGCAATCTCCTTCCACTAGATACACATTCCAAAGGACAAAGACCAAAGCTAGAGCCTTTCAGATGCACCTGAATGAACCTGTTAAGTTACTGGCACACCTTTAGCACGCACGCATACAGCAGATCACTACAGCCAGCTTAAGCACCACGCCGAGGTACGTACCAGTGGGGAACTGCTGAATAGGCACGGAGGGCACCTGCACGCCTTCAGACCAGTCTGCGACCTCTGGCTGTGCAGCAGTGAACTCTGGGGCGGGAGCAGTCCATTCACCCTGGAATTCCTCCTTGGTCACGGCCTTTTCGGCAGCAGCCTGCTCTTCCTTTTCAATCTGGTAGAAAAAAAAAAAGTTTGTAGGGACAGAAACACTGCATCTCCAAGTAGCACAGACTGAAGTGCCCGCCTGCTCATGGGACCCCAGGCTTTGTGAAGGAAGGAAGCGCACCTCTTCAGGATCTCTGTAGAAGTAGAGATCAGGCATGACCTCCCACGGGTGTTCACGGGAGATGGTGCCGCGCATGCGCAGAACTTCTCGGGCCAGCATCCACCACATCAGACCCACCGAGTGAGCTCCCTGCAAGAGCACCAGGTTACTACAGTGACATTGGTCAAGCAATCCACAAGCAGCGCCCCCTTGCCTCCACATCATCTAGGTCCTTGGCACTACGAGGACACAGCTTAGTTTACATGTTTTTCCCACAAGGTTGTCCTATGAATCGGTAGTTTTGAACCTGGATTACTACCAGGACCACAGACACTCAAAAAACCTGTTGTCAAGACTCCATGAGAGCCAACAAAATCAAATACCTGGGATTAGTACCTGGACACTAAAAAAAAAAAGTCTGGGTGATTCTTATGCAGAACTAGGGTTCTGAGACCAGTGAACCAATTTAAACCACACTTGACCCACCTTTTTAGGACGTTACAGCAGGATTCATCAAGTTGGTCTGAAAACACAAAGGCCAAGTACTGCCTGAGAGGCCCAAGCATAGTTAAATACAGAGACAGGCAGAGGAAAACACAGGCCACTTTTAAATGGTTTTATCTCCTTCAAGTGCTCATGCACTCAAATTGTCCTTGTAGCAAGGCTTACTACCCAACTCCACTCATTGGGCCAGAGGCCCTCATGGTGTTAGCGAAAAGCTTGCCTCTCGTGTAGCACACTACCTACACTTGCGAGCCACTGGCCTCAACTCCAAGCTCTAACAATGTGCAGCATCTCGGCTCTTTCTAGAGCACTTGTTCTTGAACCCTGGTTTCCATCAGTACCTTGTTGTTGCACGGGATGGCAATGTCCACGTAGCGCAGAGGGGAGTCCGTGTTACACAAGGCAATGGTGGGCAGGTTAACGTAGGATGCCTCTGTGAGAGGCTGGTGGTCAGCCCTAGGATCAGTGACCACCAGGAGTCTCGGCTCCCGGAAGGCTGCCTGGATCTGGTTAGTGAAGGTTCCAGGTGTGAAGCGGCCAGCAATGGGAGTGGCTCCAGTGGCCGCAGCAAACTTCAGCACAGCTCTCTAGAAGCACAAACATGGAAGGTTAGCAACACCCCAGACAAGCCTACATGTCTGATCCCACGATGCAGCCTGTGTTGTCAGAACCCCCCGAATCCACCTCAAAAACGAAAGCATCAATCCAACACTAATCTGTGTCCTTCCTATCACCTGAAATGTACTTAGAAAAGTGCCCCCAACCCTGCCTTCTGCTTAGAAGGCACCGTAACCCCCATATCTGCAGTGCCCTGGCCACCTCGCTTCTGGAGGCTCCAGAGCCACTGCCTAGCTTTGGGTACCAAGCAGGTCACCTTGTGGACGACTTAGGCAAGTTACTCTTGTGCCTCCAAGTACCTCCCCATGAGGGCAATAAAAATTAAATGCATCAAGACAAAGAACAGTGCCCAGCACGAGTGATCACTCCATGCTCTGGTCAGATTCATCACAACTACACTATGTAATGCAGAAATACACCCAACTTTTTTTTTACTCTTTCCTCCATAAAGCTTACTTCCTGCATCCCTTCAAACAGGCAGACTTGTCACTTTTCTCCTACATGCCCAGCTGTAGCAACACTGCCTGGATCAATCTAGATGCTAAATAATTAAAACCTTCTTCTCCCATGCACCAAACTTTGGGGAATACATTTTAAGTTCATGGGAACCAATTTTACTGTCAACCTAAACAAAATACAGAGTCTTACAATGTTAAAATCTGTTAAAATCCATGTCAAACTTTTTTCAAAACAGAAATGGGGTGAATAAAATCCTTGTCAGTGCTCTTATAAAACAATTCTCAAGAAATCCTCAAGTTTTCTCATAGGAGGTAAGAATTGTCAAAACAAACAGGGCAAAAATGACTGGTTTTTCCCTCTCAGCTGTGAAAAAAATCGAGCTATTTGGGCTGGCAAAGATTCTTACTCTTGCTTGAGATGTGCACAAGGACTGGTACCCTACTCTAAGACACCTTTCTGAGATACTTTGTAGTTTCCGTAAATTTAAGTTTTTGACCCAGCACTTCATTTTAAATATGAAAAAATCGACTAGAAAAACATGAGGCATTTAACAGCGTCATTTCAGTAGCACGAGCCAATACCCCAGGATGTGAAGAGTGAAGCTCAACAAACCATCATCCACCAAGTGATGTGTATGCTGAAAATGCCAAATACTGGCAATTTGAGATTCCTAGACAGTGAAATTATCAACTGCTTTTTCTTTATACTTTTCTATACATCTCCAAATAAAGTTTTTAAATAATAAAAACCAAGCATAAGGTCCACAAACCTGGCCAGTGTTCCTGGACGATATGACACTGACATCAGCCGGGTTTTCAATGGCAACAATGGCACGAGCTGCCAGCAGCAGCTTCTCCCAGGTTCTCTTCAGATTTATGATGTAGATGCCTAAGTGATAGCAGAAGACTTTGTAACCTCACCTAACTTTGCAAATGGACTGACTTCTAAAAAGTTCAATGTGGCAGCGAGTACTACCAAACTCCAGTCACAGAGGCAAGCTCTACTGGTGTTAGCGAAAACCCTGCAGCTTGTATAGCACACTTCCGACACTCAGAAGTTCACTGGCCAAGACTGGCCTCCACCCTGAGCTTTAATAGTGTGCAGCTGTGATTCAGCAAGCAAAGATGGCTCTCTGTTCTGTTCAAACTATACCTCTATCAACCGTTTAGACTTCCTCCTTGGAAAGTTCTTAACCACTTTGACTTCTGGCCACCCTTTCCTCTTACCATCTGCCTTGATTCACCCCAAAACCACTTCCCAGCATGCCACTCCAGGACTTAAGTAAGTCCTTTAGTTGCTCTGCCTCTATGCCAAAGCACTGCCTTATCCACAGTGAATCCTTATCAGTACCTAGGTGTTAAGGAACTACAGGAGCTAAGTCAGTAGAAACTCAGCTAATGAGTTTCCTCACCATGTTCACCATCTCCTGCCTCTTTCACTGCCCATTACCTAGCAATTGTCATACTCTCCTACTAGAACCTAGAAAACTTTCCTTTCCCAAACCAGATCGCTTTTATTTAAAGCTTGTTTCCAACCTCAGGATCTGGTTTCACTCATCAATTCGGAGAAAGCATTCACAGGCAGATGCACAAATTACTTCACCCAGCACTACCCATCAGAATATGGCAGGGCCAAAATTTGTCCTTATAACTGGAATGGCAAAGAAAAAAAAAAAGGCAAGCAATGACAGACCATCGCTTTTCCTTTTGTAAATGTACTGTTCCATTTGGAAGTCGAGGTTGGTGCCACCTAGGTGGGTTCCTGCTGCAAGGAATTTGAGGACATCTTCCTCCTTCATTTGCAGGACATCAAGGGCTCCGGACATTGTGAAAGTTTCCCTTTAAGTTACGACGGGACCCTGCAAACAAGAATCAGCGACCTAGGTTTCATTCCAGCGGCTTAATGAGGCGGAGGGCCAGGCACATTCTGACAGTCAAGAAGCGCCTTCCTATTCACACGCGGCAGGGGACTACACCCGCCTTCCCCGCGCCGCACCTTCCCGAAGGTCGTGCAAACCCGGAAAAATGTTGCCCTGAGACGCAACGCTTCCTGCAGCGCTCGGGCCGTAGGGCAGCTACGGGGCAGAGCGTGCAGCCACGCGAGCAGGTCCCCTTCCTACCGGACCGCGGTGGACACACAGTACTCGAAATCCTGCCCCCGCACGCCACAAGCTGGGGCTCCCGCAGGCCCGCCCGTCCGCCGTGATCTGTGCCAGCCCCGCTTCCCAACCGGGCACCAGGGAACCCGCGCCCACGTCCTCACGTCCATGGGAAACCCGCTCCCGCTCTCGCGGGCGTGGGGGGGCGGGCACCGGACGCCTACCAAACAAACCCACCCAGAACAACGCCGCATGGACCCCTCACCAAGCGTGGAAAGGACAGGCGGCCGGAAATGACGTCCTTATATTCACCGCCGCCAGCCAATAACAAAGCCGAGCGATAGCCAGGCGGAACCGACGGGCTGCCAGAAGGCGGGCTTGCCGCGCAGGCGCAGACCCTCGAGAGTGGCAGAGGTGGCGACTTTGAGCCGCAATTTGCGACTTCGGGACTTTCCGGCGCTGCAAAGCCCTTCCGCGCCGCGCGATTGCCCCCTCTCGTTTCCCGTCAAAAGCGGATGTGGCTGGTTCTCTAGGTGAGACCACCTCAGACGGTGCGCCTGAGATCGGGGCGGCCCGCATCCGAGTTGTACGTGGAGGAGCGTTGAACATAACAGCCTCAAGTATTCGATAAATAAAAGGTGCAGAAATTGTTATTCTTTGAAGACAATTAATAGAACGTAATTTATATTTTAAAAGTTGACTTACTGGAAATTTTCCTGAAAAATAAAAAGGAACAGACTGCACAGATGGTATGCATGACAATATTTCAATGTGTGTAAGAGAAATTGCAATATCCATCACTAGATCAAAAATGTATTTTTATTACTGTGGAGAAAGTGAAGGTTCCTTTGGGCAGGAGTCTCACCTGGCCCTGGTTGGCTTGCTTACTACATACGTGTGGGCAATACCTTGTTAATGACTCTATATTATATAAAGAGCTCTGCCCCTTGCTCTGGGCTGCTGCAGGGCTGCAGGAGAGCTGAGGCTGGAGTGGTGGCAGCTGCTGAGACGGCTACCGGGAGCAGAGAAGCTAGCTTGCTGCATGCAGACTTACTCTGCGTGGAGGGGATTCTAGTGACTGCCCTGGCACTGTGGGAATATAGTTGGGTATAAACACTTTTACCCCAAGAATGTTCCACTGTTGGTTTTTTTCAGTCTCAATCCATAGTGAATTTTTCCAAGGCTAAAACCCATTGGTAAGACAATTACATACAATACTAGGCAGCCATTAAAAAACAAAATCTACAGTACAAGAAAGAACTGCAGGATGGGGCAATTATTTAAAGAAAAAAACAAAAACTAGCCCTCTGCATCAAAAGATGATTGTAAACATAGCCCAAAACCAAATTATTAATAATTACATAGTTTTCAACTTTGGCTGCATTTATAATCATTTGGAGAGATTTTAAACATATGCTCAACCCCAAAGCAAAAAGGTAAAGATAAAAAAATATTGAGGTGTAATTGACATGTAGCCCATTAAGTTTCAGATGTGGAACAATGATCCAATAATTGCATATATTGCAAAGTGATCACAGAAGTCTAGTTAACAGATATATGTAGTTAAGATATTTTTCTAGTGGTTAGAACTTTTCTGGTGTACTCTTAGCAATTTTCAAATATGCAATATAGTATTAGCTACAGTCACCATGTTTTAAGTTACACCACCATGACTTAAAAAGTATGATTCTAAAAAATAGCTCCTGTGGGGAAGCTGGGATTCCTATGGCCAGGATTCTCACTGAACTTAAACCACCTGATGATTTAACTGGCCTGTTGCTAGGCTACCACTTCCATACCTTTAAGGCAATAAGTTATTATTGCACTATATAGAGAACTCGGCCCAGTGCTGGGGGGAGACAGAGTCTCACTGCCGGGAGAACAAGCCGGGTAATAAACCCTTTCACCCCAAAGAACGTTTTGCTGTCGATTTCTTTGGTCACATTGAATCCATAGCGAACTTGCCTGGGGCTGAAACCCTTGGCAAGACAATTGGCAAAGTTGGCAGGGTTCATTGTTGACCAAGGAAAAAGACAGGCTGCCCCTGTGAATGATGACACAGTGGATTGTCCCCCAGTGGGTATGTGGTCTGAGGTGGCTTGCCTCCTAGAGGACTAGGCCCACCCCAGGACTGGAGGCAAGTGGAGGTGATACCTGAGGCAGTAGGGGTAGCCCTTGGTATAGTAAGTAGGTCTTTTGAGAGACAGAATGCCTGTGAGGCAGTGGGGACTGTGGGTTGGCTGCTTTTCACAGTATTAAAAAAAGTCTATGAAAGAGAAGGACATGCTCCTGAAAAAGACCCAAGAAATGGTGGCATGAGAATGCGAGCTGCAAACTTCTGTGGATTCCCTGAAGAAGGAAATGGCATTGAGGCGAAAGAAGGCAGCGCGAGACCACTGGCAGCAAGGTGCCATTGAAGAGGTAAAAAAATCCTTAGAGAACGAGACGGCAGTGCTGCCAGGTGCTCTGAAGGAGGACAGGCCATCAAGGAAAAAGACAAACTCCTGAGTGAAGCACAGGCGGAGGTGGCACGAGAACACCAGCTGTGAAGCATTGAGGTGAAGGTAAGAGAGCTGCTGAAGACTGAGCTGGCATTGCTGCGAGGCCCTGTAGCAGAGGAGGCACTTGGGGGAGTGGAGAGAAAGGTGCCATCAGCCCCAGAAATGGAGGAGCTGGGGAAGGATGAAGGGGTGGTGCCAGAGGCACTGGCCCCTCCTATATTGAAAGCACACCCACTGATTGTAAAGAAAATAAAGACCCAGAAGCTGAAAGTTCCCCAAGGAGAGGAGCAGACCCCTCCCCAGGTCGTGGAGCACTCTTACGGTCCGCCCCGACTCAGGCTGAGCTGGTGGATTTGGGCTCCTGGTAATATAACCCATTCTTGCAGTGTATGTCCAGTAAAATGGGTGCCCTGATCACTCTCAATTACCTGTGGTCAGCCATAGGGAGCAAAGAGATGCTCCAGGCCTCGTTTGGTTGTCTGCTGGTCTGCACAACGGGGAGGAAAAGCAACCAGAAGTCAAGTAGCTGTGTCCATACAAGTCATTGCATACCGATATCCTTCTGACACAGGTAGAGGCCCAATATAGTCTGTCTGCCACCTGACGATGGGTATAGGCCCCTTAACTATTGTCCCATGTTGCTGTGGAACTAGGTGTAAGTCCCTTTTGGAGCACATGACACACTCCTGCCAGGCTCTACTAACTTCTTCAAAGGTTAAAGGCAAGCCCCACAGACAGGCTACACTTTTTTTTGCCCTGCATGCAACAAACAATAATGTAACCATCAGGCTACATCAGAGGCAGGCTTTCCTTCTAACCAATGTATCTGGGCCATTTTATCTGCTTCATCATTTCCTGGGGATACCAATAGCAAATAGCAAATGACCTGTCACATGGTATACTGTAATTATTTTTGTCTGACCACAGGCCTATAAGTCTTCACAATTCTTGCCCCCAAAAGGGTCGGTGAACAACCAGCCAGTTGGCATGGTACCAGGTAGGTAGCCACAGGGTCAAGCCCTGACAGACAGCCCAGCTGTCAGTGCAGACAACTATAGGGGAGGGCTCCTGGCTGATCACAAGCCACATGGCCCGCAACTCTGCCCATTGGCTGCTCTTCCCCTCACCATCTTCCATCCATATTATCTCAGTCTTAGGATGGAAAGCTATGGCCCTCCATTTTGGGGGCTGCCCACGGCTGGAGCCATCTGTGTACCATGCATCTTTGGGTATAGGGGCTCTTCCCTCCCGATAGGGACTCTCTGCTACTAATGGTTCAAAAGCAAGTTCTTCCTGCTTTTCACTAGTATATGTCACCGACCCAATAAGCGTTGGAGTTCTTCACTCAAGAGGCTACTAGAGAGGGCACTACGCTGCTGTAGGTAAGTACTCCACTTGGCCAGTGTGGGTGTTTGTGCCACACCACTCCTTGGCTTTTGGGTCCAGTCTCGTACCCACCCCAAGATGGGATAGATGGTTATTACCTTTATCGGGGCTATTCCAGTGATAGGTTCTGTAGCCAGCAAGGCATGATAAATGGCAGCCAGTTGTTTTTCTATCAAAATGTATCGTACCTCTGCCCCTTTCCAGAGTTGTGACCAGAATCCAACGGGTTGGCGAGTTCGTTCAAGCCCCTGCCAGAGACCCCAGCCATAACCGTCTTCAGTCACATGAGCATCCAGCTCACAGGACCTTGATAGGTCTATCACTCTCAAGGCCTACACGGCCTTGACTGCCAGTTTTGCTGTAATAAAGGCAGATGCACATGTCTCATCCAAGTCCCACCTGAAGCCCTTTTGTACCAGCTGGTATAAGGGCTTCAGAATTTGTGCCAAGTGCGGTATAAACACTCTCCAGTAGCCTAGAAGACCCAGAAACTTCTGTAGCAATACTACAGTTGTAAGGGTAGGAAAGGCCTGGACTTTTTCTATAATTGCTTCTGGTGTAACTTTGGTCTTACCTGACCAGATGACCTCCAAGAATTTGACAAAGCAGGTCCCTGAACCTTGGTGCTGTTCACAGCCCATCCTTTCTCCTGTAAATGCTGCAGTAGTCTAGGTGCTGCACCTTCTAGATCTGACGTGAGCATGACATCATCAATATAATGGTACAGCTGCACCATTGGCGGTTTCTCCCATGTAGCCAAGTCCTGGGCTACAAGTCCATGACAGAAGGTGGGGCTGTGGAGGTATCCCTGTGGGAGGATGGTGAAAGTCCATTGCCATCCTTCCCACATGAAGGCAAACAGTTCCCGACTTTCCTGCTCAGTGTCAATGGAAAAGAAGGCATTAGCAAGATCTACCACATAATGGAATGTTCCTAGTTCATGGCTGAGGGTATCCATCAGGCCTGCAATAGACGGGACAGCAGCATGCATAGGGGATATGACTTTATTCAGTTCTCTGTAATCCACAGTCATACGCCAGGAGCCATCTGGCTTTTTTACTGGCCACACTGGGGAACTGAAAGGACTATGTATGGGTGGGCTTCATAATACCCACCTTTTCCAGCTCCTGGAGTTTCTCCAATCTCTTTATGCCCGCCAGGCACTTTGTATTATTTAGTATTAGTCACCTGCTGAGGCACAGGCAAAGCTATGGGCGGGTGCCTAGCATGTCCCCTCAGAACTACCTTCACCACATGTACTCTCAGTCTGAACTCACCTGCAGTAATCTGCAACCATAGACCCTGCAGGATATCAATCCCCAAAATATACTCAGGGATGGGAGATACATACACAGTATACTCTTTTGGGGGTAGACACCCTATTCCCAAAGGGATTTGGCCTTTTTTTCACTCTGAAAGCCTTATCCCCATATCCATCTATGATAGTGGGGGTCCCAGGGAACCACTCAGGGTTACCATGAATCAGTGAACATTCAGCCCCTCTGTCCACCAGAGCCATGACACATTGTATGTTTACTGGGGACCAATGGATAGCTACTTCAACATGTGATCTCTGGTCGCCCCCTGGTCCTTCAGGGCAGATACCTCGACCTTCTCCTCAAACTGTGTTCCCCAATCATCTTCCTCTGTGGGCTCAAGTGAGGTTGGCTCACTCTCCAGCAGGAAGTCTTGCAAACATACAGACCGGACTCATGGCTCTGTCTCTGACCTCTGCCTCTTTGGTCTTAATGGCTGGAACTGCTGCTCTGGTTTCAGTTGTTGCCATAGCTCTAGTAAGATCCTATTTGACTTCCCATCTAATCCTTTCATCTGCTCCTGCCAGTATTAAATCAACCCACATCTGGGTCCTCATAACCTTCATGGGGCCCTTTAAATTCATCTTGTGAGTAACAGATCTTCTTTTCTTCTTTCTGGGTTCTTGTTGCTTCAGCGTCTTCTAAGTCTGCTACTGTACGTGTCACCTCGCTTATGGGATGCCTTAAGTAAGGGGAAAGAATGGCCATTAGAGACCCAAAGAGGGATGTGGGAGCTGTTTGATGCACAATATTTCTCCTCCCAGTAGTGAAAATCTCTTCATCTGGGCCATAATTCTCTGGACTATAGATGGCATTTCTTATGCCTAGCTCTCGTAACACCTGTTGGAGCTCAGCATATGTCTGCCATCTAACAGGAGAGGATGGTAGATCACCTTCATTGGGCCACACAGCACGAAGTGCAGCCATAAGCCAATCGAGGAGGGGGTGACTCCCTGGGGTATGATGTGCATTTTGTAATTGCTGCCTCAAGGCGGGCTGCACTGTCAGGGAAGACAGCTTTCCCATCTCTGATCCGGACAGAACAATTCCATCCACCCCTAAGTCCCACAGACGAGGAGCCAAGCTGCTATTAGCCAGGTTATAAACCCTTTCACCCCAAAGAACATTTTGCTGTCAATTTCTCTGGTCACATTGAATCCATAGCGAACTTGCCCGGGGCTCAAACCCATTGGCAAGACAGCTCCCTAGATAATTTTATGTATCAGAGTGAGAACTGCTGATTTACAAGTAGAGAAACTGGGTGGCTTTTTTACCCCTAACCTTTTAGTATTTAAAATTTTTTCTGAGGTATGTGTTAAAATTGAAAAAAAACCCCACTGCATTTAAACACAGCTGACATGGAAAGAGGTAAACTTAGTCGTGGCTTTAAGAATCCTTAGAAACTGAAGACAGAAATAATGGCTCTCAAAGGAAAATAAAAGGAAGACTTAAAAATGACTATATGAAAACGGAATGGCTGACTTATGGGCAGTGTTGTGTCACTGCAAAACTTTTCTGGCTGGCCTTTGGGGACACTCCCAAACTATCTTAACAGTTTCTTCCCGTACCCACCTCGGAGTCTTGAGAATATTTCCACTGTAACAACCAAGACTCTGTACTGTAATTACAGGTGTTCGTTTCTCCACAGAATAACTAACTGTCCATGAGAACTGATCTGCACAACGAAAATTCTTGGTGTGGAAACATATTGGACAGAGTCCAAAGATGAAAAACATGCCGGAGTGGTGGGAACCCACAGCGCAGAGGCCTTGGTCTGAGCACACCTGTCAAGCAATGGCTGTAGCTCCCTGCTAGGTGTCCTCCCCACCTATCAGCCTCCTAGCCCTCTGCATGAGTGTCTCCACCATTTTTAACTCATGCCCATTTTTGATAAAAATCTCAGAGACTTCCTTTTGCCAGTTTTGGTTTCTGAGGTTCATATTTTTAAAAAAAACAGCTTTAAAGATTTTATTTTTTGAATACTAAATTGTGCTAGGCACTAGCTTTTGGGGGCTACACTTTACCTGGCGTTGGGTGGTGTTGGGTCGTGTCTCACCTGAGGGTTTCATCCTCTGGCAGGTTCAGTCTGGATTTGGTGAGGCCGAAAAATGACATCAAAACATTGTTGGGATAAAAGGGTTTATACCCAGCTTTACATTTGTGGTGGCAGGTCAAGCGCTAGAATCCTGTCTGCCTCAGAACAAATTTGCATGCAGCAAGCTAATCCCTGCCTCCAGGCCTCTTTGCTGCCTCGCAGCCCCAGAGCACTGGGTAGAGCGTTTATATATATATATATATATATAGAGTCAATAATAACTTACTGCCCACACATGTGCAAGCCTGCATTGAGCATTGCACATGCACGGTGGGCAAGCAGATCAGGGTTAGGTGAGAACCCTGGCCATGGAACTCCCAATTCTCTACAGGTGGCTAGAAGGGTCCCTGCTCTGATTTGAAGCTGAGAGAATGTGGGGCACAGGCATCGAGTTCACCTTGGGCACTTCCCCACTTCCCTTTCTTACCAAACTTCCCCCTTGTGTTGAGGGCAGTCAAAACCTAAGGGAAACTGAGAGAGGACAGCTGAGAGACTGGGGTGAAAGAACGGTCAGTTATAAGAGATAAGGAAGTACACTGAGAAAAATAACAAGTCCTGAATGTTGAGTCTGAGTGTGCTGAGATAGGATTTATCCTGAGGACATAATATGCTTGTTTTGCAAAAGAGTACGTGAACACTCAGGCATGTGCTTCTTGACCCCTGGTTAACTTTCCCTCCCTGAGTGTGTATATAGAGGAGAATAAAAGCTATATGGCACGATTCCAGCTCAACTGGGTGTCCTCTCAGAGTGATTTGTGTATTTGTTCAGCTCCACGCATTCCCTTCAGGACTGTTCAACTTTGACGGGCACCGTCAAGTGGCGCCCGAACAGGGACCTGAAGTATGGAGGAGAACGTGAAGAGCCGCGGCGAGGTGACAGTGTGCAGGAAGCAGGTAAGGGGCGCCGAATTATTTAACCTCTGAGAGTATCATGGGGGCGGGAAACAGGTGAGTCCTGTTCACACAGATACTTAAGCATATGCTGTGGATGTGCGGCGCAAAGGTAGAACAACACATTCAAAAAGCTCAATTATTAAAAACTGACTTACACAAACTTTTACTCTTATTAGTTAACCTTGCTCCCCATTCGAAGCAGTCCTCTTAGGCCTGCGCCACTTTCTCCTGTGTAATGTAAGTGGAGCCTGTAAAGTAATCAAGCTGAACCCTTAGACCAACATGTAAATAGCTCTATTCTATTAACTCCTTTCCTTAGAGGCAGTCGTCCTGGAGCTAAGCATTTCCTTGTTTGCAACCCCAGGGAAGCGATACAAGCCTGTGACTCAGATCAAGACTCTAGCAGTGAAGTCACACAGTCCCTGCACTTATCAGGCAGGCAGGGGCCTCTCAAGGAATGACTAAAGCTTGGGCAGAAAAAACTAGGAAAACTGAGAATAATTCAATCCCTAAATTCTAAAAAAGAAGTGTCTTATCTTCTGCACACAAACCTGGACTCAGTACAAACTCCCTGATTAGAGAGGTTTGGCCCCTGAAAGAAGTATGCAATATAATGTTATGCAGCTAAATATATTTTGCCACAAGGAAAGAAAATAATCAAAAGTCCCATGAACTACTACAATATGGAATTGGTTTTCTAAATTCTTTTAGTAAAAATCTATTCTATTTATTGGGTTCATCATTATCTTTGAAAATTGGGAAGTGTTAAACTAGATTCCCTGAGATAGAAGAAATTTATCTTCTACAATACAGCCTGGCTTTAAGTAACTGGTGCTAGAATTGTACTTGTATTTCATGTCCAGCCCACTGGAAGCACACAGTCCCTATCATCAGTTCAGAGCCTTCATCGGCCCTGTTAGTCTGGGGCTGTTTAAACCTTAACCCAGTTATGTAAACTGCTCGCCCTTAGAGTGTATTCTTGAAAACTGAAGCACTTTTAATCAAGTAAGCTAAAAAGAAAGAAGGCAATTGAATATTAGTAACTCAAATCTTTATATCAGTTTGTCTGTGTATATGCTTTTATATGAAAAGTGTTGCTAACTGCAGTCATTACGTCTCAGTCTGTATGTTTGTGTGTCTAAGTGTGTAAATAAAAAATATTTTCTACCTCCGGATGGTATTAATAAAAATTGATTTAAAAACAACTGCTTGTGAACATTGGGCATTCTAAAACTTCCAGAAAATCTAATAAAAAATATTAAGCATTAATGCTAACTTAAGTTTAAGTGAAACGGACGTGTCCTTATAGTTATCAGCTGCCAAAGTTTACTTAAAGTCATTTAAGTTGATATTGCCTGTTAAATATTTCAAGAAGATGCTTAAAGAAAAGCTTGACTTTGTCTAATGTTTGGTAAAAGTTTTATAAGTAATCTGCATGGTTGCTAAAAATAAGTAAACAAGTGTAGTAAATGAACATCTTAATAATAATACTGTATTAATGTATAACAGTGTATATATCTGCAAACAGCCTGAGAATTTTTGCGGTAACCAAAATTCTTGAAGTTTGCTAAGTTATATAGACATATTTTGTGCTTAATGAGAAATTGTGCTGTAAGGGACATTTTCAAAAATGATAAAATATGTTCATAAATGTATCAATCTGAAGACTGCTGATGTAACAGTTTACAATGGTCTATTTTTCAGTGTTCACTGAAGGTTAAGGTACCAAATGGTTTTAAGTTCTAATTAAAACTACTTAATATAATAAAAAAACATTTCAGTATGCTAAAGAATGTGTGCTTTTTAAGTTTATTTATTTATTTATTTTTGTATCATTAATCTACAATTACATGAAAGACATTATGTTTACTAGGCTACCCCTTTCACCAAGTCCCCCCCACATACCCTTTCATCAGCACAGTAAGATGCTGTAAAATCACTACCTGTCTTTTCTGTGTTGCACAGCCCTCCCTGTGCCCCCCCACACTATACATGCTAATTGTAATGCCCCCTTTCTTTTTCCCCACCCTTGTCCCTCCCTTCTCACCCATCCTGCCCAGTCCCTTTCCCTTTGGTAACTATTAGTCCATTCGTAGGTTCTCTGATTCTGCTGCTGTTTTGTTCCTTCAGTTTTTCTTTGTTCTTATACTCCACATATGAGTGAAATCATTTGGTACTTGTCTTTCTCCACCTGGCTTATTTCACTGAGCATAATACCCTCTAGCTCCATCCATGTTGTTGCAAATGGTAGGATCTGTTATTTTCTTATGGCTGAGTAATATTCCATTGTGTATATGTACCACATCTTCTTTATCCATTCATCTTCTGATGGACACTTAGGTTGCTTCCATATCTTGGCTATTGTAAATAGTGCTGTGATAAACATAGGGGTGCATCTGTCTTTTTCAAACTGGAGTGCTGCATTCTTAGGGTAAATTCCTAGAAGTGGAATTCCTGGGTCAAATGGTATTTCTATTTTGAGCATTTTGAGGAACCTCCATACTGCTTTCCACAATGGTTGAACTAATTTACATTCCCACCAGCAGTGTAGGAGGGTCCCCCTTTCTCCACAACCTTGCCAACATTTGTTGTTATTTGTCTTTTGGATGGTAGCCTTCCTTACTGGTGTGAGGTGATATCTCATTGTGGTTTTAATTTGCATTTCTCTGATGACAAGTGATGTGGAGCATCTTTTCATGTGTCTGTTGGCCACCTGAATTTCTTCTTTAGAGAGCTGTCTGTCTATTCAGCTCCTCTACCCATTTTTTAATTGGATTATTTGCTTTTTGTTTGTTGATGTGTGTGAGCTCTTTATATATTTTGGATGTCAACCCTTTATCAGATCTGTCATTTACGAATATATTCTCCCATACTGTAGGATACCTTTTTGTTCTATTGATGGTGTCCTTTGCTGTACAGAAAGCTTTTCAGCTTGATATAGTCCCATTTCTTCATTTTTGCATTTGTTTCCCTTGCCCGTGGAGATATATTCAAGAAGAGGTCACTCATGTTTATGTCTAAGAGATTTTTGCCTATGTTTTTTTCTAAGAGTTTTATGGTTTCATGACTTACATTCAAGTCTTTGATCCATTTCGAATTTACTTTTGTGTATGGGGTTAGACAGTGATCCAGTTTCATTCTCTTACATGTAGCTGTCCAGTTTTGCTGGCACCATCTGTTGAAGAGACTGTCATTTCCCCATTGTATGTCCATGGTTCCTTTATCGAATACTAGTTGACCATATATGTTTGGGTTAATGTTTGGAGTCTCTGTTCTGTTCCATTGGTCTGTGGCTCTGTTCTTGTGCCAGTACCAAATTGTCTTGATTACTGTGGCTTTGTAGTAGAGCTTGAAGTTGGGGAGCGAGATTCCCCCCACTTTATTCTTCCTTCTCAGGATTGCTTTGGCTATTCGGGGTCTTTGGTGTTTCCATATGAATTTTTGAACTATTTATTCCAGTTCATTGAAGAATGCTGTTGGTAATTTGATAGGGATTGCATCAAATTTGTATATTGTTTTGGGCAGGATGGTCATTTTGACGATACTAATTCTTCCTAGCCAGGAGCATGGGATGAGTTTCCATTTGTTAGTGACCTCTTTAATTTCTCTTAAGAGTGTCTTACAGTTGTCAGGGTATAGGTCTTTCACTTCCTTGGTTAGGTTTGTTCCTAGGTATTTTATTCTTTTTGATGCTATTGTGAATGGAATTGTTTTCCTGATTTCTCTTTCTATTAGTTCATTGTTAGTGTATAGGAAAGCTACAGATTTCTGTGTGTTAATTTGTATCCTGCAACTTTGTTGAATTCTGATATTAGTTCTAGTAATTTTGGAGTGGAGTCTTTAGGGTTTTTTATGTACAATATCATGTCCTCTGCAAATAGTGACGATTTAATTTCTTGTTCACCAATCTGGATTCCTTGTATTTCTTTGTTTTGTCTAATTGCCATGGCTAGGACCTCCAATACTATGTTGAATAACAGTGGGGAGAGTGGGCATCCCTGTCTTGTTCCCGATCTCAGAGGAAAAGCTTTTAGCTTCTTGCTGTTCAGTATGATGTTGGCTGTGGGTTTATCATATATGGCCCTTATTATGTTGAGGTACTTGCCCTCTATGCCCATTTTGTTGAGTTTTTATCATAAATGGATGTTGAATTTTGTCAAATGCTTTTTCAGCATCTATGGAGATGATCATGTGGTTTTTGTCTTTCTTTTTGTTGATGTGGTGGATGATGTTGATGGATTGTCGAATGTTGTATCATCCTTGCATCCCTGGGATGACTCCCACTTGGTCATGGTGTGTGATCCTTTTGATGTATTTTTGAATTTGGTTTGCTAATATTTTGTTGAGTATTTTTGCATCTACGTTCATCAGGGATATTGGTCTGTAGTTTTCTTTATTTGTGGGGTCTTTGCCTGGTTTTGGTATTAGGGTGATGTTGGCTTCATAGAATGAGTTTGGGAGTATTCCCTCCTCTTCTATTTTTTGGTAAACTTTAAGGAGAATGGGTATTATGTCTTCTCTGTATGTCTGATAAAATTCTGAGGTAAATCCATCTGGCCTGGGGTTTTGTTCTTGGGTAGTTTTTTGATTACCACTTTAATTTCATTGCTGGTAATTGGTCTGTTTAGATTTTCTGTCTCTTTCTGGGTCAGTCTTGGAAAGTTGTATTTTTCTAGGAAGTTGTCCATTTCTCCTAGGTTTTCCAGTTTGTTAGCATATAGGTTTTCATAGTATTCTCTAATAATTATTTGTATTTCTGTGGGGTCCGTCATGATTTTTCCTTTCTCGTTTCTGATTCTGTTGATTTGTGTTGATTCTCTTTTTCTTTTAATAAGTCTTGCTAGAGGCTTATCTATTTTGTTTATTCTCTTGAAGAACCAGCTCTTGGTTTCATTGATTTTTTCTATTGTTTTATTCTTCTCAATTTTATTTATTTCTTCTCTGATCTTTATTATGTCTGTCCTTCTGCTGACTTTAGGCTTCATTTGTTCGTCTTTTTCCAATTTCAATAATTGTGACATTAGACCATTCATTTGGGATTTTTCTTCCTTCTTTAAATATACCTGGATTGCTATATACTTTCCTCTTAAGACTGCTTTTGCTGCATCCCACAGTAGTTGGGGCTTTGTGGTGTTGTTGTCATTTGTTTCCATATATTGCTGGATCTCCATTTTAATTTGGTCATTGATCCATTGATTATTTAGGAGCATGTTGTTAAGCCTCCATGTGTTTGTGAGCCTTTTTGCTTTCTTTGTACAATTTATTTCTAGTTTTATACCTTTGTGGTCTGAAAAGTTGGTTGGTAGGATTTCAATCTTTTGGAATTTACTGAGGCTCTTTTTGTGGCCTAGTAAGTGGTCTATTCTGGAGAATGTTCCATGTGCACTTGAGAAGAATGTGTATCCTGCTGCTTTTGGATGTTGAGTTCTGTAGATGTCTGTTAGGTCCATCTGTTCTAGTGTGTTGTTCAGTGCCTCTGTGTCCTTACTTATTTTCTGTCTGGTGGATCTGTCCTTTGGAGTGAGTGGTGTGTTGAAGTCTCCCAGAATAAATGCATTGCATTCTATTTCCTCCTTTAATTCTGTTAGTATTTGTTTCACATATGCTGGTGCTCCTGTATTGGGTGCATATATATTTATAATGATTATACCCTCTTGTTGGACTGAGCCCTTTATCATTATGTAATGTCCTTTATCTCTTGTTACTTTCCTTGTTTTGAAGTCTATTTTGTCTGATACTAGTATTGCAACACCTGCTTTTTTCTCTTTGTTGTTTGCATGAAATATCTTTTTCCATCCCTTGACTTTTAGTCTGTGCATGTCGTTGGGTTTGAGGTGAATCTCTTGTAAGCAGCATATGAATGGGTCTTGCTTTTTTATCCATTCTATTACTCTGTGTCTTTTGATTGGTGCATTCAGTTCATTTATATTTAGGGTGATTATTGAAAGGTAGGTACTTACTGCCATTGCACGCTTTAAGTTTGTGGTTACCAAAAGTTCAAGGTTAGCTTCTTTACTATCTTACTGTCTAACTTAACTCGCTTATTGAGCTATTATAAACATGGGCTGATGATTCTTTATTTCTCTCCCTTCTTATTCCTACTCCTCCCTTCTTCATATGTTGGGTGTTTTGTTCTGTGCTCTTTTAAGGAGTGCTCCCATCTAGAGCAGTCCCTCTAAGATACCCTGTAGAGGTGGTTTGTGGGAGGCAAATTCCCTCAACTTTTGTTTGTCTGGGAATTGTTTAATCCCTCCTTCATATTTAAATGATAATCATGCTGGATATAGTATTCTTGGTTCAAGGCTCTTCTCTTTCATTGCATTAAATATATCATGCCATTCTCTTCTGGCCTGTAAGGTTTCTGTTGAGAAGTCTGATGATAGCCTGATGGGTTTTCCTTTGTAGGTGACCATTTTTTTTCTCTCTGGCTGCCTTTAATACTCTGTCCTCATCCTTGATCTTTGCCATTTTAATTATTATGTCTTGGTGTTGCCCTCCTTGGGTCCCTTGTCATGGGAGTTCTGTGGTTTCTGTGGTCTGAGAGGCCCTTTCCTCCCCTAGTTTGGGGAAGTTTTCAGCAATTATTTCTTCAAAGACACTTTCTATCCCTTTTTCTCTCTTCTTCTTCTTCTTCTTCTGGTGTTCCTATGATGCGAATATTGTTCCTTTTGGATTGGTCACACAGTTCTCTTAATATTCTTTCATTCCTGGAGATCCTTTTATCTCTCTCTGCATCAGGTTCTCTGTGTTCCTGTTCTGTTTTCTAGTTCATTAATGGTCTCTTGCATCTTGTCCATTCTTCTTTGAAGTCCTTCCAGAGATTGTTTTATTTCTGTATTCTCCCTCCTTAGTTCTTGCATATTTCTCTGCAAGTCCATCAGCATGGTTATGACTTTTGTTTTGAATTCTTTTTCAGGAAGATTGATTAAATCTACCTCCCCAGATTCCTTCTCAGGAGAGGATGTCAAAGGTGTCTGGGTTAGCCTGATCTGGATCAAATTTTTTTGCCTTTTCATGTTGATAGATGCAGTGGTATCCTATTGACTCATCTGTCAGCTGGGAGAGCCAAAACCTTATCCACTTGCTCCTGGACTTTCTTTACTGGAACAAGGTGACCCCTAGCAGCTTGTGTTGGGCAATTGCGTGTAGACTGGGTCTGTTTCTTGCCCAGCCGCTATGGAGGAAGCTCCCTTGCTGTGTGCGTGGCCAGCCTCAGGTTGCTTCTCTGCTATGGCGGGATGCTGGAGTGGGAACAGACGGTGGGGGGCTGTTTATCTCTGTGAGGGGTCTCAGAGCTGCTGCCCAGGGGGTTAGGGTACCCAGGGTTCCCCAGGATTCCTAGCTGCTGGGCTAAGTGTCCTGGGACGCTTCCATCCAGCTGTGGAGTCCCTGTACCTTTAAGACTTTCAAAAAGCACTTGCTTTTCTTTGTCCCAGGGGCGCCAACTGCAGGGACCCACTCACAGGTCCTACTATCCTGTTTCCCTAGTATCCAGCACCCCACACCTGGGTGTGGATGGCTAGGTTGGGTGTTCAGCAGTCCTGGGCTACCTCTCCCTCCCCACTCCGACTCCTCCCGCTGGGAGCTGGGGTGACAGGCGCTCGGGTCCCGCCAGGCCACAGCTTGTATCTTACCCCCTTTGTGAGGCACTGGGTTCTTGTGGGTGTGGATGTGGTCTGGCTGTTGTCCTGTGTCTTCTGGTCTCTCTTTTAGGGATAGTTGTATTTGTTGTATTTTCAAAAATATATGTTTTTGGGAGGAGATTCCTACTGTCCTACTCATGCTTCCATCTTGGCCGGGGCTCAAGAATGTATGTTTTAACGAGAAAGTATAAGGAATAAAAATGCATTGTGTTGAAAGTAAAAGAAGATAAATATTCAGAAGTACAGCTGTTTATTCAAGGAAAGAAAACACTGACTGTAAGAGGAAAGTTGTAAAAGATTTATAAAAGATATAATCATGCTATGTGAAATTAAAGCAGAGAAATCTTGATATCAAGTATATAGCAAGACTAGAATTTTTGTTTGTTAAAAGAACAAAAGTTTATTAGTCTACCTTTAATGTTGAAAGATTGCAAAAAGTTTTCTAATTGTTTATTAAAACAGTTTCTTATGCTTAAAGTCTTAATGAATTGTCTGAGTATTTAAGAAAATGAGATCTTAATATTAAAAAGACTAAGCTAAGTGTTGTTAACAACTATGTAACCTTCTGCATTTGCTTTTAAACTTTCTTATTATCATTCTGGTTAAATAATAAGTGTTATTTAATAACTATAACTCTATTTAGGCAAGTGCCTTAAAAACTTTTGACAACTTCCCAAGACCAAATTTTAAAAAGTGTTTTTACCTCTCAATTAACTCTGATATTTTCCAGAGGGCCCCTGGAACATGTCAGAGGAATTTCTTCTCCTCATCAAGGAAAATATTTGATTAATTTGGCTTATTTACCTGATATATACTTACCTGGAAAGCGCTGTCAAAAAGAATAATGCTAAACTTTATTACTGAATGTTTGTTACAGAAGTATCACTCTTCCCCCTAAGATGCTTACTCCTGATGCCCAATTAAATTTACCTGTTAGTACTGCTATAATTACTGAATGTGTATGTATTAATTGTACTCATGTACCCTCTTACTGTAACTCTACAATCAATGTAAAATGGTCTTCTAGATAGAGACTTCCAAATTTTTGTGTAATAACAAAACATATCAAGCCCTTTCTTCACACTATCGAGGTGTTTATGGTGTGGGACGCATTCTTCCTGCTCTAATAGACCGTCCTGGATATAAGCGCAAGAGACTTCTCCAAGCTCTGCCATCTGATTGTGATGAAACTTGAAACTTTCAGATCCTGCTGCTGTTGCAGTTGCAGCTGCATTCCTTCTGCCAGTTCTGCATCCTAGACTTGTCATTGGAATGCAGAAAGAGATGTCCAAGCTGGCCTGTGCATACAGTAAAACAACAAATCTGACTGCTTCTATATTATCTGAACTCAACCAAGAACTGGGAGAAGTGCGAGCTGCAGTGCTTCAGAATCGCGCTGCTATAGACAATCTGCTGTTAAAAGAGTATGTGGGCTAAAACTAATGAGACATTACACATAGCCCAATTACTATATTAAATCAGATAAAAAGCATGTTCAAAGAACCCCTGAATAGTCTCTGGCACGCTGTCACACCTCTCTTAACCCTAAGCATTTTATGTCTTTTATTGCTGTTACTAGGGCCTTGTGTCCTTCGCAACATGTGGAAACTCATCCAACAAGCCCTAAGAGACCTGCATCATTTGAAATTGCAGACAGCTCCCCCACTTGTAAATCATGAGATTTAAAGCCAAGTATGGTAGCCAATGACGGGTAAGATATGGTTGAATTGTAAATACCATCCTAAGGGAGTGGTTGACAGAGGACTATAGCCCCATGACAGGTAAGGATTTACTTCAACCATACAACCTAAGACAGGCACATACCTTGACCCAGTCTGAGTTGGGCTGGTTGTTTTATTGAAGAAAAAAGGGGGAGATGTTGAGGGTGGTCGAAAACTAAGGGAAACTGAGAGAGGACAGCTGAGAGACTGGGGTGAAAGAACGGTCAGTTATAAGAGATAAGGAAGTACACTGAGAAAAATAACAAGTCCCGAATGTTGAGTCTGAGTGTGCTGAGACAGGATTTATCCTGAGGACATAATATGCTTGTTTTGCAAAAGAGTACGTGAACACTCAGGCATGTGCTTCTTGACCCCTGGTTAATTTTCCCTCCCTGAGTGTGTATATAAAGAGGAGGATAAAAGCTATATGGCACAATTCCAGCTCAACTGGGTGTCCTCTCAGAGTGATTTGTGTATTTGTTCAGCTCCACGCCATCCCTTCGGGACTGTTCGACTTTGACGGGCACCGTCACCCTTGCTCGTCCTCACCATTTCTCTGGTATCCAGTTATCCTATAGTCCTCCCACAAAGCTGACCTGTACAGCAGTCTGAGAAGTGGTCCAAACTAATGTTTCCCTCATTTGTCCCTCAGTTAAACAGTATGGTCCCTGCCCACTGAAAACATTCTTACAGCATGGCTCTGTCACCTGGCATTTTGTGTCTTATATTAGTTCAAGCATTGGAATCCCAGCTTTATCAATGTTAACTGATACTGAACAAGTCATTTACCCTCTCCCAGGAAATAAGAGCAGCTGATATTTCACCAGCTGCCATCCTCTCTGAAATGAGCCCCTGTACCTGGGATCCTATAGGATGCAAGTAAACAGAAGAGGTTCACCTGATGTTCTTATTTTATGAACCAAAGAGACATTTTAATGCTCTATAAAAATAAAACAAAGTTACAAATCAAATATCAAAACACAAAGGTTTAAAAATTAAATCACATGTCTGTACTTAAATCACATTAACTAAAAAGGGACACAATTATTCCTGAAATGGAGACTGGCCTGGGGACTGTGGGTTGCTTCAGTCATTTTGGCCCTCAGTCTTCCGAGCACTCTAATCAGACACCTGCCTCCTCACCCAGGTAGCTTGAATCCCAGGCACAGCATCTGCAGGATGTGCATCCAGCAGGCTTACTAAGAAGTCAGAGCTCACCGAAGGCCCGCAAGATAAGTTCTCCAGCCCCAACTGAGCCAAATCTTCTTTATAACAATGGGGAAACAGGTCCAAATACATTCTAAGGTTACACAAAAGTTAGACGCAGCTGCAGTGATGACTCCTGCTCAGTCCAGAGTTTGTTACTCTAAAAACCTGGTCTACATGCAGGTTTTCTTTCTGGTGGGATGGGCCCCAAGTTGTACCCTGCAGAATGTGTGGTCCAGAGAGTGTGAAGGGCACTGCAGGCAGAGATGAGAAAGCATTCATTCAAGTTCACTCACCCACAAGCCAATTCTGAGAGGGTGACTGAAGGGGCAAATCATGGGTGGGGCCAGGACCAAGACAAACAGACCCTGCACATGTGGCATGTGGGAGGCCCTGGGGGACTTGGGAGTCTATTCTGCAGGTTGTGGGGAGTTCAAGGATTATTAACAATGGGGGGGTATCATAATAAATTTATTATGACATGAATCTCTTTATGAAGAGATTTAGGGGAAAGTTAGGCTAACTTTCAACTTGTTAAAATGGCTATTCATCATCCAGTGAGGAAAACTAACAGGGGCTAGATATGCAGAGATAATGCAGGATCTGGGGAACGGATAACATCACTGGAAGACAGGTACCAACAATCACTAAATATTCACCACAGAGCTTCTCTGTGTCTTAAGGCACAATGAAAGCTGGGGTACAGGAAGGAAGGGAGCACATGGCCTCAGAGCTCAGGGCAGGTGCAGACAGAAACCAAGCAGCCAGTACACAGGCATGCACCCCACAGCAGCACTAGCGCTACAGAGAAACACAGACGTCCCTGAGCCAGCATGCTGGAGCCAAACTCTGAAGGACAGTGGTAGTCCCAACATACTGAGGCAGCCAAGAGGAGCTGGGGAACAGGTGGGAGGTGGAAACTGGGAAGGCATCAAGGGTACCACGTACAGGCAGAGACACCCAGCATGGCTTGAGGACGGCTTACAGAGTCAGAAAGGAAACCAGTCTGGCTGCAGATGCCCCCAGGGGCCATCAGATGACACAGAGGACAAACCTACATAAAGCCAGTGTTTGAAATCTAAGCCAAGAAAATGAGAATCAAAGGAGTACCAAATTCTGAGTGGGAGAGGGTGGGGTGAAATCAGCAGAGAATCACAGGATGACAACAGTATACAAATAGAGCTGGACTTCCATGTTTTGATAATAGTTCAGGAAAAAAATGTTCAGAAAACAGTGGCCTTTTAAAGGAAGTCAAATTATTTACAAGTATTGAATAACTGTATACAAATCCAGTAACAAGTACACAAAACAAATCAGATAAATACTAGTGACAGAAATGATATTGAATGATAACTGTTAGTCCTATGCTACAAATGTACTTTAGAAAACAAAGTTTTTTATAAAGCAGTCTTATTTTTAAATCTTCCTGGCATCAAAAGTACACAGATTTAGTTAAAGTTGATTCCATTACAAGCGATACTTTTATTGGTTCCTTCTGTAGGTGGAATTCAGTGTGTACCACTATGTTATTCACCTGTAAGGCAAAAGCACAAGATAAAGACACTGTCCAAAGGAACGTGGGAAACCACGTGAAGCCCATGAGTGAGCCCAGGCGTGATGGCGAGATTCTGTGACTGCCAAGAAAACCATGCAACTAGCGCTCTAAGGAGCACATGCCACCAGGGGCTGGGGATGCAGCCGTGCGGGATGGAAGGGACACAGGGCTGCATAGCCCCACACCTGGGGCCAGCCTCTTCCTGCCCTGGGTCACCTTAGGCAAGGTGTTGGCCCTCTGAGCTTTGGTAACTCAAAGGAAAAGGAAGGGTTGGATTCTGTTACACCCAGTTTCCAATGGTTGGCAACCCCAGAGATTCCTGTAACTACCTCTCATCTGCCTCTTCACGGAGCTGTGGGCGCTTTTAGTGCAAAGGCCACAACGGGCGTGGTCTTGGGCTTGTGTTTTCAGTGTTTACTCAGCAAGAGCTTTAAAAATGCAGGGTGTTCAGTGAAGACGACATACTGGTTGAGACTTAACTGGTCAGCAGAACTGTTCAGACAGCATTAGCCAAAATGGATTTCTATTTGTAGTTGGTTAAATCTGCCTTTATTATGACATTGCCTTGAGAAGCTGACAAGAAACTGTTTTCTTAATAAGAGAAATTGCACTGTGTGAGGTGCCTGGGCATGTGGTTGGCACAACTGTTGCAATCGCCTATGGTTCCTTCCTGAACATCTTCCTAACAGCCCACCTCCAATGAGGTGAAAAAGGGTTTGAAAGCTGGTACGCATCATACGTAAAGTATTAATGTTACTTTTTTAAAAAGATAGAAACAGTTACCATACGTTGGGGAAGCAGAGGAGGACCTAACATGCTGTGGGGGGCCATGAGCCCCACCCTGGACCATGGCTGCCCACGCCAGCCACCACCTGAGGGCTGCAGATGGCTTACCTGGGTTAGTATCTGCAGAGCGCAGGGAACAGTACAGGCCCAGGGTGAGCCTGCAGAGATGTCAGCACTGTTGTCACTGTGCTCATTTATAACCTTTCTAATGAGCTCTCTCGGGGTGTAAAAATGCCCAGATTAAGAACATTACTTGTCAATCCTGGTGTGATAGAACACGCTAATCAGCTATTCTCCAAACTGTGGTTCATGCATTAATCTGCAGCAATGGTCTCCAGTGAACACTTGTACAGGCTGGGGGGTGGTGCATGCTACCATGGTACTTAAAGAAGCCCTGGGGCCTCCCCTCTTCTGGGGCCATGGGGCCAGGCCAAAGCTGACAAAGGGCAGGATGACAGAGCTTGCCTACCATGCAAATGACCACTCACGTTACCAGTGAACACAAAGTGCGTCTCATTTTCCTCAGTTTCTGGTTAAACCACAGTTCCTGAATGCCACTGTCACCTAAACTCACCATCAACCATTGTTTCCAAGCCCCAACCCAATGATGTCTTGTTTTCACGGTTTAAGTTTATCTCGTGGAAATGTTCTCTGCAAGAGTGCTGGCTTTAGGGCAGGTAAGTCCAGATTCACTTGGAATGTACTTACTCTGGTGAAGAAATCAGCGATGTGCCACTTATTTCCATACTGTTTAAAGACTTCAATCATCGCTTCAATCATCACAGAGCCGTTTCGGGGGTGCCGCAAAGCAACATGATCTATGGAGTAAAATTGAAAACATTTCACCCATTTTCCTCCTGTTTGCATCTACCTTGTTCCTTTACACACAGTTAAAATGTAGGAAGTGGCTTTGGGCCGAGAATGTAGAGACACTCTTGTATTAGACACAGGTACAAGCAGAGCCCCCAGGGACTACTGTGGCCAACAGCACAGAGTCTCTCACCAGGGCAATTCTTTTACATGCATTTTTAAAAAAGTTTCCAAATATACACAAAAGTAAAAATCAAAGTTTAACAAATCCCCCATATAATCATCCCCCCCGATTCAAGTTATCACCATTTTGCCACATTTGCTTCATTTATCCCTTTTCTAGATTTTTATTTCTGACTTTTGCTATAACACTTTAAGCTAACTACCCCTAAATACCTCCAACATGGAATTTATTTTGGGGTCCTCAAAATTGAATTTTTGAAATTATTTTTATTAGTTATATTAAAAGACAGGAAACAGTTTAGTGTGGAAATTCAATGAGAATATCAAAATTGCACCCTCTTGTAGTGATGCTATATTGGAACAGAAAAAAATGGGACATGTTTGCAACCTCAGAATAGGCAAAGGTCTCTTTGAACACAAAAAACATAAACCGTAAGAGGAAAAATTGATAAAGCGGATTTCATCAAAATTAAAAACCCTTGCTTTTCTAAAGATATTTTTTAAAAAATGAAAAGCAAGACACAGATTGGGAGAAAATATTTGTAACATGAGCCAGACAAAGAATTTGTACCCATAATATATAAAGAACTCTTAGAACTTAGTAAGAAAATCAACAACCCAATAAAAAAAAAGTGTACAAAGATATCAACAGACACTAAGCAAAAGAAGATAACATGAATGGCCACTAGGTACATGAAAAGGTAATCATTATTAGTCTTCTCAAATGCAAATTAAAACCATAAGGTGATACTATTATACATTTATTAGATTGTCAAAAATTTTAAAAACAGATCAAAGTAAGTGATAAGGAGGAAGTGGAGCAACTGGAACTCTTGTGCACTGCTAGTGAGAATGTAAAATGACATAACCAAATTGAAAAAGAATCTGGCAGTGTCTTTAAAATTTAAACCTACACCTACTCTATGAACCACCCGTTCCACCCAAGGAAAAGAAAAATATACCCGAAGACTTGCACCCACGTGGTCACAGCAGCTCTATTTGTAATTACCAAAAATCAGTGGAAGATAGGCCAAAAAAAAAGAGGTAAAAAACCTAATAGTGTATAATTCTAGTTGTATAAAATTTCAGAAAATGTAATATAATCTGTGGTGACCTAGGAATAGGGATGGAAGCAGGGATGGAATAAAACAGAAAACTTTTTGGGATGGTGGGAATACTTGCTTATCTTGATCATGGTGACAGTGTCACACATGTATACTTATGTCATATCTGCTCAAATTGTCTACTTGAAATATGTGCAACCCACATTTCAATCACACCTCAATAAAGTCATAAAAATCCACAGGACAGATCTGTTCAGTGTGGTAGCTAGACAGGGATTTCAGTACTGCCCCTCTCAGAGTCAATCTAAGTTAGAAAACCTGCATCACAATGATTCACAGTCATCCACCTGGTGTTCTTCAAACTGCAGGCTGTGGCCCAATAATCACTCAAAAAATCAATTTAGTAGATGGAAACTGCTTCATTATAATAGGATAGAATAGAATGTAATAGAAAACATTAAAGTGTCTCAAATAGAGTAAGGGCAACAACTATTTATAAAACGAGTGTATTACATATATATTTATACTTTTAGATAATGTATGTAACAGATTAGAATGCATTGTGTATTTTATCAACTCTTAAGATCCAAGGTCTTTTTTTTTTTCACTTTAGCATCTCTAAAATCTGGATGTGCTATATAATCTCTGCTATGTCATAGATGAGTGGGTTGCTTCTTGATGACACAAAATAATGGCATGTCTTACTATCAAGGAATTAGATTTGATGAAATATAATAGCCATTTTTTACTATGCATTATGACAAGTAACACTGGAAAGCCTCTGACCTAACATGGTCTGCCACCTCTTCGAAGAACCACACACTGATTAGCCAAACAAAAGTTTAGAGTAGCTGCAAGGATTTTACCAAATGAAGATTACAAATTTCTCATTACTTGAAAATGATCCGTGATGGTAAATCCATGGCTATGGGTTCAGTCTTTATGCCAGAGTCTAGACCACAAAAAGGAGTCTGATAAAAACCGAGTCTGAAACAGGACTTTAGATTCTAGCTGAAAGCTAGTGAGCTTTCACAGATTTGCCAAATAAGGTAAAAAAAAAAGATTCCTAGGACTGGCATCCCCCATATTTGCACTGCAGAATCATTTAGAGAACTCTGGGCAATGGAGATGAGCAACAATTACTCACAAGACTAAATACAAATAGCCAATAAACAGATGAAAGCACGTTGTGGCTTCTCTTGCACACAGGTGACATGTCTCTGTTGCCAACCAGGAGAGACAGGCTCTAGGACCCAGAGGAATCAGGTAGCTGGTATAAATGTCTACGGAGAGCTACATGTCAGAAATCTGAATTTTTGTATGAAATCTCCCAAATTTTAAAAGTAATTCAACTTTACAGATGGTGTTGGCAAAACTGGACAGCTACATGTAGGAGACTGAAACTGGACCATTGTCTAACCCCATACACAAAAGTAAATTCAAAATGGATCAAAGACCTGAATATAAGTCATGAAACCATAAAACTCTTAGAAAAAACATTGGCAAAAACCTCTTAGACATAAACGTGAGTGACCTCTTCTTGAACATATCTCCCCGGGCAAGGAAAACAACAGCAAAAATGAACAAGTGGGACTATATTAAGCTGAAAAGCTTCTGTACAGCAAAAGACACCATCCATAGAACAAAAAGATACCCTACAGTATGGGAGAATATATTTGTAAATGACAGATCCTATTAAGGCTTGACATCCAAAATATATAAAGAGCTCACCCACCTCAACAAACAAAAAACAAATAATCCAATTAAAAAATGGGCAGAGGAACTGAACAGACAGTTCTCCAAAAAAGAAATACAGATGGCCAACAGACACATGAAAAGATGCTCCATATCGCTAATTATCAGAGAAATGCATATTAAAACCACAATGAGGAATCACCTCACACCAGTAAGGATGGCTGCCATCCAAAAGACAGACAACAACAAATGTTGGCGAGGCTGTGGAGAAAGGGGAACCCTCCTAAACTGCTGGTGGGAATGTAAATTAGTTCAACCATTGTGGAAAGCAGTATGGAGGTTCCTCAAAATGCTCAAAATAGACTTCCCATTCGACCCAGGAATTCCACCCCTAGGAATTTACCCTAAGAATGCAGCACTCAAGTTTGAAAAAGACAGATGCACCCTTATGTTTATTGCAGCACTATTTACAATAGCCAAGGATTGGAAGCAACCTAAGTGTCCATCAGTAGATGAATGGATAAAAAAGATGTGGTACATATATACAATGGAATACTACTCAGCCATAAGAAGAAAACAAATCCTACCATTTGCAACAACATGGATGGAGCTAGAGGGTATTATGCTCAGTGAAATAAGCCAGGCGGAGAAAGACAAGTACCAAATGATTTCACTCATCTGTGGAGTATAAGAACAAAGGAAAAACTGAAGGAACAAAACAGCAGCAGAATCACAGAACCCAAGAATGAACTAACAGTTACCAAAGGGAAAGGGACTAGGGAGGATGGGTGGGAAGGGAGGGATAAAGGGGAGGAGAAGAAAGGGGATATTATGATTAGCATGCATAATGGGGGGGTGGGAGAAAGGGGAGGGCTGTACAACACAGAGAAGACAAGTAGTGATTATACAACATTTTGCTATGCTGATGGACAGTGACTGTAAGGGGGTTTGTAGGGGGCACCTGGTATAGGGGAGAGCCTAGTAAACATAATGTTCTTCATGTAATTGTAGATTAATGATAAAAAAAAAAAGAAAGAAAAGGAGGATTACTCCCTGATAGGATAAAACTAACTGCAAATCACCGATTAATGCATGCTTTAAATATCCTTAATTTTGATCATTTAAAGGGTGTCAGATGATCAGCTATGGAAGTACATTTTTCTGATAATATTCCTTTTCCTTAAAAAAAAGAAAAAAAGGCAGTTCCTGTGTGGTGATCTCCAATAGGTTCTTCACAATGGTATAAAGGGCATATCAAAGTGTGGGCAGGGGGTTTGTTTGTGTTTATACAGAGGATTGAAGCCTAATTTGGCTACCCAGAAAACAAATTAAGATATGATATGAAGAACTTCCAACATCAACATTCTCTGGAAGAGTCATTCCAGAAGATGATCATCAAAATACTTCAACAAAGATCCTGGTGCTGTTACAGTTGTAGCTGCATTCATCCCACTGGTTCCTGGACTTGCCATTGGAATGAAGAAGGAGATATCTAAGCTGGCCTGTGCATACAGTAAAACAACAAATTTGACTGGATCTATACTGTCAGAACTCAACCAAGAATTAGGAGAAGTGCAAGTTGCAGCACTCCAAAATCTTGTGACTATAGACTATCTACTGTTAAAAGAACATATGGGATGTGAACAGTCCCCAGGAATGTGTTGTTTTAATTTGTCTGATTTTTCTCAAAATATTCAAATTCAGTTAGACAATATCCATCATATCATTGATAAGTTTTCACAAATGCCTAGGGTGCCTAACTGGTTTTCTTGGTTTCACTGGATATGGCTGGTAATTGTAGGTCTGCTCTGGTTATGTAGCTGTATTCCTATTATGTTAATGTGTGCAAGCAATTTAATTAGTAATTTAAAACCTATACATGCTTATGTTACACTACAAGAAGATATGTCAAAGAAATAATGAATCTTCTCATGTTTTCTTCCATCTGCTACTTCTATAGCTTCTCTTCTTCCTTCATAATTGCAACCCCTAAGTAGAATTCGTGCCTCATATAGAAATTACCGAGTATCATAATTCTTCCAAGTGGTAAAGATACCTCAAGACAAATGCTGGGTATAGAAGCCATAGGGCATAAATCTGCAAAAATGTAAAAAGCTAACCTTTTCAAACAATATTGCTTCTCTCTCACTTGCCAACTTTACATTTCCCTGTATGGCCCCGGAAGATGACTGGTTAGCCAGTGACGGGTAAGATTCCTCAAGGGAGAAACAACCTAAGACAGGCACAGTCGCAGGGGGACCATCAGGTGAGAAATTGGGGATCAACAGAGGTGAGGCTCAGAACCTCACCCCCCCTGTTTTGAGAGAAATCTTCTGCATCCATGGATGTTTTATTGCCCTTGTCTAGCTTGGATTAATACTTAGTCCATAGGCACACACCTGATCATCTACATTTGCCCTCTTACAGCACTAAAATATGTTTTCTACCTTTATCTTGCATCTACCTACCACTTCAGCATTTTATTAATAATAATAATAAGGGAGAAATGTGGGATTCACATATAAATCAAGTAAAAAATCAAACGAATAATCATAATTGACCTGACTGTTTATAGTTCATGATGCGTGATCAAAACCGAAAGTTTCTGTGATGACTGCCCTTGCACTGTTCACCATGTAAGAACTTACTCACTATGTAAGAATTTGTTCACCATGGGAAAACTTGTTCGTTATGCTTCAGAAGATTGGAGACTGTTGAGAATTAGGCATGGGGTTGATTAACGATTGTACATTGAGTCCCCTATACAGAATTTTATTGTTGTTAACAACCATATGATCAATAAATATGAGAGATGCCCTCTCAGAAAAAAAAAAAAAAGTAATTCAACTTTAAAATGTTTTAAATTCATTTTTGAATAGATAATACAAATGGTTCAAAATTTAAATTACAAAAGGAATCTAGCAAAGTCTCCCTCCCCAGTTGTCCCATGCTCAAGAAAACCAATGCTAATGGGTTCTTGTACATCCTGGATTGTTCTGGTACAAAGCAGCGTGACCTGTATGCACCCCTCCACCCGCCACCAATCACAGTAGCATTTTGTACATGCTGTTTGATGACCTGGTGTTTTTTCAAACTAATTCTTGGAGATTGTTTATTATTAGCTTATAGAGAGCTTCTTCCTCCAGTTACACAGTATTCCACTATTTAACCAGTCCCCTGTGCACTGACACTTAGCTTGTTCATAATACTTTGCTGGTTTTAAACAATGTCAATGCATGAAGTTGAGCACATGTCATTCAGACATGTACTAAATATCTGGAAGATAAATTTATGGACAGGCATTATATGTGCATTTGTAATTTTGCTAGATAATGCCAAATGTGCCTCCAGAGAAGTGAAACCAACTTCTAGTCCCACTGGAAATTAATAGGCAGTTATCAATTATCCATCTCTTCAGCAAGACTATACACTCAAACTTTTTGACCTCCGTCAGCCTGATAGATGAAAAATGGTACTTCCATATTGTTTAACTTACTTTCTTCTTAGAAGTAAAGCTGAGCATTTCTCCATGCTGTGTTCCCTCAGAATAGTCAGTTGGTAGCCTATACCTGCTGTTTTACGGGGCCATTGGTCTTTTGCTTACTGACTCGTGTATTAGCAAAATTGGCATCCACCTGTGTGTTTCCCCCCAGTTCCCACTCTCTGTGCAGAAACCACTAGACTCAATTTTGATTTACCATTCATCTTCCTGGCAATGTCACAGTTTTACCATATATGTGTGTGCATCTTCTTAAACAATACACGTGTGGTCTTGCTTGTTTCAACTTTAAAAGAACAAAACAAAACCCATGCCTTCTGGGACTCTTTTTACTCAGTTCTGTGTGTCTAAGGTCGGTCCTTTTATTGATGTGGCTCTAGTACCACTCCTCTGAGTCCACAATTTTGTCCACATCCCAAATTATTCCTGTCAAGATCCCCAGTGGCCTCCACATCTCTAAATCTAAGGGTGACTTTTCCGTCCATATCCTACCCAACCTGTCAGCAGAGTCGGAGAGTCCTTCCCTCTTTCTCAAAACCCTCTTTCCTGAGGCTCCCGGGACACCACACCTCCCAGCTCTCCCCACGTCAGTGGATGTCTTTCATGTCCACTGCTGGTTCTTCTTCACTGTGGCATCCTGTGAAATCCTATGAATGCCGGAGCAAGGCCTGTGGCCTACCCAGGTCACGACTGTAAGGAATATTACATTATAGATGACATTAAAGGATGTTACAAGCTGCTGGCTCCCACAGTTCTCTCTGCAGTGCATACCCCTCACCTGATTCCAGACTTAAATACTCAGTTGCCTTCTGAGCATGTCCACGGGGATGACCAATCACCATATCAAACTCGACCCCCCATGTCTGCCTTTCCTAGAGTCTTCCCAATGCAGGAAAAGAGCCACTTCTTTCTTCCACTTGAAAAATCAGCCTAATATAGTGTCTAAGGCCATACACTGACTATGCTCAAAATTTCAGCTTCTCCAGCTGTTGACCTATGTTCTCTCCTAAAAATCTCCCCTCTCTACTGGATCATTCCCTCAGCCTCTGCACTACAAACAAAACAGCTCTGATCCCTCATTGCCATCCAGACAGCGTCCCTATTTCTCAACTCTCTTCAGAGCAAAACCCCATCAGTTAGCTATATCTGCAGCATCTGGTCCCTTTCTTCAATTCCCATTTCTTGAAAATCTTTATACCAACAAAAGAACATGAAACAGGGTGATGAGCTCCTGCACATCCACGCCCAGATCTAACAGCCACTTACATGTTGCTTTATTTGGCCCAGCTCTTCTTTCCTAGTGAAATTGAGTTGAAGCCTCCCTTGAATTCCTCCAAAATTACTTTCTGGCTCTTCCTTCCCTACCTTCCCTGCCTCTCCCAGAGGCAGTCCCCATCCCAAAGGTGTTAGTTATTCTTTCTGTCCATATTTTCACATTTTACTGGCTAATTATTCAGCAATAATATACTGCATCTTCTTATATTTTAAAATCTTTACATTAAAGGTATATAGTATAATAAGTATTATGTTAGAACTGTCTTATCTTCACTTGTCATTACACTTAAAACATTCCCACGACAATTCTTTCAACTCTGGCACAGTTTCCCACTGCCTGAATATACCAAAGACTGTTAGCCTCCTTCCACTTTAATTCTCCTGACATAAACAATTTCAAAGAAGCACCCACATTAGCAGGCGCAACACATCTTGATTTGCCCATTTGCCCAGTTTTAGCACTGAAAATTCCAGTATCCCCAGAAACCCCTTGGTCTCCAAAAAACTGGGGCAGCTGGTCACCTTATCCATGCACATGTGCAGAAGGTTCTTGAGGACACAGGTTTCCAAACTTACTCAGTCCCGGTGCTCTCAGTGCCTCAGTGATTTTTTCCATTTATCAAAGCAGTTAGGGCTAAAGTTGGTATTTATATTCGAGTAACTTACTGGGGAAAGTTACTTCAGGAAAACCCCACATAAACTGAGAGAAAAAACAGCATTTTAATTTCATTCTTAGATAATCACAACTATTTACTCCTGGTGCATGCACCTGTTGGAGACTGCATGACTTCCCAGCCTAGGCCGCCACTGGTATTTACCCCTTGGCTCAGCAACCCTCTAACAGCTAGCTACACAAAAGATATGCTACCATTCAGGGAACGGTGCCCCATCTGACTTAAAAAACCATACCTACCTCAAGCTAGTGGTCCACAGAGTCAAGTACAGCTGTGAGGCCGCACTGTGGCCCCCTGGTTTGGGACCATAGCACTAGTCTATACCCAGAAGTGAAAGTACTGGGTCAAGGAACAAACATATTTTAACTTCACTGGGTATTGCACATTGTTCTCCAGAGAGGCAGTGATAGCTTGCGCTCATTAATGACATGTGGAAGCCGCTGTGGCGTCACATCCGCACATACTTGGTACTGCCAGACATTTTATGTGTCGTCCATTGAGATAAAAAAATGGATGACTTTAAAAGAATTTAACACAGATCCCAAGCTTCCCACTTTGACACTATACACATTAAATACCCCTCCAGCTACAAAACTTGATTAAAGTAAGCATTTTCATGCTATCCTGGGCTGACAGGAAAACAGAAAGCTCCAAGGTACCCCATTCTTCCAAATGAGGACGTTGAAACCTGATCTATGAGCAGAGAGCAAACATGGAAAACAGAGCCACAGGGTGCCTAAAGGGCCAGGCAGGCACCTGGAAGCAAGAGCATGGGAGGCATGCCCAGGGAGCAGGGGAGACGAATGCGTTCACCCTGTGACCCTGAGGAGAGCTGCAGGGGTCCAGAGGGTGATAATTCTCCCTAAAGAGAAGTATTCTCTCTGTGCCCCCAGGAGTCCTATAAATTAAGATTCAAACACACAAACAAATGAGCCTCAAAGAGCAACAGTCAACAGAAACACCCAATGAGTGACCCCCAAAATTTCAGGTATTGCATTAGAAACAAATCTAACTGCATGAAATGTTTAAAGAAATAGAAGATAGGATCACAACAAGGAACAAAGAAGGTACTGTCCGTTAGTCAGCCAGGTTTGGGTAATAAAGTGAATTTACTGCCCATAAATCACCCTTAAATGAATTTCTAAGGAGGAAAGAAAATGAACCCAGAAGCATGGTCTGAGATTCAGAATGGGATAGAGGACAAAGAAAATGCTAAACACATGGGTAAATAAAAACAGACATAGACTGTATAAATTATTGGCATAATGTTCTAATTTGTGGGGTGCCCAGAACAGTGCTCGCCACCCTAAATGTGCCAACATACCTGATAAAAGTGTGTTGGATTAACATTTTAATTCCAAAGAAAATCAGGGCAGAAAAGGAAGTTAAGAATACATAAATACTTTTATATAAATGAAGAGTGCTAAGCAAGATACAAAAAGGAACAGAAATAAATGTTAAATGGAAGTGGTGCTTAAGTGTGGAAGAAGGTGATGAGAATTAGTGTTCTAAGGTTTCTGGTATCATCAGAGAGAATTAATAAGCTGTTTGTTAACTACAGAGAAAGTGCACATGTATATAATTTCATGGAGGACCATGAGAAGATATAGGGAATGCATACCTTCCATGTCAGTAGGCAGAGAACATTTAACAGTAACAAGGTAAACTCACAATCACTCAAAAACAAGAACAATCAAGTAAGGGAAAAAAGCAAAGAAAAATAAACAGCACAAAGTAAAATGGTAAAAATGAAAATATATTAATAGTCACAACAAATATAAATTGTCCTAACTCACCAGTTAAAAGGTTGACAATATCAGACTGGATTAAGAAACAAAATCCAGCTATATTCTGCTTAAAAGAGACCCTCCTAAAACGTCAGGGTCCAGAAAGTCTACCAGAAAAAGATCTGAAGGAGATGTACCAGGCAAATATAGACTGAAAGAAGATTTGGGTACTGACATAAATACCAGACAAAACAAACCCTAAAAGAGGCTGCTTTTGGGTAGTAAGTTCACTAAACAGTGATTAAACTATTTCTCACACAATTCTGTTTGCCTCTACTAAAGTTGCCTCAAAGTATAGAAAGAAAACACAAAAAGACAACAAAATTATAAAAGAAACTGACAAATCTACCATAATAACACAACATGTTATCTTATTTCAATTACTGGCAGGCCAAGCAGGTGAACTTAGCAGAGATGTAAAACATTTGAACACAACTAAGCTTAATTTATAGAAATATTTGGAATCCTGCACTGAACGAAGGGAGAGCATGTTCTCAAGAACATGTAGAATATTTATGAAAGTCTAATAGTCATTGATAGGCCGAGGCACAGATCAGGTCTTGACAAATTTCAGACTGCCATTATGATCCATAGTCCTTCTCAATTAAATCCCTACACCAGAAATTTGGAGGCACGTTTCACAATAACTAATGAATAAAGAATTGTGGAAATCTAAAATTCTTAGAAATGAAGAATAAAAATGTTACATGTTGAACTGTGAGGGATACAGTGAAAGCAACAGTCAGAGGGGATTATAGCTTTTAAAATGCTCGTATTTTTAAACAGTAGGACATTAATGAACCAAGTACCTAATTGAAATGGTTGGGAAAAGAAGAGTAGAATAAACCTCCCAAAACGGAGACAAATGGAAATAAGAGAGCCAAATGAATGAAATCAGAAAAAGACATATGCTAGAGAGGATTAACAAAACTAAAAACAGGTTCTTAATTAGGTAAATAAACGCTGGCAAGATTCATCAAGAATAGAAGGAAGCGACAGACACTAGCGATAAGGAACACCACAGTTGAGTTTTGCCTGTTTTTGAACTTTATACACATGGGATCATAAAGTGATCCAATGCGTATTTTCACTATGTGTTTATCAGCAGGATTCCACATATGACATACCCGTGTTTGCTTGTTCACTCACATGTTGATGTCCTTCAGGATGTTTCCAGTCTATTTCAAATAGAGCTGCTATGAATATTTGGGTGCAAACCTCTGTGAGGCCCAGGCTTTCTACTCTTGTGGGTAAATGACCAAGGAGCGGAATCCCACATATAACTTTAATGGGGACATTTTCAGTGTCTCACCCAAAGTATGTTTCATTTTAGGTGAATGCCCTTACTTTCCTGTGCTTCCATTGCTTCACTAACAATTTATCTTGAATTGCATACATATTTTCATAAACTACCTCAATCCTTTATGAAGGAAGTCAAGATTAAATAGATGTCCTTGACTACTTAGCTCTTTCTATCTTTCTCACATTTTCCTGTTTCCCTGACATGTGACTCTGGTCCACCCCTTCCACACACAAAATTATTTTGGAGTTTACCTTATTATTAATAACAGTATTGGTAATAATGATGACAATAATGTTATTAGCATAATATGTTAGTAATCTTTTTGTATTTATATGCCAGTTATTTATTTAAGCACATCTGCACTACCTAATTCATCTCATATAGCATCCCAATGACCTACCTAAATTTTGGCATTCTCGTTTGACCTGAAGAAACTGCAAGTCTACTAGCTAAAAAACACTCAAGGTCTCAAAGAAAGCAGGGGGCAGAACTAGTTTTTGGGCCCAGTTCTTTTTCACAGGAAAGCCAATTATCTTATGTATTTCCCATTGGACACTTTGCTAAGAGGTTGGCACCTTCTTGGAAGAATGAACAGTAAGATGCGAAGCCTCCATATCTAAAAGTGGTAACATTTTTTTAAAGAGAGATGGGGGGATTAAGGCAAGTTTCTCCTTAGATACATTAATTTTCAGAGCACAAATAAAAAAAAATGCTAAAAGTCATTAGGAAAAACCTAAACCCACTGGAAGATTGTACCTTGCCACTGTCTACCCTCCCTGTCTCACCTGCCTGGGTAGGATAGATGATGAAGTAATCGCTGAACGTGGGAAGCCTCCTCGTCTCTGATACGTCATCAGTGTCCATGGCTTCATCATCCGTTTCAACACCATTATCTTTTCTTTCTATTTTTTGTCAGAATGAAAATACAAACTATAATAGTATTACTGTAGTTACACCAGTAATCCTTAATGAAAGTCACAACTAGCCAGGACCTGTGCAAGACAGAGAAACACCCACAGAGGAGATATAAAAGGGATGCTAGCTTCACAAGCCACCCGGGTCATGCGGGTAGTGAGACATCCCTAGGAAATGCACAGTTGCTCTGCCCAACCTGCCTCTGGAAGTTGGAGACGGACTGCTCCTCAGCCTGAATGAGCTGCTCTGTTCCAGGTAAGTTTCCTTCTATCCCCTCCTCCCAGCTCAAGGTCTGTAGTATACCACACAACTGAAATTGCATCAGCTAAGGGTCCTCTCATTTTAAATAACAAACAAATAAATAAACTTTTAAATTTACTTTCTTCTCTCAATCAACACAATGAGAACTTTCTGGAAAAAAAGACTATTATAAAGAAGCCTTCCCTTACCTCCTCTGCATGCCTGGATTATAAAGATCTTTGGTTTCTCTTGAAGTGCTGGACAATTTTTATTGTTAAACATTTCAAAAATGTCCTCCAGGCTGACCTTTTCACCATCTTTCATTTTAATAAAGCCTTTTTCTCCATGGGACATAAGAGTAACAATACAACAGCCAATTTCATCTTTAATTGTATTTAGTTCATCACGAAATGATGTTATTTTTCCAAGTAACTCCTGTAAAATAGGATAACATATTAAAAAGAACTGGAGGTGGGAAAAATCAGAAATGCCAGAGATGGTCCCTTCACTAGGCAATCCAATGATAATAAATATGACATTAGCCACATCTCAGACAGTGTTAAGGTGAGGCAAACACTATTTCCTGAACAGATTACTTCCCTTTTGGTTGCTTTCAGAATTCATGTGATTTCTTCTTGTCTGACAAAATTAGGGCATTTCTGACTCTACTACAAAATACACCTGAATGATAACTCCCCAAAGGGCTAAGGTATTTCAATTTTATGTTAATGTATTTCAGTCATTTTATAAAATGATATAAGAATTATCACTTTATAAAAATTAGTATCCTCACAAAGCTGGAATGGGAGGGAATGGAGCAGTCTACCCAATAATATACACCTGCCAGACTCTATCAGGCGACATCACCAGGATCAAGCCCACAGGAAGAGAAGCAGGACAGGAATGACTGCTATCACTCCTCCCACATATGGAAGCCTATAAATAAAGAGCCTTGTCATTTCACTAAAGTAAGTCAAAAGTAAATGCAGCCTAAATACTCGATACAAAGAACCAAAACTCATTATTTATAGACAATTTGACTCGAGAAATATAAAACAATGAACTAAAAAACTGTTCGAACTAGAGACCAGACACACAACTAACTTAACAAAGATCTCTATCTTCCCTGTTACCCAGCAATGATCATCTAAATCAAACAATGGAAAATGGAGCACCATTCATGGTCACACCTGATCTAAACTAGTACCAGACACACACCTAACAAGAAATACACATTAGCTAAACAGAGACGACTATGAAATAACTTTAATGAAGAGGCTACATAAACAGTGAAATGCCGATGCTTCTGACTGAGGTGACTTGGTGTTATGAATCTGCCAACTCACTCCAAATTAATTTCAATTCAATGCCGCCAAACTCCCAAAGGATTTGTGTAAAATAGATTATTCTCAAGGTCATAGAAAATAGATAATCAGATAATGCTCAAGAACAGTCAAGAACAGGAGAAGGATTAAAGATGGCAGTGTGAGAGGAGAGACAGAGGCTTCCTCGTACAACTGGATACAATTAGAAAATATAGTTGGCACAACTAATCCTGAGAGAGCAACAGGAAAGAGGATGGCGTCAGACTGCACACACCTGGAGAAAAGAGCAGACCTCAGCGAACGGGGTAACGTACCAGAGCTGTGGCTCCGTGGGACCCGAGCCCTTCCCCAACCCCAGCTCAAAGGTGGGAAGAAGAGAAATGGAGCAGGGAGGGAGTGGAAGGCTTGGGACTGCTGAATACCTAGCTCCAGAGATCTGCTCTGGGAGCACAAACCTACATTTCATGGTGCTTTGATGAGACTCGCATGACTACTAGGTTGGAAAGTTAATACAGGCAGAGTTCCTGGGGAGATTGGGATTCTGGCTGCTTGTGGAAAGCAGGGATCCATATCTGGCTGCTCTGGGACAAAAACTTATACCTGTGTGCCTGGCCCACTGGCTCAGGCAGTGGAGACAGGCACAGCAGCCAGGAGGTAGGGAACAGCTCTTTCCTCCCCCCAGGCACCAATACCGCTCCCCTGTGACCCACGACATTGCTTCAGGGGCTGAGCAGCTCCAGAGACTACAGTTTCTGGACAGTAGAGGGCGCAATATACAACAATGAAACACAAAAGGAACCTTGTCCAAAGTAAAATTATTAATACAACTCCGGAGAAAGATTTAAATGATATGGACCTCGTGACTCTTCCTGAAAGGGAGTTCAAAATAAAAATCATCAACATTCCAATGGAGGTACAGAAAGACATCCAAGAACTCAGGAATGAATCAGGTTGGAGATCCAATCGTTGAAGAGCATGATGGAGGGTATTAAAAGCAGGTTGGATATGGTGAAAGAGGCAATAAATGAAGCAGAAACTAGAGAAGAGGAATACAAAGAAGCTGAGGCACAGAGAGAAAAAAAGATCCCTAAGAATGAAAGAATATTGAGAGAACTGTGTGACCAATCCAAGTGGAACAATTTTCAGATCATAGGGATACCAGAAGAAGAAGAGAGAGAGAAAGGGATAGAAAGTGTCTTTGAGGAGGAGGTTGCTGAAAACTTCCCCATCTGGGGAAGGAGATAGTCTCTCAGGCTATGGAGATCCACAGATCTCCCAATACAAGGGACCCAAGGAAGACAATATCAACACACATAGTAATTGAAATGGGAAAGATCAAGGATAAGAACAGACTGTTAAAAGCAGCCAGAGACAGAAATAAGATCACATACAAAGGAAAGCCCATCAGGCTAACATCAGACTTCTCAGCAGAAACCTTACAGGCCAGAAGGGAGTGTCATGATGTATTAAATGCCATGAAGCAGAAGGGCCTGGAACCAAGATTACTTTATCTGGCAAGATTATCATTTAAATTTGAAGGAGGGATTAAACAATTTCCAGATAAGCAAAAGCTGAGAGAATTTACCTCCCACAAACCATCTCTACAGTCTATTTTAGAGGGACTGCTATAGATGGAAGTGTTCCTAAGGTTTAATAGCTGTCACCAGAGGAAATAAAACCACAGTAAAGAAAGTAGAAGAGCTAATTGTGAAGCAAATGCAAAATTAAATTAACTATCCCCAAAGTCAATCAAGGGATAGACAAAAAGTACAGAATTTGATACCTAATATATAAAGAATGAAAGAGGAAGAAAAAGGAGGAGAATAAGAAAAGAACCTTTAGATTGTGTTTGTAACAGCATACTGAGTTAAGTTAGACTCTTAGATAGTAAGGAAAGTAACCTGGAACCTTTGGTAACCACGAATCTAAAGCCTGAAATGGCAATAAGTACATACCTATCGATAATCACCCTAAATGTAAATGGACTGAATGCACTAATCAAAAGATATAGAGTCACTGAGTGGATAAAAAAACAACACCCATCTATATGCTGCCTACAAGAGACTCACCTCAAACCCAAAGACATGCACAGACTAAAAGTCAAGGGATGGAAAAAGATATTTCATGCAAACAATAGGGAGAAAAAAACAGGTGTTGCAGTACTAGTATCAGACAAAATAGACTTCAAAACAAAGAAAGTAACAAGAGATAAAGAAGGACATTACATAATGATAAAGGGCTCAGTCCAACAAGAGGATATAACCATTATAAACATATATGCACCCAACACAGGAGCACCAGCATATGTGAAATGAATACAAACAGAACTAAGGGATGAAATAGAATGCAATGCATTTATTTTAGGAGACTTCAACACACCATTCACTCCAAAGGACAGATCCACCAGACAGGAAATAAGTAAGGACACAGGCACTGAATAACACACTAGAAAAGATGGACCTAATAGACATCTATAGAACTCTACACCCAAAAGCATCAGAATACACATTCTTCTCAAGTGCACATGGAACATTCTCCAGAATAGATCACATACTAGGACACAAAAAGAGCCTCAGTAAATTCCAAAAGATTAAAATTCTACCAACTAACTTTTCAGACCACAAAGGTATAAAACTAGAAATAAATTGTACAAAGAAAGCAAAAAGGCTCACAAACACATGGAGGCTTAACAACATGCTCCTAAATAGTCAATGGATCAACAACCAAATTAAAATGGAGATACAGCAACATATGGAAATAAATGACAACACAAAGCCCCAACTTCTGTGGGATGCAGTGAAAGCAGTCTTAAGAGGAAAGTATATAGCAATCCAGGCATATTTAAAGAAGGAAGAACAAACCCAAATGAATAGTCTAACGTCATAATTATCAAAATTGGAAAAAGAAGAACAAATGAGGCCTAAAGTCAGCAGAAGGAGGGATATAATAAAGATCAGAGAAGAAATAAACAAAATTGACAAAAATACAACAGAAAAAATCAATGAAACCAAGAGCTGGTTCTTTGAGAAAATAAACAAAATACATAAGCTTCTAGCCAGACTTATCAAGAGAAAAACAGAATCAACACACATCAACAGAATCAGAAACAATAAAGGAAACATCATGACTGACCCAACAGAAATACAAAAAATTATTAGAGACTACTATGAAAACCTATATGCTAAGATGCTGGAAAACCTAGATGAAATGGACAGCTTCCTAGAAAAACACAACCTTCCAAGACTGACCAAGGAAGAAACACAAAATCTAAACAAACCAATTACCAGTAAAGAAATTGAAGTGGTAATCAAAAAACTACCCAAGAGGGAAGGGAGCCAAGACGGCGGTGTGAGTAGAACAGCAGAAATCTCCTCCCAAAACCACATTTATCTATGAAAATATAACAAAGACAACTCTTCCTAAAATACAGACCAGAGGACACAGGGAAACATCCAGACCACATCCACACCTGCGAGAACCCAGCAGCTCGCGAAGGGGGTAAGATACAAGTCCCGGCCGGGCAGGACCTGAGCGCCCCTCCCCGCAGCTCCTGGCGGGTGGGGAGGAGTCAGCGGGGAGGAGTCAGCAGGGAGGGAGAGAGCCCAGGACTGCTGAACACCCAGCCCCAGTCATCCAGACCAGAGCGCAGACACAGTGCATGCATGGGGTCCTGGATACTAGGGAAACAGGGCGGCAGGACTGGTAAGCAGGTGCCTGAGGCTGACATCGGAGAACAAAGAAACAGGAGTGGCCTTTTTTTTTTTTTTTTTTGTGAGTGCTTTTTGGAAGTACTAAAGGGACAGGGACCCTAATAGTACAGAAACAGGAAAGCAAGACCGGTGAGTGGGTGCCTGAGACTGGCGCCTGAGGACAAAGAAAATCATGCGTGTTTCCTGTTTTTTTCTTTTTAATTATTTATTTAATTTTTTTCTTTGTTTTTTTTTTTTGCTGTTGTTTTGGTTTGGAGAGTGCTTTTTGGAAGTCTTAAAGGGGCAGGGCAGGACACTTAGTCCAGAGGCAGGGAATCTTGGGTTCTCTGGGCACACTAACCCACTGGGCAGCAGGGAGCACAGAGGCCCCTTACAGAGATAAATAGCTTCCCGGCAGCTCCCCCTCCAACGAGGCTCCACCATTTTGGAGCAGCAGCCTGAGCCAGGCCATGCCCACAGCAACAGCAGAGATAAACTCCATAGCAGCTGGGCAGGAAGCAGAAACCCTGTCTGCGCACAGCTGCCCAGCACAAGCTACTAGAGGTCGCTATTCTCCCAGGAGAGGAAGGCCACAAACCAACAAGAAGAAAAGCTCTTCCAGCTATCACTCGTACCAGCTCTGCAAACTATCTCTATCACCATGAAAAGACAAAACTACAGGCAGACAAAGATCACAGAGACAACACCTGAGAAGGAGACAGACCTAACCAATCTCCCTGAAAAAGAATTCAAAATAAAAATCATGAATATGCTGACAGAGATGCAGAGAAAAATGCAAGAGCAATGGGATGAAGTCCGGAGGGAGATCACAGATATCAGGAAGGAGATCACAGAAGTGAAACAAACCCTGGAAGGATTTATAAGCAGAATGGATAAGATGCAAGAGGCCATTGAAGGAATAGAAACCAGAGAACAGGAACATATACAAGCTGACATAGAGAGAGATAAAAGGATCTCCAGAAACAAAACAATACTAAGAGAACTATATGACCAATCCAAAAGGAACAATATCCGTATTATAGGGGTACCAGAAGAAGAAGAGAGAGGAAAAGGGATAGAAAGTCTCTTTGAAGAAATAATTGCTGAAAACTTCCCCAAACTGGAGGAGGAAATAATCAAACAGACCACGGAAATACACAGAACCCCCAAGAGAAAGGATCCAAGGAGGACAACACCAAGACATATAATAATTAAAATGGCAAGGATCAAGGACAAGGAAAGAGTTTTAAAGGCAGCTAGAGAGAAAAAGGTCACCTTTAAAGGAAAACCCATTAGGCTAACATCAGACTTCTCAACAGAAACCCTACAGGCCAGAAGAGAATGGCATGATATATTTAATGCAATTAAACAGAAGGGCCTTGAACCAAGAATACTGTACCCAGCACGACTAGCATTTAAATATGACGGCGGGATTAAACAATTCCCAGACAAGCAAAAGCTGAGGGAATTTGCTTCCCACAAACAACCTCTACAGGGCATCTTACACTAGATGGGAGCACTCCTAAAAAGAGCACAGAACAAAACACACAACATATGAAGAATGGAGGAGGAGGAATAAGAAGGGAGAGAAGAAAAGAATCTACAGACAGTGTATATAACAGCTCAATAAGCAAGCTAAGTTAGGCAGTAAGATACTAAGGAGGCTAACCTTGAACCTTTGGTAACCACGAATCTAAAGCCTGCAATGGCAATAAGTACATATCTCTCAATAGTCACCCTAAATGTAAATGGACTTAATGCACCAATCAAAAGACACAGAGTAATAGAATGGATAAAAAAGCAAGACCCATTCATATGCTGCTTACAAGAAACTCACCTCAAACCCAAAGACATGCACAGACTAAAAGTCAAGGGATGGAAAAACATATTTCAGGCAAACAACAGTGAGAAGAAAGCAGGGGTTGCAGTACTAATATCAGACTAAATAGACTTCAAAACAAAGAAAGTAACAAGAGATAAAGAAGGACACTACATAATGATAAAGGGCTCAGTCCAACAAGAGGATATAACCACTCTAAATATATATGCACCCAACACAGCAGCACCAGCATATGTGAAACAAATACTAACAGAACTAAAGAGGGAAATAGACTGCAATGCATTCATTTTAGGAGACTTCAACACACCACTCACCCCAAAGGATAGATCCACCGGGCAGAAAATAAGTAAGGACACAGAGGCACTGAACAACACACTAGAACAGATGGACCTAATAGACATCTATAGAACTCTACATCCAAAAGCAACAGGATATACATTCTTCTCAAGTGCACATGGCACATTCTCCAGAATAGACCACATACTAGCTCACAAAAAGAACCTCAGTAAATTCCAAAATATTGAAATTCTACCAACCAATTTTTCAGATCACAAAGGTATAAAACTAGAAATAAATTCTACAAAGAAAACAAAAAGGCTCACAAACACATGGAGGCGTAACAACATGCTTCTAAATAATCAGTGGATCAATGAACAAATCAAAATAGAAATCAAGGAATATATAGAAACAAATGACAACAACAACACAAAGCCCCAACTTCTGTAGGACGCAGCGAAAGCAGTCTTAAGAGGAAAGTATATAGCAATCCAGGCACACTTGAAGAAGGAAGAACAATCCCAAATGAATAGTCTAACATCACAATTATCAAAACTGGAAAAAGAACAAATGAGTCCTAAAGTCAGCAGAAGGAGGGACATAATAAAGATCAGAGAAGAAATAAACAAAATTGAGAAGAATAAAACCATAGCAAAAATCAACGAAACCAAGAGCTGGTTCTTTGAGAAAATAAACAAAATAGATAAGCCTCTAGCCAAACTTATTAAGAGAAAAAGAGAATCAACACACATCAACAGAATCAGAAATGAGAATGGAAAAATCACGACAGACTCCACAGAAATACAAAGAATTATTAAAGACTACTATGTAAACCTATATGCCAACAAGCTGGAAAACCTAGAAGAAATGGACAACTTCCTAGAAAAATACAACCTCCCAAGACTGACCAAGGAAGAAACACAAAAGTTAAACAAACCAATTACAAGCAAGGAAATTGAAACGGTAATCAAAAAACTACCCAAGAACAAAACCCCAGGGCTGGACAGATTTACCTTGGAATTTTATCAGACACACAGAGAAGACATAATACCCATTCTCCTTAAAGTGTTCCACAAAATAGAAGAGGAGGGAATACTCCCAAACTCATTCTATGAAGCCAATATCAACCTAATACCAAAACAAGGCAAAGACCCCACCAAAAAAGAAAATTACAGACCAATATCCCTGATCAATGTAGATGCAAAAATACTCAATAAAATATTATCAAACAGAATTTAACAGCATATCAAAAGGATCATACACCATGACCAAGCGGGATTCATCCCAGGGATGCAAGGATGGTACAACATTCGAAAATCCATCAACATCATCCACCACATCAACAAAAAGAAAGACAAAAACCAAAGGATCATCTCCATAGATGCTGAAAAAGCATTTGACAAAATTCAACATCCATTCATGATAAAAACTCTCAACAAAATGGGTATAGAGGGCAGGTACCTCAACATAATAAAGGCCAAATATGATAAACCCACAGCCAACATTATACTAAACAGCGAGAAGCTGAAAGCATTTCCTCTGAGATCGGGAACTATACAGGGATGCCCACACTCCCCACTGTTATTTAACATAGTACTAGAGGTCCTAGGCACGGCAATCAGACAAAAAAAAGAAATACAAGGAATCCAGATTGGTAAAGAAGAAGTTAAACTGTCAGTATTTGCAGATAACATGATACTGTACATAAAAAACCCTAAGGACTCCACTCCAAAACTACTAGAACTGATATTGGAATACAGCAAAGTTGCAGGATACAAAATTAACACACAGAAATCTGTAGCTTTCCTATACACTAACAATGAACCAATAGAAAGAGAAATCAGGAAAACAATTCCATTCACAATTGAATCAAAAAGAATAAAATACCTAGGAATAAACCTAACCAAAGAAGTGAAAGACCTATACCCTGAAAACTACAAGTCACTCTTAAGAGAAATTAAAGGGGACACTAACAAATGGAAACTCATCCCATGCTCCTGGCCTGGAAGAATTAATATTGTCAAAATGGCCATCCTGCCCAAAGCAATATACAGATTCAATGCAATCCCTATCAAACTACCAACAGCATTCTTCAATAAACTGGAGCAAATAATTCAAAAATTCATATGCAAACACCAAAGACCCCAAATAGCTAAAGCAATCCTGAAGAAGAATAAAGTAGGGGGGATCTCACTCCCCAACTTCAAGCTCTACTACAAAGCCATAGTAATCAAGACAATTTGGTAGTGGCACAAGAACAGAGCCACAGACCAGGGGAACAGATTAGAGACCCCAGAAATTAACCCAAACATATATGGTCAATTAATATTTGATAAAGGAGCCATGGACATACAATGGGGAAATGACAGTCTCTTCAACAGATGGTGCTGACAAAACTGGACAGCTACATGTAAGAGAATGAAACTGGATCACTGTCTAACCCCATACACAAAAGTAAATTCGAAATGGATCAAAGACCTGAATGTAAGTCATGAAACCATAAAACTCTTAGAAAAAAACATAGACAAAAATCTCTTGGACATAAACATGAGCGACTTCTTCATGAAAATATCTCCTCGGGCAAGGGAAACAAAAGCAAAAATGAACAAGTGGGACTATATCAAGCTGAAAAGCTTCTGTACAGCAAAGGACACCATCAGTAAAACAAAAAGGTACCCTACAGTATGGGAGAATATATTCATACATGATAGATCCGATAAAGGGTTGACATCCAAAATATATAAAGAGCTCACACACCTCAAAAAAACAAAAAGCAAATAATCCAATTAAAAAATGGGCAGAGGAGCTGAACAGACAGTTCTCTAAAGAAGAAATTCAGATGGCCAACAGTCACATGAAAAGATGCTCCACATCGCTTGTCATCAGAGAAATGCAAATTAAAACCACAATGAGATATCACCTCACATCAATAAGGATCGCCACCATCCAAAAGACAAACAACAATAAATGTTGGCGAGGTTGCAGAGAAAGGGGAACCCTCCTACCCTGCTGGTGGGAATGCAAATTAGTTCAACCATTGTGGAAAGAAGTATGGAGGTTCCTCAAAAAGTACAAAATAAAAATACCATTTCACCCAGGAATTCCACTTCTAGGAATTTACCCTAAGAATGCAGCAGCCCAGTTTGAAAAAGACAGATGCACCCCTATGTTTATCACAGCACTATTTACAATAGCCAAGATATGGAAGCAACCTAAGTGTCCATCAGTAGATGAATGGATAAACAAGATGTGGTACATATACACAATGGAATATTACTCAGCCATAAGAAAATAACAGATCCTACCATTTGCAATAACATGGATGGAGCTAGAGGGTATTATGCTCAGTGAAATAAGCCAGGTGGAGAAAGACAAGTACCAAATGATTTCACTCATATGTGGAGTATAAGAACAAAGAAAAACTGAAGGAACAAAACAGCAGCAGAATCACAGAACCTAGGAATGGACTAATAGTTATCAAAGGGAAAGGGACTGGGCAGGAGGGGTGGGAAGGGAGGGATAAGGGCAGGGAAAAAGAAAGGGGGCCGTACAATTAGCATGTATAATGTGGGGGGGGCATAGGGAGGGCTGTGCAACACAGAGAACAAGTAGTGAGTCTACAGCATCTTACTACACTGATGGACAGTGACTGTAATGGGGTTTGTGGTGGGGGGGACTTGGTGAAAGGGGGAGTTTAGTAACCATAATGTCCTTCATGTAATTGTAGATTAATGATAATAAAATGAAAAAACAAAAAAAAAATAGTTGTATTTACTATAACTAAATTCTTAATAAAAAATTGCAAAATTTGTCCTAAAAAAAAAAAGAGTAGTCAAGAACATTTAGGAACAGCACCCCCCCCCACAAACCTCCACCCCAAAAAAGCAATGAAGTGGGTGAAGGATGGGTCCTGGCAAACATCAAAATGTACTAAATAACAGTGAGTAAAACAGTGATAGATACATGAGTAAGTGACATATTAATAAGCTATCAATGGAATATTTTAGAGTCCAAAAGTTGATCCAAGCATACTATAGGAATTTATTTCATAATAAAGGTGGAATTTCAAGTACGTGGGGGAAGGACATATTATTCAATAAATTGGTTGAGATAACCAACCATCCATTTGGAAATAAAGTGAGACCTCCTGCCTCATATTGTTCCAAAAATAAAATTCCAAAGAGTCAAAGGTAAACCTTAAATTATAAAAATATTACTGAAAAGTTTTTTTTTTAATTTTAAGTTGTGGAAGCATGAGGTTTCAGCCAAGAAGTCAACAGACAGAAAGGTTGGCAAGTTTACTCACAAACATTAAAAGACTTCCATGTGACTTAAGACAACAAAAAGCCAGATGGCAAGTAACAGGGTAGGAGAAAGTATTTGCACTGTTTCATAAATGAATGAATTCCAGGAAAATAACTATAGAATAAGAACAAGAAAAAGAAACTCCAGTAGGAAAAAGGGCAAAGGTTACAAACAGGTAATCTACAAAAGGAAAAAAATTGGCCAAAAGATATTCAACCAAACTAATAATCTAGAAAATGAAACTTAAACAGTGAACGAGTTTTGCCTATAAGACTGCTGAGAGAAAAGAGCCCCCTTGCAGGCCTTTGGGAGAATAAGCCAAAAGAACATTATCAAGTAAGGTGGAAGAGATTCTGGTCCAGTCCTTGGAGAAAATGAAGGAGTCTATTTGTAGCTTCGAAATAAAAATGAAATGGAAACTTACTGAGCACTACTATAAAGCAGCTACTATTCTGGGAACTTTTCCACATAGCAGCTCATTGCATTCTCACCACAGCCCTACAGATTTAAGTTACTAGTATCAAGCCCATTTTAGAGAGAAGTAGTTGATTTAATTTAATGTGGGGTTTCTACAACTATTGCACTGGGGCTGCCCTGGGATTCATGAGACATTCAGCCACAGTCTTGGCTTCTACCCACAGATGGCAGTAAGCACCCGCCGGTTGTGACAACCAAAAATGTCCCCAGACATCACTTTGTTCTCTGGGAGACAAAGTCATTCTCAGTTGAGAACCAGATTTAAGGTGACAACTAGTAAGAGACAGAATCCCAACTCCGGGGGTCTGTGCTACATCTCACCTTCTGCTCTGCTGTTCCTTACATTTCACTAGGTGTAATCCCTGGGATCTATGAAGGGCTACTGTCCCCAAATAAGGGCAGGTCTAGGCCATGACTCAGTTAGGGTCAGACAGGTAAGAATGCAGTTCCCACCCACCCACTACCACTCTTCTACCTTCTTTTCTCTGTGTCACCCAGTAAGGTCATGTGCACGGCTGCCTACGGCTCTTGGCATCCCCTGCCCTGACCCTTGCCAAGGTCCTGAGTGAGTCCCACAAGGGCTCACAGCTCCAGGGCTGCTGGCTCCCTCTGGCCTGGCTTCTGCTGACCTCTCACAGCGGCCTCCTGGGTCTTCCCCACTCCCACACGCTCTGCATCTTTGCCCACTCTGGACTCATGGCTTGTCCTTGGGCTCCTTGCTCAGGACACCTGCCTGGGTCCTTTTCCCTCTTCAACTGCACGGTCTAGCTACAGCTGGAGCCCAGAGGGCCGAGACCTCATACACTTGAAATTACAGAAGCATCAGCAATTTCACCAGGATATCCAAGCCATTGCTTAGCAGGTCCTGGTTCTCATTGGGCACTAAAGCCCAATTCTTAGAAAAAGGGGAGGAAGATTATAAAATCCAAGTTATAGGTCTTCATTTTGTTTTCAATCTGTTACCATTTTGTCAGGATCGATGCACAGTGTGTCCTCAAATTGGCACTGGCCCAGCCATTCCTTCATTAGTGTGATGTCACGGTTGGCCCCAGACCTGTTCTTCTTCACACACATGAGGAATGCCCTCCGCTGGCCACTCAGGTCATAACGGTCCTGTTTCCCAGGAAAGCCAAGAAACAACATTTAAACCAAACCAAACGTAGAAATGCAAATATGCCACATTCATGAAACACTGAGTGTGCTCTGGGATTACTGGTGAGATTTCCCAGTTCAGATCCAGGGCCCAAACTGACTGCTTCTCTTACCCATTCTGGAAACAGGGTGAGAGGAGGCATGACTTGATTTATAATTCTTTCAAATACCTTTCTCAGACTAGGACTGCTAGGCCAGTCCCATTTATAATTCCCATGTGCAGCCATCACTGCCAGCTTGAGGAAACATGGCTGGCAGGGGAACATGGTGAACGACCACACAGGGCAAAATCCAGAATGTGGCCGTTCCACAGACAACCTGGTTTCTTTAACAAATAAACGTCAAGAAAAAAATGTTACAGGGAAAAGTTTTGTGAATCAAGATCTTAAGAGAGACAAACCAGTCACATGGAACTGTGGATCAGCATCCTGACTCAACCCAATGGCACCTCTGCCAAGATGAAGGAATTTGTTTTCAGGAAAAATAATGGTGGTGTGGTTGTGTTTTGAAAAAACTCTGAGATTCATACTAAAGCATCTGCAGATGAAAGTGAAATATCTGGATTTGCTTTGAAATATTTCATAGGGGGAGCAGATAAAACAAGCCTGGGTGTGCCACCTGTGGGTACAGAGTGACAAGGATGTTGGGTGCAGTTTAGGAAATTCACTCTTCTGTTATCTTTTAGTATTTACATACAACTTCTACAAAAAAACTTAAAAAATAAACCCCAAAACCTTGCAGCCTGCAATTTATAGACTTGCCCAAGGCCATAGAGCCAGTCCTTCAACCTGAGACAATAACAGTGCCTACCTCATTTGGTTAATGAATGCACAGTGGATTTTACTATTATAATGGAAAGCAGTGGTATCTGACCATTTGAGACAACCAGTAAGGTAGTCAGTCCCTTTAACCTAACAGGAGCAGCACCAAAAATGCTCAAATGGTGGCTAAATACTCTACAGTCACCAGCGTGTGGTATGGGGGTAAAAGTGAAAATATTTACCAGTTCACCTTCCACACAGTCAAAGCTTCTCTTGGAAATCTTTCTCGGAATCACTGAATGAATTTTCATGAAGAAGAGAATAAAAGAGAAAAGAACATTATTTCTTTCTCATGTTTTTCCTCTGTAATCAAGATCTGCTGCTGTTCCTACCAACAGGACGCTCCTCCCGAGGAATTCAAGGAGTATCTCCTAAGGTTTTGGGTCCAGCAGTCTTCAACCTTTTTTTTTTTTTTGGTTCCTGGCTATTTATTTATTTTTTTGCTATTATTAATGTAAAATTACATGAGCAGGGCGGAGCCAAGATGGCGGCGGGAGTAGGACAGTGGGAATCTCCTCCCAAAAACACATATACTTTTGAAAATACAACAAATACAACTAATCCTAAAAGAGAGACCAGAAGACACAGGACAACAGCCAGACTACATCCACACCTGCGAGAACCCAGGGCCTGGTAAAAGGGATAAGATACAAGCCACAGCCCAGCAGGACCCGAGCGCCCTTCACTCCAGCTCCTGGCGGGAGGAGAGGAGTCGGAGCAGAGAGGGAGAGGGAGCCCAGGACTGCTAAACACCCAGCCCTAGCCATCCACACCAGAGCGCAGACACACAGTGCATGCGTGGGGTGCTGGAAACTAGGGACACAGGACAGCAAGACCTCTGAGTGGGTCCTGCAGCCAGCGCTCCTGGGACAAAGAAAAGCGAGTGCTTTTTGAAAGTCTTAAAGGGACAGGGACCCCACCGCCGGATGGAAGCATCCCAGGTCACAGTCCAGCAGCTGGAAATTCCAGGGAACTCTGGGCGCACTAACCCCCTGGGCAACAGCTGTGAGACCCCTCATGGAGGTAAACAGCCAAACAGCCCCCTGTCCATTGCACCTCAGGGGCGCCGCCATAGCAGAGCAGTAGCCTGAGGCTGGCCACGCCCACAGCAAGGGAGCTTCCTCAATAGTGGCCAGGCAAGATACAGAGACACAGTCTACACGCAATTGCCAAATACAAGCCACTAGGGGTCGCAGTTGTCCCAGTAAATAAAGGCCAGGAGCAAGTGGAAAGTCTTGGCTTCCCCAGCTGACAGATGAGTCAATAGCTCACCATTGCACATATCAACATGAAAAGGCAAAAAAATTTGATCCAGACAACACTAACCCAGACAGCTTCGACATCTTCTACATCTTCCCCTGAGAAGGAACCTGGGGAGATAGATTTAACTAGTCTTCCTGAAAAATAATTCGAAACAAAAGTCATAACCATGCTGATGGACTTGCAGAGAAATATACAAGAACTAAGGAGGGAGAATACAGAAATAAAACAAGCTCTGGAAGGATTTCAAAGCAGAATGGAAGAGATGCAAGAGACTATTAATGGACTAGAAAACAGAGAACAGGAACACAGAGAAGCTGATGCAGAGAGAGATAAAAGGATCTCCAGGAATGAAAGAATATTAAAAGAACTGTGTGACCAATCGAAACGGAACAATATTCGCATCATAGGAACACCAGAAGAAGAAGAGAGAGAAAAAGGGATAGAAAGTGTCTTTGAAGAAATAATTGCTGAAAACTTCCCTAAACTAGGGGAGGAAAGGACCTCTCAGACCACAGAAACCACAGAACTCCCATGACAAGGGACCCAAGGAGGGCAACACCAAGACATAATAATTAAAATGGCAAAGATCAAAGATGAGGACAGAGTATTAAAGGCAGCCAGAGAGAAAAAAAACGGTCACCTACAAAGGAAAACCCATCAGGCTATCATCACACTTCTCAACAGAAACCCTACAGGCCAGAAGAGAATGGCATGATATACTTAATGCAATGAAACAGAAGGGCCTCGAACCAAGAATACTGTATCCAGCACGATTATCATTTAAATATGAAGGAGGGATTAAACAATTCCCAGACAAGCAAAAGTTGAGGGAATTTGCCTCCCACAAACCACCTCTACAGGGCATTTTACAGGGACTGCTCTAGATGGGAGCACTCCTTAAAAGAGCACAGAACAAAACACCCAACATATGAAGAAGGGAGGAGTAGGAATAAGAAGGGAGAGAAATAAAGAATCATCAGCCCATGTTTATAATAGCTCAATAAGCGAGTTAAGTTAGACAGTAAGATAGTAAAGAAGCTAACCTTGAACTTTTGGTAACCACAAACTTAAAGCATGCAATGGCAGTAAGTACCTACCTTTCAATAATCACCCTAAATATAAATGAACTGAATGCACCAATCAAAAGACACAGAGTAATAGAATGGATAAAAAAGCAAGACCCATTCATATGCTGCTTACAAGAGATTCACCTCAAACCCAACGACATGCACAGACTAAAAGTCAAGGGATGGAAAAAGATATTTCATGCAAACAACAAAGAGAAAAAAGCAGGTGTTGCAATACTAGTATCAGACAAAATAGACTTCAAAACAAGGAAAGTAACAAGAGATAAAGGACATTACATAATGATAAAGGGCTCAGTCCAACAAGAGGGTATAATCATTATAAATATATATGCACCCAATACAGGAGCACCAGCATATGTGAAACAAATACTAACAGAATTAAAGGAGGAAATAGAATGCAATGCATTTATTCTGGGAGACTTCAACACACCACTCACTCCAAAGGACAGATCCACCAGACAGAAAATAAGTAAGGACACAGAGGCACTGAACAACACACTAGAACAGATGGACCTAATAGACATCTACAGAACTCTACATCCAAAAGCAACAGGATACACATTCTTCTCAAGTGCACATGGAACATTCTCCAGAATAGAACACATACTAGGCCACAAAAAGAGCCTCAGTAAATTCCAAAAGATTAAAATCCTACCAACCAACTTTTCAGACCACGAAGGCATAAAACTAGAAATAAACTATACAAAGAAAGCAAAAAGGTGCACAAACACATGGAGGCTTAACAACACGCTCCTAAATAATCAATGGATCAATGACCAAATCACAATGGAGATCCAGCAATATATGGAAACAAACGACAACAACACAAAGCCCCAACTACTGTGGGATATGGCAAAAGCAGTCTTAAGAGGAAAGTATATAGCAATCCAGGCATATTTAAAGAAGGAAGAACAATCCCAAATGAATGGTCTAATGTCACAATTATCGAAATTGGAAGAAGAAGAACAAATGAGGCCTAAGGTCAGCAGAAGGAGGGATATAATAAAGATCAGAGAAGAAATAAATAAAATTGAGAAGAATAAAACAATAGAAAAAATCAATGAAACCAAGAGCTGGTTCTTTGAGAAAATAAACAAAATACATAAGCCTCTAGCCAGAATTATTAAGAAGAAAAGAGAGTCAACACACATCAACAGAATCAGAAACAAGAAAGGAAAAATCACGAGGAACCCCACAGAAATACAAAGAATTATTAGAGAACACTATGAAAACCTATATGCTAACAAGCTGGGAAACCTAGGAGAAATGGACAACTTCCTAGAAAAATGCAACCTTCCAAGACTGACGCAGAAAGAAACAGAAAATCTAAACAGACCAATTACCAGCCATGAAATTGAAGCGGTAATCAAAAATCTACAAAAGAACAAAACCCCAGGGCCAGATGGATTTACCTCGGATTTCTATCAGACATACAGAGAAGATATAATACCCATTCTCCTTTAAGTTTTCCAAAAAATAGAAGAGGAGGGAATACTCCCAAACTCATTCTACGAAGCCAACATCACCCTAATACCAAAACCAGGCAAAGACCCCACCAAAAAAGAAAACTACAGACCAAGATCCCTGATGAACGTAGATGCAAAAATACTCATTAGCAAACCGAATTCAAAAATACATGAAAAGGATCACACACCATGAGCAGGTGGGATTCATCCCAGGGATACAAGGATGGTACAACATTCGACAATCCATCAACATCATCTACCACATAAACAAAAAGAAGGACAAAAACCACATGATCATCTCCATAGATGCTAAAAAAGCATTTGACAAAATTCAACATCCATTCATGATAAAAACTCTCAACAAAATGGGTATAGAGGGCAAGTACCTCAACATAATAAAGGCCATATATGATAAACCCACAGCCAATATCATACTGAATAGCGAGAAGCTGAAAGCTTTTCCTCTGAGATCGGGAACAAGACAGGGATGCCCACTCTCCCCACTGTTATTCAACATAGTACTGGAGGTCCTAGCCACAGCAGTCAGACAAAACAAAGAAACACAAGGAATCCAGATTGGTAAAGAAGAAGTTAAACTGTCACTATTTGCAGATGACATGATATTGTACATAAAAAACCCTAAAGACTCCACTCCAAAAGTACTAGGGCTAATATCGGAATTCAGCAAAATTGCAGGATACAAAATTAACACACAGAAATCTGTGGCTTTCCTATACACTAACAATAAACTAATAGAAAGGGAAATCGGGAAGACAATTCCATTCACAATAGCACCAAAAAAATAAAATACCTAGGAATAAACCTAACCAAGGAAGTGAAAGACCTATACACTGAAAACTATAAGACACTCTTTAAGAGAAATTAAAGAGGTCACTAACAAATGGAAACTCATCCCATGCTCCTGGCCTGGAAGAATTAATATCGTCAAAATGGCCATCCTGCCCAAAGCAATATACAGATTCAATGCAATCCCTATCAAACTACCAATAGCATTCTTCAATGAACTGGAACAAATAGTTCAAAAATTCATATGGAAACACCAAAGACCCCGAATAGCTAAAGCAATCCTGAGAAGGAAGAATAAAGTGGTGGGGGATCTCACTCCCCAACTTCAAGCTCTACTACAAAGCCACAGTAATCAAGACAATTTGGTACCGGCACAAGAACAGAGCCACAGACCAATGGAACAGAATAGAGACTCCAAACATTAACCCAAACATATATGGTTAACTAATATTCGATAAAGGGGCTATGGACATACAATGGGGAAATGACAGTCTCTTCAACAGATGGTGCTGGCAAAACTGGACAGCTACATGTAAGAGAATGAAACTGGATCACTGTCTAACCCCATACACAAAAGTAAATTCGAAATGGATCAAAGACCTGAATGTAAGTCATGAAACCATAAAACTCTTAGAAAAAAACATAGACAAAAATCTCTTGGACATAAACATGAGCGACTTCTTCATGAAAAATCTCCCCGGGCAAGGGAAACAAATGCAAAAATGAACAAATGGGACTATATCAAGCTGAAAAGCTTCTGTACAGCAAAGGACACCATCAATAGAACAAAAAGGTATCCTACAGTATGGGAGAATATATTCGTAAATGACAGATCTGATAAAGGGTTGACATCCAAAATATATAAAGAGCTCACACACATCAACAAACAAAAAGCAAATAATCCAATTAAAAAATGGGCAGAGGAGCTGAATAGACAGCCAGTTCTCTAAAGAAGAAATTCAGGTGGCCAACAGACACATGAAAAGATGCTCCACATCGCTTGTCATCAGAGAAATGCAAATTAAAACCACAATGAGATATCACCTCACACCAGTAAAGAAGGCCAGCATAGAAAAGTCAAAGAACAACAAATGCTGGCAAGGTTGTGGAGAAGGGGGGACCCTCCTACACTGCTGGTGGGAATGTAAATTAGTTCAACCATTGTGGAAAGCAGTATGGAGGTTCCTCAAAATGCTCAAAATAGAATACCATTTGACCCAGGAATTCCACTTCTAGGAATTTACCCTAAGAATGCAGCACTCCAGTTTGAAAAAGACAGATGCACCCCTATGTTTATCACTGCACTATTTACAATAGCCAAGATATGGAAGCAACCTAAGTGTCCATCAGTAGATGAATGGATAAACAAGATGTGGTACATATACACAATGGAATATTACTCAGCCATAAGAAAATAACAGATCCTACCATTTGCAACAACATGGATGGAGCTAGAGGGTATTATGCTCAGTGAAATAAGCCAGGTGGAGAAAGACAAGTACCAAATGATTTCACTCATCTGTGGAGTATAAGAACAAAGAAAAACTGAAGGAACAAAACAGCAGCAGAATCAGAGAACCCACGAATGGACTAATAGTTACCAAAGGGAAAGGGACTGGGCAGGATGGGTGAGGAGGGAGGGACAAGGGTGGGAAAAAAGAAAGGGGGCATTACATTTAGCATGTATAGTGTGTGGGGGGCACAGGGAGGGCTGTGCAACACAGAGAAGACAAGTAGTGATTTTACAGCATCTTACTACGCTTATGGACAGTGACTGTGAAGGGGTATGTAGGGGGAACTTGGTGAAGGGGGGAGCCTAGTAAACATAATGTTCTTCATGTAATTGTAGATTAATGATACCATAATAAAGTTAAAAAAAAAACTGGGGCCTGGAAACACACTTACACTTGCACATTTATTCAAGGAGACATTTATCAGGTTGTTCACTGTAGCAAATATTATAGAGAGGAAAAAAAGTAAACAACCTTAATGCCCAGTAGGGAAATTGGTAAATAAAATTATCTATCTACTCATATGATTACTACATAACAGTTCAAAGGGTTTAATAATGTTGCTTTTAATTAAAAAGTAAAATGAGTTATCTACTTCTTACACCAGGTAGGTTCCAAACTAAAATCTCACCATGTATATTAAAAAAAAATAAGACATCATGCTAAACTTTTATTTGGTTAACTTCTAAGGAACTGCTTATTAGTATGGCATTTATTCCATATTATATTGATAGCTGGGGGGACTGAATGCTCACCATCTGAACTGTGAGACCCCCCCCCTAGGGCCCTTTATATGCTCAGCTACCAGAACAAAGGCACCCAGGTCTATGTCACCCACACAGAAGTAGGAAAGTAAGGAACAGAAGTAACATCTAAAACAGTTGCAATCATTAGCTTCTGGGAAGTAAAACTGAGCAGCGGGAGGAATAGGGTACTAGACAGCTCTTTTGATTAAGTCTTATATTACCATTTGACCTGTTAAACTATATTCATAGATTATTTTTAAACCATGGACTTAAGATCATCTTGATAAAAATGATTTTAATTGGAATATCAGTTATACAATAAAGTTCTCATTTTGTTTTGTTAATAAATAAATAAATACATAAATAAATAAAATTACATGAGCAACATTATGGTTACTAGACTCTCCCTATTATCAAGACCCCACCACAAACCCCATTATAGTCAGCAGTCTTCAATCTTTTTTTCTTTAATTTTTTTATTTTGATATCATTAATCCACAATTACATGAAGAACATTATGTTTACTAGGCTCCCCCCTTCACCAAGTTCCCCCTACATACCCCTTCACAGTCACTGTCCATAAGCGTAGTAAGATGCTGTAAAATCACTACTTGTCTTCTCTGTGTTGCACAGCCCTCCCTGTGCCCCCCACACACTATACATGCTAAACGTAATGCCCCCTTTCTTTTTTCCCACCCTTGTCCCTCCCTCCTCACCCATCCTGCCCAGTCCCTTTCCCTTTGGTAACTATTAGTCCATTCGTGGGTTCTCTGATTCTGCTGCTGTTTTGTTCCTTCAGTTTTTCTTTGTTCTTATACTCCACAGATGAGTGAAATCATTTGGTACTTGTCTTTCTCCACCTGGCTTATTTCACTGAGCATAATACCCTCTAGCTCCATCCATGTTGTTGCAAATGGTAGGATCTGTTATTTTCTTATGGCTGAGTAATATTCCATTGTGTATATGTACCACATCTTGTTTATCCATTCATCTACTGATGGACACTTAGGTTGCTTCCATATCTTGGCTATTGTAAATAGTGCAGTGATAAACATAGGGGTGCATCTGTCTTTTTCAAACTGGAGTGCTGCATTCTTAGGGTAAATTCCTAGAAGTGGAATTCCTGGGTCAAATGGTATTCTATTTTGAGCATTTTGAGGAACCTCCATACTGCTTTCCACAATGGTTGAACTAATTTACATTCCCACCAGCAGTGTAGGAGGGTCCCCCCTTCTCCACAACCTTGCCAGCATTTGTTGTTCTTTGACTTTTCTATGCTGGCCTTCTTTACTGGTGTGAGGTGATATCTCATTGTGGTTTTAATTTGCATTTCTCTGATGACAAGCGATGTGGAGCATCTTTTCATGTGTCTGTTGGCCACCTGAATTTCTTCTTTAGAGAACTGGCTGTCTATTCAGCTCCTCTGCCCATTTTTTAATTGGATTATTTGCTTTTTGTTTGTTGATGTGTGTGAGCTCTTTATATATTTTGGATGTCAACCCTTTATCAGATCTGTCATTTACGAATATATTCTCCCATACTGTAGGATACCTTTTTGTTCTATTGATGGTGTCCTTTGCTGTACAGAAGCTTTTCAGCTTGATATAGTCCCATTTGTTCATTTTTGCATTTGTTTCCCTTGCCCGGGGAGATTTTTCATGAAGAAGTCGCTCATGTTTATGTCCAAGAGATTTTTGTCTATGTTTTTTTCTAAGAGTTTTATGGTTTCATGACTTACATTCAGGTCTTTGATCCATTTTGAATTTACTTTTGTGTATGGGGTTAGACAGTGATCCAGTTTCATTCTCTTACATGTAGCTGTCCAGTTTTGCCAGCACCATCTGTTGAAGAGACTGTCATTTCCCCATTGTATGTCCATAGCCCCTTTATCGAATATTAGTTAACCATATATGTTTGGGTTAATGTTTGGAGTCTCTATTCTGTTCCATTGGTCTGTGGCTCTGTTCTTGTGCCGGTACCAAATTGTCTTGATTACTGTGGCTTTGTAGTAGAGCTTGAAGTTGGGGAGTGAGATCCCCCCCACTTTATTCTTCCTTCTCAGGATTGCTTTAGCTATTCGGGGTCTTTGGTGTTTCCATATGAATTTTTGAACTATTTGTTCCAGTTCATTGAAGAATGCTATTGGTAGTTTGATAGGGATTGCATTGAATCTGTATATTGCTTTGGGCAGGATGGCCATTTTGACGATATTAATTCTTCCAGGCCAGGAGCATGGGATGAGTTTCCATTTGTTAGTGACCTCTTTAATTTCTCTTAAAGAGTGTCTTATAGTTTTCAGTGTATAGGTCTTTCACTTCCTTGGTTAGGTTTATTCCTAGGTATTTTATTTTTTTGGTGCTATTGTGAATGGAATTGTCTTCCCGATTTCCCTTTCTATTAGTTTATTGTTAGTGTATAGGAAAGCCACAGATTTCTGTGTGTTAATTTTGTATCCTGCAACTTTGCTGAATTCCGATATTAGCTCTAGTAGTTTTGGAGTGGAGTCTTTAGGGTTTTTCATGTACAATGTCATGTCATCTGCAAATAGTGACAGTTTAACTTCTTCTTTACCAATCTGGATTCCTTGTGTTTCTTTGTTTTGTCTGACTGCTGTGGCTAGGACCTCCAGTACTATGTTGAATAACAGTGGGGAGAGTGGGCATCCCTGTCTTGTTCCCAATCTCAGAGGAAAAGGTTTCAGCCTCTTGCTGTTCAGTATGATGTTAGCTGTGGGTTTATTATATATGGCCTTTATTATGTTGAGGTACTTGCCCTCTATGCTCATTTTGTTGAGAGTTTTTATCATGAGTGGATGTTAAATTCTGTCAAATGCTTTTTCAGCATCTATGGAGAGGATCATGTGGTTTTTGTCCTTCTTTTTGTTTATGTGGTGGATGATGTTGACGGATTGTCGAATGTTGTACCATCCTTGCATCCCTGGGATGAATCCCACTTGGTCATGGTGTATGATCCTTTTAATGTATTTTTGAATTTGACTTGCTAATATTTTGTTGAGTATTTTTGCATCTACGTTCATCAGGGATATTGGTCTGTAGTTTTCTTTTTTGGTGGGGTCTTTTCCTGGTTTTGGTATTAGGGTGACGTTGGCTTCATAGAATGAGTTTGGGAGTATTCCCTCCTCTTCTATTTTTTGGAAAACTTTAAGGTGAATGGGTTTTATGTTTTCTCTGTATGTCTGATAAAATTCCGAGGTAAATCCATCTGGCCTGGGGGTTTTGTTCTTGGGTAGTTTTTGGATTACCGCTTCAATTTTGTTGCTGGTAATTGGTCTGTTTAGATTTTCTGTTTCTTTCTGCGTCAGTCTTGGAATGTTGTATTTTTCTAGGAAGTTGTCCATTTCTCCTAGGTTTTCCAGCTTGTTAGCATATAGGTTTTCATAGTATTCTCTAATAATTCTTTGTATTTCTGTGGGGTCCGTTGTGGTTTTTCCTTTCTCGTTTCTGATTCTGTTGATGTGTGTTGACTCTCTTTTTCTCTTAATAAGTCTGGCTAGAGCAGTCTTCAATCTTATTAGAGAATGATTTCCTTGGATTATGAACACCCTGTTCCAAATGCATGTTGACCTTAAAAATGAACGTCAGTTATTGTAATAGCAAAAATGGGTTTATTTGGGAATAGCAGAGAACTGCAACTGGGGACAACAGGGAATTGCAATTGGGGACAGCAGCTACATCAAAGCCATAGGCAAGTCGGGAGAATAAAGGAGGGGGACACTCTTTTACATAGGATGGGGAGGTGGGGATTTGTTTAAAGCAAAAAGCCCACCAGAGGAAACTGGGAGTCCCAAGAGTGGTGGCTGCTCAATAGCTAAGTAGTGTCACTGGGAAGTTTGGGAAAGGGGGGAACCTGCCTTCCGCTGCTGAGAGCGGAGTCTTTAAAACAGTTTGGCACCGGCTCATCTCGTAGGGTTGGGACTGAGGCGGGATGTGAGTGAGCGCTCCCCCTGCAAGCCTCTGCACACCATGTCAGTGAGGTTTCCCTTTATTAATGTTCACCCTCACCATGCTGGAAATTTCAAACGGACCTCCCTTAGACCCCTCAGGTTTAGGGGCAGAACGACCCAGGCTAGCGAGGAAAAGGACAAGGATGAATTGACAGTACTATGCACATGAACGTCCACAGGATGTCAATAAAGGGAAAGGCAAAGGAAAGGAATTAGGCACTATTTTTTTTACTTAAGGTAATGTCTTAGCACTCAATTCAAGTATTTATTGGTTGCCTAGAGTGTGCAGCCATGATATGGTGAAGTTTGGATAATTCTCGAAAAATAAAAGACACTTTGCCAACAGCAAGGGACTCCCAGTGTAAAGGAGCGACAACAAAAAGTGTAATGGGTAAACTACTAAGCCTGCAGGGACGGTAAGACCGATTCTGGGAAGGTGCAAGTAAAGGGAGAGGGAACCAAGGCTCCAGGGGCCAGAACCCGCCTATCGGCTGCGTGTTGTGAGCCATTACAGTGGTCTCCCAAGTACAAACAGAAAACCAATCAGCAATAACAACATGCCTCAAAACACAAGCAGCTCATAACCATGCTAAGGTGAGACCAGTCTATTTTAGTGTCTATCTCAACCGCCTCCCCATAGGTGCTTTCTCCTGCTGTACTCTCTCTCACACACACTACACACACATACACACTAAATTTGGGGGTGGGGAAAGCCCTAACGTCCCTCAACCTGTTACACATGGCATTTCTTGATCATAAGCCACATCTTCCGAAATTTATGGCAAATGGCATCATGGTGTTCAAGAAGAGGGACCCCACCATGGGCACATGCACTGGCTATGCTGCGGTAAGAGGATTCCAGGGACCCCACCATGGGCACATATGCACTGGAGATGCAGCAACAGGGAGTTTCCAGGGAACCCCAGCGTGAACACATCTACCTGAGATGCGGCGGTAGGCGGATCCGCACACTGGGCTTCCCACGTATCACCTAAAACCTCCCACATCATAATCACTCGGTGGGTGCTTGTAAAATGTGCCTGCTCAGATTTCTGAGCCCATTCCAAAATGAACTGGTGGACCCTGGTGACTACTCAGGATGCTCACTCAGATTTTATGCCTGGGGAGGGCGACTCCCGGCTGCTCACCCCTGAACCCGCGCCCCGCCCTCGGCCCTCGCGTCCCCCAACCTCCCCGCCCCCGCTCACCTCCGCCCCACGCCCCCCAAACTTCAGGCCCTGCTTCCGCCTCTGTACCTCGCCCTAGGCGCCTGCCCACCGTGCCCCCCAAGCCCCAGGCCCTGCTCCCGCCTCTGCTCCCCGGGTTCCCTGACCTTCTGGCCCCCGCTCCCCCAGTCTCCGCTCACCAGCGCCCTCGGCAGTCTCGCCCTTCCAGCGCGCCAGCAGGTCGACGCGGCGCAGCCGCTGCAGCACCGTGGTGAAGACGCGCGCGGCATCCGGCAGGTAGTAGTGCCGGGCCAGCAGGCGGGCCAGTCCCGAAGCGCTGCCGCCCTCCAACTCCAGTTGCACCTGGCTCACGCGCGGCTCCTCGTCCACCTTCTGCAGGATGATGCGGAAGTGGCGCAGCTCCTGCGGGGACAGTACGGCCAGGGTCTCCTGCAGACGGTTCTGCAGCTCCTCCATGGCGAGCCGCGCGCCCGGGAGGCGTTTCCGCTGCGCAGCCGAGGTCCGCGGGCAAAGCAGGCCGCTCCACCGACCTCCCGCCTTCCTCCCTCGGGCCCCGCCCCTCCAGAGCCACGTCCCCGCCCGGGCCCCGCCTCCGCCCGGAGCCCCACTCCCAGCCCGGTTCCCGGGCCCGCCCCACCCTGGTCACGCCTCCCGGCCCAGAACCAGCCCCTGCTGACCCCACGGAACCTGTCCCTATTGTGTAGTGCGTCCCCGGGACTTAAGCGCGCTGGTCCCCGGCCCAGGTCGGTTCCGTTAGAGCCCCGGGGAGGCGACCCGGGCGTCGGCAGGGTTCAGAGGCTCCAGGTACCTGCGGTGGCCGCCGGGCTTGAGAACAGCGAATCTACCTCCAGGGCGTTTGTCAACTCCCTGAGCAGGTGGTTCCAAAGCAGCGGGACTTGAAACCCGAAGTAATAGCCGCGGATGTTGCACTGGGCCAGCTGTTTTTGGAAAAGCCTGGTGACAAAAGGTAAGGTTTGAGAATTGCAGTCAGCAAGAGGTTAGCAGTGCACACCGCTCACTGGTGTGTGGAGAGCCGTGCCTTGGTGACACCTTGGCTTTGCAACCCCAGAGTCAGTACTGTGGGTTCCAGTTCCCTACTTGCTCTAATTGTGGTTTGGCTCAAAACGACCTACTCTTTCATAAAGCTGGTGAGTCTCAGGACCTTGTCTGAATCCTGATTCATATAAACCAACTGTAAAAACTCGTTTTTGAGGCAGAGAAATGTGAATATGGGTTGTTTTGGATAGTATGCAATTTAGCCTTTTCCAGGTGGGATAGAAACACTGTAGTTACATACGAACAATGTCCATAATTCTTAGAGATGTATATTTAGGTATGAAGGGTGAGATGGTGTGGTGTCTGGGATCTGCTTTTTAAAGCATCATAAAGGAAAGCAAAAAGTGGGGGGAGAAGACAAGCAAGAATGGCAAAATCCTGGTAGTTGTTCCATCTCAATTATGTGGATGAAGGGCCAGAGTACTGTCTGCTCTGCTCTTGGGACTTAAGTATTACATAATATATTTTTGGAAATTGAGTATAATTGTTAGCTTGAAAGCTTTGCTCCTGTCCTTCTAGCCACGCCTTCCTAGGCCTTATCTGTCCTCAACAGATGACTGTTTCCTCCCACAAAGCCCTGCCTCTTAACAAAGTATGAGGCAGCCCATTAAAGAGGCCTGGGCTGTGGTTCCAAAGTAAGGGAAGTTCAATAGCCGTTTCCTTTCTGAAAACAAATTTTTGGGCCTGAGATACGCAGGCCCCCAGCCACTGGCCTGTCTAGAGTCTGGGTTAACAAATTTCAGCTTCCCCCTGTTTAGAGAAAATCAGGCCATTTCTCCAAATTTTATGATTATTTGCCACACAAAGATCAAATGAGCACAGGAAGGGGCTCTGGTGGCCAAAATTCACCCACCAAGTATAAGGTGAGTAGATCTGCCTTGGGATAAAGCCTACACTTCTGAGCCTCATCTCTGCCTCTAGCACTCCCCTCCCCCGCAAGGGGCCCTCTGAAGGCCCTCACTGGCATTAGGACTCTTGGTCCAGGATGGGGGTCAAAGCCTGAGGCCCCAAGCCCCCCGAGTCCCAGCCCTGTTGTCCCCTGCTGCCCTCAGGCCTGTCCATGCACTATTTCCTATCCTGAGTGCTCCCCACTCTCCCCAGCACAAGGCCTCACACACAGGTCACCAGGCACTGGTAGCTTGGGGACACTGACAGATTAGGACCCTACTTTGTCCTCTCCCATATTTTTCTCCATGTTATTTTGAATAGAGCATTTTAACCTAAAAGCTAAAGCATAAACTTCATTTATACTTATAAAACATGTGTTATGAATTGACTTGTGTCCCCCAAGGATATGTTGGAATTCTATCCCTGCTCCAGCTCCTAGGAATGTGACCTTATTTGGAAATAGAGTCTTTGTTAAGTTAAGATGAGGTCCTTCTGGAGCAGGGAGAGCCCGAACCCAGTGCCTGGGGTCCTGAAAAGAAGACAGAAATCTGGAAAGGGAGAGCCTGACACAGGGGAGAAGGGGCTGTGAAGACGGAGGCAGAGATTGGAGTGATGAATGCCAAGAACAGCCAGCAACCACTAGAGGCTGGGAGGGACAGGAACTTTCCTCCCCTGGGGCCTTCAGAGTCTGCTGTCACTTTGACTTCAGACTCACAAGCTCCAGAACTGAGAATTGATTTCTGTTGTTGGAAGCACCCAGTTTGTGGTGATTTGTTGCATAGCCCTAGAAAACTCACACAATGTGCCCAAAATGTTTGAGGACATATTACTGTCCCCACTTTCCAGGCACAATTTCAAGTGTGCCTGAGTGAGTGGACACCAGGCTTTCCCCCTGGATGGCCTGGATCACAGCCCATTCCTAACCAGGAGACCAAACTTTCCCTTCTGCTGTTGATTAATAACAGCCCTTTGGTAGGTTTGAAAGTTGATAGGAAAACTTGGGCACCCATGAGAAGAGCTGTAATAAATGAAACAGTCAAGAACAAGTGTTGAGGAGGATGTGGGGAAATTGGACTGTCATACAAAGCTGGTGGGAATGTAAAATGGGGCAGACACTCTGGAAACCAGTCTGGCAGTTTCTCAAATGGTTAAACATAGTTACCACGTGACCCAACAATCCCACTCCTAGGCACACATGCCTAGGAAATGTCCACACAAACACATGTACTTGAGCATTCACAGTGGTATTATTCCTAAGAAAATAGTGGAAACAACTTAAATATTTGTAAACTATTGAGTATGGATAAATAGCATCTGGCATAGGCATATGACAGTATATTATTCAGCCATGAAAACAGTGTTAAACCTGCTACATCACAGAGGAACCTCAGAAACATGCTGAGCAGAAGCCAGACATGAGACCCCATCCTGTATGACTCCATTTCTATGACGTGTCCAGAAAAAGCAAATACATAGAGGGCAGATCGGTAGCTGTTTGAGAATGGGGCTCAGAATGAGGATTATAAATGAGAGATCTTGGAGGATAAATGTGTTCTAAAACTGATTTACGGTGATGGTTGCACCACTTGGTGAAATTCCTAAAAATCACTTAATTGTATTTTTGTAATTGGTGAATTATATATGTGAAATAAAGCTGTTTAAAATTGTTTAGGTTTTAGGATCACACAGGGTCAAGAGCCAGCCACCTTAGACTATTTTGTTATTTTAGAATACAGGAAGGACACTGTTTAGGTTTTCCAGTTTTCAAGATAAAGTGCTTTATTTTATTCACCTAAACTTTAGCTCCTGAAAAATGCAAGAACATCTTAAGAGTTGAAACAGTGCAGGGGCCAAGATCAAAAACTTATTTGGACACTTAGAGGCTAGGAAGCCACTGTCCCCCTTCTTCAGAGCCTCTGAAAAGGTGACTAGGAGCTAAACATGTAACATTTTTTCTTCCTTATCCTAACATCACCTCAGCACAGACATCGGCCTGGGGAGAGTGACTGCTGTCCCTGCAGACCAAGCCCCCCAGCTGGAATGCCTCAGCCACGGCGGGCAGGCCATGGCTTCAGTGGCTGGACGAATCCTTGCCTAAGAGCAGGCCCAAAGGGGCCCTGTGATGTAGTCGGTGGCTGGCAGAGCCCTCTCTGGAAATGCCTTTTCAAGTAGCTTTGCAGAGCAGGCAGACTGCCTAACTCCCAGTGTGCTGCTTGTGCGGTGACTCCTCTGCTGCGAAGTTCTGAGGCTTGCGCTGCACCTGTTTATTGTCTACCTGCATTGGGTAACTAGGGTGACCCATCAGCCAGGCACTCCAGGTAGGACTTCACCCACTTTAGGATGGAGATGCAGCCCTGGGCACACCAGACAGTGCAACAGACCCCATCTCTCCCGGTCCCCTCTCTGTCAGGACTTCAGGCCCATCTTGGCCATCATCTCTTCATAGACTGTCCATGCCATGGCTGCCATCAGAGTTCTGCGCAGGACCCGGGGGACCCCACCTTGGAAGAACCCTCGCAGCCCATAGTCCTAGGAGGAAACCAAACGTCAGAACAGTAGAAGTGAAGCAAGCAGCAATACAATTACACACCTGGTACAAGAGTGAAGGTCTCTCTGTATGTCACCCCATTTTTGGGTGTTAGTTTTTAAACTTTAAAAAATGCCCAAACTATGAATAATGGGTCCAAGGTGACAATGAACTTGACAGAACAATTTTTTGCATACTCGCTAGGCTTATCTTTTCAGCTTGTCTATCCTGGGGCATTATTTCTTAGCTGAAAATCTTTGTTCAGGGCTGCTGTGTACAGTTGTACAGCTTGTAGGGTGCACAGGGGCACAAAGCTCCAAATGGCAGCTGAAATCTAGACCAAAGTCTGCTTGCCAAGCTGTAGGCCCTGGCTCCAGGCTTTAGGAAAAGGGGCCTTTTTGGCAATCTGCCTGGAGGGAGCATCTTTTTGTGATTCAGTGTTTTTGGTGACCCAATTTAAGAATTAAAGACAAAACACCTCTTACCCCTCCCTCACAACCTGCATGGATGTATTCTTTCCTGTTGTTATCATTCCTACCATTACATAAACTAGAGAACATATTTTCAAACCTTAGGTTCTTAGGTATAGAGAATAAGAAAGGAAGCGGCTTACAATGTGTGAGGAACATGATCAGATTTACAGATATTTGTTTATATCTAGGGTGAGAGATGTATTTGATGCATATGCTTATATGCTTCCTCTGCTACACAGAAAAATTGAGAAGTACAGAAAAATCTAAAGATGTAGGCAACCAATTTGCCCTGAACAAGAATATCTGGTGTGGTAACAGTACATGTTTCCAGAGAACCAACTCAGTGGCATTTAAATATAATTTACATTCACTGTACTTTCATCTTCAATAATACCATCTGTCCATTTGCATTAGACCAACCTCCTAGAAACAAAACAAGTGTGTGTGTGTTTTTTCTGACTTTATTTCCTCCTAAGGCCTTGACTGCATTACTGAGTGCTCCCAGATGGCCTGAGTCAGTAGGTCTGGGTGAAGCCCAGCAATCTGCATGTCGAATGAATACTGCAGGTTGTCAGAATGCAGCCTCACCAAAAACAAATAAAACCAACCATAGGTTCTGAACGGAGATTCTCAACCTTGGCAGCACACAGGAAGCACTGGGGAACTTAAAATGCTGATGGCCTGCCACCATGCCCCCGCCCCACCCCCGCTGCCCCCAACATTTTGACACAATCAGCCCAGGCTGTGGTCTGGGAATGGAGATTTTTAAAAGCTCCTAGGTAACTTTAACATGTAAAGGATGAGAGCCTCAACCATAACAAGAACGAATACTTATTCAACAGCCTTACTTTGAAAATGAGTGTCACCACCTGGCCGATCCACCAAGATTTCACTGGGGAGAGCTGCATATGAGTTTTGATAACATCTGCAGGCTGAGTTACCAGTGAAGCCAGAATGCCAGCAAATATCCCACAGCTGAAATTTACAATGGGAATAAGGACTGCATCCAACTGGTCTGAAACAGGACAAAGACAATGTTAGCTATAACTAAATCTCACATTCATCTGATAAATATCAATGCTAAATTGCCCACTAATTCTTCCCCAAAGCCTCCAAACCAGTAAGGGCTCAAAACCACTTGGACAAAGACCACACCACAGGAGGAGGAAATAGTATTTTTCTTCTAGCTCCCAATCCACTGGCATTCCCAAACTTGTCTGATAGGAATCACATCAACTTCTTGAAAATTACAGACTCTCAAAGCTTCTGATTTTAAAGGCCATACTTGCGTGGGACCCAGTAATCTAAGGATCTGGTAAATCTGGGAAGTCCCTCTGCAGTACCTATGCAAAGTGTACTTTATCCTACCCTCTGCCCAACTCAAAAATTAAAGTACTCTGAGCACTCCACCTCAACAGGCTACAAACTCGATAGGGTAGGGACCATGTCTGTCTGTCATAACCACCATTGCATCCCAGCACCCAGCCCCATGACACAGTGCTGACATGGCTCAGTTCCTAAAATTCTGCCCAGAATCTGGAGCTGCCAAGACAATAAACGGTCTCCTATCACAGAGAAAGTGGTTAGGATGCAATGTCTTGGGTATCTCCTCACCACCCCTGCCTCTGTCCATACCATGGGGCATGATGCTTCTTGTCTGGTTGTAAAACATCAGGTAGATTCCAGAAAAGGGTGCGTCACGAAGGAGTGTAGCTGTCAGGCCACTGAAGAGGCCCCGGTGCCCCTCGCTGCAGTAGATGCTCCTCAGAGCTGCGTAGATGCTTTCATAGCCAAATCTCCCGCTCTGCAAGAAGACACGGGGGCCCTGGGTTTGAGCACTGGACCAAGCCCACCTCAGGGTACATGGCATCCAGGGCACTAGGGGCTATGGCTCACATGGGCTGGGCCTGCCCACAAGAATGGGTTCTCAGACCACATTGGCCTGTTTGATTTTAAGTCAGGAGTTGACATCAGCAGCCACTTGATGTCTTAAGAGCAGTGCCGCAGATGCCACAAGAGCCTCCTGCGTCTGTTTATCCACCCTGAGGGTCTAAAGCAGTCGAACTCACCTCATAACGTGTCTTGATCACAGTGATAGGTGACACGCAGACCCCTGCAACTGAGCGAGAAACCATCCCCAGGAGGACCGACTCCAGGCAAGTTGGGGGGTGGCCTTGCAGGAAGTACTGCTTCAAAGAGTAGAGCGTGCCAAAGTAGACCCCGATACCGGGGATGCACCTCGCAATGGACTGCAGGTCAGGGGAGGAAAGAAAGCAAAGACTGACACTGAGGTGCCATCTCTGCTGGGTTTCCCCAAAAGCAGTCCCAGGATTTGCATGCAACTGGTTGGTGTAGGTGTGGAGGGCCCTCCAAGAGGAGTGGGGAAGTTAGACAGTAGAGAAGGCAGCCAGGAAGGAGTGTGCATCTGACTTGTTACTGCCATGCCCAACTTGTCCCTTTGGGGTCCCCTGGGAATGAGCATGGGACACGCCTCAGAGATGTTCCTCCATTTGAGAAGGGGGCATGAGGTTTTAAGCATCAACTCTCATCTTCCGTTGGTTAAGGGCTGCTATGGGGTAGGGTGAGCACCCTGACACTCCAGCAAAATGAGATCCTAGGGCCAGAAAAAGCCTGCAGGCAAAGAAACGTAGGCGAGGAGGTCTCAGCCCACTGGCCCTGAAGGAGCAAGGGCTGGTGTGTGCTGACAGGTGGAGCGCCTGCCGTACCTACTCTGGAGGCTTCATGCAGCACTGGCAAGTCACACTGAGGGTGCAGGGACCCACTATCTCGATTATGTGCACAGAGGTGAGTAACGTATAGGGCAGGCAGAAGACTGCACAGGTCCCCCCACCACTTTCAGCTCTCACATATCCTTAAAGTGAGGACATGTGAAGTGGATGAGAAATGGAAAGGGAGCAAGACAAGACCCAAAAGGCAGCTTACAGGGGACATCCCCTTCCAAAGGCCGAAAAGACTCTCCGTGCGAACCACCATCGAGAGCATAGCCAACATTCCAACACGCCTGGATCTGAAGGCAGACAAAATGGATGAAGGAGTTAAAGATCACTTAGACCAGTCTTCCTAATAGAACTCCCCACTCAAAGGCTTCTTTGTATGGACTCTTTTCTAGAACACTTGTGAATCTCTACAATGCCTCTTGGAATTACTCCGAGTTCCCATGTGTTCATGATTTGGCACAAATGCATTTATCGTTTATCTGTCCATTCATGATGCAAGCAGTGGGATAGCCTCCCATTTTACATACATTTTGTACACTTCCCACAGTGCAGAGCCAAGATGGGGCACAAAAGAGACACCCAATACTAAACATTTCCCAGAAAACCACCCACTACACATTCTAGACAGCACAGCCTTACATTACAGGCTAGCACAATAAAATGTAAAATGTCACTGACGCAGACCCTAGGAAGCTGTTCAGGCACAGACGCTAATTAAATAACAAGAAAGGTCAAATGTAAAAATATTCACAGGAAAGAATGTACACAAAGCCCTTGAAAGTTGGACATGGCCAACAGAATGGAAGTGGACTTAGCACAGCACACACTCCTCTGAGAACAGTTGTGGAAACCAGCCCCTGGTGGAATGGGGGGCAGCAGGCCTTACCCATGGGCTGAGGGCTGGAGGGTCTGCAGGCGTGTTTTGAGGAGATCCAGGGGTTGGAAAAGGAGGGTAGAACAGGTCCCACTGATGGAGCCACACAGAAAGGCTTTGATCACCGGGTGCACCTGCAGGATGGGAGAACACTGTCAGCAGCTTTGCCGTAGAAAAGTGTCTTTGTTTGTCATGCCTAGACAAGCCAATTCCTTGGTAAGGGTCTCTCAGAAACTCACCTCGTGGTGCCCTGTATTATCGTCATACTTCAGAGAAAGAAAAATACCCAGGAATTAAGAATGCTGGGGTGTCACTGAGAACACAGTACACCGGCAGGGCTATGTCTCTGGTCTTAGTGATGGCTTTGCTCCCAACGAGCAACATGGCTATCTCCATCTGTGAGCACACCTCCCGACCTGTCCTGACGATAGGAGTTATTGGCTAACTCCTTATCTTCACAAAACAGAACCAATTGAACAGTGTTTTAACTCTGAACTTCTGGTTTCCAAGCTCCTTTTGTTGTAGGGCTGTAAATATTTAAAGGAGCAAGATAAAGGAAAGGAAACCGTAAGTCTGGGAACAGTGTGCACATATGCACCATTTCCTGTAAGCCCATGCATTTCCTGAACTTACAACTTTCACTTTCTGCTGGGACCTCAGCAGATGGCAGACAGCAAACACTGAAGACCAGCAGCCACCTGGGTAGCCAGAAGTGTGACACATACTGGCTAATCTGGAGGCACCACCCAAAAGGGCAGGACTCCCCCAAAGACTAAATGTATTTCCCCAAGCACATGCCAGGGCCTCCTACCATGCCCCAGAACCCAGACCCAATTACAAATGTTGTGACAAGGCACTTTTAAAAGCCCAACCATGGATGGGTGGGAAGGGAGGGATAAGGGGGAAAAAAAAGGGGCATTACTATTAGCAGACATAATGTGGCGGGGGGGGGCGCACAGGGAGGGCTGCACAACACAGAGAAGACAAGTAGTGATTCTATAGCATCTTACTACACTGATGGACAGTGACTGTAATGGGGTATGTGCGGGAGACTTGGTGATGGGGGGAGTCTAGTAAACATGTTTCTCATGTAATTGTAGATTAATGATACCAAAAAAAAAAAGCCCAACCAGGAAAGAAAGCCTCTTCTCCAAAGGAGATGCTTGGCAAACCCATCCAAGAAGTTCTTGGCTTGCTGTGAAATGGCACAAGCACCATTCTTTTTAATAAATGGCTGCTGCTGTTCTAAAACGCCATGAAGATAAACAGGCAGTTGACTGTCACATAGCACGACTACCTGTCCAGGATAACACTCATCATCTGTAGCAACTGTTTTCAGACAAGTGATCATCACACATTCCACCAAATAAGCAAGTCTCAAATCATACCTGTAACTATTGAAAAGACTGTTGGGAAAGGATGAAGAAGTCCAGATAATGAACTTGGGCTCACAACCGCGCTCCTGTTTTGTAGGGGTCCAAGGGGGTTGGGCTGGGAAGGAACACCACCCCAACAGGACGTGCACATGCCGCAGCTCTGGGCCCCACTTCATCTCCCCAGATAAGGCTGTCCTGTCCCTTATGCTAGTCCCCTTTCCCGTGAATTGTGTTCCCTGGCCTCACTCTAGATAGGGAACATCAGTGTTCCCGCATTCTCGGCTCTTCCTTCCACTGGCACCTTCTCCTTTGCCTGGAAACAAGCTTGGAAGCCCATTTTCCAGCCTGCCGCCACATCCTTTCCTCTACTCCCTCTTTGCCAGCCAACCCTTCAGCTCCTCCCCTGAAGCTGCCCCGTGTGCTCACCTGGACCCGCTGTGCCCCAGCGCCCCTTCCCTGCCCATGGCCTTCTCTTACAGGGCCTCTCTGGTGCATCTGGAACAGCGGACCCCTCTCCTGGTTTCGGTTTCTTTCCTTTCCTGCTGCCCTCCCCTAAGGCTCCTTTCTGGGTTAGGAGGTTGCCGATCCTTTATCTCGCCTAGCCTGGCCTGGGCCACCTCCCACACCTCCCACCCCGCCCCCTCCAAAGCTCACAGGGACTGGAAACCGCTGGTCAGCAGTCCTCCACAGGCCTGCTTCCTCTACAGTCCACACTGGGACATTTCAGGGGATGTTTGGGAGACATGGGGCCTCTCACTCTACCTACTGCTTCATAACCAAGCCCTGCGGGCAACCCCTAGGCCTTCCCGAAGCCTGCCCCCAGCCCTCCTAGTGGCCTTCTGGCAGTCTCCTACCTCCACCATGCCAACCCTGCTCTGTGCTCCCAGAACAGCACTGGCAAGGGAGCTGTATACACCATCTCAAACTCACACACTCCACGAACTGGGTATTTTAAGCCCATTTACAGACAAAACGGAGCTCGCAGAAGGCACAGATATGTAGCTATTCAAGGGATTTCCAGCCAGCGGCAGGCTCAGAGCTCATTGGACCCTGTCTGCAGGGGAATCAGGGCATTGCTCAGGTGGCCCAGCATTCCATGTTGACCTCTGCCGCCGGCTCCTTGAAAGGCTCTCTTCCTTTAGCTTAAGGGACTCACCACACCCTAGTCTCTCTTCCTCCAATGGAGAGGCTCTTTCTTCCTGGACCACACTCCCACACCCTTCATCGACACCCACAGCAGCAATTTCCACCCTGCTACTCAGACCTGCACCCTCTCTCCAGAACTTCAGACCCACACTTCCACTTTCTCGGCACTTACAAGTTTCCAAACCCAGCTCCTCCTTCAAGTACTCTATCCCAGGGAATGCACTGCCATGTACCTGTGCAACCACCCCAGCCAGAATGGGGTGCCATCCTTGACTTGGCCTCTCTGCACTTGCTCACTCTACCTCCTGCACAGCTCTCATGGCCACCTCCACTGTCACCCTCGCTCACAGCCCATCATTCTTGCTTTGGTGACTGCCAGCACCTCTTCACCCCTTACCACCCCCTCTCTCTGATCCCTCTAATTCACTTCCTCCCCTGCAGCCAGTCATCTTTTGAAACCAGTAATCTGATCACATTGCTTCCAGATGCAAAACCCTTTAACAAAATAAAACGTTTTCTACAATTTGAAGTTACCAATTAAAAAAATAAATTAATAAAAATGCAAATAGTGATAAATGTATTAGAGGCCATTATCACATAAATGTCATTAACACTCACTGAATTACAATTTAAAAAAAAATACCCTTACTTTACCCCACACTCCAGTTGTCCCTTACCTGATTAATCTCTGAGTCTTCTACTGAGATCTTGTGTGCTCTGGGAAGGGCCCTGGCCCGCATTCGTGTCCACTGTTCCTCCTCAGCACCTCCACCTGACATAAGCCTATCTCCCTTATGACTGAGTATCTGGGACAGAAGAGGGCGCTGACTGTCCCACTCATAGTGATACCTCCAGCACTGACCATGGAACCTGGTACAAAGTAGGTGCCCAACATCCCAGAATCAATGAACCACACTATCTAACAGGACATCTGCACAGGGCTCCCCTTGAACACAATTCCACAGGATAATGCTTCATGGGCCCTACATGCCCCATCCTGGAAGGGGTAATGTCCCCTAGACTGCCCTCAGCTCTTTGCTCCAGGAGGCTGCAGAAACCACTAGTCCCCTTGGTGCTGTTACCCCAGCACTCTCCCAGGTGCTGTGTGGGATATGCTGCTTTCCCCCACCCCCACCCCCAACCCCAGCACCCCACTGCAGGAATTATGTTTTTTCATGTCTTTATTTCCACAGCACGATCCTGGGACATATTCTTGGCTCAATAAATATTTGTTGATTAACTGAGCAGAGCTCTTAACTTTTTTAACTTTGTAATTTTCCAGGTCCATTAGCACAAAATAGATGGTAAATACACACCAGCATGATAGCTTAACCTCCAATAGTTAAAAAAAAAAAATTGGTAACAAAAACAAACAATTTACACTTTTATTTTGAATAGTCTTATAATATTTCCAGTGGTGGACGACACAACCTTTGATGGCATGTTCGTTTTTCTAATTAGCCTAAAGTTATAAGGTAAATAAGATGAGTCAACAGGTTTGTTTTTGAGGAGGAAGGGCAAAAACAACCAAAAAAAACACAGGTAGGTGCACAAAGCAGCAAATAGTACTTAAACAGCAAACGAGTTCTACAGGCAATTCCTACTCCCCTTTAAAAATTTTAATCCTAAATTCAGAGCTCGAACCCAGAACTGGAGGACCCAGAAAAAGAAATAAGTAAGCACACTGCCAAAGATGTAAACTGCTGCCGCCGCTGAATAAAAAAAAAAAATCCATCCACCTCCCCGACGGTAATAAACCAGACCCCAGATCTCTGGAGAAGGTCCCACCGCCGCCAACCCTCCGCGCCCCGCCCGCTGGCCCTCCTAGTCCCCGTGGTCTACCCGCTCCGCCGCTGCAGTGCCGGGCCTCCCCGGCCTCCAACCCGCGCCTCCGGCTACTTCCCCGGATCTTCCCCAGGGACCTGCGCAGCCCCGCCTCCGCCTCCACCAATGGTGGCCCGGCGGCAGGACCGCGGCAGCCACTCCGAGGCCGGAGGCGTGGCACAGAGGCATCCAAGGAGCCCTGGCCGAGAAGTGGGAACCCACCGCGGCTCCCTCCGGGCCCACCCTGGCTCAGGGCCAGCCGCTCCTCAGCCTGGGCGCGTTCACGGGCCTCGTGACGGCCCGAGTACCGCCCAGGTGTCCTCCCACCCCGCCACCCGGATCCCACCGTAGCTCGGGAGCACTCCTCAGGCCCCGGACAGTCCCTACCAGACATAGAGGCGGCAGCGAGGCCCCTGCTTGTCGGACCCGAGGGGTGGGCAGCGACTCCTCTTCCCTCGCCCCTTTCAGACCCTGAGACACACTCAGTTTCTCCCGCCTCGTCCGGGGCGCGCAACGGCTTCCTCGAAGGCCGCCGACCCTTGGCAGCTCCCAGGAGCCCCTCCCCAGGCCGGGCAGCCCCGGCCTCGGCCCCGCAACTCACCATGAGCGTTTCCACGCCGTCTCCCACATCCTGAGGCGGCAGCAGCGCCGCGCGCGGCTTCTGGATCATTGGGGAAGGCCAGCGCGCGCCCCGAGCCCGGGGCCGCCGGCGGAGAAGACTGGGTAGGCTCTCTCGGACGCCGTGCCCGGGAGCTACTTGCCACTCTTCACGCGCTCCGCGGCCGCGACTCTGCCCGGCGCATCCTGCCTGCCGCACCTCGGGATCCGAGCTGGCAAGGCTGGGCGTGCCAGGGCGCGGAAGGCTGCAGGAAGTGATATAACGGTGGGGTTGAGCTTCCGGGTTGGACGCACGTCGCGAAAGGGCTAAGGTGTCGGTGCCCTGCAGACGTGCGGTTTGTGGCTCCTGCGCGGAGAGATGCTTCCGGCGCTCCAGGCGCAGCGCAAAGACTGCGCAGTGACGCCCCTGGTGCGAGAGCCGGACTCGCTCCGTTGGGGCGTGTCCCTGAGGCGCTGCAGGAGCCGCGGAGCGGGCTGAGCGTTTTGCCCATGTACACGTAAGCAGTGTGGAATGTTTCCCCATAAACGCCTCTGTTTCGGCGGACCCGCGTCGGCCCTAAGCGCTCCCTGTGGCCGTCGCCGGGCCTCCGGCAGGGAATAAAACAACCGCCCTCTCAACGGCTCTCAGCTCGTGTCCGGCTGGTGTCTGGGAACACGGAGTTGGGCGGAACGTAACTAGCAGATCCAGAGCCTTCGAGCACAGCCTTGCGACCTGGGCCGCGGGGCGCTCCCGGGGGGCCGGGACTCCAGCGGGCGGCCAGGCCTCGGCAGGGGAGCCGTCCGCGCCGTCCCGGCGCCTGCCGAGCGGGAGGGCGCACTAAGACCGCGCCTGTGCAGGACAGACGCGGCCACGGGGGGGTGCGATGGTCCGCGACCTGGGGGCGGTTGAAGGACCCCGTCCCGCCGCCCTTGACCGTTGACCTTCCTTTGTTTTCTAGCCCTTAGTCTCTTAGAACATTTAAGAATTTTCCCTTATTACTAACGTTAATTTTCCTAGTTCTCTTCACTTTCAGTACAGCCGCTGGGGGCAAACCGCCAGTGGACCACACTGTCCCAGATGGTGACGGTGGCGGGGTCATCTCATCTGGACCCTGGATGGTGGCAGTGATGGTGTCACCTCGCTTGGGCCGTGTTAGTAATCTCTGTGCTCTCCCAACTGCCCATTCTTCCTGTCTGGCTGACCTACAGGAAAGTCTGCCAGGACCAACATTCGTGTTGAAAAAGCAGGGCCTCCAGCAGCCCCAATTATCTGCACAGTGAAGTCTGAACTTTCCACAGTGACAGCCTTCACCACCATCCCTTCACCAGGAAAGAAATGGGTAATTTAGGGAGCAAGATGCTGTTTTTTAAGGTTCCCTTCTTGTGCTATTGAGGTCCAAGGAACAGGCAGGAAGGCAGCTCTTTATCCCCAGAGGGGATTAATAAGCACAGCACTGACATTAATACATGTATGTGCCTGCCCTGTGATTGTTGAATGCTTTGCTACCCTCCATTCTAAACTGCAGGCTTGTTTTCTTTGTGCAACGTTGGATTAAACAAACTTCTTTGTAAAGGAAGACCTACCTTTTTCTCTCCCTATAGGGCAAGGATGCCTACTAAGGAGAGATAGTGGGATTGGTGTTTGCCACTCGGGTGGGGGCAGGGGTAGGACTAGAGTGAAAGCCTATGGCCCACTGCCCCACCCTCAGCAGGTACGAATGTTGGCTGGGCTCCAGGCTCAGATGAATGGGCTGGCTTTCAAGGGCAGTCAGGGCCTGCCAGGGTTTCCTCCTCTAATTCTGTTCCTGCCATATTCAAAACCCTGGCACCAGAGTACCCCCTCATCCCCTCCAACCCTTCCCCCACATTCTTAGGGATGCAGACATAGAAGATGGTAGGAAAGGAACATTACCATCAGCACACGAGAGATAGTTTTGGAGTGGTATGTACTAAATAGCAGAACTTGGAGGAGTGAATTAAAAAAAAATGCATGGTGAAAACATTGTGTGTGACTGTTTCAAAACAAGATCGTGATTGTCAAGCAAGGCTTTCCTGCCTTGTCTTCAGTCAGTGGAAGGTGACTGCTTCTGTTAACCTAATTCCCTCTCAAGCCCAATCTTGCCCTTTTTTTCTCTCTTCCTGAGTTGGATATAAAGGTTACATGATGATTTCCCATCCCTGTGACTACAGACGCTCACTAATCAATTTGGATGCATAACTCCAAACTCTGACATCTGCAAGAGCTTCTAAGAAGGGAAGGGCTGGAGTAAACTGGGAGGCTGGAGACGAATGGGAGACAGAATCTGCTCCAAAGGAAACTGGGTCCTGCCCTCCAGGGCAGGAGTAGACTAGCCTTACAGTGCCTGGCACCTGTGTTACTTCATTTGGAAGAAGGTAGCTGGAATGGTGTGCATGCAGGTGAGTTGTCCCCATGCTCCAGGAAAAAGAGCTTCAAGACCTTCCATGTCTGCCTGGAGCTGGAGCTGCTTTTGGAAATACTATTCCCTCTGCTGTTGTCAAAGCAATGAGCTCACCATTGCCTTTTGGAAGCCACTAATGGGTCGAGGGGAGGTGGGGTGCACCCCCTGATGCCACCCTCCTCCCAGCCTTACAGGCCTCTCCCAGGGGTGGTTATCAGGATGTTCTCCATCTGTATAGACGCTTCTCCCCATCTGAACACCCCTCCCACCTAAACAGTCGGAAATAGCAGTCTTTGGAGCTTCTAAGTGCAGGCACTGCCCTCAATGGTGGGGTGGCGGGGTTGGTCCCCTCTGTGCCTGATCACAGGATGGGCATGAACAGGAAAGGAATTCTAATGGCTTTACCAGAAGGCTCAGCAGAGGACAGTCCTGTTGCTGCTTTGGACTTTGCAAGAGAGAACTTTCTTCTGTGCCAGTGACCTTTGCCTCTAGCCTCACCACTGAGCTGAGGGTGACTGGGCTGTGGGAGAGCAGGGAGGTGGCTCATGGGCTGGTCCCAGGGTGGGTGACCGCCCAGATGGGGTGGGGGTCCGAGGGCCAAGACACCAGGCGATGGCAGAAAGGAGCCATTAAGTGAGCCCAGGTTGTGTGACTTTTATGTTTCATCACCACGGAGAAGCCACAAGACACTCAACATGTGACAAACCATTTCTCATGCTCTGCAAAGATCAAGCCCCTCTGAATTTTCCTGCCGTCTTCCCAGGGGGGAAACGTACAGTATGTTTTGGCTGATTCACACATGTAAGCACACAGTTTCTGTCACAGTTCTCCCTGGCCCTGGCAAGTCTGAGTCGCCCACGGGGTGAGCAGGACCCACCTGCAGTGCCCACTGTCAAATAGCTCTGCCCACACAGGGAAGGCCTTCAGCTTACAGAATGAATCCATCTGTAAACAAGTACTCCTTGTGCTAGGGGGTTTCATAGGTCAGCTTGATGAGATCATCATCCTGTTATTCAGTCCACACTAATCTAAGAGTTACTGTGGTGGTCTTTAGATGAAACAAAGGAGATGACCTTCAATGATCTGGGTGGGCCTAACCAAATACAGTTGAAGGGCCTTAATGCAAAGGCTTCCCTGAGGAAGAAATTCTGCCTTCAGTTCCTGTCCGAGTTTATGTTAATGTATTACTATATATGATATAGTAGCTATGTTGGTTAATGTGTGTGTGTGTGTATACATATATATATGTATACACACACACATACACTTCTCTGGAGAAATAAATACACCTTATTTCCCCTCCTGGGAGGATAGGGGCTATGTCCTGCTCTTCCTGTGCACTTGGGAGCCCACCAAGGCAGCATGGTGTGCACAGAAAGTGGAATCAGGCAGCAATGGCTGCATTTAATCCTGGCTGTGTGTTCACCTCTGCTTCCTCATTCATCAGATTGCAGAAAGTAATACCTATCTCCCAGAATTAAGATCAAAGGAAATGATGTGTATGTAAGTATTTCATAGGAGAACTAATTAAATGTTCAGGAATTCTCATTTAGGGGCCCAATAAGTATTTGTGGATGGAGTTAAATACAGGCACACTGGTTGGCAGTCAGGTGACAAAAAAATAGTTCATCACCATCCTATGTAGAATATTTCTATGTTTGAATACACAACCCATCTTCAAGCTTATTACCTCATTTTGGGATGAAAAAGGACCATCTAAAAGGAGAATGAAAGTAGATGCTACTCTGGGTAACAGGGACCACTGTGTGGGCCTGACTTCCCATCACAGCCCATGATAACCCCCCACCAGCTTACTCCCAACCTGAATCCAGGCAAGGATAGACCTCTTGAAGGTGATGGTCATGGTCCCCGTAAAGACTGCATTGGCACTGTTGTACTCTGTCATGGGAAACGTCAGTCACAGTCCCCACTGCACCTCCGTGGATGACCCTGCAGGGCCAGACAAGGGAAGGGAGAGGGAGCAGACCAGTGAATGAAAAGCTCGAGAGCGCCTTGTCTGAGGCCATTGCATCTGCTCAGGATGGAATGAGCTGTCCAGAGTGGTGGGACAAGGCCTCCATCCACCTCAGCTTCAAATCCTGATGAAGCTAGGCTCCCGCCTGGGTCAGTCTCAGGTGGATAGGGTGCAGGGAAGACAGGATGGGCCTTGTAGGCAGAGAGAACTGACTGAACCCATGATTCTAGCCAGGTGACCTCAGTACATAACCACTTGGGACATCTGTTTCTTCATCTATAAGACTGGTAAAAGGGGTATCTGCTAGGAATGTTCATGAACACTAAATTACCAGCCAAAGCTCTGCAGTCTGGCATATGCCTGTCACTGAGCACAGCAGTTCTCTCCCTCTCATTTGTAACATCTGCTGCTTAACCCACTGTTTAGGAGGTGGAGGATCAGTGAAGGGTCCCCAGCAGGGAGAGGCCACACCTGGATGGATGGTTGAGGTCCAGTGGAGCGTCCTGTCCAGGGAGCCAGGGGAATGATGCTTATGCCTCTCTGGCCTGCAGTCAGGAGGCAGCCTCAGGCCACCACTTGAGCTGCTGCTGGGCTGGTCTCAAAGCCTCACCCAGGCAGCCCCTCCAGAAGAGGCCCAGGCTGGAACAAGCAGACACACGTCTTCTCTGAGGGACTGTGGAAGGTGACACACTGGAAGCCAAGCCCCTCCATCTCTGTGATGTGGAGAAAGAGGCATTAGTCTTCTGCGGCCTGGTCTAGAGAGAAATGTCTGTTCACTGAGTGCCACCTTGGGCTGGAGTCCGACCTCAGCTCCATAAAGTGTCTGGTGGAGGAGCCCCAGGAAAGCCCGTGGCCCTCAGCTGCTGGCACCTGGGAGGAGAGGGGCAGCGGTGGGTATGACAAAGCCAGCAGTGCAAGGCAGAGCAGCTGTGAGGTGGGAAGGGAGCATGGGCCGGAGTAAGCAGGTGCACCCCTCTAACAAGCAACCGGGGTCTAAGGGGCCTGTGTGCTGTGGCTTCTGGGGAGCTGAGGGTTTAGAGGCCATAATCAGGTCAGAGGTGAAGCTTCCAATCCAAATCCTATTCAAACAGCCACCTTTTTCTTTTTTTACATTTTTTATTAAGGTATTACTGATATACACTCTTATGAAGGTTTCACATGAAAAAACAATGTGGTTACTACATTTACCCATATTATGAAGTCCCCACCCATACCCCAATGCAGTCAGTGTCCATTAGTGTAGTAAGATGCCACAGATCCACTATGTGCCTTCTCTGTGCTGCACTGTCTTTCCCATGATCCCTCACACCATGTGGACTAAACATAATACCCCTCAATCCCCTTCTCCCTCCCTCCCCACCTGCCCTCCCATACCCCTTCCCTTTGGTAACCACTAGTCCCTTCTTGGAGTCTCTGAGTCTGCTGCTATTTTGTTCCTTCAGTATCGCTTCGTTGTTATACTCCACAAATGAGGGAAATCATTTGGCACTTACCTTTCTCTGCCTGGCTTATTTCACCAAGCATAATGTCCTCTAGCTCCATCCATGTTGTTGCAAATGGTAGGATATGTTTCTTATGGCTAAATAGTATTCCATTGTGTATATGTACCACCTCTTCTTTATCCATTCATCTATTGATAGACACTTAGGTTGCTTCCATATCTTGGCTATTGTAAAAAGTGCTATGATAAACATAGGGGTGCATATGTCTTTTTGAATCTGAGTTGTATTCTTTGGGTAAATTCCAAGGGGTGGGATTCCTGGGTCAAATGGTATTTCTATTTCTAGTTTTTTGAGAAACCTCCACATTGCTTTCCACAATGGTTCAGCTAGCTTCCATTCCCACCAGCAGTGTAGGAGGGTTCCCCTTTCTCTGCATCCTCACCAGCATTTGTTGTTCTTTGACTTTTCTATGCTGGCCATCCTTACTGGTGTGAGGTGATATCTCATTGTGGTTTTAATTTGCATTTCCCTGATGATTAGTGATGTGTAGCATCTTTTCATGTGCCTGTTGGCCATCTGAATTTCTTCTTTGGAGAACTGTGTCTTCATATCCTCTGCCCATTTTTTAATTGGGTTATTTGCTTTTTGGGTGTTGAGGCATGTAAGTTCTTAATATATTTTGGATGTGAACCCCTTGTCAGATATGTCATTTACAAACATATTCTCCCATACTGTAGGATGCCTTTTTGTTCTGATGATGGTGTCCTTTGCCACAGAGAAACTTTTTAGTTTGATGTAGTCCCATGAGTTCATTTTTGCTTGTTTTCCTTGCTCGAGGAGATGCCTTCAGGAAGAAGTGGCTCATGCTTATATTCAGGAGATTTTTGCCTATATTGTCTTCTAAGAGTTTTATGGTTTCATGACTTCCATTCAGGTCTTTGATCCATTTCAAGTTTACTTTTTTGTATGGGTTTAAACAAAAATCCAGTTTCACTCTCTTGCATGTAGCTGTCCAGTTTTGCCAACACCAGCTGTTGAAGAGGCTGTCATTTCCCCATTGTATGTCCATGGCTCCTTTATCATATATTAATTGACAAATATGGTTGGGTTTATATCTGGGCTCTCTAGTCTGTTCCATTGGTCTATGGGTCTGCTTGTGCCAATACCAAATTGTCTTGATTACTGTGGCTTTGTAGTAGAACTTGAAGTTGGGGAGCATAATCCACCCCCCCCTGCTTTATTCTTCCTTCTCAGGATTGCTTTAGCTATTCAGAGTCTTTTGTGGTTCCATACGAATTTTAGAACGGTTTTCTCTAGTTTGTTGAAGAATGCTGTTGGTATTTTGATAGGAATTGCATTGAATCTATAGATTGCTTTAGACAGGATAAACAGCCACCCTTTTCAAATTGCCTCAAAGGTGACTTCTAATGACAGGTTAAATCCATAAACTGGAGGTCTTCAGCTTCTGTCTCAGTGCCACCTGCCATATCCCACTAGGCTTCCCACCCATTCTGCATGTCTGGGAAGGACTCACCTGAGAGTCTGTGAGCATTATACTAGCAGAAGGGCTACTATGGGTCTCAGCCCAAACTGGATGCTGAGGGAGCCCATCCCTCACAGGCTCTGGCCCAGCTAGGCCTTGAGGTGCCTGGCTGCCAGCCTTGAGGGAAGCAGATGAAGGCCTCTCCCCTCCCATTCCTCACTCAGAGCACCTGCCTGGTCCCCAGGGAATGGTGCCAGTGCCAGGCAGGTACAAGGAAATGCCTAGAGTGGCTGCAGATGGGCAGTGAGAGCACTGAACCAGGAGCCAAGAATCCCTGACTCTGGGATTCTGCCAAAATCTCAGTGTTCCCTGTCTAGGCCTCAGTTTCCCCACTCGCCAGATGGGCAGGTTGAACTTGGTAGCCTCTGTAAGAAAATAGTAATTTATCCTCCTTTTGCCCCATGGTCCCAAGCACATAAGCCAGTGAGAATTATGCCTGGGCTTGCCGGGCTTATCCCACCTTATCTCTAAACATCCCGACACTCCCCCAAAGCAACAGGCCAAGTGGATCCGCCACAATAAAAGGCACCACGCTGCTGCCCTCTCTCTCTCTCTCTGTCTGTGTCTCTCTGTCTCTCTCTCTCTGTCTGTCTCTCTGCTGCCCTCTCTCTCTCTGTCTCTCTCTGCTCTCTCTCCCTCTCCCTCTCTCTCTCTGCTCTCTCTGCTGCTCCTTCTCTCTCTCCCCCCACCCCCATCTGGGGCAGCCACTTTCTCCTTCAGATGATAAAGTCTCTTGCGTGGGCCTGTGTCTCCTGAGTCATTCTGGGTAAGGAGGGTCGCGGCGAGATACCCTTTCAGCCTCCAAGTTCCTCTTCTGGCCTAATGTGTTGGTCTGGGATCACCATGTCCAGACTGCCTGTACATTCTCAGGAAAATGCAAACCACCCTGGAGGCTGGAGACGGCTGGGCCCAGAGCACCCAGTGGAAAAGGTACACATGCAGGCACATTGTGCCAACTATTGCCTTATTCGGAGCCCTCTCCAGCCCAGGTAAGATCTCAGGAGACAGGGCTTGGAACTTACCAGGGACTCTCTCAGCAATCCTGGCAGGTCTGCCTCTTTAAGGAACTGTGCAGAGCACCAAAAACTGGGGAGTCAGCCCATGACCCATCCTCAGTCTTCTCCATGAATTCATTACACAGCCCCACCATGACAGGGTTCCAGCCGGCCTTGGGAGAGGGAATAATCCTTTAAATGGGACTGCAAGTGGCTGCTTGAGACCTGAAAAGTGCAAAAGAGGTGGCAGACTGAGCCTGATCTGCTCCCATGTGACCCATCAGTTCACACGTGTGTTTGTAGATGGGCCTGCACCAGGCAGAGCAGGGCCAGGTGCTCCCAGGTGAGAGTGTGTCAGGTTTCCAGAAGTGTAAAAGCAGGTGTGGGTGGTGGGAAAGGGAGGCAAGGGAGCAGATTAGAGAGAGGGCCAGACTCCAGCAGCTGTGTTGAAGAATTTGGGCTTTCTCTGAAGAGGTAGCAGCAAGAGAATGAAATGGTCGGATTGCCTGTGGGAAGGACTCCTGCCTGTACGTGGGAACCTGAGCTGGCCAGGCCTCAGTGGCCCTGGGGAGGCTGGCTGACAGCAATACCAAGGTGCAGTCTGTGGTCTTATCCCTTCTCCTCCCTCTCCTGCTCCCCGTGTCTTCCAGGCTCTACTCCCAAGACAGTTCACCTTGCCTGACCCTGTGGCTCATTACACCTCATTTCTGTCCCACTGCAACTGGAGCCTCGACCAGAAACTCTCTTTTCTGGGAGACAGAGGGGACAACCAGGTGCAGGCGGCCAGCCCTCCCAGGAATGCTGAATAATCCATCTTATGACATCTTGTCCCTTCTGCCTGGTCATTGTTAATACTGGTACCGATCATTCCTTCCTGTTCTTGTAGTTTCTACTTTTTTTCTGGCTCACATACTGGCTAACTCACAGATCCTGTCTATGCCCTTTCCTACCTATGCAGACAGAGAAATACAGGTTCTGAATTGTAGTCAGACAGGCTCTAAGGAGAAAAAAGCCCAAGGCCTAGGAATGATCTCCAATCCTTTCTGACCTCCAGCCAGGGCTCTTTTCCCAGTGAGTGGATGGTAAGCAGCATTTGGCATTTGAATTCAGTCAACTCCTTCCATAAACATTACACCTGCCACTCACCCCTTAATTGCTCTGAGCACCAGCTTTCAAGTCTGAAATGAGAAGACCACTGCCTGCCCTGTGATTGCCGTGAGGAGGGAGGCCCAAGGCAAGGATTTACGCACATACCTGGTTCCGAACCTGGCCCAGAGCTAGCACTGCAAGAAACTAGTTTCAGCGGAGCCCACAGGAAGTCTTGCCTTCTCTAATTTGAGCTCAAAGAATTCTTTCCCACTAAGTGTATGAAGCCAAGTCTGGATCCAAATATTTTTGGAATGAGGTCAGTCATCTTATGAAACTATGATAAGGGGTGACATACAATTGATGCTACTTTTTGCCCTTAATTGACATACAGTCCACTTTAAATTTTGCCTCCTATTTTTTGTCCAGTAAATCCTTCATTAAGATGTAATTCCTGCTTTCGCCTGAATTGCTGCTGGTCGGGTTTTCTTTCCCATACTCTCCTCATTCTAGGGATCAGCAGCCCAACTTTCCAGTATGGTAAATAGTTGGCAGCATCAGGAAGACTGGAGGGGCCTCCAGATGTTGTCTCTGAGGTCCTGGTTTGAGGGCCCCACCCTTCAGTATAGGACAAGATCACCAAGGAATACATCTAAGAATCGGGGTCCTGGCTCTAGTCTCTGGTCTGCCAACTCTGCTGGCCCTGGGCAGGCCACCTTGCATCCCTAGGCCAGAGTATGTCTGAGGCCCTTTCCAGACCTCCCACTCTGGGAAACTGGAGTCACCCAGAACTGCCTGACATCAGGTAAGCACTGAGAGTACTCATGGTGACAGGCTGTGTGTCTGTCTGGGCTGACCTGGGTGGCCGGTGCTGGCCAGTGAGGGCTCGGGGAAGGGGTGCTGAGGGTCAGTGTCCAAGCAGCCACCTGAGGCCTCTCTGCAGCTTGGTGTCCTGTGGAGATTTGCCAGGTGAACCTCCTCACAGGGCAAGCCTCCCTCCCTGGTGAGCATTGGACTGAGGCCAGAGCCTGCCTTTGTTCCCTGAGGGGCACAGAGGTGCAGCTGCAAAACTCCCTTCTCCCTCAAAGCAGGGAGGAACAGAATTAGAAGGCAGAGAAGGCAACTGTGAGTTAATAAATTACAAATGCATTTGGTCTGGGTGGCTTCTTGTGGTGGCTGGGGGGCTGAGTTGGGATCCAGTGCAGGTATCCATAGCCAATACCACACCCCAAACTGCGAAAAGCAGAAACATTCAGTCCAGAGTCGCCCCACAGCCCTCCCTGTCCTCTGCCACCCCCACCCAACCCACCATGGCACGGAAGGGGCTGAAAGCCTGCCTCCTGGACCAACCACCGGCCTCAGAACACCCACTGGCCAGGCCCACTCAGCCCCCACCTAGGCCCACCCTGCAGCCCTGAGACCCCAGAGTACCTGCCCTCTCCACCCCAGGCTGCGTTGGGAGTTACAGTCACCTCCCAGCAGGAGTCAGATTCGGAGCTGTAAACCATCAGCTTCAAGAGCCTCCCCTCATGGGACTCAATGAGCGAAAAGAAGTCTTCGGACTATGACAAACACACTGTGTCTGAGCCCTGCCCCCACGCCAGACCTGGAAGTCCAAAAAAGGAGGCCTCTCCACCCAACCCAGGCTTGGAGACTGCGTATTCCTCACCTCCTGGAGGATCTGGTCTGAGCCAACCACATAGTCTGTGTAGGGGCGCAGGCCAGCGAGGGAGGCAGGCGAGGAGGGCTCCACATCCTGGGAGAGAGCCAAGCCAGGCCTTGCCACTGGACCAGGAGGGCAGGGGAGCTGCCTTCCGGGGAGCAAGCAGGACCCTGTCCTCGTCCTCCAAGCTGGAAGGACCAAGCTCAGAGCCTGGCACAGTCAGCAGACGTATATATTGTGTGAACAGAAACTGAAGCAGCGCCTGGGACAGCCCCCTCCCCAAGACTCACTAGTCCCATCCCAGCACCTACGGAAAGAACATGCCGCTGGGAGCTGACAAAGCTTCCCTGGGAAGACCCAGAGCAGCAGCTGCCCCAGCAGCAGGCGAAGTCCCATGTCCCAGCCTAGGGGCCCGAGGTGGAAGGAAGGTGAGCAAGCCTGATGCTGAAAGTAGCAGGGTGCCCTCAGGGACGACCAGCTGTGCTCAGCAGGGGACTGGGCACTGGTCATGAAGGCGAACCCCTCCCCACCACCCCCTTGACCAGACACTCACCAGCATGCGCCACATGTGCTCACTGGCCCGGCAGAAGCTGCAGAAGCACAAGCTGGTGCCCAGCAGGCCCTGGCCACCCCACATGTTGCTAGGCACCACCTCCACCTCCCGCACCTTCATGCTCTTGGTGCTAAACACCTGAAGCTTCACGGGTTTTTCCACACTGGCCTTCAGCAGGGCCTTCAGCGTGTCGTTCTCCTTATTCTGTGGGGACAGTACACTGACTCCAGGGCCTCCACGGAGGGCAGGAGCTGGAGCAGGGGCACCACTAACAGCACACTGCCCTGGTTGGGGGGCCTCCCCCAGGCCAGGATGTGCACGGCAGAGACAGGGTCATGGAGCCTCACCAGTCGCGAGTGCCCAATGGTGATGATGAAGCAAGTAGGGCTCCAGGCCTGCCTGCTGGGCTGGGGAGTTCTCCTGCACCTGTCCCATGGCAGAGGCCACAGTCACTGCGCCAACCCTAGGAATCTCTGCAAAGCTTCCCACCCCCAGGCTTAGGAGACACCAGCATGCCATGTCCTGGGGAGGACATACACCACGTGGGCACACCAGGGCCAGTCCACCACCTCCCAAGCCCTTCCTGGACACACATTTTCCTTTAGGTAAAGGGCTCTTTCCTGTTTGCCATCCGCAGACCATGCTTCCAGAGATGCCGCAGGAGAACCAAGGTAGCCTTGGGGCTACCAGGAGGCCACATGGGCACAGGCCACAGCCACGGTGCTGCTGTCCACAGAGGGCTGGGCTGGGGCTGCCAGGAACCCAGAGGTGCCTTACCAAAAAGGCAGAGTTGTGCCCAGAAGGGTGGCACAGGCAGAGGAGAGCAGGGCTGGGCTCAGGAGGCAGCTGTGGCCAGACCCCAGAGGGTCCCGACCATGCTGACAGGCCGGGCCGGGCCCAGGCCAGCAGGCAGTAGGAGCTGCTGAGGAGTGGTGGCACACCAGAGCAGACCCAGGAACAGGACTGGGCTGGAGCCTGGTGCCCACCCCCCAGCCTAGGGCATCTCCAGGAGCCATGCCAGCCGTGAGAGGTCTGGCCCTGCCCTGAGCTCCAGCCCACTGCTGTTTGCAAAACACAGCAACTAGCCTTGCAGCCTCAGTGGAACTCCACCGCAAAGGCCCACTTATAGAGCCTTGCTCAAACAATACTATGACCTCTGTCCCAGGTCTCACACCCTCAGGCCTTTGGCTGTGAGCACCCGATGCTGGACAGGCATTAGTCAGGCCCAGGAGCACAGGGCTCACATGGCCTCAGATCCTGGGTGCCTCAAAGGGGTGCTATGCCACCCAACAGCCCTGCCACTCTTGGATGCCCTATGCTGAAGGAGAGCTTACCACCGAATCTTTGGATCAAGGCCAATTCTCCTGGCCTCTCTGGGCAGTGTCACCAGCTAAGTCAGCAGCTAACCTCCAGAAGCTGCCATGGCCAATGATGAGAGTGAGCCCAGAAAACAGTTCCAGCCCCAGCTGGCCGGGCCTGGAGGCTCTGCTATGGGGTGCTCTGAACACTCCCACCTCCCTTCAAGGGAAAGAAGGACAAGGTGTCCTGAAAGCCATAGGGCAGTTAACCAGGGAGAGCTTGTGGGGAGGTGCTCCTCCCGGCTCAGGGCCACTTCCAACCCAATCCACCTCCCTCAGCCCAGGGCCCTGCTCCTGAGGCCAGTGCTACCCTCATCCACACTGTGTCGGCTGCCCTCCACCATCACGGAGGTCCAGGGGCTCAGGCCCCCCAGCCCCAGGCCCGGCACCTCCACCCCTTCTCCAGTGGCCTTGTCCTCCATCAGCTGTACTCTATGGCCCGTGCCCCAGGGCTTGGCCATCACTGTGGCTCTACAGCAGAAATAAGTACATGGCGGCCCACCACACCCCACCCCGCAGCAAGCACAGCCTTCTGGCTGCTCCCCACTGGGAAGTATGACACCGACCCGGAAGCTGTCCCAACACTCCCCATCTCCCCATCAGGCAACTGTTACCAGGGCAGCTCACACACTGCGTAGCTGGGCGGGTATCAGCACTGCACACCTGCCATGCCTGCCACGTCACCTTGTTGCCACCCTACTCACATCACAGGAACACACTTGGTTACTCAGGAACCTGGCCCCAGGAGATCCAACCCGCACCCGCTACCCCCCATGCCCTGCAGCAGCCATTTCCTGGGAAGTCCATGGCTCCAGGCTCGTGAGGGCAGGACTTCACAGCGGGCATGCCTCACGGGGACGCCAGTGCTCACAGAAGGAGGCACACTTGCCCTTCAGTTTTTAAAAATGCAAGTAGCTAGAGTCACACCTCCAATTAAACCCCCACAGCTCTGATCTCAGAATAAGGCCCGAATCATCAGACAACACAGCCGGCCTCATTCTTCCCTGCTCTCCTCCTCAGACCAGCCACCCCTCCATGCATACCAGCCTCGCCTCCTGGCCTGGCCTCAAACACAACACGCACAAACCCAGCCCAAGGTGCTCTTCTTCCAAATGTACCACCTGTGCGGGGCTCTGCACTTCCCTGAGGTGCGTGCAAATGCTCCTTGGTCAGCGGCCTTTCCTGACCCCTCTATCCAAAGTAGCAGCCACTGGTCACTCTGTACCCCTTGCCCTGCTTTGCATTCTCCATAGCAGTTATTGCCACCTACCCCCCTTACATTGTGTCACCCTTCTCCGCCTGCTGACATCCAAACATCAGCTCCACCAGGGAAAAGGGTGATGTGTGTCCTGCTGGAACTCTGCCTGGCACAGAGCACAGGCTTGTTTTCATGAGTGAGGACCTCCGGACCCTGATCTCTGGTGGTCCCTCTCCAGCAGGCCCCTGTCTCCCCTGCCACCACCGCTCCCCCCTTGCTCCTGCCAGTACCCTCAATTCCTCTTTCTTCCATCAAGCCTGTTGGAAGACTCTCCTGACTGGATGCATTCCACCGTCTACCTCTTCTGTCCGATGTCTCACCATAACGTCCACTAGAGAATGTCCACCTCCAAGCACAATTCCTGCCAACTCTGGGCCTTGTCCAGCTCTTTCCTTCCAGGAAACTCCCCTTTAGACCTCTTCATAGTTGATGACAGCCTCCAATCACAGTACAGGGCACTCAAAAGCCAGGCCCCAAATAACCTGACTGCCTATATGGGTCCCAGCAGCCATTGGCTAGGCACAAGAGAGGAGGGGTCTTTCCCCGGGGCGCTCTAGGGCAGACCCCCTCTGGACCTTCTCACTGAAGTTACAGCCGCCTTCCCCCAGTATGACTCTCCATCCGACACCTCCACTGGCTGTGGGCTCCTCCTCACCTTCATACTCTAGGAACCCCACTTTCCCAGACCGCTTATGCAGACCTCCTTGTGACACGGAGGGGACCTCACCGCGCCTTCTGCACTGTTCCACCAGGGGCCTCCCCTGCTTCCAATGTTCCCACACTTTCTAGCTGGTTCCAACTTGTTCTCCAACCCTGACCCCTGAAGCCTTTCCCACTGCACTACAGGCGGAGTGCAAGGCGGGCTCCCCTACAGCCAGAGTCCATCTGGTCACCACGTTTCCCAGTCCACCCAATCACCCCGGCCCAGTCCACCCGTCACCCCGACCCCGGGTCGCTCTGACCCCAGGTCCACCCAGTCGCCGCGGACCAATCTGCCCTCGCAAAAAGCGACAGCCTTGGACGCTCCGGCTCCCGCTTCGGCTCGGGGCGGGCGACCCACGGGAAGGAGGCCCCACCCTGCCACTGCCACCGCCCCCGGCCCGGCCCCGGCCCTGGCTCGCGGACCGCTCACCCCGTACAGGTGGAAGCCCTCGGCGCCGCCCGCGGGCCTCTCGGCGATGGCGCCCAGGCCCTTGGCAGCGCCGCTCCAGCCCAACGCGTTTACCCCTCTCGGCGCTCGACTGCCGCGCCTCGTCACGTGGCCGCCGCCGTCCCGCCCCAGCGCCGCCGCCCTAGCAACCGGCCCCGCCGTTTCCTAGGACGCGCGCGCCTCCACTTCCGGCGCGGGAGGCCCACGGTACCCAGCCTTGGAACCAAAGCCGCGCAGCGCCCCCGATCTTGGACTACGAGCCCCGGACCCCGACATGAGTGATAGCACCTCCTGCCTCATAGTGCGTAGGCCCCCGCGTCCCCGCGTCGGTTCCGACCCCCCCCTCCGCCCCCGAACCCCGCCCTAGTGCCGCTACACCGCCCAACGCCGCTCCCCAGTCCCCCATTGCCCAGTCCCTGACCTCTGGAGCCGCCGCCCGGCCGCCCCAGGATGTCCCGACCCCGCTTGCCCCCGCCCCCGGCCCCATGCTGCTACCCTGCTACCTCCGCCCCGCTGACCCTTCCACCCCTCAATTCCAGCATCTGAACACAACCTTCCCCCTTCTTAAAACGATTCCTCAGCTTCTTGACCCCAGGATGAGGCCTATGCCCTTCCACATGGCCCACAAGGCTGCATGCGACCCGACCACATCTACCCCCAGCACCAGCACCCACAACCCTTAGGGGAAGTGAGACTTGGCTTTGAAATCTCAGCCCTATGGCTGTGTGACCTTATCAGGCCACAGTCCTCAAGGGCTCCAGCTTCCATACCTGGAGGATATGCAGAGATGATGCGTAAGATAAAGGATGCAGAGCCTGACAGCGGCTCCCAGCTGACGGTTAGCCCACAGTAACCTGTCGCCCTAACTGTGGGAGCGATGCTCTTGTTACTGCACCTCTCCTTCCCCTCATTTCCTAATGAAGACCATGTCTGGGTGGAATTCTCCACCACGTCTGAACCAGAATCTGTGGATATTTCCAAAACAAACACTTCCAAACTCCTTCCCAGAGAGACTGCAGGGAGCCTCTTGGGGGCTGGTGAACAGGGTGAAGCCTGGATGCTCTCCTTCCCTCTGCTTTGTAGTTCTGAGGAGGAGCAGGGAACGGGGGGCGGTCCGAACAGAGACAGAGAAGGGCCTGCAGCCCTACAACTGTGTGTTCCTCCACACAGGCTGGGATTGTTTACTACAGCCAGGAAAAGTACTTCCACCAGTTACAGCAGGCTGCTGCTGTGGGCCTGGAAAAATTCAGTAACGACCCTGTGCTGCAGTTCTTTAAAGCCTACGGAGTCCTCAGGGAAGGTAAGGACACGTCAGTGCTAGCCTCCTAACGCAGATGCAGCACCCCGGGCTCTGCCTGGATGCCTCTTTAGACCCTAGTTCTGTCCTCACAGAAGCAGTCTTGCTAGCAGTAGCCAGATTCCCAGGTCAATCCACAGAACGAGTACTCCATCTCCAGCTGACTTTTGAGACTTCAGAAAGTTCATTGCCCCTCCTCCACACCTCAGTCTCCCTATCTGCAAAATGAGCAGAAGAAGAGACGACCTCATGGTATTGAGTGAGTCCCAGGCTTGGGAGCTGAGAGCCAGTTGTGAAGGAAAAGGAGGAAGTGGCAGGGGTTGGGTAAAGTACAAGGGCAGAGAGGGGTGGGGCCCAAGTGGGTGCTGACCAAGGACATTCAGAAGGTGGTCCTGGGCTGGGGTCTGGCTGAGCTGCCCATGGCCAACATCAGAGGACATGGAGGGACAAATGAAAACAGTGGCTACTGAGCAGCCAGCTGGGAGTGCCCTAAGGTCCTTCTTCAGAACTGACCCCCAGTCAAAGGTCCTGGCCTCACAGGTACCCCAGTGAGTCCACACAGGTGTGTGTCTCAGCTCTAAGCCCTTCAGCCCCTGGCAGTTGACTCACAGTGCCAGTGGCCCCTTTTGAGAGCTTCAGTCTTCAGGAAAATGGGCCACTGGGGACCTTTTGCATGGGACCAAGCCTTGGCTCAGCCCTATAAAGACTCAGCCCTGTAAAGGCCTGGAGCCCAGGAGCATAACCACATGGGCTTTCTTTACAGAGTGCATCCAGGATGCCATCAGCAGCCTGGAGAGAATCCGAAGTCACCCAGACGTGTCCCTGTGCTCCACCATGGCCCTCATTTATGCTCACAAGCACTGTGAAGCCATCGGTGAGTGCGGCTGGCAGCAGAGACACAGCCCCTCGGGGATGTACGCCCCTGGCCCCAGCTGCTGTGGGCTGTTGAGGAGTGGCTGCTGCTCCCTCCCCGAAAGGCCTCAGAGAAGATCCACGCCCAGTCCAACCGAGTAGGAGCCACGGGCTGAGAACGCGACAGTGGAAGGGCTCCTCCCCCAGATTCCAAGAGTTGGGTGACACCTGCTTTCCTTGGCCAAGATTTTGCCAAGAATAATCTAGTCAATATAAATAATTCTACCCCTGATCTCCAAGAGACTATAAACTGCTATTTCCCCACCCAGAATGGATTGCAGACTGAGTATGGGTATTCAGATTTGGTCTTTTTGCTCAGCAAACTACTGGGCAGAGGAGAAAAGATAAATCTCAGACAGCAACCCCAGTCCAGGCCCAGGCAGCTGCTGTGGCCTTGCAGGGACCGGATTTGCTGGTTTCCAGGCCCTGCCCCGGTGTGTGGTGAGCTCAGTGTGTTGAGCAGGCCCAGGGTGTCCAGAGGCCGCTCCCTGGCCCTCAGTGCCTCCCACAGAACCAGGCAGACCTCCTCCTCCTGACTCGTCTTCTTTCTTCACTTGGATCCACAGACCAAGAAGCAGTGCAGGTGCTCAAGAGCAGCCTGAAGGAAATGCGCCAGACAGCCAGCGGGACTGCCCTGTACTACGCCAGCCTCTTCCTCTGGCTCACGGGCCAGCAAGTCAAGGCCAAGGAGTACATCAGCCGCACCCTGAAGGCCTCCAGCAGCTCCAGAGAGGTGCCCGCCCCGGGCAGGCACCTCTCAGCAGGGCGGCCCCAGGACCCGGCCCTCCCTGCCCCAGAAGCCTGGGACTGGGAGAGGCCACACCCAGGCCCAGGCAGGACCCGGGCCTCACAGGAGCTCCTGCTGCAGTCCCAAGCCCCAGTCGAGTACACGCTGCCTGTGTCCACTGAGTCTAGTCTGTGGCCCATGTTACATATTTTTAAAACTGTGACTTAGTTGCTGGTATTCAGAAGTCAGACAGTTCTTACTTAGAAGTCCAGAATTGCTGATTCTTTGGAAAAACGAGATGAGCTGGTCACACTGGGCCTGCATACCCTCCTGGCAGTGATGTGCTGGGTGTCAGTGGATCTCCCACAGGCCGTATCTGTACTAGTGGTAGAATAGGGAGCCTCCATCTAGGCTGGTCTACCCACCACCTCAGTGGGGGTGGTATTACCCCTCAAGGGGGTAAAAATGGGTTTTTGCAGGAGGGGGTGAAAACACCTTACTGTTTATAGGTAAAACACAGTTTTACATTCAGTACATAGTTTATCTGTGATGGTAACGTTTCATGGATGGGGAGAGAAAGGTTAGGGGAAAATATCTAGGGGCCCCTTAGGAGGGCAATGAGGGAAAGAGTTGAGAAATCCCACTCTAGTGAAGGCCGCTGCAGGGCAGGGTCTCCTCAGTGCCTCTCAAGCTCCCCTCCTGCGCCAGACCTGCTATTTGCTAAGCAGCCTGGGCAAAGGCTGGGGTGGAGCCCACAAAGCCAGTGAGCTCAGATAGCTGCTGCTCCCGTACAGGCCAGGCCTGGGCTGGGCTGCAATGTGGAGAGAGCAGAGCGGCCCACAGGGGCCCATGCAGGCCTCCTGACCCTGGAGCCAACAGGCTGTGAAAAGACAGGCGGGAGCAGCTCAGAGGGGAAAGCAAGCTGAGGGGTCATGGGAAGGCCCAACCTAGCCTGGAAGGGCATGGAAGGCTTCCTATAGGAGGGGCCTCGTTGGCTGAGTTGTCAAGGCCACTGGTAGTTACTCAGGGAAAGGGACTTGGCTGGGGGGTGCGGGCTGGGAAGGGCATTCCAGGCAAAGGAGTGGGAGGTGCGTGTGCCTGACCGTGAGAGCAGGGCCGCCCGGGTCTGGTGGGCTTGGGACGCCTGGGACATGCGGCAGGAGGGGCAGGCTCTCAGCCGGCAGGCCCAAGGGCTCGCCACTCTCTTGTTCTCACCAGGGCTGTGTGCTCCGAGGCTGGGTGGACCTCACTTCTGACGACCCCCACACCGTGAAGAAATCTATCAAGTACCTGGAGCAAGGGATTCAGGACACCCAGGATGTGCTGGGGCTCATGGGAAAGGTGGGCAAGGGTGTCTTGACTGGGCCTCTGGGGCCAGAGACCATCAGGGGCCCTCAGGCCAGACCTAGTCCCCAGGCCCCTGGCCTGGCCGGTGAGGAGCAGGGCCGGGAGGGGTCAGGGTCACACCAGCCCTGCCCCACGGAGCCCCCTGGGCAGTTCAGGCTCTTGTCGTGGGCCCTGTCCCCTGGCTCTTGTGGCCTCTTGGTCCCTCTCCTCTACGTCTTTCACGTTCTCTTCCCACCTGTTAATTCACTCAGTGAGAGGAGGTGGGCACGGTATATGTTTTGTATTTTCTTAACTTAAGTTCCTTTTTTTTAATGAAGATATCATTGATACACACTCTTCTGAAGGTTTCACAAGAAAAACATGTGGTCATTACATTCACCCTTATTATCGAGTCCCCCCTATAAGTTCCTTTCTTCTTTTGTGACATACATTGAGGTAATCTATGAGGAAAAATATCCTCCTCCTCTTTCTGTTTGTATATATCTTTCTTATAAAATCAATATGCACTCGTTGAAAATACAAGTCTGAAAATTTCTTAAGGATGAATTAAGACAACATCCTTAGCCCTCCCCCTCCAGACAGCTGCTGTCAGCGCTCTAGGTCAGTGTCTCCCATCTATTTTCTGTGCATGGGACCAGGATGTGCCTTGGGATGGCCTTCCGGAAGCAGAAGCCTCGGGGATGATGGCTCAGGAGGCCTCTGGGAGAGCACCCAAGAGGAGGAGAGGAGCCTGGTGGAGATGCGGCTCTGCAAAGGGCTCCGTGCCTGCTTGAGGCCTGCAGGCTGGGCCAGCCCTTCTCCGCCCCCACCCACAGGCCGCTAGGTGGAGGTGCCCTGGGACAGTGCAGCCTGGCCCAGGCATCTCGCTCCAGCCCCGGGACCCAAGAGGGAGGCTTCCCTGAGAGCCGTCAGCTGCCAACACCCTCTGCAGAGTGGCAGAGAGCACTGTTAAGACCGTTGTAATCACATAGCACCTGATCCTTTCGTTTCTTTTTCTTCATTTAAGATTTTGTAATAAGCAAACGTCATTTTGGACGTCTACATAAAGCCAATCCCCTGTTGTATGGGCCTATAGCAATCTGCCGACCCACTCTCCTATTTTTTGGATATTGAGAGTGTTCCTGGCAGTGCGCTTAGAACGTGTGCTGCAGTGAACATGGTTTCGCAGAAATCTTTACTCAGCATAACCCTCCTCTGGTTTTCCTGTCTCACAAATGGAGGCTTACCTTAGGTGTAAAAGAAACCGTCTTTTCAGTGTTTTGCAGTTTTTTTAGGGGCAAGTCTTTCAGGAGTATTACCCTGTCCCTCAGGCCCCTATGCCATAACTTACCCAGGAAAACCTGGTGGCTGGCACTGTCCTGCAGAGGCCATAACCCCAGCCCTTTGGGCCTTGGCAGAGAATGGGCCACCTGTGAAACTGGAACGTATCCAGCTCTCCAAGTGCCCAGTTCTGCACTGGCAGCCCCCCTGGCCTACTCTGTCCCAGGCTGCCCAGGGCTCACCTGCTTCCCTGAAGCCCCTGCCTGTCCTGTCCAGGAGCCCGGGGTGGCTGTGCTTGGCCCTGTGATGACTCCTTACCCAGGGCCCAGCTCGGTGCCCTGGGGCCCTTGTGCCAGTCTCCCATCCTGTCCTGTTGGAGGCACTGACTCCCCCACTGGCCCCTGTGGGCACTGGCGGAGGCTCTGCCTGTGGGCTTTTGGCAGGCAACCTACCTGATGATGCAGCAGAACTACTCAGGCGCTCTGGAGGTGGTGAACCACATCGCTGTTGTCTCAAGGAGCTTCGTGCCCGCCCTGGTCTTAAAGATGCGGCTGTTCTTGGCTCGGCAGGACTGGGAGCAGACGGTAGAAATAGGACACAGGTGAGGGGGGATTGCCCCACATCGGTGCATGGTCCTGTCCTCCTTGGCCAGCCAGGGGTGCTGCTCTGTGTCCACCTTGGTAGGTGGGGAGATAGGAGACTGTGGGCACTGGATGGAACAGGACAAGAAGGAAATGTCAGTAGAGGAGCTATGAAGACATAGCTACCTGGGGGCTGATGCCAGCCTGTTCACCTGTCACGGCCTGCTACAGAAAGCCAAGAAATAGGCCTACCTGAGGGATCCAAGAGGTGGAGGGGCTCCTGAGCCCCCAGAACAGCAAGAGCTATTGGGGGTTGGGGGGCAGGAGTGGCCCTCTGAGGAGTGGGGGTTGGGGAGAGAGAGAGAAGAGCGGGCTAGGGCTGGGGTATTAAACTTTTTAGAACTATGGGTACCATGTGCTTGACTAGAGGAGGAAACAGGTCACTGGCCGAGAGAAGGCTTGTAGTCTAAGACTGGGGGCATCAGCAGGCTCCAAGGGCAGGCTGATCTTGAAGCATTTTCCTGTGAACATAAATAGAGGGCTTCAGGGGGAATCATGTTTTGAGAGAAGCTTTTTTGAGGATGGAGTTTTCTAGGTAACTGAAGCTTATCTCTTTAAACTCTAATGCTTTAACTATTTTGATCAAGTAATTCTAAAATAGACAGTGCTAATTTTCTCCCTAAAAAGTTAATGGACGCTTTTTTCTGAATGACCACGAGTCCTCTCGGTATTATTAGATTGTAAGGAAACGTACAGCACAATTCTGAACAAAACACCAACTTCTTCCTTTCGCCTGATGATATCTCCTCTGAGGACGGGGAATCTGAGTCTCAGTGGGGGGACTGGTGGTAAACAGAAGGTGGCTCCACCCTGCTCAGCCTGTAGGTGGGCTCTGCCTGTGTGGGCCTGGACCCCTCTCCCCTAGCTGACACCTGGAGGCTCAGCCCCAGGCCAGCAGACTCCTGGAGGCCCCCACCATAGGCATGCAGCCCCCATGCCCAGGCCCTCTGCCCCCGCGGGCAGGGAGACAGTTTGTTGCCAGCGGGTAGAGACCAACACCCCACACCTTCCCTCAAGGCCCACACCTTCCCTCAAGGAGCCCACCCAGCTAGGGGCCTTGGTAGTATTCTTCCACTGTTTTCTGAATCTGTTCTCTCCAGATTTGTGTCTTTGTTACCAGCTTTGAGTCTTATTGACGCTTTCTGTTGGAGCTTTGTTTTCTAATTTATTCACTTCTGCTCTTAACTTTAGTATCTCCTGCCGGCCACTTCCTTTAGTTATTCTCTTGTTTTTCCAGCTCTTCAGTTAGCTGCAGGGCTCATCCATTCTCCATCTGCTATTAGAATATAAGCCTTTAAGTCGTAATGCCCCTTAGTACTGTTCGACCAGTATTTACATTTCCGGGTGGATAGCATGTCCAGTATTGTTTGGTTCTATGAATTTTCTAATATTCATTTTGATTTTTCTTCAGTCCACAAATTATTTAAAAAATTTTTTCTTTCAATATCCAAACATACTTAGTACACGGTACTTTCAGAGTCACCGTAAATGGTCAGAACTCTGAATGTTGGCTGAATGTAATCATGGTGGGGTTTTGTGTATTAGAGTAACCTTCCTTTACACAGAAGTCCATTCCCTGGCAAGGCTGAAAAACCTGAAACTTCCTATAAAGAAACAGAATACTTAAAAACACACGGTAGGACCAGAAACTGCATCGCTGCAGTGACATGCGATGGAAACCAAGGTCCCTTTCCATCTTCCAGCCATAGAACCTCACAATGCCACATGCCTCTGGTAACCTCCAGGCCCTGATACATGACCATGTCTGTGTTACATGGGACCAGCTAGGCTAGTGTCACAAAGATGCCCCAAATACACGACTTAAATAACATATAAGGGTTATCCCTCTCTCGTTGACATTTGGGTGATGGCCCAGGGCTGGGATGGCAATTTAGCTCTGTAGGTCCCAGGTCGCTCTCTTGCTGCTGTCCCATTTCTAGGATGCCATTCACACGGTCCACATGCCAGACAGCAGGAGGGGACAAGAGAAGAAAAGGAGGGCACCGCCACATGTCACACTGGGCAATGTTCCTCACATCCTTTGGGCCAGGACCTGATCACCCGGCTAAGCCTAAGCTGCAGAGGGTGCTGGGAAATGTGGTCTTTACTCTGGGTAACCATGCGCCCAGCCAATTTGGGAGCTCTATTATCAAAGGAGAAGAGGGGTATGGATATTAGAAGACAATCAGAAGTTGCCGCCACACCATCCTAGCCTTGCCTAGAGACACTCACTTCATGTGGCTCCTCTTCCTGTTTCAGAATCCTAGAAAAAGACGAAAGCAATATTGATGCCTGCCAAATTCTAGCTGTGCATGAGCTTGCAAGAGAAGGGAACATGACCACAGTAAGTCCTTTCAAGATTCAGAAGTTGAGCCTTGAAACAAACACAGCCACGGAGGAACCCCTCAGAGTGCCCACATCCCCATGACCTTGGAGGGCATTGCCCAGATCTCAGCTCCATCCCCCCATTCTCACCTCCCAATGCCCTGCCCAGCAGGTCTGCCCTGGTTTGGTCCTTGGGCCATACAGTTCCAAACACGGGCCATAAGGTGACTCTGGTTCTGCCATGTGTTACCTGTGAGCCTGGGCAGGTGTCTACACCTGGATAACCCTCTGGGATCCTCATTTACAAGTTGGAGATAATTCCACCCAGCTTGTGAGGTTGTTACCAGCACTAAATGAGATGACATATGGGAGAACTTGGAATAGTGCCTGGTGCACTAGAATAATTCCATCAAGTTAACTGATGGAGGGCTTGGTTGTGTTTCACATTTCACAAAATGCCACTGTTTTGGGGGGATGGTTGGAATCACTCAGGCATCAGCCAGGCAGTACCTCACCCCAAACTTGCTCCTAGAACTAACAGTTTTACAAAGAAGCCCAAAATAGCTCTCCAACACAGTCAAAAACACCTAGAATTCTTAACGAAAACCCTCAAGAGTTTCTAAGGTGTCATGGTGGGAAGAGGAAGCTTCTGGTTCCTTCCTTGCAGCTCTGAGACTATGGGCTTTGTGGGTGAGGCAAAGAAGACAGTCCATATTCGGGAGGAATCCTGGAAAGGGCCCCAGCGCCATCTCTGGGGCCTTGCCCAAGGGCAGAGGTAGCATTTAATGCCTGTCTTTCACCCCACCTCACACCTGGGGTTTACCCCATGCCTAGGCTGCCCAATTCTGATCTCCCACTTGCTGAGCAGGGCAGACCCACCTCATCCAGGTCTCTCTTCCCACACTTCTGTGCAACTGGGAACCAGAACTCCCCACTCCTAGGCAGGCAGTAGGCAGAGGAGGCAATCAGAAGAATGTAGGCTTTCGAGTCACCTAGTTGGCTGCTAACCTCAGACAAATTCTGGCCCTTCTTGTGCTGGACTGGACAGTGACACTGCCTTCCTTAAAGGGCAGGTGGGAAGAATCACAGGAATGATAGAGGTACCAATTTGGTAACTCATCAGCATGGAGCAGAGGCTAAGGGCCAGATACTCGCCCTGACCACCTGCTCTGCCAGCCGGGTGGTGTGCTGCCAGCCTGGTGGGCTGCAGTATGAACACAGGGACAGCTGGCTCCTGGCTTTGTCTCAGTGGGTCTGAAAGGCAGCTTCTCAGCACAGACTCATGAACAAATGGGCAGTGCCAGCTCTTGGCTGAATAATGTTCCCAAAGGCTCCACCTAGGGGCCCTAAAATAATACTGATGCCTGGGCCCACCCAGGTCCATTTACCTCCGGGGCTGGCTCCTGGGCACAGGTATTTTGACAATCTTCCTGCTGATGCTACTGTGCAACCAGGGTCCAGAACCTCTCCCCAACTCCTGTAGTACATACTGCATTTGACATCTGTTTTGTCCCTGCAGGCTGCCAACCGTGTTAGAAACCTGATTAAGGCACTAGAGACAAGAGAGCCCCAAAATGCATGCCTCCATCTTAAAAAAATTCTCGTGATTAGCAGACTGGTAAGAAGGGTATTTCCAGGGTTCTGAACTCATGCTCCTCCCTGATTTCCTGAGGGAAGCCCCGTGGTACCCCTGGTAGGTCCCTGAGCACCCTGCCCCACCCCTCTCTGGCCCAAATGTGGCCTCTCAGGCTGGTGGCCCATGACCTGTGGACCCTACCTGCCTCTGGCCAATGACTGTGTCACATGGGCTTGGATTCCTTGGCGCAAGTGCCCCTCACAGATGTCAGGTGATCAGGAGATGTGATCTGGGTGTGCTTTTAGAGTGGGGATGCCCTGCTGGGGAAAGAGGGTGGTGCCGGGTCACCTCCAGCTCTGGCCCAGGTTAGGGGGGTGCCCAGTTCCCATGACCTGGAAACATAAGGCAAACTGACCAGAGGGCCAATCTGTCTGTCTGACCTTCAGCCAGGAAAGCGAGGTTTACTAAAAACACTGAGCTCAGGACCACAGCTGCAGGGTCCAGTGCCAGAGCACCATCTTTCCCACACTGTTCTTTACCTGATTTTCTCTGCCTTGTTCTCCACACGGCCAGGAGCTGCTCACAACCTTCAGGGCCCCTCCCATCAGGGGACATAAAGCTTCTCTCACCCAGCTCCAGTTTCTGAAAAACTCATGGTGACTCGTTGGATCAATTACTGTGGCCAGATGGGTTGGTCCCTAGAAAGGCCCTCACCTCTGTGAGGCGGTTCCACAGATGTGGCCAGTGGGATGTTCTCTGGGAGCTGGACAGCTATACAGACCCAGCTGCCTGGACACGGCACCTCTTGGCTCTGCTAAGTCCCCAGGCCTGCCACCAGGTCCCCCCTTTCTGGTGGTACTGTGCTACAACATGACGTGGGGGACTGACTGGTCTCCCACTTCCTGTGTGCCCATTCCTTGCAGTGTGGGAGGCACCAGGCGGTTCTACAGCTGGTGTGTAGCTTCATGGAGCGCACCTTCATGGCCACGCCCTCCTATGCCCATGTGGCCACAGAGCTCGGCTATCTCTTCATCCTGCAGGACCAGGTGAAGGAGGCGTCTCTCTGGTACTCAGAGGCCATAAAGCTGGATGAGAGCAGTGTGGCTGCCTCAACAGGTCTGTGCAGGCTGGGCAGGGCAGGGCAGGGGATGTGAGCATGGGGTAGCCTTCATGGTTTCCAGAGGAGAAGGGCTGGAAAACACTCCCCCAAGAGGGTGTGGGAGTTGGGGGATGCACTGTATGACGGGGTGCCTTTCCATGAAACTGCAAGTATATATATAAGAGGCTCTGATGGGTGATCACAGCCACTCTGATTTACTTCTGACCCCCCAGAAGACCGACAGCCTGCCCTTTGTGTTCAGCCAGCCCTGCCTCTTCTCAGGTCTTGCAAGGCCAGCACTGGGAGAGAGTCCTGCCCAGGCATAGTCCTGCCCCAGCCTTTGGCCTCACCTCCGTGGCCCCTGAGCTGAAAGGTTGAGCAACTAGTTCTGACAGTTTTACTTCCCTGTCTGTCCAGATGCTGCCCCCTCACCTTTGTGGAAAGGTCAGATGAATTTTCCAGAGCCCAATTTTCATTGTACACATTTTTTAGATGCACAAAACTCTGTGCTGTCTGGTGAATTCTGAGCCAACAGTTTAGTTTGGGTTGAGGAAGCTGTATGGCCCAGTGCTCCAGGCAGCCAGCTTCCTGCGCTGGCTCTGGGGGCTGCCTTTTTGGGCAGGTCACTTCTCTGCCCTGAGGGTCCTCATCTGTGTAGTGCAGTAGTCAGAGCATTTAGTTTCAATTTCTGATTCAACATGTCAGGCTAGCTCCTCAGCCCATATCTCTTCTTCCATCCCCAAATCCCATGAAAATAATGCACGATACTTTACATGATAATGCAGCCCTAGAAGCCGACATAGGCAGAAATGGGTCAGCTAAAGAAATGAGTAGAACAGCTTTCCCCAGGAAAAAAAAAAATGAAAACACAAGCTCAGGGTCACCAGAGACTGGAAGCACAACATGCCAAGGGGCAGTCAGTGAGATAGCAAGGAGATTTTTGATAACCAGGAATGGAATCAAGGAGGCTCTTAGGGGCAGTGGGGCAGGAGGGAGCAGAGCAGAATGCCCGTGACTTCCCACCCCCACCAGGGACAAGCAGGACAAAAAGATCCAGCTGCTCGGCATGTAGGCAAAATCCCCTAAAATGGTCCTCCACCAGGCTGAGGCCTGCCCCACTTCCTCATTCAAGGGAGAGCCCCAGCTGGTCAGCCTAAAGGCAAGTCCACGGGCCAGAATGTCTGTCCCACAGGCTCCTGCCCAGGCCAGGCCCGCTCAAGCGTGTGTCCTGGAGTCACCATCTTACCTGGATGGTCTGGGAAAACCAGTGACCTTAGCTATTAGGGGAATCTGCCCCAGCTGCCAGTACTCCTCGGTCCGGTCTGTCTGTAAATCTGCTCGCAGTCTGAAAGAGGGGCCAAGTGGGACATGCAAAGCTGTGGCTCTGAAGAGCAAAGTAAAGGCCAGATATAGAAAAGATGTGCTTCCCACTGAAGCACCTCTGGTGTGTGCAGAGGCTATTGGGTCAAAAATTAAAGGATGTGATACTGTGGTAAAAGGTGTAGAGAACAAAAAAGAGGGGCTGAAAAGTAAAAATATGACTGCAAATTAAAAATTCCATAGATGAGCCAAATAGCAAGACAGATACAATTGAAAACCAAAGTGATGATTAGGAAGACAGTCAAGAATAAATACACCAGAAGGGCCAAGAAATACCTCCAAAAGTAGGAACAGAAGGGGTTTTCCTCCCAAATGCAAAACATCACAAAACAACAGTAGTTAAGTCATCCTGAGGCCAACCCTGGGATCAACAAATAGATCAGCGGGACAGAAACAGGCCTTATGACAAAGACGACCTTTCAAACCAACAAGAGTTTCAGCAACTCATGGGTGGACACTGGCTATCCATTATAAAAGGATAAAGGCAAGTCTCTATCTTACTACTTTACTCAAAAGTAAATTAGATTTGGGTTTCCTGGGGGATTCTAATTCTAAGCATGACCAAACTTAGAAGCTGTAAAGGAAAATACCTTGCTGATTTGACTATGTACAAATGTAAACTAATGGATGGCAAAAGATATTGTAAAAATAGTTGAAAGGTAAATGGCAAAGTAAAGAAAATGTTCACTACAAAGTGTTAATAGTCTTAAATATAAAAAGGAAAAGAAAATTACCCTAAAAGAAAAACAGGCAGAAACTATGAATAGAAAACTTATAGTAGAAATGAAAAGGTCATTAGATATATTAAAAGATGTTCACTTTCCCTAATAATGAAAAAATGTGCATTAAAATGAGTTGCTGTTCACCTTTTAGACTGACAAAGAGTAAAGCATGTCCAAAGGGTGTGGGGAAAGGCCACATTCAAATTCCCGGCTGTAGTATTAGTTCAGAATTCATTGAAGGATGAGTTGGCCTTATCTATCAATATTTTAGATGCATGCCCTGTGACCTATCATCTTTACTTCAGGAATTAGAACATACAAAAATGTTCACCATGGCTCTGTAGTAGTTAAACACTGAAAACAAACCTGATGCGAAATGAAATGTCCTTCCATGGACAATAAATGGTTACATCCACAAGTGGGACAGTGTGTCGTCATTAAAGGGAATGGGGTAGCTTTATGTGAACTGACAGGAGACACCTGTACGCAGCAATAGCAGGTGCTTAGAAAGATGTCGGAAGGAATACACCCCAACCTTTGAAGGCAGCGGCTCTGGAGCAGAGTGAAGGTGCTGCATTGCCTTATGGTCTCGCTGCTTTACCAGGAGCACATGTCTCTCCTTCAGTTTATGAAGATGATTGGGAAAAGGTCCCCAGCCCTGACACCCATCCTTCCCCTGTCTTACCCATGCTCCTTGGCCTGCTGTTCATGCTTGTTCTCTTGGGCCCCAGGGATCATTTGGTGCCAGATTTTAGACGGCCACCTGGAAGAGGCAGAGCACCAGCTGGAATTCCTGAAGGAGGTGCAGCAGTCCCTAGGGAAGTCTGAGGTCAGAGCTCCCTGGGGGCATGGGGTGCTCCAGGGTCGTGTCCCACCTTCCTCCCACCCCGCTTCCCCCCCGGTTCCCAGCACAGAGCGGCCGAGATGGCCTGATTTGTGCTTCGTCCTCGCCAATCTACGACCGACTGCTTGGCTGCCCTTGGTTGCAGACCTGTGCTTGCCTCCCACAGGTGCTGGTTTTCCTCCAAGCCCTTCTGGCATCCAGGAAGCACAAGGGGGAGCAGGAGGCCTTGGTGCTCTTGAAGGAGGTGGCAGAGCTGCACTTCTCAGGCGTGCAGAGCCTCCCACTGGGCCCCGAGTACCTGGAAAAGCTCGACCCCTTCTTCCTGATCTGCATCGCCAGGGCTTACTTGCTCTTCTGCCCCAAGCAGGTGAGGGGGAGGCGCGGCTCCATGGCAGGGGTCTGGAGTACAGGTTTGGACAGAGGTGGAGACTGCACCTGGCCGGTCACCAGGCTGGTGGGAGCCCCGGTTGGTTGGGAGCCCAGCGCCACACAAACACACGTGCACGCGAGAAACAGCTGGGAGGCATCCTGAGGCCATTCCCACTTGGTGGGTGGAGCTCTGGGACAAGCTCCTCGTGGTACCCCTGCTGGTGGTCCAGGAACCACACCTGGAGGGCCCTGCCCACACCCCTGCCTTTATCCTAGAGAGGTTCCAGTCCCCCTTCTTCCCCAAGCTTTCTAAGAAGGATGTCCGTTTTCACTTGTTTGTCCTGCTGTCCTGGCCAGGCGAGATTTCTTGAGGGCAAGGATGTAGCTCAGAAACCCCAGGGCTATAGTGAGTCAGTCCACAAGCATTTATTGAGCTCCAGGTAGGGCACAGCAGAAGCACAGCAAAGGCAGCCCCCTGGGGCTGGAACTCCGGCCTGGATGAGCAGTGGTGTGCGTGTGCGTGCAGTGGAGTCATGGCGCCTCCCAAGCAGGGCTTTCCCAGTGCCCAGGAGCCTCTGTGGGGCTGCAGCCCCCACACAGCCAGACCCCTGTCCCCACAGCCTCAGTCACCAGGCCAGATCGTGTCTCCTCTTCTTAAACAAGTCACCGTCATCTTGAATCCTGTAGTCAAAGCTGCACCAGCGCTCACAGAGCCCCTTTATGTGATGGCTCAGGTCAAGTATCTCTCAGGTGAGCCCTGTTCATCCACCCAGACCCCAGGGGCTCCCCGCCAGGGATGCCTTACACACGCCCACGTGTGCCCCAGCCTCCAACCTCCAGAAACCATCCACTTCCCTAGGCCGCACTCTCGCCCACCCACCTTCTGGGTGCAAACTTCATCGTGCAAGGCAGGGCTCCGACCCTGGGATACAGTGGAGCTCAGAACAGGCCAACACTCCTCATGTTGGCATGCTAGGAGTAGACCGAGGCAGGACTGTGAAACACATCGCAGCGCTTGTTAGGACAGACAGTGCTATGGGGTGTTGGGATGGGGTGTAGGTGGGGTGTTGGGTGGGGTGTGAGTGGGGTGGAATATAGGGCATGGGGAGGGTGGGATATGGGGTGTTGGGTGGGGTAGGGGTGGTATGCTAGGATGGGGTGTAGGTGGGGCTGTTGGGGTGGTGGGGCTGTGAGTTTAAAGGTAGTGGAAGCTTCATGGGAAGGGGAGGCCAGTGCCATCAGGCTTCAGGGCCTCAGGATGGCCAGTGCAGAGCCTCCAGTCTCTCCCATTGTAAGGCCCAGATCCCCAGAGAGAGGGAAAGGGAACAGAGCCCTCCCTGGTACCCTGCTGTGCCCTCTGAAGCACTCTCTCCCTGTGGCCTTTCACCCCATCTACCTGAAGCCAAGCTGATCTGGTGTCCTGGGGGCCACCGGGGAACCCAGATGCATGGGATGCCCTGTGTGGGCCGCCCTGTGCTGAGGCTCCCATCTCCATCCTTGGTCACCCAGCGCTCATCTGGGTGCCAGGCTTCCCTGGGCTCCTGGGCACAAGGCAGGGCAGGAGCACTTCCCAGAGGTGCTGGCAGCTGCCAGCAGGTCTCGGGCCAGAGCAAGGCCTCTGGCTGCTTAGGTTACCATGGTGACATCTACCTGGTTCTGCCGCTCACAGGGAAGGAGCAGGGCTTTGAGACCAGAAGCAGGTGTTCCGCCCACCAGATTTTAGTCCCTGAGCAACAAATGTTGAGGGGCCTGGCTCCAGAGGGAGGAGGGCTCCCCACCAGCCCCAAGAGCCAGCCTGGCCACGCAGAGCCTCACAGCCCCATGGTGCCAAGCCATTCAAGGCTCAGCCTCAGGAGTCCATCCAAGGATTGAAATGCTGACTTTGTCCCTTGCACGCTCGCTTACACCACTGGCGTTCTAGCCCTACACTTAAAAGACAAGGACAGTAAGACCAACCTCCGGGGGCTGGGCAAATGTTCAACCAGCTGTTCTGAGAGCTTTGCCTATGTTGGGCACAGAGCCAGTGTTGCACAGGCTGTGACTCTGACAGCTGTTCTTACCCAGCTTTGTTCTGCTTGGGTGTGGGAATCGAGACTTAAGTGTTCCCCTGAGCTTCCACATGCAGCACTAGAGTGACTTAGCCACACCCTGAGAGTTACAGAGAGCCAAAGGGAGTTTCTCCGGGCTTTAGTTTCCTGGCTTTTGTCTGGGTTGAGGCAGAACTGGGTAGTTCTATTTTCAGGTAGAGACCCCTGAGTGAAACAGAATGGAACTGGGTGAAATGCCTAACTTGGGTATTTCTGGGTAATAGGATGTGTCAAATTCCTTCTGCCTTTACATGTTGGGCCCAGGGAGTTCTGAGGACCCCGGATGTAGAAGTTTGTCTATTATTTCTAGGAGAGTTGGAGAATGCCCAGAGCATCCTGCAGCATTGCCTGGAGCTGGACCCCACCTCCGTGGATGCCCACCTCCTCATGGCCCAGATCTACCTGGCCCAGGGAAACTTCGCCATGTGCTCCCACTGCTTGGAGCTGGGCATCAGCCACAACTTCCAGGTGGGAGTCCTCTGTGTGTGTCACCTGCTCGGCATCCTGGAGCCAGCGAGCTGCAGCCCCCAGCCCCTGAGAGAGCAGCCTCAGGAGCCACTGTACCCTGCCACCCTCCCGCCGGCCCAAAGGCAGGCAGGGGCAGGCTCTGTGGGCACCTGTGGCTTTCTGCACTCCAGGCGCTGTGAGCAGCATCTGCGGGGAAATGGAGCCCCACACTCTTTCCCCTAGGTCCGAGACCACCCGCTGTACCACTTCATCAAGGCCAGGGTCCTCAACAAGTCTGGGGATCATCTAGCAGCCATAGAGACACTGAAAATGACCATAAAATTACCAACTCTGAAGATGGAAGGAGGCAAGAAGTTCCGTGGGCCCTCTGTGTGGCCCAGTGAGCGGGTTTCTATCTTACTGGAATTGGCAGATGCCCTCCGGATGAATGGGGAGCTGGTAAGGAAGGCTCCGCTCTCTTCCCTTAGGACTGGAGCAGGTTGGAGGTCCAGGGTAGGCCTGGCAAACAGGCCCTTTCGTTCTGCCTGATGTTTACTTGTGCTCTGACTTGAGCCTTTGCTCATTTGGGAGCATCTCTCTCCCTTGCCTAAAAGGCTTCAGGGGCTCCCATTGCCCTCAAGATAAAGTGGAAACCCTACTGAATCCTCTGCCACACTGTCCCCCCAAGATCTCAGGGAGGCAGAGCGCACAGGCCCATCAGGGCCACCAGAGATCAGGCAATAGACAGCTCTAGTGGATACCAATCACATGTAATCTTTATGAACTGTGTCGCCTTGGAGTTTTGCAGTGTAAAACCTGCTCAACTGTATGAGGCAACCCTGGGGCCTTGGAAGATGTGGCTGGGCAAAGGCAGGAAGCCCCTGGGCATCCTATGCTGGTGCGCAGGAGCCATGAAGCCCACAGAGGCAGAGCCAGGCTGGTGCTGACTCCACATGCTCCCCTGGCCACACAGGCCTCAACCGCTCACTCTGAAGGGGTCTGTCAGCAGAGCTCCAGGACCATCTCTGTGACCCACCAGTACGGGGGTACCTGGCTCTCTGTGCTGACCCTGGCGCAGGGGAGGAAGCAGCCTGTGAGGCCTTTCACCTTGAAGTTAACAATTGCCTTCTGGGCAAACATGGGAATATAATAGCATGGTCTTGTATTTCCTCCTTTAAATCTGCCAAAAGGAAGAAAAGAGTTAAAAGTGGAGAAGGAATCTCCATCTGTAACAAAATTAGGGAAGAGCCACATCTAAGAACAGTCATTTCTTCAGCTATTGATTAAGGCCTGCTATGTGCCAGGCACTGTGATGGTTGGGACAGAGGAGAACAAGCCAGCAAGGTCCCTGTCCTTTCAGAAGTTGCTGTCAGTGGGAGAGAGAAGGCAGGGTGGGGGGGCCTGAGGTTCCTGCATTTGCTCAAAACTTTCTCAACTGGGGATGTGGTCAAGCCAGGAGAAGCAGGGACATTTTGAGAGAAATCCAGCCCCGCACTCTGGAAGGCAAGCTGCTGAACAAGCGTGCCCTGCTGTGATGCTCCCTGGGTCTCTGTCATGGACTCCTTTGGAGGAGACGTGGGCCAGGGTAAAGTAAGGCAGCCTGTACCCTGAAAATCAGTGGTGTGCCTTGCTTTGCGAAGAGAACAGGTCTGTGAGCTGTGGCCTTCACTGTGAACTGAATGGTTCCCTCCTGACCCCAGCTTCTCACAAAGGCAACACTCAGAGGGAGGACCGCAGAAGGCGGGGGGGATATGTGCTCCCAGGGCAGCTGTGCCAAGCACTGCCCCTCTCCAGTCTAGTTCTTGAGGGAAGGGCAAGGTTAGAGGGAGCTGTTCCCATCAGCAGGCAAGGAGTGATCCGAGGGCTCCCGTCTGAAACTGTAGGTGGTGATGAGGGAGGGAGAAAGGGGAGAAGAGGGAGAAAAGGAAGCAAAAAATAACAAGAAAAGGATGAGTAGAGATTATGCTTTCAGAGAAAGAGTACTATGAAAAATATTTGTTTCAAAAAATGTCTACACTCAATGAAAATAAAAAGAACATGAAATCTTGCAAAACCAGCTCAAGGCAGAGCACAAGGGATCAAGAAGAGGCTCCCATAAACAGGGCGAGATGAAAAGTCCACTAGCAGAGTTAAGAAGGGGTGGGAAACAGTGGTGCCATGTATAAAATGGACCCATGAGAAACAGTGGGAAGTAGCCCACCCTTGCCAGAGCTCTCGGACTGAGGAAGTGGGAGAGAACCAGGAGAATGGCTGGGGTGATTGGAGAGAGCAATGGGTAAGGAAGACTGACAACAGGTCTCCAACAAAGGTGTAACCAGTGTTCCTGCAGAGAAGAAGTGGGACAGAGAAAACATAGGAGATGCAGTAGGAGAGCAAGTCCTTCCAGGAGGACAGGAATCAGCAGGTGGGAAGGGCACCCTGCTGGGGAGAGAGCAATAACAGAGCACAAGAAGTACCCTACCGGTGATGCCCTAAGGTGCTGTGGGAGCCCAGGGCTGTCTGCAGGGAAGGTCCCATGGCATCTGGGCAGAACACATTACCCACTGGGGAAAAAGTCAGCTGCACCTCAAAATTTTACTCAACAGCAAATTCAGGAAGGCACTAGAACAAAGCTTACAAAGTGCTAAGGAGGAAAGGATGTTCCTCAGGGTGTCTTTCATGTATGAAAGCATTAAAGGACACTCTGAAAATGGAATTAGTCAAGAATTATGGTGCTAAACTTCCCTGAGAAAACCACTTGTAACTATAACCTGGACAACCAAATGCAAAATGAAGTTTTTGTAAGTGGAAAAAGTTTAAGGTATAAGCAGACAGAATTAAGTCAAACATAGAGCTAATCTAAATAAATCTAAATATAATTGCAGTTGAATAACTGGTAATTTTTATCTAAGCTCCTGAAAATAAAAGTTATTAAAGTCAAAAAACAGCACTACCCCATGAAAAAAGTCAGGGAGAGAGATGGGAAGGGGAGGTGGGGCAACTAGAAACACGCTAATTTTTCCATCTTTATAGGGCAAAGTATGAAATGAAAGTTTATACAAAATATTGCTTGATAGAAAGGTGGCTATTAGAATGAAAAAGATATTTCCACCAAATCAATCAAGAGTCATGGAGGAAAGCCACATGTTAATGGCAGAATGAAGACTGTAAAATGAAAACAAAATAAACTGACAGAAGCCCAAGAGCACATATCTGTAATAATAATATTGTAAATGACATAAATGTACCTATTCAGTAAAAAGACATTTGCAGTATTCAGGCAAACAAACAATGGAACCCTTATTGTCTATACTCCAAAAACCAAAGTGCCCAGAATAAAAGCAAAAAGATGGCACAGACATACAGGCAAACGAAAAGAAAGCAGATGAGGAAGAAACATCTGATAAGGGCAAATGCAGGACAAAAGGCATCAGGAAGGACAGGGAGAGCATCTTCGTTACAATAGCCAAGGCACGAATATACAACAAAGCTCTAACGCAAACAGCCCTATAGGTGCCCAGTACCGTAATGTTAAGACATCTTTGACCGAAAGCATTTCAAGGCAGTGCATCCCTAGGTCTCCCACAGGAGGGCACTGCCAGCAGCTTTGAAGTGTAAGGGCCAGGTAGGTCCTTACAGTTGGGGGTTTCTGTACCCCAAGCGAGCTGGGCACCTTCTGCCTGCCCTCCAGGAACAGTGGCCATGCACCCTGAGTGGCTCTCTCCTTCCTGCCACCAAAGCCACTCTGTAGGTATATGTGGGCCCCATGTCCTTGGCTTCCTTGGAGCAGAACTGCTCCTGGCTACCTCCAGGTCTCATTTCTCTCCCAGAGCAGTAGTGGGAAGGGGGATTGCTTTAGTTGCCTAGAATTGGATTTAAGTATCATCAGGCCACCTGCAGTGGGAGACAGTAAGTGGAAAGTCTGTTGGGTTCCCATATCTTAGCATGAGGCCACCAAGGTCATGCAAGATGCCACCAATGAGTTCAGGGGCACACCAGAGGAGGTTCGCGTCACCATCGCCAATGTGGACTTGGCTCTGAGCAAGGGGGACGTGGATGTGGCACTGAGCCTGCTGAGGAACGTCGTGCCCACCCAGCCCTACTATGTGGAAGCCAAAGAGAAGATGGCCAGCATCTACCTGAAGGCCCACAAAGACGTCCGTCTCTACATCGGATGCTACTGGTAGGCCCCAGGCTGCATACCAACAGCCTCTTCTCCAAAGGTGTTTTGGGGAGGCTTTTCTCCAGATTAGTGGTCCTTGGAGTGTGTTTGATGAGAGTATGGAGTTTCCCATGGGTTGGAATTTGAGCATGATAGGTCGGCCAGCCCAGCTCCTTGTTCAGTTGTGAGGACACAAACAATACAGAACTGAACCTGCCCTGGTTCCTGCTTGACCCCACGTATGGCACACATTCTGATGGGAGCCTTGTAAACGCACCTGTGCCCTGGCCCTGGGCTCTGCCTGTCCTTGAGGAAATGTCCAATAACTGTAATGTGACCCATGTGAGGTATGCCTATGGTTTGACACTGGGACCTTGGAGGCACTCTGCCCTGTCCATCTAGGCAGATCAGGTGGGAGGGAAGCACTGGGCAGTGGGAAACCAATAAATGGTGGGTGACAAGGCCCTGCTGGCATTTTAGAAAGAGCAAGATGGCTCTCTCTGCCTCATGGGGAAGGGTCTGGAGGGCTGGGAGTGAAGGTCAGATTAATGCATGGAGGCCATGCACGGTCCAGAGGACAGGGCAGGAAAGCCTGAACGAGGGTGGCTAGAACAGTGCCTCATGCGCAGCCAGCTTTCAGTAAGTACTGGATGATGAATGAATGAAACCAGCCAGCATTAGTGTTTGGAAAGAAGAGGAGATGGATTCAGGAATATGAAGGATGCCCGGGTCGGAGATGAGCATTAGGTTACTTTTGCAGGGAGCTCTGTGAACATCTGCCGGGCCCCCACACCAGCCTGCTGCTGGGCGATGCTTTCATGAATATTCTGGAGGTGAGTGAAAACCTCGCGGCCTTGTCAAGTCTCACTTCTCCAGTGGAAGAGAAGAGAGAGACCCGAACACTTTCCCCACCAGCCTGACAAGGCCCTAAAGGCCTATGAAGAGGCTTACAGGAAGAACCCACATGACACATCCCTGGTCCTCAGGCTTGGGCAAACTTACGTGAAGACCCACTATTATACCAAGGTCAGGCTGGGCTGGGGTGGGAAGGCATGGGGAGGGCCAGCACAGCCGGACGGATGGAGGACAGTGCTGGGTGGGAGGGTCTAGATGGCAGGAGAGTGGCTGAGTTTCCACCCCAGCTCCCTGCTGAATGGGTGCTGAGGGGAGAGCTCAGCACCCCCCGAACACACCTGCTCAGGTGAGGCTTGAGCCCTGTGCCAGCCTGGAGGGCCTTTTCATCTTAGTCTCTGTATTCGGAGGGGCCCCAGGTATATGACGCACTCGTGTAGAACCAGACCTGATGCCAACATTTCCTGTTTGCACCAAGGCGGTTAATTTTTATGAGGCTGCCCAGAAGATTAATGGACAGGACTTCGTGTGCTGCAGCCTGGCTGAACTGCTCCTAAAGTTAAAGAAGTTCAACAAAGCAGAAAAGGTTTTGAAGCAGGCACTGGAACATGACTTCTGTGAGAAACTCTCTAAGACACAACCCTGCGTTTAGAGCAGCCCGTGCTGTCTTCCCTCTGGCACGGTGCAGGGTTCTGAACCCAGCTCCCTCCATCCCCATCTCAGCTTCCCAGGGGCCAGAGAACACTGATTTGAGTTTTCATTTTGCAGCCAAAGACATCCCATCCATGATGAATGATGTCAAGTGCTTGCTTTTGCTGGCAAAGGTTTACAAGACCCAGCGAAAGGAAGATGTGGTGGAAACTCTGAACAAGGTAATTGACAAGAGGACGCAAGCTCCTTTCTGTCATTTCTCCATGGGAGCTGTAAAAGGAAGGGTAGGACACAGATCTGAAAGGCTTCAAGCCTGGTCCTCAAAAGGCGAGCAGGTCCCACCTCTGCACTTTATCCCCACACCCTTGCGCATCCATCCAGTGGTGGTGCGCCAACCTGCTCTAAGCCTGTGGGGCTGGGCTGAAGAAGCTGGGGCTTGTGAGGGCCTTTGACCTGCAGGCTGCTGCTGGGGGCAGTAATGGACAATGCCAGTAGCTTCTGTGCAGTGATTATACTGAGCTGGGCTCTGTACTTGGCTTTTGCTTTCTTACTTGTTCTCACAGTAGCCCTTTGGGATAAGCACTGTGACTTTCCTGTTCAACAGATACGAGCGTGTGCCCAAAGTCACGCTGTTAGTAAGAGGTGGCGAGGTTAGAACCAGGTCTGACTCATCCCCCACCATATGCTTTCCCCCATGGGCTGCTCCTGACGGGACAGCTCCTGGCCAGTCTTGCTATAGACTCTTCCTCCCTGTTTCTACCCAAAGGTGTTCCTGGGGTGCATTCTGTGATGGTATAGGAGAGCCCACTCTCCGACTGCCAGAGATGATTTATTCCCTTTGTTTCCCACCAGATTCCCATTTCTCTGGCCTGCAAGGAGCCTAGTGCTGAGTCGTGCCCACTTCCCTAGACTGAACCCTGGCATCATTAGTTCCTCTTGTCCTGATGCTCTCTGGTTCTCACTTGATCATTTTATATCATGGATTTTTGTGGGTGCTGCCCCGCATTCCTAGCAGGGCAATATTCAGAACAAATGCATCCATCAGAACACAGCCTGCACTGAGCGCCCACTGTGTGCTTGTTGTGGCCTATAGGACTGTGGAGCCAATCAGCGGCAGGAGGTGTAGGGTGAGGTGGACGATGTAACAAGTAAGGTGCAAGAGAGTTTTGTTAGCACCTTTGCTTATTCCCCTCCCTGCAGCCTCCTGAGCATTCCGCCAGCAGCCTGTCCTGTCCATAAGGACCCAGATCTGCCCAAGAGCTAGTGCTTGGCTCTGAAATGGGAGCTTGGGGGCTTTTTTGGACTGGCCTGAGACCTAGCACATCAGGCTCGGCTTCTGATCTGAGTTTCCTGGTTTCCCAGGCCATGGACCTCCAGTCTAAGATAATGAAACGTGTTCCTCTGGAGCAACCAGAAATGATTCTGTCACAGAAGCAACTGGCAGCCTCCATCTGCATCCAGTGTGGGGAGCAGTACCTGGCAGAGAAGGAGTATGCCAAGACGGAGCAGTCATATAAGAATGCCCTCTCCTACTCGCCCACTGACAATAAGGTGGGGCCCTCAGAGTGGGGAGGGGTCCCTCACGGTGGGTCTTGCTGCTCCTCTCGGGGCATGACACCTCGCGGAGCTCCCTGACGAGGGGCAGAAGCCATCCCTCTGCCTCCCTGAGGAGCTGCACCTGCCCTCCTCCAAGGGGCTCGGGACCCCTGCTGTGGGAGCCTGGTCTAGCGCACCCCAGGGCCCTCACCCACTGCAGCCCTTGGAACAAGGCCAGGAAGCTGCACTTTGAACACCTTCTGTGGAGGGTGGAGTGGAGGGGATGTTGCTGAAAGTCATGTTAGTCTGACATTTGCAGGGTTTTTTTGGGGGTGGGGACACCATGTGGCCGCCAGGGGCCTTCTGGGCGTGAAGTCCAGGTTAAGCTCCCAAGGAGGTGTGGCTGCAGATGAGGGAACCGTGGCTGGCATTCATGCTGAGAAAGTGGATGAGGAGCCTGGTGACAGATGCATTCATTCATGTAATGTGTGCTCATTAACAGACGGCTAATGTGCCAGGCCCCGGAGACCTGGTGGGGCAGGATGTGGTCCCTGTCCACATTTGGCCTTGGGAAGTAGGGAGAGAGAGTGTGCATACAGTTCTGATGCCATGGAACACAGGCCTGCCGTGGGTCAGTATGCAGCGGGGGCTCAGAAGGCCGCCTGCCCTGGTCTGGAGCAGAGAGGGCTTCCCAAGGAGGGGGCTTGGAGCCAAAGCTGGAGGAAGAGTACAGGGGAGCCCGGCCCCAGCTCTTAGAGGGTAGTTAGTAAAACGTGGTGTGGCTGGGGTATCAGTGGGAGGAGCAGAGAGCCAGAGGCATTATCCCTGGGGTTCCAGCCATATTTTGAAGGCACAGCTGATAGTGCAGGAGTACAAGAGGAAGTGTCAGGTCGCCACATTTCCCATGCTGTGCATTGGTTGGCTTAGTGTTGTCTGCTCCGGTTCCAGGTGGTGCTGAAGCTGGCACAGCTCTACCTGCTCCAGGGCTGCCTGGACTTGTGCGAGCAGCAGTGTGCCATCCTCCTGCAGACCGAGGACCACGAGACTGCCTCTGTGGTAGGAGGCCCCACTCCTCCTTGCCCTCCCCAAGGGCCCTGTGGCTGGGTGCCTCAGGGGTTGTCAAGCAGGGGAGCAGAGCAGATCCTCTGCCCTCCCACAGAGGGAGGAGCTGGCAGCAGGGGGCAGCCCCAGGGAGGCTGATTCACTGCAGGGGAAACCACACCCACCATCATGAGGGCAAGCGTGGGATGGGCTCCCAGTCATGCCTCCTCTTCTCCCCGTCACTGACCACCTCTGGCCACCCAGTAGGCCACCTGGAGCCTGCCATTCTCAGACGATCCTGGGGGGCCGGCTCTGCTGGCCGTCAAGGCTCCCACAGTGCCAACCCCTAGTCCTCGCTCTCCCTCGCTCCTCACCCCGGGCAGCCCCCGCCCCTGGGCCCCTCCTGTGGCCGCCTCTACCAGGCCCTGTTCCCTCCTTGCGCCCCTCAGAAATTCAGAGCATCATGTGTTTCTGGTAGGTGATGGCTGACCTAATGTTTAGAAGACAGAAATACGAAGCTGCCATAGATCTCTGCCACCAAGTCCTGAAGAAAGCCCCAGGTAGCTGCCCACTGAGGCACCTGCATTGGTTCCCACGGAGCAGGGGCTGCTCTCCCTGATAAGGGTGGGCCCTCTCCCCTCCTTTCTGATAGGCCCTTCCTCCCTGGTTGTTCCCAGAGAGGCAAGAAGCTGATAGAGCCCTGGTGGACCATGCTGACCCTTCCCAAGTCCACGGGGTCAGTTCCTGATCTCAGGCAGGGCTGGCCATGCTTGGCACCCAGGACAACCTGTCTGTTCACAAATCCCAGCCACTGGAATTTGACATAGTCTCCTTTTGAGGTCACAGCCACCTGGAGGTAGCTAGGAATTATCCCCTGGTATGTAGCCCCTCACCGCAGCCTAAAACCAGCTGGTTTTGCTGGGGAATGGGCCTGACATGAGGCTCAGGCTGGAGGCCCGGCAGATCCCAGATGTTGGGAGTGAGGCCCTGGAGCCTGCCTTGGGTCTTCCTTTATCAGAGGTGCAACCTTTGGTAGACAAAGTCTTTGTTTCTCTGTTTCCTCATCTGTAAAATGAGAATGATAAGAGTCCCTCCCTCTGTGCAGTGACTATGTAGCGCATTACTGGCAGGCCCGTGCATGTTAGCTGCTGGCGCTGCTGTGATGACTGCCATCATTGTTCTCTCTGGAAACCCAGTGGGACTGGGCTGCTGGGACTCCCCTGCTCAGCCCAGATGGGCAGTGTCTGCTGGTCCCCTGCTTCCCCCTGCCAGGCTACCGCACCCCACCACACAGAGCTGTCAGTTCGGTTATCACAGCCTGCAGATTTCTGCTGTCTTATTTTAGACAATTTTTTGGTATTGAATAAACTAATTGATCTGCTACAAAGAAGTGGCAAACTTGAAGATGCCCCTGCCTTTTTTGAATTGGCCGAGAAGATGTCCAGCCGTGTGGTTTTGGAGCCAGGGTTCAACTACTGCCAAGGCATCTACTGCTGGTGAGTTGGAGGTGGGAGCATGGGGGCAGCTGTGTGTGGAGGGCTGGTCAGGGAACCCTAGGGAGGCAGAAATGAGGCTCCAGATCAGGGAGCCCCTAAAGACCAGCAACCCAGCCCCCGCCCTGTGCAGACTCATGGAATGACCCTGGCGTGTGCCGCACCCCTGGACCTGTTTCCCTGTCTGGTTCTTGGTGTTTCTCTCTTCCACTACAGGCACATAGGGCAACCCAACGAAGCAGTGAAGTTCCTGAACAAAGCACGCAAGGACAGCATTTGGGGCCAAAGCGCCACCTACTACATGGTGCAGATCTTTCTGAACCCTGACAATGAGATCATGGGCGGAAAGGCTCATGAGAACCTGATGCCTGAGAGCAGGTGAGGGCATGCCTGTTGCAGGGAGCTGTGTGGCAGGGTTGGCCCAGGGACAGGACAGGAGTGGGGGGGTGAGGCCCCTGAGGACCACTCAGGCAGCTTGGCTCCCACCGCCTCAGTTCCACCTGCAGGAAGGAGTCATATCAGCAGGGCGTGGGCACAGCAGAGCAACTGCTGCGGGAGTGCTGCCCGAGCTCAGAGGGTGGCCAGAGCCAGCTGCAGCTGCTGCAGAGCCTGTGCCTGCTGGCCTCCCAGGACAAGGCCAGCATGGAGGCGGCGCTAGGCACAATCGTGGAGATGGCACAGGCTGAGGTGCTCGCCGGTGGGGACGGCAGGGGAATGCACGTGGATGGGGCGAGTTTGGGGCTGTGGGGCAAGGCTGGGCCAGGCCCCAAGCCCACACTGGCTTCCCATTGCACAGAAGGACTGTGTCGCCGCCCTGCTGGCCATGGCACAGGCCTACATGCTGCTGAAGCAGGTCCCCAAGGCACGCACACAGTTGAAGCGTCTGGCCAAAGTCCCATGGGCGCCTGCAGAGGCTGAGGACCTGGAGAGGGGCTGGCTCCTGCTGGCTGACATCTACTGCCAGGGCAGCAAGTTTGACCTTGCGTCTGAGCTGTTGCGGCGCTGTGTGCACTACAACAAGGCAAGGCCAGGAGGGCTGGGCTGAGACTCCTGGGCAGGGCAACACAGGGTGGGAACGCGAGGAGAGGAGGTGGACATGAGGGGCATGTGGACCACAGAGCAAGATGGGGCTGGGGAGCACAGGGGACAAGGTGAGGGGAGGTGCACAGGGCCGGGCAGTTCCGGGGGAAACACAGAATGGGGAAGAGAGGTGGGGAGGGTCTGTGATATCCAGGGACCCATGAGGAGAGTTTGCAGGTGTGAGCAGGAGGGCTGCGGGGCAAGGGTTATGTCAGCATGGGGGTAAGCAAGCGAGTGTGCACATGCCACCCCTGCAAAGGTGCGAGATGCTGTGGAATCCCTGAGTGGTTTAGGTTGATGCAGCTCATCTCATCCCCCGGGTCCCCCCTGGCGCTGGGACTGGATGCGGCTCTCCTTACAGTCCTGCTATAGGGCCTACGAGTACATGGGCTTCATCACGGAGAAGGAGCTGTCCTACGTGGATGCAGCTGCCAACTACGAGCTGGCCTGGAAGTACAGTCATCATGCCAACCCTGGCATTGGTAAGGCAGCCAGTGGGGTGTGCGTGGGCATGGAGAGAGCAGGCAGGACCACACCCTGACCCCAGAACTCAAGGCCTGCACTCCGGCTGTTGTGGGAACCAGAGTGACTCTCTGGTCATCAGCGTGCAGCCACCTGTATTCTCCCTGCCCCTGGACAGGCTTCAAACTTGCTTTCAACTACTTGAAGGGCAAGAGATTCGTGGAGGCCATCGAAGTCTGCCACCATGTAAGCCACTGGGTGCCACTTGGGGAGGGCCTTAAAAGGGCCCTGCCTGCTCCTACACATCCTATCACTCTGCCCCAGGTCCTCACGAAGTACCCTGACTATCCCAAAATCAGAGAAGAAATCCTGGAAAAGGCACGACGTTCTCTGAGGCCCTAGCAGTTGGTGATGGAGACCATCAGCCTCCAGAGGTTCCTTGGAGGGCTGGGAAGTATGTCCATGCAGAGGAGACTCAGAAAATGGCTTGTTCTTCCCTATCTGTAAATTGTGTGTGTTTATTTCAATCCCGCCTTATCTGGTCTAAGGGGCATCCTGCAATTTTCTGTTTTTAAGGCTCAAGAAGCAATTTTGCTCTGAAAGACATCCACCAGCTTAGTTTCTGCTGGGCTCACTGGCACCATCTACCGGGCCCCACTTTCACCCCAGACTCTGAGGGAACGGAGGGAAACAAAGAGGTTGCTGCAAAAAAAACCTGCAGCTATTGTAACATTGTATGTCAGCCCATAAATACCTCCCTACTCCTGTCTGGTCCAGACTCCTAGAGCTAAAGGAGCAACTGCTTCCCACTGCCATGCTGCCTTCGGCATCCTCCTGGCAATGGCCATGGACAGGGGGACCAGCTGCACAAGGCCCCATGGCCAAGGCATGGTGAGAGACCAGCATCCTGCAGATTGCAAGAGCCACCAGCCCCGTGTCCCTGTGTTCTGTCTCCTCCTCCCAAAGTCTTCAGCTGGCCTCTGCAGGGCCTCATTGCTTTGGGATAAACCTGATAACCATTGCCTGGTACAGAGAAATACATCCTGAGAAAAAATAGTTCCCTCACCAGCTTCTGTAAGACACTGACCAACTAATAGATCCTCCAGAAACCCTTTTAACACCTCACCGGAGAAGAACGGTGGTCTGTATTTAGATGAATAATGTTAATTGTAACTGGCAAGAAGGTGACAGAGGTCACCTTTGCTGCAGCTATCAACACCTCTTTCCTGTTTTTCAGGAGGGCAACACTGGGCCAGTCTGGCTTCAAGGGGAGGAATGCTGAAGTGGGGGTCAGGAGGTTAAGCATCTTCCCACGTGACCTTCCTGACACCTTCCCCTCTCTGGGTCTCAGTGGGGCAGGAAATTAGACTACATCTGTGTTCCCAAGTCATGGCACAGATCCCTGACAACGACATACAGCAAACATTTTAAGGTGTAATAGCTCTGTTTAGATAATATTTTTATATAATAGAGGGAAAAAATAGCATAACAAACTCATGAATTTTTGGGTGCTATTACATAGGACAGTTCTAACTTTTAAGCGTATTGATAGAACTGATGTAAAAATATGAGTAGAATGTAGGTGGGCCAAAGTTCTCAAGAGAAGCTGTCCCCTGACTAAGGTTTGGGGACAGTGAACAGGTAAGGGTCCCTTTTAGAACAGCCTGAGTTATCTGTCCTTAAGGAGCCTTGTTTTTATAACATTTTATAACTCTAGGTGTGCGTCAAAGGTCTGAAATGCTTTCCGCAGGTTGCTACTATCCTTCCATGGGAAGCCAGTCCCTTTATAAGATCTGCTTTACAACCCGGTTTCTTGGGGATCATCTGTTTGTTGGGAGAATGAGGCTGTGAAGGACAGTACATTAATCACATTTTTATTGCTGTAAAACTAAATTGTCTTCATTTATCTACAAAAAAGCCAAGAAGTGATCCAGTGGCCCTGGATGAGGAATGGGCAGGCTCAGTCCTGCCATGGGCTGCGTCTCTGGGGTAGGAGCCCACAGGGGCTTCCAGCCAGCCCCCCAGGATGGCCAGAGCAGGGCCCCAGAGCCCCAGGCAAACCCAGATTTTGGATCAAGCACGTCGAGACATTCTCTGTAAAAGCATCCCAGAGATCAGGGCGAGGGGAGCCAGAACAGCTGAATGTACTAGGACACTCCATCCTGAGAAGCCTCAGGCCTGGTTGTCCTGGCCAAGCTGGTTACAGAGACAGGCCGCCCTACCAGGCCAGACCCAAGCCATGAGTCCTCTGATGGCCACTAACAATATGGCCACATGGCCATGTCTGGGTATGGCCAGAGGCAAGAGACAGACACCTAAAGGGTCACAGGACCAGTAGAAAAGGAAGGGATAAAACTGAAATACAGGCAGGAATATGAAGACAGAATGGAAGTCACGAACATGCCGAGGTTTGCCATTTTCCAGGCACTCTTCTAATCACTGTGCTTATACGTAAAGGCTTATGAGATGAGTGCTGTCACTATCCACGCAGTTCTGAGGCACAGAGGGGAAGTAGGTGGAAGCCACAGAGACAAAGGAAGGGGCACCCAGCACAGACCTTTAGATGAGAATTAGAGCCAGAAAGGGAGGCCAGATCAGTCCCCTCCTAAAACTTGCGTGGATCATTTTTATTCTAGATGGGGGCACCCTTGCTCTTCAGGCCCCCATACCCAGCTCCCCAGGGCAGGACGTGCCTGCCCCTCTGGCCTACAGCCCAGGCTGCTCCCCAAGCAGGTCGGACAGCCTTGTGGGGGCCAGGGATGAGGTTGCATGGCATCTGCTTCTCAGCCCCAAGGATCTCAGCTGCTCATCCCCCTGCCTGTCCCACCTAGAGGGGTGACCCACCCCAGGGCCAGCCCATTGGTGGGGTGACTGGGAAGGAGTGTATCCCCACCCACCCCAAGCAGGGAGCCAGCATAGGAGAGCACCCTCCTGCTCCCCACTGCGCCCACAGGAAAGATAGGCATCCAGAGGAAAAATGACTCCATCTGCCCGGCTAGCCTCTTGGCCTGCAGTCCCCAGGCTGACTGCCCTGATGGGGGAGGTCCATGGTGCTGTGTCCCCTGTTCCTATCCACACTGGCCTGCAGGGTTTGTATTCCTGACTGCCTCCTGCCTACTGACAATGTGCTCCCAGCCCACAAACACAGACCACACTGTTAAAAATGGAACCTCTTTATTGGAACCTGGAAGCTCAGGTACAAGGTGTTTCCACAAGCATGCAGGCTGAGAAGGCCTTCTAGGCAAGAGGGCCAGCCCACAGCCTGGGCTTCTTGGTACAGACACAGAAAAATGAATAAATTATAGTTCTAAGACTTGGAAAAATATGGAAATGATGCAGTATTCAGCATCAGCAGACAAGGGCGTAAGGGCCATGGGCCACTCCTCACCCCTGACCTTAGGGCACGGCTGGCAACCACGCTGGAGCACAGTGCCCAGGAAGCCCTGAGATAGAAGCCGGGGCATGCTCCAAGCCCAGAGGCAGGCCCGACACTGCTCTGGGCCTCCTGCTTCCCTTCCTACATTGGTGGGCTTTTGAATAAAGGCTGTGGTCTTGCAGGAGATGGGCAGAGGACAGGAAGCAGAGGGGGTATAGGGAAGAAGAGGGTTTTGGTCACACTTGGCCAGCCTAGCCCTCCCTCTGGCCAGAGGCTGTCCATCAGCCCCTGCCCACTCAGCCACCCGGATCCAGGCAGCTGCCATGGTAGACCACAGGCCTTGAATCCACATCTGGTCGGTACCAAAGCCCAGTCAGGGCAGAGCTGCAGGACCACAGGCAGAGGGGCCCCCAGGGATCTGGGCCCCACCCCATGGTGAACCGAGCACTGCCCACCAGTCAGGAGAAGCCTACACCACCTAGTCCCCAAATAAATTACAGAAATAAATTATAGTCTTCACAGTCCAGAGGATTCAGCCATGGGTCTAGGGCTCAAGGTGGCAGGAAAAGCCATAGGAAGTAGAGATTTAAGACCTGTCTCATAACCTGGCTTAGGATCACAAGAGACCAAACAGGTCTACAAAGCTCCAGGGGAGCCACGTTTCCTCCTCTTCCCAGCATGCTCCGTGGGAGCAGAAGAAGTTATGTGGCACAGGGGCACAGGGGTCTGGGTGGTTGGGCAGGGAAACCCCTGCTCCACCATCTCTTCAGCACAGAAAGTTACAAAAATAAATAAATTCATCCAGAGTGTTGCGTGAAAACTGGGAGCACCCACACTGGGTGAGCCAGCCCACGGGAAGCTTGCATTTAGACCTCAGAAGCTCCAGATTACAATGAAGCAACAGGGCTCGTGGGGCCAGAAAAAGTACCCCCCATCCTCACACAGGCACAGGCTCCAGCAGAGACGCTGGGGAGGTGTCCTCAAGCAGCTGGCTGTCCACAAAGGGAGCCAGGGCCTCAGCAGCCGGCTCCGACAAGCCCATGATGGACTCCAGGAAGCAAGTACCAGGATCCCCAGGAGGAGAAAAGGCAGGCAAGGGGTAGTGGGCTGCCTCAAGGTGGTCCAGGCTGTCAGACACCTTCCGTGAGGCATAGCGAGGCCCCAGACTGTAGTCTGGCAGGGCCTGGAGCAGCTCAAAGGAGTCGCAGGATGACAAGCTGAGGTCCACAGAGCTGCTCTGGCCGGCATCCATGTCGGGAGGCACTGAGGTGCCAGGGAGGCTGCCTTCTCCTGACCCTTCAAGGCCACTGTTGAGGAAGCAGCTGGCATCCAGGTTGGCATTTTCATCCAAGATGCCCGACGTGAGGTTAGAGCTAGAATAGCTGTGGGTCCAGCTGGCCAGACCACCAGGGTCACCAGTACCAAAGATGTCAGTTAGGTGGAAGCAGCTGAGGTTGTCCAGGCTCCCCACACCCCCTTCCTCCTCTTCCTCTTCTTCTCCACCCAGGTCAGAGTCACTGAAACTCAGGATCCGTGCCAGACTGTCATCACCCAAGCCAGGCTGGGAGCCAAGGCCAGACAGGGCGGGGAGGACAGGGCAGCCAGGGACCTCGCTGGTGCCTGAGGCTGTGGAGGAATCAGTCATGCTGCTACAGCTGGTATCACCCAGTTTACTGCTCACAGGGGGTTTGGCCAGGTCTTGTGCACCAGGACAGGCCAAGCCGCCATGGGCAGGGGCCTCCAGCTCCCCAAAGCCCTCAGCCCCCTGCTCCAGTTGCAGGCGAGTGAGCGTGTGGATGAAATGCGTCTGTACACGTGCCTGATTAAACTCCACGCGGCCCCTGGGGTTCTCACAGCCCTCCCTGCAGCAGCCACAGGGGAATGCTGTGTGGTCCATCTGCAAAGGAAGCAGAGGCATGGGTGAGAATCCATGGGATCCCAAGAAGCCCCCACTCAGGCTCCCCCTCCCAGCACCATCAACACTGCACCTGGCACTGGATGCCTGCCTGGCAGCAGCTGCAGGTCGCAGGGTCACAGACCCTATCACAGCGACAGCCACAATCCTCCCGTGACTTGCGCAGAGCCTGCAGCTCCCGCTTCTCCTCACGATCGATCCTCCGCACGCCTGCGGCCCGAAGCAGAGCCCGCCGCTGCCGGGCTGGGTAGGGTTGTAGGAAGGTCATTTCCTCCAACTGGCCGTCTGCCATAGCCACTGTCAAGGCCTCCTCCATAGAAGCATCATCGATGGCATCCACTGTAAGAGGCAGGTCCGCCTCGCTTTCAGGCACCCCAGCCTCTGCAAGCTACAACCGTAGGAAAGAGGGATGTGACAGACACATAGTCTTGGCCCTACAACCCCGTCACTCAGTAAAGGCTCCCCACGCTGTGGGCCAGGTACCGAGGATGCCACAGCGAACAGGACAGCTGAGAACACTGCCCCAGGATGTGTGCTCAGATTTCCTGTCCACGTCATTCCCAGTTCATGGAAAACCCCACCCTCCACTGTCACATGGACCCCATGTCCTCCCCACTGGGGTCAGACAGATTTGGGCACAAGCCCCCAGCCCCTGCAGCAACCAGGGGCACTTCTATGTCCTACAGATAATTGGCAGGACACCAGGGAACAGCCTGAGCCAACAGGCCCCAAGGGCCTCCTTCCCCAAACATAGCATAAACAAACAACCCACCCAGCACCCCTCCCCTCAGAAGACACCCAAGGCTGTGGCCCTGTGAGGGTCCCTACCTTCCAGCGCAGCCCCTCCAGCCTCTCCTCCTTCAAGCGCAGCCTCAGCTTCTCTTGCCGAGCCTGGGCTTGCTCCTGGGTGAACTCAGCCAAGGAGAAGCGACGGCAGGCACTGTGGCGGGAGGCCATTCCCAGAGTGCAGCCGCCACGGCGGGGCACACTGGTGAAGCCCTGGCACCGAGGGAAGTAGAAGACAGTGATGCCATCAAAGGCTATGTGGGCTGGGTGCTTCCGGGGAGCCCGCTTCAGGATGGACAAGGCTGGAAGGCAAGGGGTAGGGCATCAGTCCCCTGGGGCACAAGGGGGCACAGCATAACCTCTCAGATGATGCTGAACTGTTTTTTCACACCTCATCCTGTGCCCTTCCCCCCAGGAAGTCATGGATCGTACTTAGGGGTCGGCCTGGCTGGGATTGGAGCTGGTAGAACTGAATACCACCCTATGTCAGTATGGGCTTACTGTTATTTACCAGTTCAAATGAGAGCATTTTGTAAGATTAAATATCTTTCCCACTTTATTTTAGCCATTTATGGGTCCCTTGTACAGTTTTCTAGTTTTTATTTATTTTTAGAAGCTCTTTACATACGGTATTAGAGATGTTAATCATCTGTCTAACCTATCTGTGCAAATGTTTTAGTTTTTTAGTTTTTTTCATGACATTTTACAAAATAATTTCTAAAGTTTATGTAACTAAAAAATACCAATCTTTTCCTTTATAGAGTCTATGTTTTACAACAGGCTTAGAAAGGCTGTTATTTGGAATTGCCTTTGTAAGTTACTGATTATACACTGATAAATAAGCTATGTATTGGCATATTCAATACATATATTGGTATATTGTTGCTTTTTATCAGGTTGAATTGTAAGAAATTACCATACAATAGTTGAATATTGGCAATTCCACATATTTCAACTTAATATATTAATTTTGTACCCAGCGACAAAATTAAAATGAAAGGGAATTATTTAAAGGGAATTCCCTCTAAAAGTTTTTATTTATGTTCTTCAGTTCACCAGGCAGTCAGCCATCTGTAGATAATGGCAATTTTGCCTAGTCAATCCAGTACACAGAATTCTTACTCGCTTTGGTACCTGAATCGACTTCCGGAACAATGTTAGCTAACCCAGCTGAGACACAGCGCCCTCACCCTGTTCAGTGGGACTGCTTCTAGTATCTCATCATTAATCAGAATGCCAGCTTTCCGGTTGAGACTTTTTTTTATCATTTAAGGTAGAATTTGCTTGTTCCTACCTTACCCCAAGGATCTTATCTAGAAGGAATGTTACATTTTATCAAATATTCTTTCAGCATCTATCGCAGCTCTCCTATTTTTCTCCCTCTGACATAGTCATTGGTAAAGTATAAGACTGGGTTTATAATAATAAACTTGTATTTCTAGAACAAAACCATACTAGTTTAGTCAGTTTATGTACTGTTTCATTCTATGTGCTAAAAATCATACTTTTTAATGTGTGTACACCGGTACACACATTGTACATGAACAGCCTTGTCTGTGGTATTAAACTGCGGGGGGAACAGGGGTCCAAGAGGGCTCTAGTGGGGGACGGGCCAGGCAAATGCGGTTGAGAGGCACTGCTCCCGGGCCTTTTCTGTCAGTGTGGCATCAGAATCATGCCAGCCCGGAAAGTAACAAGCCTTTCCACCCAGTTCTGGCAGAGCCAGCAGCGCGCGGCAGGAGGGAGCCGCGGCAGCCCCGGAGAGGCGGAACTGGAGCCGGGGGAGGAGCCGGCCCTCCGTCCGCCAGGCGCGGCGCGGGAGGTGTGGCCCCGTGCCCCGACGGTGGACGTCGCTCAGCCCGGGAAGGGGACAGGGCGGGAAGCACAAGCGCAGGGACACGGTTTCATTCTCAGGAAGGAAGACGGGGTGTGGCAGGCGTCCCGGTAGGGGGGACTCACGGGCAGCTTTCTGGGGGCCACAGGCATCACGGTCAGGCAGCGGCGTCTGATCCCAGGGGCCCTCCTCGTCCGAGTCCCAGGCCAGGCAGACGGATGAGCTCGGGGAGCAGGAGCGGGAGTGGTGGCCCGACGACAGTGAGGAGGACGAGCAGAGCGAGGAGGAGTCCTCGTCCAGCTGGTCAAGCTTCCTCTTCCGCAGCCCGGTCATGGCGGCGCAGCCTGCAGGGGCAAGGCCAGGGCTCTGAGGGGCACGCCGGGCCAGGTGGGTGCCGGCCGCAGGTGCCCCTAGGCCAAGCCCTCACCCGGGCCCCTGCACACTCCCACCTCCCCGGCAGTCTTCCTGGGACTCCGCCAGGCACCTGCCTCCCTGCCTCCTGCAACCCTCCTCCACAGCAGCGTCTAAGGCAGCCCCGCAGGCGAGGACGGGCCCCAGCCAGGCCTCCCCACTCCCCACGGGAGCCCTGGGCTGACTCACTGGTTGGGTGATTCACACGTTGCAGCTGTGTGCCTCGGTGGGGGTGCCCACAGCCCTCAGGAGCACCGGCCTGCTTCCCCCTCTTCCTCCCGCAGACAGCCACCCTGCACACACACCCTGCTCGCACCAGGCTGGCTAGGCCCCCAGATTCCCAGACTCAGAGCTTTCTTGGGCCCCTCCTATCTGCGTTGGCGCGGCTCAGACTCTCCCCAGAAACCCCTGCCAACCCCACCCGGCAGAAGTTCCCTGCCTCCAGGCCTGGGGCATCTCTCCAACGTCTCATGTTGGATCTTAAAACTCACCCCCATCTTGCCTCTCCTTCAATATCTACCCCATTTGTTTGGATTAACTTCCTATGGAAATTATTTTTTCCCCTTGAAAAAAATTTTGAGAAACTGACAGGCCAGGATGATGTCCCACCCTGCCTGCAGCTTGGTGACCTGCAGCACCCCATGACACTCCACTTGTGTCTCCCCTTGGAGGGTGTCAGCCCTCTGCAGGAGCGCAGCCAGAGGCTCCCACAGCCTGGCCAGCCTCCTCAGAGAGGAGGAGGCTGGGGGCCCCTTCCCGCAAATGCTGCAATCAACAACAGTCCCTCCCGCTGTTTGGGAATCCCCAAAGGGCTATCCTAAGGGCTGAGCACAGCGAACCTGTCTCCTGCTCTCTCAGCACTCAGGGCCAGGCCCAGGAGGTCATCAGGAAGAAGGGGAAACATGCAGAGGGCCTCAGTGCTGGGGAGCCCTCCCCCACTGCCATTACAGGAAATGAGAGGCCAGAAGGCTGGCCAGCTCCCCTGCTTAGGTGTCCTTTCTAAACACCCAATCCCCCTTTGCCAAGCCTCCCACAAGTCCCTGGACCCCAGACCCAGAGAGTGTGCATTGTCAGCCGACTTACCAGGGATAGCCTCTCCCTGCAGACACAAGAGAAGCAGAAGCTCCCCTCCTTGCTAACCTCCAGCCTGGCTGGGGAGGACGCACAGGTGCTTCCGGGGCTTCTGAGAGGGTAGTTCCTTAAGCTTGGCAGCCCCCCTCCACCTCAGGGTCAAACCACAAACAAAAACAACCCAGCTCCCAGCTGACCTGCAGGCCCTCCCAGGAGATGGGGGAATTCATGACCCAGAGCCAGGCTGCCCCATGTTCAAGTGCAGGCCACCGCAACACTCAAGACACACAGGAACAACATGCAGACAAACCACACTCGTGCATCTTGCCCCCTTCACAGTCCTGCTGAGAGACCTTTCCCAAACTCTAGACACTGTCTATAGGCTGCTGAATGCCTCCCTAATCACACACCCAAGCTTGAGAATCCCCAAAACCAAATGCCCACTTGGTAACTGCCTGGCCGTCCATTAGACACACAAAATTCCACAGGCCCCAAATCAAACCCCTTGTCTGTTCCCTGCCCCCCGTGCCATCTGTTCCTCTTCCTGTGTTCCCTATCTTAGTAACAGCACCGCCACCCACCGAGTTACTCAAGCCAGAAACCTGCAGTCATCCTCAACTCCCCCTCCATCCACATCCAGCCGCCTAGTTTATTATAACGTACACATTAGCTCATGAATCCACTCAAGGCCAGGCCACAGACTCAGTAGGCGTCAGGGAGGCCACCCAGCATAGTGTTAAGAACCTTGGCTCCAGAATCAGACTGTCTGCACTTGAACCCAGTTGGCTATTATTTGCCTGGGTGACCCTGGGCAAGTGCTTTAACCTCTCTGTGTCTCCAATTCTTGGTCTTAAAACCTCATAGGGTTGGGAGGTTTACGTGAATCAATAAATGTCAAGTTCTTAGAACAGTGGTAAATGCTTGGTGAATGTGTCATTCTACACCGTGGAAAAAAATGAGCTCCCTGGATACACAACACAGATAAATCTCACTGACGTCATGCTGAGTGAAGGAAGCCAGACAGGAACACATGAGAACGATGGTCAAAAAATGGCAAACCCAACTGGTAATGAATGATTCAGGTCAGAATGGGGGTGGGGGGTGCACTGGAGATAGTCATAAGGGACTCTTCAGGGGGCCTGGAAATGTTCCCTGTTGGTCTGGGTGTGGTTCCATGGGTGTCACAAACTAAAAATTCACCTAACTGTATGCCTAAGATTCATATATGCTATGCATTTTATACATGTCATCTTCACTCAGCAGTTTATTACCCTCATGTCTCTGTCCCCACTCCTACTACTCATGTCCGCTGCCTCTGCTCCTACCCTCTCCCCAAAGCCATTCTTTGCCCTGTAGCCAGTGATCTTAACAAGTCATACATGTACCTGCCACCCCATGCCTGGCTGTCACCTCCCCTCCAGACTCATCTCAGGTGAGACTCTCCCTACCCCAGCCCCTCATTTTATACTCCAGCTGTGCTGGAGTGCCCTCAGTGGTGTGACCTGCCCTCCTCCTGGTCCTTGCACCCCCTTTAGGAGCCACATCCTAACAAGGGCCTCCCTAATACCCCACTCCTCCTCCCTGACTACAGGGCTCTCTGGATACCAGGGCCCTGGGAGTCCCCCACCACAGCCTTCATTGCACCCTCTGGCAACAGTCTCCCCATTCCCTCCCCCATGCCAGCGAGGGCCTCTCTGCGCAGCATCACTGTGCCCACACCTAGAGCAGAGTCTAGCATACAGAGGGTACCTGAGGCCCGGCAGAGGCAGGTGCAGTACATCAGGTATAAACACAGAAACAAGATTTAAGCACGTGAGATTCTGGGAAGTGACTGGTCAGTGTGATCTCCAGCTCCTGCCACAGTTTAAGGAGGGAGGGTCATGTGCCCATCCCCCAGCCTGTGCCAGAGAGTGTGAGCTAGAGTCGTACCCAGAAGGGGCAGCTCTGAGGGCTGCAGGCAGGTGCCAATGCAAGCATCTCAGGAGGCTCCCTGTTCCCCAAGCATAAACCTGGAAAGAGATGCAAGGAAGCAGGTTGGAGCCAACACCCAGGCCCTGCCCCAGAGATGCCTGCGGAGTGGGAATGTGAGGTGAGGGACCCGTAAGCTCCAGGGCTGCAGGCAGGGACACATGGACACAGGGAAGCTATGGCCGCAGGTTCTGGGGATGAACTCTAGCAGGATCTGCAGCCTTGGAAGGAAATGAGGAAGCACCCCTTCCTGACACTGCTTTGGGGTCAGGTCGGAGGAAGAGGCCCTGGATCTGGAGCTTGTCCCAGGAGTACAGAGGCCGAGACTGGCAGAGCCAAGAGATGAGACTAAAAGGTCCAGCCAGAGCACGGATGGCCAAGTCAGGAAAGGAATAAAGATAGTGAAAGAGCCCAAGGAAAGGGTCAGCCAGTGAGTCAGGGTGGGGGTGGAGCCTGCAGAGCTCAGTCCAGGCCCTGCTCCCAGGGAGCAGAGCCCAGCCTGGGGTCCCCCAGAAGCAAAAGCAGTTCCTATGAGCTGGCTCAAACAGAAATACACACCCTGAGGAGTCCCGGAGGCAGGTCCTGATTCAGACAGCCAGGCTTCTTCAGGGATCTCCCTGGGCCCTGAGAATCAGGCCACCCTCCTGCCACCACAAACTGGAGCGAACAGTCAAGAGGGCATACCACCCCTTCCTGCTTGCCCCAACCATCTACATACTCAGAGGCACAGTGTGATCCAGGGGAGGCCACCTCACCCTGGCACCAAGCAAACAGACTTTCTGGGGGCCTGGGGTGGGGGCAGGATATCTTAGGGCCTCTAAAAAGTCACACCCACTCCTCTGCACACCTCAGCAGTCAGAGTCCCTGCTCCCTGCCAGAGCCGGTACTAGGGAGGTGAGGGGGTGTGGGGGGGCTTCAGCTGCCTCTATCCTCCCCAGAATCAGAAGAATGTATCCTTTCACCTCAGAGCCCCAGGCCCTAGCCAGGCTGTTCCCCCAACACCTTGGGACACATGGTCCCAGGACCTCAGGAACTGCTTCCTGGGAGAAGGGCAGGGCCCCACTGGCTCCCACTGGGATTGGCTGGAAAAACAGCACGGGCAGTCCAGAGCAGGCAGACAGAAGCCTTGGCACAGCCCTCCCTACCTGAGCCTCTGAAAGTGACCCTGTGGGAGGGGGCAGTTCCTCAGCCTGGCCTCTGGCTGGCACTGAGTAGGTGCCAAACGTTTGCTGGCTACTGAGACATCAACTGCAGCAGAAGGAAAACTGTGTTTGACAGCAGCTGCTTCCTCCACCTAAGCAGGCCTCCTTCACTCCTTCCCCCCTCACTCTTCAACATCAATACCCCTTTACTTGTTGATACCCACCCACTCCTCCCTATCCCCACTCATTCATCATTACCCTCTCACTCATTGACACCTCCCCACTCATCAATATCCTCCCTCAATACTCCCCTCACTCCTCAAAAACATCCCCCACTCCTCAATACTCCCTCACTCCTCAGTATTTACCCGACTCCTGCCAGGTCCAGCACAGCCGCAGGCATGGGCACACGGAGCCAGCACACCCGCGTTGCACTCTTGCGGCTTGGTTAGGGGTTTACAAAGTGGGTCCAGTACCCGGACAGGAGGTGGGAAGGGTGGGCAGGACGGGTGAAGACAGGTAGTTCCAGAAGGATACAAGGCCAGTGAAGGGCTAGACAGAGCCAGTGGGAGGGGTGCGGGTGCAGAGGGGATCTCAGCAGCCTGAGGGCATGGACGACACCAAAGGTTCAAACGGGGACGGACCATACCAGGCCTGCATTTTAACAAGATGGCTCACCTCGGGACTGGACGAGGTGGGACCGGCTGAACCCCCCCACCCGTCCCCACCGGAGCTGAGAGGTTGGGACAGGGGGATGGACCTGGTGACCTCTGGACGGGAGGTCCGGGAGGGCAGTGATTCAGGTTGGGGGTGAGGCTCTGTGTCCGAGTGGAGCACCGGTGGGCAGTGAGGCCGGGGAGGGGCGCTCGGTGTGACCACCGGAGGAAAAAGGTGCGACTAAGGTCGGACGGCTGCTATGGGGTGGGCTTCAACGGCGCGCCAGCGGGAAACAGGACCGGGAAGAGGTGCCAGGGAGGGGAGGGCGTGGGACCGAGCCTACGTGCGCCCGCGGCCGCCGGTGTCGCCGCGCCCGTGACTCACGGCGGTGGCCTCCGCATGTGACGGCGACTGACAAACAGGTGAGCGCAAACCCTCCTCCTCCGCCTCCTTCCCGAGCCATGACTCCCTCCCGACCCCCGCCCGGGGGCCCGAGGCGGACGGCGGCAAGTGTCACCTGCTCCAGACACGCGAGGAACTTCTGAAAAGTTCTCCCGCAGCTGGGGTCAAGGGAAACTCCCCTGCGGACCCGCGCCCCCCGCCCCGCGCCTAGCAGGTGAGCCGTGGCTTCCCGGGCAGTCGGCGCGGGGCGGGGGAGGGGAGCGGAAGCCCCGCCGCCTGCCCCCCGCGGGCCGACTCCGGCCGGGGCGCGCTGCCTGGGGCCGGGCGGCTGTCCTGACGGGCGGCCCTTGGGGTGCCGGGGCTGACGGGCCGTGGGGAGACGGGCAGTGCCACCCGCAGGCCCCCAGGTCCCAGCCGGCCGGGCCCGGAACCCCGCGCGCTCACCTGCGTTCTGGGCGCTCGCCGAAGACAGCGACGTGACCGCGGCCGCCCGGGACTCCCTGCGCGACGTGGGTTAGCCGGCCGTCAGCCGGCAGCCGTCAGCCCGGAGACCCGCTCTGCGTCCGGAGGCGGCAGCGGCGGCGGGAGACTGGCTGCGCCCCGCCCGCCGCTCCGCCCCTCGTCCGGGAGCCGGGGCTCCGCGCTGACGCACGCCGGGCCCGCCCCGCGGAGGTGCCCGCCCCGCGGAGGCGCTCGCAAAGCTGAGCCCGCTCCGGAGCCGGGCCGCCACGCCCGCCCACCCGCCCGGAGGCGCTCCCCAGCCCGGCCCCGAACGCGGCACCCCGCGCGACCTCCCTGCGGACTCTGACCCGCCCGCCCCGTCCTCTCCCTGCTCACTGCCTTAAAGTTGCCCACGATCCAAGCCGGCAGAGCACAGTTCCAGGCCACCCCACCTCATCGCGCGGCTCCTACTTACAGATGGGTAGACTGAGGCCCTGGGCGGCGCGCACGCCCGAGGCGGTTCGCTGTAACCCCATCTGAATGCTCCCTCCCTTCTCCTCACCCTCCAGACCCGCCCGCAAAGCAATCTCCGACCTGGAGAAGAGCGGGGGGCTACGGACCCCGCGAAGACCCGGGCCAGGGGCTCCCGGAACTGGCGTCTCACACCGCACCTCACCTCACCTCACCCCTCTCTTAAAAGAAAAGATGAGTTTCCTCCGAGCAAGACCCCGGCCATTAAAACGGCCCACCACCTGCTTCGCTCCCGCCAAGGCCCCCCTTGCCTGGGGCCAACCTCGCGTCTCACAGCACGAGGCCGATCGCGAGGGTACCCCTCCGCGTGCACACCAGACCCCCACATCCGCGCGGAGGAACGCTTCTGCCCTCACACCTTGCTACAGCGGCTCCTCTAGCCTGCAAGGCCTCTCGGCCCTCTCGCTGCCCAAGCTCTGAGGTCTCAGCTTGCAGTACCTCCTCCAGGGAGCCTTCGGGAGCTTGACCCTCCTCCTCCCAGGCTGCCCCCGCTGCATTCTGGGTTCTTCTCTGACTGTCCTAAGTGAATGCTGTCACTGACTAGCCCTGCCCTCAGGATTCCTTTCTACCTTCCTCCAGGTGGGGTGGTGCAGGTGACCTGTCCTGACTGGATAGCTCTAGGGTAGAAGTGATAGTGAGGGCCCCTCTTCAGCCACAGGTGTGTGTGTACAGGGCCAGGAGGGGTCTACCTACCCTTAACCTTTCCAGTAGTTTCAAAAAGAAGAAAGCAGGTTGGGGAAGCCACAGCCCCTGTCCTTCCTGTACAGGCTGAGTGTGTGTACCTGGAGGGCCTGCAGGGGGAGGTGTCTGGACAGCTGAAACCAAGCTTCCAGTGGCTTCCCATTGCCCAGGGGATGAAGTCCCAACTCCGAGGAGCCTGCAAAGCTGGGATAATCTGACCTTTGCCCACCTTGGCAGCCGCGTCTGTCTTCATACTACCGTCCCACATTCCCCTCCCTGCTCCTTCCTTTCATGTCTGTATTGTGTGTGTGCATCTTTTTATTTGTATATCATGCGTGTCACAGTGGTACAGCCACATGTAGTTTAATTTACACGAGGTTTTTGTTCTGTATCTCATGAAGTTCCTTCAGCCTTACCTCTGCCTTCCCGCCACACCCTCGCTGTTTGCCAGCCTCAGTTCTCCTGGGGTGTCCTGCCCATGCTGGACAGATGCTTATCTCCAGCCCTTGGCTGCCTAGCACCCACTGCGTAGTGTGGTTTACTTGTGCATTTGCTGTGCATTGCCTGTGTGTAGTGGGAGGGCAGAGGCTGTGTCTACTATCCTCAGTGCTTGGTAAGAACTTGTCAGATAAACGAAAGATGCCTAGTAAATGGGCACAGGAAGCCAGGACTCCAGAGAACAGGGCTGGCATTGCAGACAGATGGGCCATCAGTGCATGGTGGGTACTCTTAAGTCAGTGGTGGGCCTAAAACAGCTCAGCCTGAAGCTTAGGAGCTGCAGAGGTGGGCATCAGTTGCTAGATGTGACTCAGCCCTTAGGGCTCTGATGGCAGGTGGCCACCCACCTACCACCACTCCCTCCTACACCCAGCCTGTTCTTGTGGCTGCTGGCTGCAGACCTTGATAGTCCCAGGAAATCCTTTCTTCTACTGCCTCCTCCTTCCTGTCTCTAATCCTCTGGCCAAGTCTGCAGGAGCAGGGGGTTTCTATGATCTAGAGTGGAGCTCTAGTTTGTTCTCTCCTCCCTCCTTCCCTCCCTCCCTGTCTCTCTTTTTCTTGACTTCAGTCTTCCAATTAGTAAAATGGGGCCACTGGACCAGAGAATCCCACTAGGTTCAACATTCCTTCACTTAGTTTCTAGAAGATGCTACCTGCTAATCAGGAAACTGGGCAGGGTTGGGCACTAGCACTAGTGGGTGTCCGGCTGTCTAGGCTTGCATCCTGCTGGGATGTGTACTGGGGAAAGCAGACAGGACAGAGAAGACCAGGGCAGGGAGCTGGTAAGGGCTGGAGTTGGGGTTTAGAGCAGGGAGCCCAGTGGATGAGGCGTTTGGGGAAGAGAAGAAGGAACAAGGGAAAATACAGGAGAATAAGATCAAGTAAGTAATGTATTTTCTCCAGAAAAGTGTCTGCCTGTCCTGGGATGAGCTCACCAGATGTTCCCCAGATGTAGCTGGCGAAGGGAAACATCTCCCTCTGGGATCCCAACTAGGTTTTTCCTGTTCATGGGGAAATGAAGGGTCTGTTCCAAGGCAAGGGGGGTGGGGTCTGGAGCAGCACTCGTCAGTGACTGCATAGGCAGAAACACACCCACGCAGGCTTGGGATTTCCGAGTACTTAGGAGAGGCCAGTAAGTCCCTCCAACATTCACATCTGTGGCCCACCCATTTTAGGTAAATAAAAATTATTACTAATTTCAAATATTTCAGTTTTAAATACTTTTAAATGATGCATTCCCATCAAAAATACTAAAATTAAAAGGACTAATAATACCAAATGTGGCAAGATTGAGAATTAACCAGATCTGTCATGCATTGTTGTTGATGGGAGAGTGAACTGATGCAAATGCCTTGGAAAACAATCAGGTGACACCTACTGAAGCCCAATAAGGCACACCCTATGAGTTCCTAATTCTGCTCCTCAGTGTGTACCCAAGAGGGAAGCAAGGTGCTTATGTCCACCACAAGACACTTAGAAAAAGGGTGTAGCAGGTTTATTCATAACAGCCTAAAAGTGGAAACAACCCAAATGTCCAGTAGGTGAGTGGAAACAAATTGTGATTTATCATATGATGGAATATTATACTACAACAAAAAAAGAACAAACCATTACCTCATGCAATGACAGGAATGAATCTTAAAAACTTTATACCAGGTAAAAGAAGCCAAGCACAAAAGGGCAATAACTATAATTCCCTTTATAAGAAGTTAAAAACAGAACTAAAGCTCAGTGACAGGTTAGGTATAAATAGTACCTCTTTCGGTATTGACTGGGCAGGGCCACAGAAGAGCCTGTGAGCTGCTGGAGATGTTCTAGGGGGTGGTGGGACTGGTATATACATATGTAAAAATTCAAGTTCTACACTACACCTTGTTCACTGTTGATTTTACTTTGGTAAAGGTGGCAAAAGCTGGTGTGGGGAATCAGTCATAGTGCCATAATCATGAAAGGAATGCCCTGGTTTTCAGCCGTCCACCCATAAGTCTACCTCCTGACCAGGGCTACCTGAGGCACACCAATCAGGTTCGGCTGTTTGGGTTTCTGTCCATCTCAGCGTAATGGTTAAGAATTTTATTGCACCACAATTTGCAGGTGCATGGAGCCTTGTGTGATTTTGCATCTAAGAGTTTTACCATTAAGCTCTTCATTTAGGTCTTTGATCCATGTAGAGCTAAATTTTGTATATGGTGTAAGGTCAGAGTCCAGCTTCCTTCTTTTGCATGCGGATATCCAGTTTCCCAGCAGCATTTGCTGTAAAGATGTTATTTTTCAAAGTCAACAAGTAGCCGAGTCCTCACAAGAACATCACCTCTCTCTGCAGGGACAGTCCCATGTGCCACCCCAACCCCACCCACCCCACACCAAGGCTTGTCTGAGGAATAGGGATGGCTTTCCCTATCCGGAATCGCCTGGTGCTCTGATGTTCTGTCCCTGTTGTCCACTCACGGGGAACATGGCCCTTACCCAAGCATGTGGATTCACAGGTGGTGGCTCTGCTGTTTTTGGCTGTGGGAGGGAAGGAAGGGCTCTCTGGTGATTAGGTCCCCATCTCTTTAGGAGGCTCCAACTCTGGACAACTCTGCCCCACCAGTCCTAGGGAGAGTCCTGCTCCCCTCCACCTTGCCTCTTCCTTCTCTCAAAGGAACTCCCCTATCCAGACCCCAGCCCTCCACCATCTGGTCCCTGCAATAGGCTAAAGGTGTGGCTCCTAGACCAGCAGTAGTACCTGAGAACTAGCTGGAAATGCAGGGTCCTGGGGCCTCCCCAGAACCAGAGTCAGGAGCTGTCTTATCACAAACTCCAGTTGGTTCTGAGGTGCATCAGTGTTTGAGACTCTGAGTTAAGGCCTTGGAAAGCAAAACCCAGAAAGGGGATGTCTTCAAGCACATTTCTTGAACAGTTTTGTTCATCTAAACTGGAGGGCTTCTGAGTGTAGATCTATGGATTAAAAATCTGAGTGGCTGAGGATTTTGACAGATGTTGCCAAATTGCCTCTGAAGAGTGGCACTGACTTCACCCTCAGCCAACCATAGCTGGGCACGCCTGTGCCTCAACACCCCCTGGCACTGGGCCATTACCAGACTTAATGGATCTCTGCTGATCTGACGAAGGAGACATCTTCCTGTTTTCACTGACATTTCTCTAATGATGAGTAAAGTTGAGACTTTCATTAGGCACTTGTGTTTCTCTCTAAACCACCGGTTTATGTTCCATACTTATTTTTTCTTGTGTGGTTTTAAGTCTTTGATGATTGAGGAGATGAGTCCCTCTGTCACTCATGCCTACTTATTCCTGGTTTGGTTTTTACCTTGGTTTGTAGTATGTTTTACCATAAAGAACTTTTACATTTTTATATAGTCAAGTTTCTTATTTGCTTTTGGGTTCCTGGGTTTTGTGTGCTGTACTTCCTATATAATATTATAAATAAATTCACCTTTCCTCTAGAGTTTTATGGTCTTGTTTTTAATATATAAATCCCTAGTAATTTGAAATGTATTTTGACTTAAGGAGTAGCATAGGGTTCCCACTTTATTTGTTCCCCAAAATGGTTAGTGAATTTCCCTACCACCTTTCTCTTCTAATTCAAATGTTACCTTATCAGAAATTGAATTCTCATGTGTATTGGGATCTGTTGGTGGCTTTCTATTCTGGCCCACTGGGCTGTCTATTTCATTTTGGGGTACCAAATTGCTTTACAATTATAATATCATAATGTGTTTTATTATCTGATAGGTCCAGCCTCATCATGTTAGTTTTTTTCCAGGCTTTCCTGGCCCTTATTTGTTTCTCCATTTGAGTTTCATATCATTCTTTGACATGATCCCCACCTGATAAACAAAAATTAGAATCATACTGAATTAGTACATTAAGCACTGACATGTTTATAATATTGTCTATTCAAAAGTATAGTATAGAATATTCCCTGTATAATTTTAATATTATAAAATATTAACTATAAAGGTCCTTATATGTCTCTTAAATATTTTTCTGAATATTTTATCTTTTTTAATCATAACTACAATTTCTGTGTATTTTCTGATGTTGCATTTTTTTAATGTAAAGGAGGGCTACTGAGTTTTGTATATGAACCTGGGAAACTGTCATCATCCTAAATTCTCTTATTGTCTCTAGTAGCTGTGTGTTTTTCAATCATATCATCTGCACAGAATTTTGCCATTCTGTTAGTTTTGTTTGTTTTAAGCAGGAACGGATGTGGGATATTTATCAAATGTCTTTTGGTATCTATTGAGAATGTGTTATATAGTTCTCTGTGATCTAGTAATGTGGTCAATTTTATTAGAGATTCCCCAACATTATTGAATCACTGGCATTACTAGGATGAACTGACTTGGATGATTCTTTTGAGATACTGTTTTTTATTTGCTGGCATTTTATTTGAGATGTTTGCATCTCAAATTCAATGGTATTTAATTACTATTCAGATTCTCCACATTTCTCCTTACTTTTTGTTTTCTTGATAAGTCATGAACTGATAGGGTCGATTGAAAAGTACTGGTGTGCTTCATCCAAATTTCTACTTGCATTTTCTATATAATGTGATTCTTAACTGTCATATCTCATTCTTGATTTTGAAGATATGCTATTTTGTGCACAGAGATCTCAAGTCTAGATTCTTAATGTGGATACTGCTCTCCTGTTTCACTTCCTCTTGTCATTTAATATTTTTATTTTGAATTTAATCTTGACTGATGGTAACACTGCAGCCCCAGCTCAGTATTTTCTTGTATACCTTGGTTTATATTTCATTTTTAACTTTTCTAAGTTATTTCTTATATTATACAATATTCTGTTTTCTATTTTAATGCTCCCTCTTTTCTGTTTTACTATATTTTTTTGTTTTCTTTGATATTCATGTCTGTGCACATGTGTTTGTATTTTTGATTTGAAGGTTTATAGTCTGTTTTTAGTTTTCCTAGCAGTTGCCTTTATATTGACTTATTTCTCTGCCAAGAGAAGAAAACCTTCAAATGTAAGGAGAGTTATATTCTTAAAGGCTGAGCCTTGGCACCACAGTTCTGTCTTCAAGTTCTTCATCTCTTATCTTCAACGTGAAGAAGAGTGATGGTCTCACCCTGAAGCCAAAGGTTCAGGGTAATGCAGATAATGAACGTGCCACTGAAATGCTGCTTAAGCTAGCCACACACCACAAAGGGCTCTGAGTGCTGCGAAGGGATTGTGTCTCATCTTATTCCAAAGCTTCATGTGAATATCTGCTCCAACAGCCAACACACTTTGCTCGAGGGTCTTTCACTCGCTGTACATTTCTCCACCCTGTTTCTGAAAAGACATGGCTGACAAGGCCTTAAGCCCAGGGCATTGACCCTTCCTGCTGGTCGTGTCAGGCATTTCATGATCAGGAGCACCACAGCTGTCTCTGGTGCTTGGGTGGCATTAAGATGCAAGTTGTGTGTGTGCATGTACATGTGTACGTGTGTTTTCTTATTAATCTGTGGCTGGATGCTGGTTGATCAGTCAGAGTACCAACAGATAATGGCGCACTCAAAGCAGGGTGATTTTAGGGAAGCTTATTTTCAAAGGGACTATTTACAAACACGTGGGTGTAGAAGCACCCCATGGGATGGTGCAACAAGCTGGAGGCCAGCAGTCAAGCTGTTAACACACGTAGGAATAAAGGGGAAAGAAGGGGGTGCCAGGAGGGAGAGGGCAGAGGAGAGGGCTGGCTGCCTGGGGAGGACCAGGGGCTCCCAAGTGGAAGGCTACATCCAACCCACGGAGACCCCCGGGCAGGGAGCCAGGGGACCAAATGCCTTGATCTCACTCTCTGCCCTCTCCTTTTCCTGCTGGTTCCCAATGGCTGAACCAACTGGAAGCCAGCAGCTCATTCCATGCAAAGGAATTCAGTGATAAACAGAACAAAAAGTCGCCAGGTACATTGCCCTCATGTGTTTTCTGGAAATATGTGGAGAACTGACACGTTAGTGGTCTGCCTCTGAGAAATGCTGAGAAACTACCAAAAACAGAGAATCCAAATCACTTGGCTTTCAGCATAGAGGGGTTACTTCTGCACGGTGACAGGAAGGGTGGAAGCAGGCCATGCTGGCATTCACTGATGCCACTGCTGATGTCTGTAGAGCTCTCACAGGCTTTACCTTGTAACTGGTTGCTTCATCTTTGCAAGAGGGCTGCCCAGCACCAGGCATCATAACCATAGCTAAGTTAGGAAGAAGGGCAAGAGGGGTACCAGCATGTGTGCCCATTTTATTAAAAAAACAATAACAAATGTTCACAGAAGTACCCTTAGTGGACTCAGAACCAGGTCTAGTCATCTCCTATAGCAGCAAGGGAGACTGAGAAAGTGGAAAATGGGCTGGCCATGAGTGATTAGACCACTTGTAATTAATTGCCTAAGACTGGAGACGTTGGTGCATGGATCAAAATCAGGAAACTGTTATAAGAAAGAAGAGATGTAACAAATTCTGGGTCAACAATGAACAACGCTTTCCACAAGTGGTTTTATTCAACAATAACCCAATTGTCTGCTAGCCCTCACTGGGAACAGCAATTGCTCTTTCACAGTATGTGTCATTGATTTTATGTGACAACCAAAATTGTTGTTTGATCAAGTAATTTTGCCAAGAGCTTGCTCTGCTTTTCCTCGGTACCCTATGACTCAATTTACAAGCCACAGTTTGAATTGTGCTGGTTTTCACTGTAAGTTGGACAACTTTTATGATGCTTCTCTGGTTTTGATCTTTCTCTGTCTTTAGTGACAAAATGCATTGCTATCACACTGGATGTTATTATTTTACCCATATTTGGGAAAAGAGTTGGTTTCCTAACTGGCTTACAGGGCCTGATGTGAAAAAGATGCAAATGTGGGCTTCATGCTATCATGTGACGCCTGCATGATAGGTGATGCCTCAGGGACTGTGAGAAAAGCATCAGCAGCTAACACAATCCTGTTTGGGGTACTCAGTCCCGTATCTGTCTGATTCACACTTTCATTTCTGCTTGTGTAAAGTCATCTAGTTCTACACACTCATCTACCCTGGTATATGTGACCACATATTATCTTGCAGAATGTTTGTTACTATTTTCAATACTTTTGTGCTTTAATGAACCTCTTTTGAACTACAGATCCCTCTTTATGATTTGGGGCCATACTACCATATAACAGGAACAGTAAAATGGAAATATAACACATGTAAGCAATACCATGAAAATGATATGAAATATTTTACCAGGTTGAACTATAGTTAACAGCATCCTTTGCTAAATGTGAGCTGAGCTGGCCTGCCAAACCCAGTTCTGGTGGCACAGGAGCACCTCCAAGACCAAACTATTACACAGATTTCAATGGACTCAGTGCTGACCTCACGTTTGAGAGACATTCGGGAACAGAACCGCTTCTCTGTGCAAGCCCTGCTGTTGTCCCCACACAATTTTCACTCGTGCTGATGGCTTCTCACTGCAAACACACATAACTCTCAGCCCAGGGTTTGTCTGGCCACAGGACCATGCTGACCTGGCATGCAGGGCAGCTGGAGAAGCCTGAGAGCTAAGGCCCTGGACACAACTCTCATTTCGTGGTGGCCAGGTGGGCCCCCGAGGCGCGCTCCATATAGCATCCCAGTGGGACCCGCTCTCAGCAGTAGATACGTCTCCACGCCTGGTGCTGCCTTCATTGCCTGCCCTGCTCTGTACTTGCTGGGATGCCCTCCCAGATGAGACACTAGCACTTTTGTCTCAAGATTGGCTTCTGGGGGAAGTGAGCCCGAGGTGGTTGTCCTCCAAAATGTCCCTGCTTGCCATGTAATTTGTGAACCCCACCTCAGGAAAAGCTGCTCTAGACCACTGCTAATTTTACAGATGAGCAGCCTGAGGCCCAGCCGGTGTGCCTGCAGCCATGAGGGGTAGAGACAGCCCACTTGGCCCAGGCAGAAGTCCTGATGCCCTTGTAGGCTGTACTGGAGTGTCTGGCTGGACACCTGCACCCGGGCATGGCACACAGGGCCCCAGCCCTTCCTAGATGCTCCTGCAAGATCCTCTGAGAGAGAGGGAGCCCGCTGGCATGAAGTGGGGCAGGAGAAGAATAAGAGACAGGGCAGCTGAGGGACTGGGCCCTACGGATCTGTGCTTCCTTGCTCCCTGGAGCTCCTCCAGATGGTTCTCCAGATCCCTGCCCCCACCATTGGGATGAAGGCTTTTCTAGGTCTTTTCTGAAGATCCCCCTACCCATCCCAAACATCCCATATACCTGCATGCATGCTTCTTTCTGGTATTAGACCCCAGTTCTGTGGATCTTGAAGACAGAGAGAAGGATTCATGTCCCATAGGAGGAAGGAGGCCATCTCTCTCTGCATTGCTTTCTCCTATTTCCTAGGAGAAGCTTGTGACTCTGTCAACCATTTCCAGAAGAAGAAATTGGCTTCCAGCCCAGCCATCTGAATATGACAATCTGTTCCAAATTCCAACCCACAGCCCTTTTCTAATTCTCATCTGACAGACCAGGACACCAAGGCCAGGATGGGTCACATCATAAGCCACGACCTGCCCCCCAGGCAGTGACCTTGTCATCTCATCTTCAGGGCAGGCTTGTGTAGGGGTAACCATAGACTTACCCTCAGGGTCACCTACCCCAGGATGAGCAGTCTGCTGGGGTCACAGTCCTGCTGGTAAAACCAGCTGCCCATGCCCCTCACCTCAGTTTTTGTGGGGCCAATACAGATGGCGTCCAGTGGAAGCAGGGCACAAATGTTCAGGGCCAGCTCCTTGGCTTCTCTGACCTTTGATGATCTCTGCAGCACACAGAGCCCTAAGGTCTGCCTGGGGAGCAGCAGGGGGAGGGAGCCTCCCTCCCACAGGGGGCTCACAGGCCAAGAAAAGGGATAATTTTCTTAAGCTAGAGTGTACCGAGGGCATAATAATGAGAGCTAGGATGGTTTAAAACATGTCCACAAATTCTTTTCCTCAAAAAAAGGGAATCAAATTCCTCACCCCTTGGATATGGGCCAGTCTTAGTGACTCATTTCTAATGAATAAATGTGGAAGAAGTTGACACTGTCTGATTTCCAGAGTAAGTTAGAAGAAATGCATGGCTGCTGCCTGTTTTTTTCTTGGGACGCCCAACCTTGAATCCCAGCCACCACGCTGTGAGGAAGCCTCGGTTCCATGCAGGAGACCCGTGCAGGGGTGCTGTCAACAGCCCGGCTGAGGTCCAAGCTGACAGCCAGCATTCAATGCCAGATGGAGTGAACATGCTTTCAGGTGGTCCTGTTCCCCAGCGCTCATGTCTCTCCAGTCATCGGCTACTTTACCGAGTTCTACTGTATTATAGATTCATGAGCAAAATAAATGTAGTGTGTTAAACCACTAAATTTTGGGGGTGGCTTGTTCCTCAGCAAGAAGTAACTGAAGTCATACTAAAGTGTACTGTGTATTTACTAGAAGTAATTATGCTAAACACAGTACAGGATTACAGTCACGTTTAACACTCCAGACAAGTCCGTCAGGTAGACATCATGGGGCTTCCAGTTTATGAACTGAAGCTCGGTGACTTGTCTGAATCTTAAGAGCCTGCAAGTGGCAGAAACAGGGCTGGAGACAGGAGTGTGCTGGTAAACGTTTAACAGCCTGTTCTCTGGGGAAGAAGGTCATGATGTCCAAGTGTTTGCTAGTTTCCATGGAGTAAATTTTCCCACCATGGCTGATGTCAAGCTACTGGCACTACAGGTGAAATAGGGGTGAGATGTGCACACTCAGCTCTCTGGATGGCCCCGGTATCCTGCTCAGGGTGGGCGGCCCACCCAGGACTGTGCTTTGGAGATGACGGGCACAGTGTGTACAAAGGGATGGTTGGGTGTCTTCCTGAAACACAGTTCAGCTGTGGAAAAGTCACTTTGGCCATTCACGCATGCGTTCACTGAAGCGTGTGCTGCTCCAGTCCCTGATCATATGGGGCAAATAATGCAGACATGGTCTCTGCTCTCATGGAGTTTTGTTTTAGTAGGACAGAGACAGAGAGACTCAAAGGCAGAGGGCATATGGAGAAGTTTGAATTATTTGGTTGGAATGGGAAGTGGATCTAGAGTTCACATTTTACCATAGTTCCCAAGAGGGAAATGTGCTGGTGGCTCCCTTCCCAGTTTTGGCCCTTTCTTTGGGGAATGCTGAGTCAGAAAAGTCTGAAGTCTGTTCAGTTAGGAATCCCCATCTCAGCCCAGGAAGGAGGGGACACAGGTCTCCCAATGCTCCCTCTGCAGACCCTCACCCATTCCCACCCCTCCAACTGTTAGAAGCTTCCTGAAATTGGCTGGTTCCATGGGACCCTTAACTGGGTCCCCATCCTCAGGATCTGAGGTAGAGCTAAGAATAAAGCACAATCCTGAAGTGACGTCTATCTGGAACTGGTTCTTAACAGGGGAAAAAACTTCTAATGCAAAGGCCTCTGTGCTCCACAGAGGAGTACCTCGTCCAGGACACGGCTTTGCTCTCTTCCAACAGGCAGCCTCCAAACTTGAGTGAGTTCATTCAAGGAAGGGGAGCTGTTTTTTCATACGCAAGATTGAAAATACCTAAAGCATGACATGTAAAGTTATTAAAAAGATACTAAGATGTGAAGAATTAAGTTTTCCTCAAGTCTTGGACTGTGCAGACCAGGAAGAGGGCAAGTAACCAGGAGACTGCAGGTGTAACAGGACCTAGTTCAACCTGGTTTCCAAGGTCACTGTTCTGAGAGAAGGCTGAAGACAAGGAGTCCTGACAGCAACTCTTCCGGGCCCCCCTCCCAGGCCCCATCAAGCCTCTTCTCCAACCCCAGAACTACCTTGCGCCTGTCCTCCAGCTTATTTGGGAAAACTGTTGAATTTGCTCTTTCTGTAAAACTGGATCTCTCCTGCTATGGGAAACTTTAAGAAAACAAACTCTGTTTTCTTCATTTTGATAAAATTTATATATGAACATGGTTTAAAATATCCCAAATGGAAGAAAATGAGAAGTCGGGTGTCTCTCCTCTGTTTGCCCTTGGTCTCTACTAAGGGCACTATTAACAGAGGCTTTTGGTCTCTTTCCAGAGACAGACAGTGTGTGATATCCACACACACAGAAATATGTGCCCCTCATCCTGCGGGAGCACTTATCCAGCCCTGTCTTGCCCCCCCCCCCGCCACCTCTTACAGACGCACTTGCCTCACTGGCCGTGGGTGTGGCTCTCTGTGGAGGATCCTTTCCTGGTGCTCTGTTATCTCACAATCTCTAAGTACCAGAGGGCTCCAGGGCAGCGAACTTTGCCCCTTTTCTACTGTGCTTGGCCCTAAGCAGCCTGTCTCCAGCCAGGGCTTTGCTATCACCTTCACACTGCCCCAAGCCAGGCCTCTTCTACTCTTCCATTCCTCCACACCTGCTCTCTAGCCCCTCCAGCTCTGTGTAGGAGACTGACCTACACAAGCCACCTCACTGGGCTCCCTTGTCCTCTGACTTTCCATGTGACTTGAACGCTGGCCAACGCAGGCATGAGTTCAGAGGGAGCTCAGGTAGCTTACTTTCCCTGCACGCCTGCCATGGACGGGCTTCTCCTCTACCAAAGGCCTCAATTCCGGCTATTTGGCAACATCCAAGCTTGTGTATCAAAAATAAATCCCCTTCCTTGGATGACATCACTGAAGCCTGGATATGGTTCTCCCAACTTAGTTCTCTCTGTCCCCAGCTGCCAGCAGCTCCCTCCTTTCACTTGGATCATTCAGTATCCATCCACTAGCCCTGGGTGCCTACTTTGCCCTTGAGGTTTCTCTACACTCGCTATACTTCTGTCACACAATCCTTTTATTAAACCTTCCTCCAATTTCTCAATCCCATTGTGCTAGCTGTTTCTCTGCTACAAATTCCAAATAATTCTCCTGTTTCTATCACCCCTGAACCAGCAGCTCAGACTACTGGTTCCTTGCCCTACTCCCTACACATCCCACTGCTCCCCATCTTCCCACCCCTGGTAAATGGTAGCTCCACGCTTGCGGTTACACTCTCAAGTCCTTTCTCTCCAGTCACATCTGGTTTAGCAGCAAATTCTCTCAGCTCTACTTTCAAAATATATCCAGAAGCACATCATGCTTTACACCTCTACCACCCTGGCCCAGCCACCACTGTGACTTGCCTGGATTATTGCAACAGGCTCCTCCCTGGAGCCTCTGTTGTCTGTCCAGCAGCCAGATGATCTATTAAAGCCTAAGTCAGATCATGTCACTTCTTTGTTCAAGACCCTCCACTGGCTTCCCACACCATCTCACTATAACCAGAGCCCCTACAGGCCTACACGACCCTGCTCCTACTCCCTCATCTTCCCGACCTGGCCTCACACCTGCTACCACTCTGCCCCCCTTGCCCGTTCTGCTTCAGCCACACTGGCCCTCCCTGATGGATATATGCAACTCTGTCACTTCATCCTCTGTTCAGATGTCAGCTTGTCTAAGGGCCTCCCCTGAACACCCCACCTGAAGTATCTTAGTATGAGCTCCATCATTTTCTTGATGCCTGGCTCTCCCCTTTTCCTTCAGAGCACTTGTCCACACCGGAGGCATTTCATCTGGCACCCCGCCTACAGCTGCACAGATCAGGGCCTCTGTCTGTTGTGTCCACTGCTATCTCCTCAGCACTGCAATGTGCTGGTGCTTGGCAGGCGCTCAGTATGTATTTAAGTGAATACACATCTCCCCCCTGCTTTTCGGAAATTCAGGTCACACCACTTAGCTTTTACGAAAGACCTACGTTAGTACCTGTTTTTCCCAACCAAAAGAAATTCGAAGAGGATTTTCCTTTTTACCAAAGAAGGGGGAAAAACGAGAATAGCTTTCCGTGTTTGCTTTGCAGCAGCACTTAGAGAGGCAGCGTGCCTTTCTGGGGACCACACTTAGCCTTCTCAGCGCCAAGCTGCGAGAGCTTTGGACTGTGTCCCTGAGCATCTGGGCTTTATCTCCATTTATTTTGTGCATCCATTAGCAAGATGTGTCCTAACTTTTCAGAAAAGACTGAGAGGTTATTTTTTGGGTCTGGGAACACTCAAAAATTTTTCATATAAATTAATAGTAATTGCTTCTTGGCTTCTCGCCATTTTGGCTTTGGGAAAGTTTCGTAGGAACCCTCCATTTTTGGGTAGTGGGGTAAACCTGTATATCTTCTTAAATCGCCAGGAAGGGAGTTTTAAGAAGGAGTTTATAGAGGAGTCTGGAGGAGGCTCCTCGGTTTTGCTCCCCTAACAATGCATCTTGGCCATTTGGCCAATAAACAACTGCTCATTCCCTTCCACGAGGTGTGGTACCCCAGGGCACATCAGTGCGGTACTTAACCAGTTCACTACAGATGGGCAGCTAAAGGGGTCCAGTCTTTGGGCCCCAACAGCGCTGAGGCGAGCCCCCTCCTCATTCATCCTGTGTCCCTGTCTGACGACAAAGCCCCAGGTGCGAGGCGGCAGGGCCATGACCTTCCGACCCGCTGCCACATCCCCGGGACTGGAGCCCTGGCCCGGGGGCTCGGACTCTCCCTATTCTGGCCTGGCCAGTGTCCCTCCGGCCCTCCTGCGCCCGGCTGACCGCCCCGCCCTGGCCTCTTCCCGGAACCTGCTCGGGACCGCAGCCGTGACCTCACGTCCGGGCCTTCTGGGAATTCTCGGCAGCACTTTTTCGTCAGAAACCAGATGGGGAGGAGGAGAGGGAAGGGGAAGGGGTGCGGAGCTTTGGGGAAGAAAGGAGGGAACCGCAGAGCCAGCTTCCTTCCGACCGGGCTAAGGGGCGGGGGCTGCCAGCGGCCGAGTCCCTTCCCGGCCGGAGCAGGCGCCCCCTCTCCGCGACGCGGACCGCTCTGCGGGCGCCCCTTTCCAGGTGCCCCGCCCACATTCCCCCGGAGCACGCCCCTTCCCCGGTGCCCCCTCCCCCGGACCCAGACAAAGCCCCAACACCTCTCCAGGTGTCTTCGGAAGTTAGTGGGGCGTCGTCTAACGCGGCAGCTTGGCCGCACAGGTGTGGAACAGATGCCAATATGGAGAAAACAGGGCTGGGGCTGAGGTACTGACTGGCAGGTACTCACAGTACGGTGGGCGAGAGAGGCACAAAACCAAAGATTAGAGCCTGGTTTTCCAAGATGTAAAACTGTGTAAGATTGAGAGGTCAAAGGACAGTTTGGATGGCCTTGCTTCCTTCAACAGTAGCCTCAGAGCTGAGTCTTCCTCCATAAAAAGCATTAGAAAGTGTATTTGACAACTGTGGTGGTAAAAAAAACCAAAATGTTATATATTAAGACATTTTCTTCTATCTGAAAGTTTTTTTCCTTCTGCTTTTAAAAGAAATTCAAATATTTTCATGGGTCCCAAAAAATATGTTGGACAGGAAGGCCCCATGCCCCAGGAAAGTACAATTTTCATGGGGGAGTGGATCCACAGAAGCTGTAAACACAGGGAGCAGCTGTACAAGAAGGATCTTGAATGACCAAAGTCATGTGGATTTTGGGGTTGGTGGGGAGCCCTGCAGGGATGGACTGGAGGAGGCCCTGGAGGAGGGAGGCCATTGGGATATGACACTGGAACTCTCAGAGCAACCATGGGGCTGGAAGGGGCAGGAAAAGGGAAGAGAGATTTGAGAAGCCAAAGTAGATTGATGGGGGGCGGGGGAGGGGTGCCAGGAAGAAGCCCTGGTTGAGTCTCTGGCTTGTCCTTCTGCCAATATCCGTAATGGAAGAGAAGGAAACGAGAAGAAACTGTACAAGCTTCAGGACTTTGGGAAGATCAAATAGAAGGTCTTACACCAATAACAAAGCAGGGAGAATTTGCATACCTTAACAGGCAAATGGGGGGCTTCAGGGCCACCTCAGCCCAGATCTCTGCAAAGGTTCCTAATAGGCATTCCAACCCCCTTTCTGCTACCTGAGGCACCTCTCCAAAGGTCCATCCCATTAGTCCACTTTACTACTCCCCAAGGCCAGTCTAGAGGACAAAACCCCAGTGCTCACCTGGGCATTTCCAGTGTTCAGAATGAGAAAAAGTAGACTGCATTTTCAACACCCCATACAGTAGAACACTGTTTCAGAATGTCATTTGGTTACACGTCTCTCAATTCCCAAAGCCCTCCCCCTCTACTTGTACCCTCACACCCCCAGCCAAAAAAAGCAAGGGCAACTATACCTGACTCCCATCTTCCATGGAAATACTGCACTTCCTCCAGAGCAGACCAGGCTGAAATTGAGGGCTGGTGCAGGAAATACACTTACAGGGTGGAGAGTTGGGCCTGAATGACCCCTTGAAAGACCAGCCTTCATTTATTCACTCTAAAACATGATTGAACACCAACTGAGTGCTTCTGCATCACTCCAGCACTGGGGCTGTAACAACAAACCAATGAGAAGTAGTGTATCATGGAGATGATACCAGTGGGGGAACACTTGGTGTGGAGACGGCACTTTCCAAAGATGGCTGCATGTTCTTCTAGAACCTCTTCCTCATCAAAAGGTGGTGTCCAATACCCCTTTCATTCAATCTAGGCAGATTTGCGACTCACTTGTAGCCAACAGAATGCAGCAGAAGTGATTTTATGTGTGACTTCTGAGGCCAGGTCATAAAGGTGATGTGGCTTCTGCCTGAGTTGGGACAAGTAAGTGCCTTTGGAGAGTTGAGATGAGATGTAGAAAGTCCAGTCCCCTGAGACTGCCATGTGCAGGGAAGCCCAGGCCACACGGAGAGGCCATGCGTATGTGTTCTGGCTGACATCCCAGCCAGCATCAACTGCCAGACATGTGAGTGAGTCTTCAGGCGTTTCCAGACCCTAATGCTGAATTAGGAGCCCAGCCTTGGAGTCTTCCCAGCTGAGGCCCCACACATCATGGCACAGAGACAAGCCATTCCCACTGTGTTCTGTCCAAATTCCTGACCCACCGAACTCATGAACATCATGAAGTGGTCATTGTTTAAATCACTGTTTGAGGTGATTTGCTGTGCAGGAATAGTATCAGAACACTGAAAATAAGCAAGCAAATACTGAGCAGGATAATTTCATATTGTAATAGGTACTCAGGAAAACAGCCTGGTAACTTACAGCCCTGTTCCACCAGGCATGGGAAGAGGCAGGGAAAGGGTGGGTCAGAAAAGGCCCTTCTGAAGGAGTTGAGGAGCCCAGCCACTAAAGATCATAGGACACATGAGGGGCAAACCGGAATCACCTTGGTGTGTTCTGTGAAGATGGCAGTCCCACGGGGATGTGGGCGAGTAAGTGAGGAGGCAACAATGAATCGTGCAAGTAAGGCCGAGGCCGAACAGATTTTCGACTGAACGAGTGGGGAAGCTAGCAGAGGGCATCACACAGAAGACTGGCCTGGTAGATGTCTGTAAAGGCGGCCAGTCGGATGGCAGACTGTGGGGACAGTAAGGGTCAGGCGAGGGGGACCACCGGGAGGTCGTCCTCCTCTCAGGGAAGGCGGACGGAGGGTGGCCGGAGACCCAGGGGCGGCTGGGAAGACAGGTCTGGCGGGTGAACTTGGGACACGCGAGCAGGCGGAGGGCCAGGAGGGAAGGGCGCCCTGCCGGGGTCTGCCCGGGCGTGCCGCGACATGGGTGACGCGAAGACACCACCCCCGGGAGTCCGGGCCAAGCAGGTCCGTCCAGAGCTGCGTCACGGGCATTTCCGGGAACCCGAGACTTGACGTCAGCATCCTGGGCTACGGCGGACGGCCGCCTCCAGGGCTCCGGGGCGGGGTCTGGGCGGTGCGCGCTCCGCCTCAGGCCCCGCCCCGCCAGTCCCCCGGCGTGGGGGAGGCGGGGCCTCGGCAAGGGCGGCAGGTGGGGCTGCGGCTGTGCAGGGTCGACCCAGACCCCGCCCAAGGCCGCTGCTGTCCGGGGCCCGCCGCCGCCCGCGCACCAGCCACCGTCGCGGACCACTTCCCGCCCTGTGCCGCCCTCTCGCGCGCTACCAATCGGTTCCTCGGTGGTTTAGGTCACCTCCGCACAGGGATGCCCTCCCCGAACACCCAAGCGAAGGTAACTGCCTGGTTTTTATATCCTTCGTAGTATCGCCCTCCTCTAAAATGATCTTACCTGCTTGTGATCTGCGGTCCTCCCTCTTTAAACCTAAGTTCATGAGGTCAGGGGCAAATTCCGCCTTGTTCATCTCTATTCTCAGCACACTGAGCGGAACCTGGCACGCATAGGTGCTCTATAAATGTTAGTTGGATGCATGGGTGAACTCAGTCATTTATTTGCCGTTTGTGGAGCGCTTTCTAGGCACTTTGATAAGCACCAGAGACACTGAGAAGAACAAGACAGGGACTCCACCTGCAGGTGACAAAGAAATATATTAAGCTGGCAACTAAAATACCGTGAGTACCATGAGTGAACGTCTTTGAGTTCCAGGTGCTAGGCCTGGTTCCAAGCACTACACACATCATTCATGTAATCTTCACAATAGGTACCATAATCGTCCCACTTTGTAGATGACACCACTAAGAACAGTCATGCTATAAACTCCAGGGCCCTGTAATCAAGTGAGATCCGGGGCAAGGATGTGGCCTGGGGTCCAGTGAGAGGAGGGTATTCTGTGCAGGTGTGTAGATTTGGTATCTTAATTGCTTACACGGGGATGGGCCCCTTCTAGGTCATCGCTCTGCTGCCCCAGGGGAGCCCACCCATATGAGCACGCTGGCAGTGAGGTCGGGTGGGGGAGGAGTGCAGAGGGCTGTCCTATGCAGGTGGTAGGCTAGGAGCCCACGTGTTCAACTGAAGCAAGTGTGAGCAAGTTCCCATATATCCCTGGAGGGCCCCATGTGGAGGGAGCTGCTAAAGCCCCTTCCTATGGAGGGGTATCCAGGTCCAGGAACTGAAATCCACTCCCACCTTGGGTTTCTACTTGTGCTCTTTCCTCTACCTGGCATGCACCCCCTTGATTCTCATGTCACTGGCTCTTTTTGTTTAGATCTCAGGTGAGATTTTTTTTTGGAGAGGTCCACCTTTAGCCAAATTCTCCAAGGCACTCAGCTATCATTGTCACATCACCATATTTGGGGACTCCTACCCCAGAGTGGAAGAGTGGCCTATCAGATGCATCGCCCTTATTCTGATATTTTGTATTTATTCATGGACTAAGTTCTCTGTGTCCTCATTCTAGGAAGTCAGTTCCCTGAGGGCATGACCCCTTTAGGCCTCATGTCTGTGTCCCTGCTGCTGAGAGCAGGCCTGACATGCAGCAGGCACTGAATGCCTTTTGAAACAGTGGAAAGGGCCCTTGCCCAAATCATCGGATCTCTGCATTCCCCTCCCAGGAACCCCTGTTCTGGGTATTAGGCCCAGGTGGGTGGCTTTGGTACCTAAATTGCCCCTGGCCTGAGCAGGGGAATGTTGTCTACATCTTGGCCACCAGGATTCTCCTGGCATGAGGTCCTCCATCCTTCCCAGTCCTGACTAGGCTACTCTCCCACTCTGGAGCAGGATCCTTGTCATATTCCACTCCAGGGTGAGGCCCAAGGACCTCCAGAGGTAGAGGGGTAGCAGTGCATGTGATGGGGAACAAGCAGCACAGGGGGTGTGCAGGGGCTTTCTGGTTTCCAGCTAAGGTGGCAGAAGAAGGGTTGGTTTTTCAGAGCCTTCCAACACTGCTATTGCCAGGAAAATGGGCATCTAAAGCTGTGGCTTTTCCCCGCAGTGGGAACCCAGACCTGGAAGAGATCAGGTAGTCAGGCAGACACACACAGAAGACAGAACAAAATTTGTGTTTATTCAGATGGTATCCTGCCCATTTGGGGTGCAGAGTGACGGACAGTGGGTAGAGAGGCAGGCTCTTTGGCTTGTAGGGATGTGGCTGATTGCCAGCGCTTTCCATGTAACTTTTGAGCTTCTGGGATGACCCGCTAAATGATGGAGATGGTGATGAAGGGGCCCTGAGACCAATCCCAAACACCCCAGCCCCATGTCCAGTTGGCCCTGTCCTCTCCAGGAATTAGGGAGTGATGGCTGAGGACGTTTTGACTCTAATAAAAGAAAGGCAGGCTGAGGGAGAAGTGTTATTCAGGGGCCCTGCCCCAGGCAGTGGCATACAGATTCACATGTGCCTGTATGTGGGCTAGGCCTGTTGAGCAGGTGTCTCCACATGACATCCTCCACAAGCAGCCACGAGCCCCCTTCCTACTCCCATGCCCATGTGACAGGGGGCCTCGTCCCAGCCTTTTTGCCCCTTGTTGCAAAAACCAGGCCTACTGATGGAACTGAGGGAAAGGAACCTGCCCACAAGTCTCAGAAGATGCCCTTTCTTCTTGGTCCTGCCCTCTGTGTGCAGGAGGTGGGTACCTGCCTCAGTCTTGGGGCCTTGGAGAGAGGCACGCCAGTGTGACAGATGGGAGGCTGTGCTGGAAGGCAGAGGGGCTCACTGGGCTGCTGACTGAGAGTGGCCACCGGGCACACATGCCACCCCAGCCGCTGCCTGGGCCCCTTTGAGCCCCGCTGGACTGTGCAGGAACTGCCGGAGCAAGGGGGAGGCATGGAGCCCAAGGTGGGGGCCTGGGCCCCTGGGCAGCTCTGCTCCCTCAGTGACCTCAGAGCAGGATGCCATTACTGTGCTGCTCGCACACTGGCCCACCTCCTCGTCCTGCTCTGTCAAGGTCCTTGTCTGCAGCTCCAGAGTGCTCCTCTGCCGCCCCGTGGGCAGGGCGCCGGCTGAGGCTGGGGCGGGCTCCGGCTGTCTAGAGCACTGGGTGGCCTTCTTCCCAGCCTTGTCCTGGACACCCTTCTGGTAGATCAGTGCCTGGCTCACATCCTGGGCCAGGTGTGTACTTTTTGCTGAGATATTGGGGCTGACCCTGGGGCTGGGAGCCTCTAGAAGCTTCCTTGGGGCTGACTGGATGGAGATGAAGGTTGGGGAGGAGGGTGACTCTGCTGGGAGGCAGACCTGAGGGAAGGTTGGCTTTTCTCTTAATGTCCCTAGCCTCCTAGTGGAAGGGGTGGTGGAAGCTGCTTGACCTCTGAACTCTGTGTGGCTTCTGACCTTCGCTTGGCTCTGGACTTCAGTATAGCATGTAACCCCAGTTTGGCTCTTGACTGTGGTTTGACCCCTGACCTCCTGGCCTGAGCAATTGGGCCTGGCTCTACTGCTGTCCATGACACTGACCTTGCAGGAACTGTGGTCCTTTATAGGTCCTTGCGAATGGCTCCTGGTGCTAACCTCTGGCTGCAGGCTGGACATGGAGCTGAGGGCCTTGTGCACAGCCTCCTCAATGTCCAGCAGCCTGGCCAGGGTCTGTTCCTTCAGCCGGGCCACCTCCGTGCTAACCTTTGTCAGCTCCCCAAAGGCCTGCTCCACCGAGGGTTCGGGCTTGCTGGGGGCAGCAGTAGGCTGAGGGGTCACTCCCAGCTGGGGCATAGCCTCAAAGAGCCTCCGCAGCGCCCCTACGTCCACACTGCTTGCAGCCTCCTTCTCTGGGGTTTGCCCCTGGCTCAGGAGGCCCTGGAGCCCTTGCTGGCATCCCTCAGGGGAACCTTGCTGGGAAACTTCTGTGGGCTTGTCTCCAGGGGGGCTTCTCTGCTGTGGTGAGGTGGGGTCACTGCTGAGACCCGAGAGCGTGGGAGGCTTAGGGCTCTGGGCCCTTCTGCCTGCAGGTTGACTCTTGCTGCACTCAGGGCCACCTTGGGGGCTGGGCTGGCTCTGTCCCCCAGGATGCCCAGCCAGAGATATGTGTCCCAGGTCTGGAATGGTGGGGACCTTGGCCGGCCGAGGAATGACTGCATCTGTCTCACCTTGTGTGTACTCTCCTTGCCTCACCTTGGAGGAGTTGAGAGATGGAGCTGAGGGCCTGGGCAGCCTCTGAGGAGGGGGGATCTGGCTTAGATGTGCAGGTTTGGGGGGCAGCTGAGGCTTCTTCCTTGAGGGAAGGGTGGGCTCCAGTTTCAGGGTCTTTGTCTGTGATTCCTCAGGGGTTCTCTGGTCAGCAGGGCTGCTGTGGGAATGGAGAAGGGGGTCCTGCAGGGGCTCGGAGACCTGCCTGATGGTGTCTTCAGCACGGCAGGCTTGGGCTGGGAAGTCAGGTCCTGTCACAGCAGCTGGGAGAGGAGGAGGAGGAGGAACAGAGGCATTATGGGAGTGCCGGCAGGCACCTGCAGCCTGAGGCCCAGAGGCCAGAGTCTGGTGGACTAGCAGGGCGGGCTTCAGTGTGGTCTCGGTGGCTTGGAGGCCCCGTGGTCTGACTCCTGCTGTCACCTGCTCTGGACCCCCAGGCTCCTCCCAGCCAGGCTGGAGACCCTGGCCTGGAACTTCCTGGAGTGGGCTTGGAGCCTGGACTGAGACGGTAGTCTCCCTGCCCCTTGGTGAGCGTCCCCCCTCAGAAGGCTGGATAGCCCTAGGTGGGTCAAAGGTCCTCACGGGGTGAGCAGTGTAGATGCCATCCTGAATGGTCACCCACCCCCCAGGTAGTCCTCCAGACAGTGCTTTTTGTTCCCCACTGACCTTTCTGGGGGCTGCTGGGATCTTGGGGTCACCTCCAGCTATAGGGCCAGTGTTGCTCTGGGCAGCCACAGCAGCCTTGATGGGTGCTTGCAGACGACCCTCCTGGAAGGGCATGGAAGTGGCTCCTGGGCTGGGACCCTGCCAGTGCTTTTTCAGCACCTGCTGGTTCAGGCTTTGGGCTTCAGCTGTTGCCATCTGCAGACTCTGCTTGGTGACCCCAAGGTCTGGGGCCCTGGGCCCGGGGAGTAGAGTCGTTGTTCCTGACTTTTGCAAAGCTGCCATCCCTTTCTGCCCAGGGCAACTGTCTTCCTTAGTTAGAGAGACTGCCTTTCCAATGGCCTGCATGGGGGAAGGGGTAGCTCCCGGGCCTCTCAGATGCCCCATCCCCATGCTGGGGTCCAGGGGGGGAACATGGATGATGCTCTCAGTTGGAGGCAACTTCTGGGCCCCTTCGCTGGCTGGCACTGGACTTGGGTCAGACGGAGGCTCCCACCGCAGACTGTGCAGGCCACTCAGGTCTCCTTTGTCTATGCAGCTGGCCAGCAGCTGCACACTACTCCTCTCAGGGGCCCTGCCAGCTGGCCGGGGCTGCAAGGAGTAGGCGGTCAGTGCAACCATGCCCTGCTCTGTCTCCTGCATCACCAGCCCAGTCCTTGCCATGGAAGTCCCCAGGCCACAAGCCAGCAACTGCTGGAACTCGGGATCCATGTCCTCAACATTCCCACTGCTGCTGGGAGCTGGCAGCCTCAGTGGCTTGAGCCGGAGGTGGCCTGCTGGGTCCTCCTGAACCAGCAACCCCTGCTGGTCCACGTCTGGCCGGCGCAACACTTGGCGGACAATCCGGGGAAGTTCACCAGACACCAGCTCCTCCTTCTGTATGCAGGGCGCCCCCTGCCCTGGACCTGGGAGCACATACTTGGCAAGGCACAGCTCCCCAGGCCCTCGGGCCTCCATGAGGATGCCTCCATGGTGCAGGATGCCAGGTGTGGCATGCAGAGTCCACAGGGTCCCCTCGGCTGCAGTCTCCGGCTTCTCCCGCACCCCTTTGCTGGAGGTCCCCATGGGCTGTTCTTCCTGGAGGTTGCCCCCTCGGATGCTTTCAGCTGCCAGGGAGCCCATGGGACAATTCTCAAAGAGCCAGGTGAACTTGTGCACAGAGCCCGCAGAGATGGGCTCAGGGATTTCCCTGGACCCTGGCCCTTCCGTCTTGCTTGCCTCCAGGGCTTGGAAAACCTCTTTTTGACGAGACACCTGCCCAGAAGGGATCTCCACTCTGCTGCAGTGTCGTACAGGCCCTCTTCCACAGGGCTGGCATGGGGCCCACAGAGGCTCAGTCTCAAAGACTCGTCCATCAGTCTGTCTTTCCCCAGCCTGTATCTGGCTAACCTGCAGGTGCTGTTCCCTGGAGCCTTCTGGCCTGTCCAGGGCTTGGGGTGTGAACATCCAGGTGCAGGACCGTGCCTTGGCCTTAGTTGTGGGATCTGTGACCTCTGAGCCCTGCTTTCCCACCAACTTGCTCATTGGGCATGTCTCAAACAACCACCGGATTGTCTGCACATCACCCTTCAGAGGTGCCTCAGGCTGGGGGCCTGCCTGACCCTTTCCCTCTTCTTCCTGCCTTTCCTGCTGCTCCCGCTGGTGGATTACCTCCAGGGGCTGGGTCTCAAAGAGCCACCGGGCAGTGCCCACGTCCCCAGCCACCATTTCCTGCCGGGTGATGCCCCGCACCACATCGACGGTACTGGTGCTTCGGCTCAGTTTGTCTAGGGGCTGTGTCTCAAACATCCATCTGTAGCCCTGCACATCACCTCCAACTACCTGCTCCCTGCTGACAGAAGTCAGGGCATGGAGGTGGCCTTTGCTATCCTGCATGGCATACACTGGGGACCCCACATCCTGGGACTGCCCCACAGAATCAGTGCCTTCCACTCTGCTCACATTCATGTGAGCCAGAACCTCACCCTGCCCAATGCTGTCCAGAGGAAGGGTCTCAAAAAGGCTCTTGAAGGACTTCACATCACCCTTCACCCCCTCCCCCTGGGGGGCACTCTGGGAGCTGGCCAGTGCTGAGGAGCCATCACTGGATGGATGCTCGTGCACGAGCCCCAAGTTCTCCCGGGTACCCACACATTGCAGGTGACCCACTTGGACCTCATCTCTGTGGGTGTCCAGGGGCTTCGTCTCAAAGAGCCACAGGGTAGAGCGGACATTGCCAGGGACTACTTCCTCTTTGGGTGGGGCCTCCTCCCCTGCCTCCTCCTCCCCCTTTAGAGTGTCTAGCGCTCGGGTCTCAAACAGATGCCGCTGCTGCTGGACATCCGGACCAGGAGGGATAAGGTCTGGGGAAGGCTGGAAGTCCTTCTCGTCCACCACAGTCTCCCGGATGGCATCCAGTGGCTGTGTCTCAAAGATCCAGCGGGTTGCACTGACATCTGGCCGGGCCCCCTCCTCCAGGGAGATCCCCCGGATCACCCGCACCCGGCTGGGGTCCTGGTTGATGGCATCCAGTGGTTGGGTCTCGAAGAGCCAGCGGGCGGTCCTCACTGCATGGCTTTGGATCTCCTCCCGGCACGCAGCCCTGACCTCATGCATGGCACCCTCTGCATCCTGGATGGCACAGAGCGGCTCCGTCTGGAACAGTTTCACTGTCTTCTTCACATCACCCTTCAGCTCCTGGATCTCTGAGCGCAACTCCAAGGGGCTCTGCTCTTGGAGGGAGGGGCGAGAGCCTAGGCGGTCCAGTGGCTGGGTCTCAAAGAGCATCCTGGCACCCTGGACGTCCCCACTGGCCTCAGGCCCCCTCACGGTAGCCTCCAGAGCCTCCTGGCCCGTCAGCTCATCCAGCGGCTTTGTCTCAAACAGCCAGCGGGTGGCACGGACGTCCCCCCTGTGTGGCTGTGGTCCAGCTGGCTCCTGGCCCGTGCTGTGGACAAAGGTGCCTTCCTCAAACTTGTGGGAGGTACCCTGGACATCACCGCCAGGCACAGGCTCCTTGGCAAATGGCCTCTCATGGTCCCCAATGGCATCCAGCCGCCAGTTCTCAAAGATCCAGCGCAGGCACTGGACGTCACCCTCGGTGGGCTCCTCTGAACCCAGAACCTCAGCCAGGTCTTCAGCCACGGCCTCAGCCAGATTCCTGCGGAGCTCGGGGTGGATGTGCCTGTAGAGGCGGCGGAGCTCGCTTGCTTGCCGCTGCTGGTGGAACTTGGAGAAGCACTCCTTGGGTGGTGGCAGGGGCAGGTCCTCCGGGGCCAGGGGTGGAGGGAGGGGCAGGTCCTGTGTAGTCGCCATCCGGATGGTTGGTGTGGGGGCCACCTGCATCTGGGCCTCAGCCATCCTCTGGGAGGAAGGGGTAGAGGTGAGGACAGGGCTGGACCTTTGGTGGGAAGGAGAAGGGGTGGGGACAGAGTGGCCCTGCGGGGACATGTGCTGAGAAACCCCCACCCCCCTGCAGACCTCATCTGGGTCACACTGTGCCACTGCTTGGCTGGTGTGTGAGCCTTAAGCCTAGGGCACAAGGAGCCATCCATTGGCTTCCCCAGAATCACCTGGTTGCTAGGAAGCAAACAGGGCACTGTGGCCCTGCAAATGACCTTCAGCTTCTTGAGGGGTGCCCGGACCACCAGAGGACAAACCGGACATGCCTCAGCTTCCTTTACCAAAATCAGTTTTCCCTGGTGAACTCCCAGGTCAGTGGCCTGGGGATTCCTGACGTAAGGGGTCCCAGCCAGGGAGAGGAGGGTCCCTCAATCGGTGATTACTTCCCACGGAGAAGAAATTTCCTTTCATGACACTAGAGGGCGTGTCTGCCTTGGTCCCTGGGAGTCCTGCCCGACCCTTATCTCTGGCTATCAGCTCATTCCAGGCCTTTTCCAGGCCCAGGGGTCATAGTAGGGTCAGTAGCCCCTGCTAGAGCAGAAGCAGTTTCCTGGTTAGGCAGCGCCAGATTCTGAGTCCCAGGAAGGAGTTTTCTGAGCCTCATCCCAAGATGCTGAAGGTCTGAGCTGGGGCATCTCAAGGGTCTTCCAGCCCAACCACTCATAATTAAAGATGAGGAAACTGAGGCATGGAACAAGTCAGATCTTGGTATGTGAGTGGTAGGCAGTGCTGGCTGGGGTTCCTAGAGCCTCTTTGGAGCCTGGCTACTGGAAATAAGAGGGCAGGGGCATGGGCTTTCTTACTGGCTGTGATGTCCCTCTAGGACAGTGTGAGGGGTACACCCCAGGGAGGGAAGGCAGGGGGCCAGGGGCCTTCTTGCAAAGAAAGCCCTGCCCTGTCATGGATGCTTCCCCAACTGTGTGCAAGCACACAGGTCTCCAATACCCCCTCTCTCCTCTTCTTTTTGGTCAGCTTCCACTGGGGTGCTGTGGACCCCCAGCTCGCCCCCCCCACCCCCACCTCGTGGCCTCCCACCCATCAAGCCCTCCTCTGGTCTCTGTCCTCTGTGTGTCTTATCAGTCTTGTGACAGGTGTACTAACAGTGTGCAGAGGCCAGTGGGGAAAGAATGAGAAACATGCCCCACCCCCCGCCCTCTGCTCTACTCCACACTCAGTACTAAATATAGCCAAGGTCCTGGCCGCAGCACAGCAGCCTGGGCTCGGCCAGAGGGCCCCTCTGAGCAAGTACTGAGCCCCTTGACTGCAGGATGACTGAGGCTGGGGCCTGGGACCCTCTCCTGGCCAAAGGGGCCTGGCGTGGGGGATGTGCAGGGATGCTGGCAGCAGGTGGGGGGGCGGGACTTCCTCCTTGTGGCTCCCTCAAGAAGGGAAGCCGAGACATGCTTGTCCCCCCCACACCCCCAGCATGTCCATGGAGACACCAGAGCCTGAGGTGTGTGGACCCCGGAGTCCTGCTGCACGCTCTGGGTGTTCCCTTTCGTCTCTGAGCTCTGAGGAGGACCACGCCAGAGGCACACTGTGCCTGTCCCCACCTCCTCCCTGTCCTGTCACCACCAGTGTGACCTAATGGCATATAGGCCACCAGCACCACCCCACCATAATCCCAGGAATCTCTAGAATCCTTGCTATGGTCCCAAATTATTAGAATCACAGAGTTCAGGGATGTCAGGCCCAAGGACCCCCAGAGGTCACTGAACCTGACTTCCTCGTTGTTCAGGGTGGGGAACCGTCCCACCGAGTGCAGAGGAGCTGTTCCAGGAGGCTCCGTAAAGCAGTAGCAGGGCCTTGACCCCTTGAAGCAGATTTCCTGGTCCCTGGCCTTCCCACCCCTGAGACCCACGAGGCTTGTGTTTTTAGAAGGCAGGGACAGGGTGAGCATTCAGAACCGGAACCAGACCTGGGGTGGGGCCTTAGCTCCGAGAAGTGTGCCGGAGCTTAGCCTCCTGGGACTGGGCCAGCTCCTCTGGGTCAGGTGGCCCCACTTTGCCCCCAGGTCTGTTCCTCCTTTGCCCAGCTCCCCCCAGGTCTCCCCACCTCGTGCCCCCAGATCTGCTCCGAGGGCTTTCCCACTGGGTAGGGTCTGCATCCCACCCCAGGTCCCAGGCCACGCCCTGTGGGGAGCTGCTGCAGGCCCGCCCTGGGGAGATATTTCTGGGGCCAGATATGCCCAGACTCTCACCCACAGCAGCTGGGCATGGGGCTTGTCTAGCAATGCAGGTCTGGCCTACTTACCACCCCCGACCCCTGTCCTTCTGACTGTCTCTCTTCCCTCCACACTCTGGGTTTGCCTGGAGCTTCACTGGGCAGAGGTCCTGAAGGCTGGGGAGCTCCATGCCTGTACTTTAAAAGCTGCAACTCCAGGCCACCTCCTCTGGAAAGCCTCTCTGGTTTGTGCCAGACTGGTAGGAGCCTGTTTCCTCTGTGGGCCTCAGGCCTCTGGCGGCCACTCTGAGAGCACCCATGGGGCTCGCACCAACTCTCCCTGAGCTTCCTCAGGAAATCTCTCTATCAGAGATCCCTCCACTTACCTACAACCAGTTGTGTGCATGGCCCCTCAGCCTCCTGCCTCCTCCTGGAGCTGCCCTGATACATGTCACCCTGAGAGCCATCCCGGAGTGTCCGAGGGGACTCTGGACAGCCAGCTGTCACATGGAAGGAAGAAGGAGCAGGCCACTCACCTGAGGGACCACTTGGCTGACAGGTGCTTGGGGTCTGTGACAGGTGCGGCCCAAGGCCCTGCTGTTTCTCTCGAGCTTCTTAGTTGGGGCTGGTCGTGCTCTGCTGGCTTCTTCTCCCTGCCTTGGCTCCGGGTCTCTGTCCCCTGCCAGCCCAGCAGCTGCCTTTATCTTGCTGGCCTGGGAGTGGGCTGGGGTGGGGGTGGGTAGGAGAGGCTAAGTTCAGAGTATGAAGTGCTTCAGTTATTTTTAGGGCTTGTGGGTCACTTCCATCCTGGGGACTTGGTTACAAATCCTTTCTGCCCGGACGAGAGGAGGGAGGTAGACCTTCATTCATCAGAGTCTGACCTGTGGATTGGGGTCAGTGACTCAGCCAGGAGGGGTGGGGTGCAGGTGTCCCAGACAATCTGGGGGGAATGAATAAGGAGGGGCGCCTGTCCCCTAACCCTGGGAGCCCCACCTCCCTGCTCTAGATTGGCGTCCAATGGCCCTGATGTGCATGCAACCACTTCTGGGGGTCGGGGGCCCCTGCAGGCAGGCTCCCCTCTCTGACAGTGGTCCCTCCACACTGAAGATTCCCTTCATATTCCTCTCTCTGCTCACCCGCAGTACTGGCTACATGCTGAGAGGTTGGGTTGGGGAAAGACGTTTGGGGTCCCAGGCCTCAACTTCTTACCAGGTCCCTGATTTTACAGCTCAGTAGCCTGTAATGCTGCTGTAGGTTTCAAGCAGATTATCTGGGCCCCTGTTCACTTCGGGCCCTTCCTTCTGACTCAGGGCCCAGCCATTCTGGAATGGAGGAGGGGAGGAGTGCCACGTGGGAGCTGACTGTGGGGTTATTTCTGACCCTGGAGTCATCAGCTTCCGGTCACAGAGTGCATCTGCCCCTCCTTTGCTGCCCAGAGCCCAAGGGGCTTGGCAGGCTTGAGACCCTGGCATTTAGGTTAGGAAGAGGCCAACATGGCAGAGTGGGGTAGGGGGTTGTGTTGGGGACCATCCAGAGTGCACAAGAGGTGCCATGTTGCCCAGGCTCTGTGAGTAAGGCTGAGCAGGTGCTCTCTACTACCTGGAAGATCAGGGGCTTCCTCCTGGCCTCCTTAATGCCCTTCAATGGCAGGGAGTAATGCTGGGCCCTGCTCACTTTTCCACTGAGTCAGTCTGAGTCATGGGTGGCTGGGGAGGGGAGGGCCATGGGAAACCCCTCATCCCTGCTCCTTCTGCCTCCCCCTCCTGTGGCTGCCCCTCTGCCTGCTTCCTGGCCCCTGGTTAGGAGGAGGGCTGTGCCTGTCCCCTTAGACCAGGGAAAGGGCACCTTAGGTATCCTGGGCTCTCCTGGAGGAGCCTTCTCACTGGGGATCCCAAGAGCATCTACCTTCTAGGTGGATTTGAGGATTTAATGAATTGACTCCTGAGAGGGTCTCGTGCGAGTGCTGAGCACATAGCGTGAGCTGTAGAAGTACCTGCTCTTATCACACATGGAAGAAAAGGAAGACATAGGGGGAGCTGCTTTGGTCTCCACCTCCAGTATGATAGCTCATTGGTAGAAGTTCCTTAGGCCTCAATATTAAGAAAGCAGCTTTTCCAGGCCACTTGATTTATTTTTATCTAATATGACTGTGCTGAATACAGTCTCCACTAGCCACATATGACTATTTAGGTTTAAATAGATTAAAATTTTTTAAATTAAAAATTCTGTTTATCCATCACACTGGCCACATTTAGGTACTCCATAGAAACATGTGGTATCTGTCATAATGGACGTATAAAACATTTCCATCATTGTGGAGCATTCTAACTATTAGAGACACTGACCATCTTATAACAGACAGTGTTTTCTTCTTTGCCTTGGCTGTTAGGAAGCTCCGAGCTAAATTTTTGGCCTCCCAGCAAGTAGACATTTGGGGCTGCATCCTGTGTAATGAGGGTTACCAACTATCCCTGTTGCCTGTCTCTGAGGGGTTTCCCAGAACAAGGGGCTTTCAGTTTTAAAACTGGGAAAGTTCTAAGAAAACCAGGACAAGTTGGTCACCCTATGTGTAATGCTCTAACAGTATCACATTACCAAGGTGTCAGTCACAAGGCCATTAGGGCAGTAAACCAGGCATTACCGTCAGAGTATCTCTGGGAAGACACTGTGCATCTATCTTTTTAAGCGCCGTCAAATCCTTTGGGAATTGCTGTGCCCGAGTGCCTTAGTTTGAGATTTTCCAAGAACAGAACCCATGAGAAGCATCAATTTACCTGGGAGGGAGGAAGGCACATTCTTGCCTGAGACTAGGAATAAACAGACACACTCAAGTTGAGGGGCTGTGTTGATTAACTGATCTTTGCCAAAAGGCAGATGGCAGAGGGGCCTTGGAGGTGGAGGTAGGGGGCATCCTTTTCCAGCCATCATAGTCCCTCTGGTGCCTGCTGCTTCTCACTTATGAGGGTGCCTTTCCCTGCCAGCCTGTCCCTCCCAGTGGAGCTCTGCCAAAGGTGGGGATTGCTGGAAGTTCATGCTAAGTCTGTGCAGAACAGGCACTCTGTAGCAGAGCCCAGAGTGAGTGAGTAGCTGGCAGCAGACTTCCTGGAAGTTTCAGGAGAGGCAAGATCCAGGAGTAAGAGATGGGCTCCCTGAGTCTGAATCCTCCTTGTGGTACTAGCTGTGTGACCTCAGCAAGTTCCACCTCTGTTCCCCAACTCCTTCATCTGTATATGATGGGGATAATAACTATGTACACTTCAGAGGGTTCCTGTGAGGAATGTATGTTTATGACACACACACATACAGATGCACGTATGTGCACACACAGCATGTACAGACACATGCACATATAGACATACATGCACACATATACATACAGATGCACATACAGACACATACACATACACACGCACACATACACAGATGCACTCATACAGACACAGTACAAATAGACACATGCACAGCACACATAGATGCACACACACAGATACACATACACAGTACATACCTATAGACACACATACAGACATGCATACATACACATACAGAGATACACATGCACACATACACAGATGCACACACATATACAGACATATACATAGTACATACAGACAGACACTACACATACAGACATGCATACATAGCACATTTGGACCCATGCTGGGCACATGTAAGCTCAACAAATGAGTAAGCCCAATACATTCTTGCCTGGATCCCTCACCGGCCCAGCTTCTCCAGGTCCCAGATCCCAGTGTCCTCTTTTTTCAAAGACCAGTGCCCTTCAAGGCACTGGCTGGCAGTCCTGGTTTCCCTCCAGCCAGGAGGTGGTGCCAAGGGACAGCATTGGGCAGGCCAGGCTGGCCTTATAAAATCATCTGAGCCCAGAGAAGGGATTTTCCACTCTGGGGTCAGCTCCAAGAGTGGGAAGATTTGAGGGGAGGTTCCCACGCTCCTGCCATAGGCATGTCATGGCTACTGTGTGAGAGGCACAGAGCGTGCTGTTTGGGAGTGTGGCATCTGGTGTCAGCCAGCCGGAATCAGATCACAAGCCTGCCTCTCCTATTTATATGCCCTGTCCGGGTCCTTCAGCTTGCTGTGCCCGAGTGCCTTAGTTTGAGATTTTCCAAGAACAGAACCCATGAGAAGCATCAATTTACCTGGGAGGGAGGAAGGCAGTGAGAGAGGGCAGCAGGTGGAAAGGGAGGGTGGGAGGAAAGCAGGTGGCTTCTGTGGACAGTTGGACCTGATCCTACCAGGACCCTCTGGGACCCTCACCTGGGCTGAGGAAGCAGGGCTATTCATCCACCCTTCCTCACCACCACTGGTCAGGGCTGTTCCTGGAAGCACTAACTCCCTGGTGCTTCTGGCCTGCCGCTCAGGCAGAGAGATGCAAAGGTTTGAGGTGGGAACCTGTGAGGTTGAGCAGGGACTGTGCATTGAGGCTGCAGGTGACCCCTGGGGAGGAGCCAGGGGACAGGGGGGCACTGCCACACTGCCCATCTGTGAGATGACCATGTGCCTATGTCACGGGGTTGCTTTAAAGATTTAGGCCAGTGCTGCCCAGTAGAAAAGTAATGCCAGCCACATGTCATTTCAAATGTAGTTGCCACATTAAAAAGAAAAAGAAAAAGATGAAATTAATTTTAATAATGTATTTGACTTAGATTTCCAAGATATATGTACATGAATAATAAAGATTATTATATATTTTATATTCTTTATTTTGAATGAGTTTTCAGAATCCACTTTGTGACTCTCCCTTCTATATAGACTTTATTATTTGGAGTGGTTTTAGGTTTGCAGCAAAATTGAACAGAAGGTACAGCATTCCCGTGTGCCCCCTGACCCATCCTCCACTGTCACCATCATGCACCAGATGGTGCATTTGTTACAATCAGTGACCCTACACTGACATGACCTCACCCAGAGTCCACAGTTTTCCTTAGGGTCACCCTTGGTGGTGCACATTCTGTGGGCTTTGGCAAATGTACAGTGACATGTATCCAGCATTACAAAATCAGTACAGAGTAGTTTCATGCTCTGGAAGTCCAGCTTATCAATCACTTGTGCTACAGATTGTGCCTTTGGTGTTGTATCTAAAAAGTCACTGTGCCCAAGATCAGCAAGGTTTTCTCCTATTATACTGTTTTATTGTTATAGGTCTGTGATCCATTTTGAGTTAATTTTTTGTAAAGGATATAAGGTGTGTGCTTCGTGTCATGTTTTTGCCTGTGGATGTCCAGTTGCTCCAGCACCATTTGTTGAAAAGACTGTTTTTGCTCCATTGTCAAACATCAGGGGCGGTATTTATGTTTTGCACGCTGTCTGCTTTCTACATCAGTGCCCATAGCCCATTAATCATACTTGTTTTAAATTGACAGTCTGATCGTTCTAGCATCCCAGTCTATATCTGGTTCTGAGGCTTCTGTAATCTCTTCAAACCGTGTATTTGGCCTTTGCATATGCCTTGTTCTTTTGTGAAGCCTTGACATGATGTGCTGGGTGACAGGAACCTGCTGTAAACAGGGCATTAGTGATGTGCTGATGAGGTGTTGGGTGGGAGTGGGGGCGCTTCCCGAGGTCCATGATGTGGCCTCAGTCCTTGGTGAGCCAGGGCCTCTGGACTGTAACCTTCACAGGTAATCCCAACCCTGCCCCTTCGCCCTAGCTGGGACCAGATGGCTGCAGGAGGCTGAAAGCTAGTGGGGTGGGGAGGGGGTTGGTGGTTGGGAGTGGGGAGGGGCTTCTCCGAATTTCAGTGTGCAAACCAGGTAGACCTTCAGGAGGTAAAACTCACAAAACCCCCGGGTCCCCTGGGGTTTGTAATTCTCTGCCTTGTCCACACCAAGCTGCCAGCAATCTCTCAGTTATGGTTCAGGTTTTCCCACGCAGGTATGGCTTCCTGCAGAGGTTTCTGCTCTGCTAAGCTGTGATTCTCAACTCTGGGGGCAGTGGTTTTACCACATGACCTCACTGCTCTGCCGGATCTAAGAAGAGTTGTTAATTTTTCAGTTTATTTAGCGTTTTTCTTGTCGTCATAATGGAGTGGTGACTTCCAAGCTCCTCACATGCTGAACGGGAAGCCAGAAGGTCAGAAGGTGCCACTGTTTATTTTGCACTTGTGCATCTCAACCTGGACACTGCATTTTTATTGGAAACTCTGGGTCTCTGTTTAGCTTTAATGACATATTTGGAAAGGTGGATGCCCATGTTGCCCAGACATGCTTAACATTTTCCAATAATCACACTGAGTACCCGTTTTAAGGTTTGAAAGAATGAAAATTAACTACCATTTAAAAATGCATTTCTTCAGTCATACCAGTCACATTTCAAGTGCTCAGTAGCTGCATGCGTCACTAGTGACAACTTCCAATAGCACAGATACAGGGGTTAATTCAAGCGGGGTGCCCAGGATGGCGCTGGGAGGGGCCCAGAGGTAGGGGGGCTGATGCTGGCCCGACAGTCAGGGACCCTGGGCCCCAGTATCAGCTCTGCCTCTGACAGCTGCTCCTGCTGTGCTTCATTTTTCTCTCTCTGAAATCTGTAGGACAACTGTCAATGGTATTTAAATGCCTCTCCAGGTCTAGAATGTTGCTGATAGGAGAGATTGAGTCCAAATTCCCATTTTACAGTTGAAGAAACTGAGGCCTGGCAAAGGAAAGCTATTTGGCCATGTTTAACAGCTGGAGGGAAGGGAAAGGTCTAACATTTGCTTTACTTTTCTTGGCTTAGAGTGTTTTTCCTGGATTTACCGATGTCCAAATCCCTCCTTCCCCTCCATTGATGCTGCTCCATGGCTCTGAACTCCTGCTACACAGTTGATCCTGTGCCATCCTCATGGAAGCCCATTTGACAGGTGACATGTTAAAGTGGCATAGGGAGTGAAAGGCGTCACAAGGGCCAGACCTGAGGCTTCCTGGCACCTAGGTCAGGGGGGTCTAGCCCCTGGGATATTTTGTGAGGAGGGATGTGATGGGGATGAGGCAGACCTGGGTCTCTAAGGACATGGCCATCAGCAAGATGCCCCAGCTTGCCTGGTGGGGAGAGCAGGAAGCTTGGGCTTGAGCTATTAGCAGCTCCTTGATGCACAGTCTGGGGGCCCAGAGCACTTGTGGCTAGGGATTGGGGGGCTGTTGGCACTCTCCTGGGGCAGGGGACCCTGCCCTTTACCTTGTTAGCATCCCCTCCCAGCCTCCCTGACACTTGCTGATGTCCCCCGCCCACCTACCCTGGGAGCCAGGCCTATGCTGGGTGACCCCTGGGACACACCAGCTTGTCAGCTGTGGACCCTATCTTGGAAGCTCACAGTCCAGTGGGAAACAACCTGGTGAGGACAGAGGTACCAGCTCAGATTTGGGGGGCCCAGGGAGAGGCAAACCCCATCTGGGGGCACCCTGGTAGTTCCGTGGAGGAGGAGCCTATGAACTGAGTCCCCCAAATGAGGAGAAACTTGATGGGGTAGGTGGGGGTGGTGGGTGTTACAGGCTAAATCCAGTCCCTCCAGGATTCATTTGTTGAAGCTTTAATCCCTGTGCCTTGGAACATGGCTGTGTCTGGAGATGGGGCCTTTAAAGAGGTGATTGAGGTATAATAGTCCATGAGGGTGGACCCTGGTTCAATAGGACTGGTGTCCTTGTGAGAAAAGGAAGAGACACTGGGGTCCCAGAGATGCCCAGAAGAAAGGCACATGAGCCCAGCGAGACGCCAGCTGTTGGCCAGCCAAAGAGGGGGCCTAGGAGGAGTCAGCCCACCATCACCTCCATCTGGGCCTCCAGGCCCCAGAACTGTGAGAAATTAACTTGTGCTGTTTAAGTGCCCAGGCTGTGCTGTTTGTCATGGCGCTCTGAGCTAAAATGAGTGGGAATGGCATTTAGGGAGAAGGCATGACCCAGGTGTAGGGAGGTGGGAGAACCCGACTGAGCCCAGGGTGGGCAGAACAGTGTCAGCACAGGAGCCCCAGAGGTCAGAGGTCAGGTTGCGTCCATTCCTGTGCCCCCAGCGCTCCTGTATGCCTGTTAGTGTGGCCGGGTCCCAGCAGGACAGAGTTGGTAGAATTCCAAAAATGCTCCAGGATTCTCATCCCTGGTGCCTCTGCCCTGAAGGGATTTTGCATGTGTGAGTCGAGCCCCAAGCCAGTTGATCTTAGATAAAGAGGTTATCTGGTGGGCCTGACACAGTCATGTGAGCCCTCTGTAAGTGGAAAGTTCTTTTCAGCTGGTGGCAGAATTGGAAGTCAGAGATTGGAGGCATGAGGGCACTTGACCCCATCACTGACCCAAAGAGGGAAGGACCACACCCCAGGCACTGGCGTCCCAAGTTGCTGAGAGGGGCCCTGGCTGACACTGGGGACCTCAGTCCTAGAACTTGGGGAGCTGAACAGTTTCCATCTGAATGAGCCTGGAGTTTTCTTCAGTTTCCTAATGGGGACTCAGCCTGACATCAGCCTTATGATGCCCTGAGCAGAGGACCCAGCCTCCCCATGTGTTAGCTATAGAACCTTGAGCTAATAAAGGGGTGTGCTGAAGCCGCTGCATTTGGTATTTTCCTGCAAGCAACAGAACACTAGCAGAATGGAGAGGGGGCAGGTGAGGCAGGTGGGAGGCCATGCCCGCCTCTTGCAGCAGTCTGCCCGTCAGCGCAGAGTATGGCTGAGCTTCCTGTACCAAGTGGCTGGCCAGGAGTTCCTAGGCAGCCATGCTCAGTACCCCTGGGCCACCCCTGGGAGCCTCAGAGAAACTCAGAATCAAGGAGCAGGAAGGGATGCCTTTCATTCCCCACTTCATCTTGAGGAAACTGAGGCTGTGGGAGAGTAAAAAGGGCTGGTCCCAGAAAGTGGTCCTCGGGAACCCCAGCCCCACAACTTCCCAGCTAAGAACCCTGGGCAATTGGTGCTGGCTTTCTGGGCCTCAGTTGCCCTGGCTGTACAATGGGGATGGATGCTTGGACATAAGCAGATGAGGAAAGGTATTCTGGGCAGAGGGAAGAGAGTGGGCAAAGGCACAGAGGTATGGGTGGTGTGCCTTGTTGGGTGGGCAGGCAGCAGTGGCAGGCTGGGCCGAGTTATGAAGGCCAGGCAAGGAGTTGGCCCCATTCTGAAGGGCTCCAGGCGGCAGTTTGGGCCCCAGGAGGCAGATGATGTGAGGTCACCCCAGCAGCTCAGGCTCCGGCTGACAAGGATCTCGGTGCAGGCAGAGCTCCGGCAGGAGGCAGAAAGGATGAAACCTAAACTAAACCAGGCCTGGGTGCCTGGTGCCCTGCTCCAGGGGCACCCTGAAATCTCCAGTGGACTTGGCCATGAGGGGAGGGAGCACTCAGGGGACCCCCAGCTGCCTGGCTTGGGGAGGGGTGCGCTTCCCTGAGCTGGGCTAAGGAGGGAGGGAGGGGAGAGCACGGCAGTTGGCAGAGGAGGGTGACAGGTTGACTTTGGACAAGCCCAGCTGGAGGTGCTAGGACCTCCCAGGCAGAGCCAGATAATTGGGTCTGGGACTCTGGTCTGGTGACAGAGACCTGGTGGCCCGTTTGTGTGCATGTAGAATTGCAGCTGGAGGGGAGGCAATGTCCCAGAGGCCTGTGGAGAGAGATAGGCCCTGGGACAGACCTGGGAGGAGGTGACTGTGGAGTGGCAGAAGAGAATGGCAGCTGGCAGGAAGGAGAAAGGTGGGAGAGAGTTAGTCGTGGAGGGAACACATCAGAAGAGGAAGAGAGCCAGTGTCCATGGCTACACAGAGAAGGACAGGGAGTGCGAAGGGCTGCTGGTCAACAAGGACACCAAAGACTTGGGCCGGAGAAGTCCTGGCAGGCGGAGGAGGCAAAGCCCGGCTGTGAGGGCTTGGGACCCAGGAAAGACGCCCCAGCAGGTCACTTCCCCGATCACTGGTCCATGGGAATCAGTGTAGGTGTCAGGGTTGTTGAAAAGCCATCAATCAAGTGGCCATAAGGACAGGGCCCTGTGATGGGCTGGCCACCTTCTGGCAGGAGCGGGGTTGGTTAGAGGCCTGTGGGCAGGGCTCCCGGGTGGCTGCAGTGGCCCCGGAGCCCAGAAGGTGGCGCCCCTCACGCAGTATTCCACCTTCTGCCAGCACGCTGCTTCTCTTAATTTCAGGCGTTGGTCCTGCGAGGATGCTCTGGGCCGAGCGCTCGTATGTTGTATGCGTACGTCTCTCTATATATGTTCCGACGGAGCCCACATTTTAGAGGCAGGTAATGCCAGCAAGTGACTTATCCTGATAACTAGAGGGTCGATTAACCCTCTAAACTCCACAGCTTTATTTTCTGCAAGTTGCAGGGGATCCTTCCCAGAGTGTGTGACATACATGCCTCCCTCCAGCAGCAAAAGGTGCTGAACAGAACTTAGGTTCAAATACCAGGCCCACTAGGCCTACTAAGTGGGGAACCCCACTGTGCTCAAAGGATGGCTCTCACCGGCTGACCTCAGCTTGGCCCTCTGATGGGTTCCCTGGCTCCTAGCTCCTCCTCCTTTCTTTTTCTTTAAGCGGGGTTGCCTGCCCTTACCTGCCCTTGCCTTGTGAATCTCCAAGGGAGAGTGGCTGTTGAGGACACCGTGGAAGCTGGGAGGCCCGCATTCCCCACAGCCGTGCTGGGAGCCCTCACTCCTCCGGCCACGCCAGCGTCCCAGCACCGCCAAGCGTCTGCTCCTGGTGCCCTTGGCCAGGCGCCGAGAGCAAGGGGCCTCCTAACGCTGGTGTGGCCATGCTGCCCCTGCTGAAACCACCACGGCTTCCGCTGCTCCTGGCGTCAGACCCATGACTTTGTGGGGCTCCCCAGGCTCTGAGCCCTGCCCAGCCACACCTCATTGTCCTGTCTCCCCTCTTTTCCTGTCCCCAGACGGCATGAAGCTTTCTCCCACTTTAGGGTTTTAGCACCTGCTGCCCCTCTGCTGAGCTGCCGGGACATTTTGGCACACTCTCCACCCCAGCCCCAACATCTGCAGACAGAGGCAGGAGCCTGAACGGACCCCAGCCCATCCTTCTTCTCCTGCCTACACTCTATCCGGCACCGTGAGGGGACTGTGAGGACGCCCCCACTGCAGGTCCACACCGCATCCAGAAACTCCCCTCTCCTGGGCCACACCCAGAGCCAAGAGGTGTGTGCCCTGGCAGAATAGTCTGCTGTGGGGTGGATGGACCTGGAAGAGCCCCCCACAGGCCCTGGAAGTGAGCTGGGACATCTGAGCAGAGGACAGGCGACCCTGGGTACCCTGGTCCCCCCACCAGCATTCTGACATACTCCATAATGGAAAGAGCCAGCCTTGAACATCTGCCGAGCTCAGGGAGCACAGCTTCAGGGAAGTGCCACACACACGCGCTCTCTCTTGAATTTCCCTTTTCCTGCCCCATGCACGGCATCCCTCTGGACTCACTGATGGGGGTCAGGAGAGGGAGGAGAATAAAAGGGCAGGAAAGTGTTGGTTGTGCCCTCTAGGAGGGTCAGAGAGCATGGCTCTCCCTCTTGTGGCTGCTCTGTGAGTGCATTGGAGACATCACCCATGGGTGCTCTGCTCCTCGACCAGGGTAATAGTGATGCCGGAGTTCTTGTTCGCAGAGTCGAAGAATGAACTTTGCAAACACTTTAGGTGGAAGAGCAAGGCAGAGACTTTAACTTAGAGATAAAGTGAGAGGACAGAGCTCCTGGCTCATGAAGGGAGGGGACAAGAGAGTCCAGGGTTGTGTGTTGTCTAGGGGATTTATAGGCGGTTGAGACAAAGGGCTAGGGATGCAGACCTGTCAGATGGTCCCAAAATTTTATACTTGAAGAGACTAAGGTTCTTATCAGTCTTCTGGGTTATTCTGCAAAGTTAACTTAACACAAGAAATTTACTGCTTTGATTTTTTCCCAGGATAGCAGCTTCCTGGACTGGGAGCATATCAAGACTGCCTGTCCTGCTCCCAAGGTGGACTGAGTTATTGTCTGTTTGTTAAAGAGTATGTTAAGAAACTTACTTTTTAACTTCTTGGGTTTTAAAATGCAATCTTACCTTTAAGATGGAGTTCTTCCTGTTTTTACTATGTTGTTTATGACTGGGCTTGCTTGCCATTATTAATTGCCTAGGTTGCAGATCATTTGATTTAGGGCTGAAGGAAGAAAATCAGCATCTGGGTAAAGTTAAAGAAAATAAGCTAGGCCTTTTAGCAGGCTAAAGTAAATCTTACAATAGCCTGATTTAACTGACACAGTGAAGACATGGGCTATGCTGAGGTGTATTCTTATCTGGGGGATATTCAAGCATTCCAGTCCAAGTTACTCCTGGGTTTTTAGTTCTAACTAATCTCACTGAAGAATGCCTATATTCCTAGTTTGACATTTTTACCGTAGAGAATTAATGTAAGTCTGACTTTGCTTAATGTTTAATAAGGAGTTTTGGTAGGGGTTTCTTTGCACATTGTTAAGTTGTTCTGGCTGTGATTAACCTGCTTTACTTTTTCCCGGAGGCCCTCACCCTACTCTGTCTAAACCCACAGTCCTTGTCTCAATAGCCTCAAGCCAACAGCGTAGGCGCAGGCGCCCATCTGCACAGGCGCGCATCTGCACAGGCGTCCTGCCGAGCGAGCTCTCCTCACCCTTGCTCTGCACTCAACTCCGGGCGCTTGGGCTATGTTGGCTCAGCAGCTCTCTTGAAGGTCCCCTCATTCTTGAGCGGGGAGTAAGGACCACTTTTTCCTTAAAGAAAAGTTCTTTTCAGTTTCATTTCTAGTCCCACACTGCGGCCTAGTGGTGGTGGCTAAAGGTCAAGGACCAATTTGTTGCCATCTTTCTACAAGTCTCTCCAGTTGAGGGGCGGAGGGTGGGGCACTCTTTTTGGAGCTTTGACCAAAATCTCTGGACTAGGAGATTTTGAAAAATCTTGTAACATGAAAAAAGGTTTTGCACCTGTAGGGATTCAATATGCACCTCAATGGCATAATGATTATTTTAAGCTAAGAACATCTGAACAAACAGCAGCTACAGAAAAAAAGCCTCCTTTTGCAGATGTAAGCAGGACCTCCTGGAAAATACAGCTGCCACACATCCCCTCTCTGGGAGGTTTACAGCCAGAGAGGAGACTGCCATTAGCACTGGGATGAGTAATTGCTTCAACAAACTTTAGCTGTTCTACCTTCCATTTGTTCTTTCAGAGGCTCCTTTCTCCCTCATCCCTTTCCTCTTATTAAGTGGGTTTATAAACCTCTTTCTTTGGATGTCTGGGGAGCCAGTTCATTGGAAGGGCCCCTGGTAAATAAACTTTCCCCTCTCTCCTGTTAATCTGTGTGTTGTTAGTTAATTCACAGGCCCCCAAGCACTGACCCTAAATCTGTGGAGGAAAATGCTTTCCTCCCAACAATTCTCCTCCAGACAAGTGTGTGGATGATGGTCTCAGACTTTCTATCTGGTACTGGACTGGCTCTTTCCGCTCTGCCAGTGTTACAGCAGAGCCCAGGGTTCCCTCACTCGCACCCTATCTCTCATATGTGCTGATTGGATTAGAAGAGATGGGGAAAGAGAGAACATGAGAGATTATACTGCTAAACTTGTTACTTATGTAAGTTATTGCACCTCCAGCTCAGCCACAATTGCCCAAAAGGCTGATGTGTGCCCGGGAGAGGCTGCACAAAAGGAAGGCTTTCCTGGTTTCAAAGCAATAATGGCCAGGAGAGGGCATGAATTATGCTTGTTTTCATTCCATCTGGTCTCATTGCATTTGAATGGAATATAAAATGTCACCAGGTGGTGATTACACAGTGACTGAACCCCACCCAAAAAAGTCAACAGCGTCTGTATTCGTCAGCTTGGGCTGCCATAACAAAATGCCACAGACTAGGGGCTTCAACAGCAGGAATTTATCTCTCACCGTTCTGGAGGCTGGGAGTCTGAGATCAGGGTGCCAGCTGACTTGTTCTTGGTGAACAAGCCTCTTCCTAACTTGCAGATGTCAGCCTTGCTGTGTCCTCACAGGGCTGCATGGTGGGGTTGGGGCAGGGGGAGCTCTGGTGTCTCTTCCTAGAGGACATTAATCCTATCAGTGGGGCCCATTCTTATGACCTCCTCGAAACCTCCTCACTCCCCAAAGGCCCCTTCTTCAAACACCATCACTCTGCGGCTCAGGACTTCCACAGAGGAATTTGGGGTGGGAGACACACAAACATTCCAGCCATACCAGTTTCTCTATAAACAAACACTAACCAGTTAAAAAGTATTATAATAAATACAACATGAAGTGTTTGTGTTAAAATATGTCACTTTTGTGTTTCCACCATCCTTTGGTGGATCTCACCAGCAGACATCAAACCTACCTTCCCCGTCCCCCTCCTGCTAGTGACTCAACCCACCCTCCCTGGGAATTACAGGCTCCAACAGGAGAATCCGGTGTAGAAAAAATTCTGTGTTTCAATAGGAACTGTGTGCCATCTGACACACTCCCTTCTGGGTCCTCAGCTCTGTTGTCTTTGAGCTATTTGCAACTCTTAGTATGTCCTAAGTGACTGATGCATAACTGCTGCCCTGTTTGGAAGTGATTCTGACTTCCTCCCACTGTGGAAAAATTACTTTTGTCCCTGTTTGCAATTCATCTCAACATTCCTTTATTCCACAAAAATGTGTGCCATTTTGAGTTGTCCTTTGAAATGGTTGTAACCTTGGCCTGGTTTTCTCAGATTTTATGAGTCAAATACATTCTTCCACATGTGTTCCATTCATTTTTCCATCTGTAAGAGAGTCTTGGAAAGGTAAGATCCTATCTTTCCCTGAAAATTATCTTAACACAGGGGAGCCTTTGGGAGAAGGGGCAGGGCTCAGCTTCCAGAGAACAGGGGGAGTTTCCAGGCCCTGTGGCTTCACCGTTCTGGGCCATGGCCACCCATCTTCCCCACATGTGGGGTGGTTCTCAACTCCTTTTTTTCTAGCACCCCTATATCCAACCCTGTGGCAGGCTGAACAATGGCCCTTGGAAGATGTCCACGTCCTCACCTCTAAAACCTGTGAGTAAAACAGGATCTTTGCAGATATGAGTAAATTAAGGATTTTGAGAAGGGGAGGCTATCTTGGATTAGTTAATTGGGCCCAATATAATCTCAAGGAAGCCGGTGGGGCAGAGGTCAGGAAAGGGGCTGTGAAGGTGGGAGCAGCAGCTGAAGGTGGAGGGAGAGCCGGGAGTCAGCAGACCCAGTGGCCTGTCCGGGAAAGGTGGAAGCTGGAAAAGACAAGGGGACAGTGCCCCAAAGGAACCAGCCAGGACCACACTCTGTAAGACTCCTCAGACTCCTGAGCTTCAGAACTTTAAGGGAATAAATTTGTGCTGTTTTAAATTTGGAGTAATTTGCAGCAGCAGCAGAGGAAACTAGTGCAAACACCACCACGAATTATGTTGGCTGTACCTTTGGAGTGTAGCCAAGGATCTTCCCAGCTCTGCCGCAACTTCCTGGGCCCAGCCAGCTCCTTCCCTGCCTGGGTTGCTGGGGCCTGCTCATGGGTCTCCCGGGCTGCCCTGGGCCTCCAGCGTCTCCTGTCCATGGACGCTGCCAAGGAGGTCCCTGGCTTTCAACCCTAGCATGGTCCCTCCAGGTGCTGCCGTGGCTCCAGAGCAGCACGCGGGTGCCCAACCTTCACATTTCCACTTGGTGCAGGGGCATGCCCTGCCTCCCCGTCCACCACCAGAGACAGTGGTGACAGGTGCCCTGCAGGGGCTCGTCCAGACTTAATTTACAGCCAGCAATAGGGTTTCATCACCAGCTCGCAGACAGGCAGCCCCCAAATCCCAAGTCAGGAGTTCACTTTCTGACAGCTCCCGGTCTCAGCTGTCACCTTGGGCCAGGGTCCGGGGACTGACTGAGTCCTATACCATGCCTGTGTTTGTTGTTGTCTCCAGATACCGCTGGAAATCCACTTCAATCCTGTCACTGCCACCAAATCTGTTACAGAATAAAAACCCAACTGAGGATGTCTGGAGATCTAATTGGCTGTATTCACTGACCAGGAATGAGGCAGCATCCCATCTACAAACAGGTGCTCTGAGGCGCTGCACAAAACAGGAGACTTTTGTAAGTGGGGGTGGGGTGAGGAGGTCATTAGCCAGAAAAAGGATTATTTCAGGCCAGGTCACCTTCTCTTCGGGTAGGGCAGGGGTCTTACCAGGCAAGTCACCTCATCAGTGCTGGCCAAGAAATTCCAGACTGATTGGTTCAAAATGCCACTCCTGGGAGAGGTTGGGAAAGCAAGTAAGCCCTGGTTTGCTGTCTTGGGGGCAAGTGACACCACCTTGGGTCTGTTCTTCCTTCCTTCCTCCCTCCTTTCCTTCCTTTAACAATTGTACAAGATAAATGCATAAGGTAAAGACATTCTAATCTAAGGAAAGGTGTACAACTAAGAGTGAATGTGAGTAAATGTGTACCCTAGAATTTCCCTGCATTGCTCTGCTCAGCTGGACTATTTCTTGCTCTTTTCTTTCTCTGTTTATTCCCTTATTTTGTTGGAATAGACCCTAAGTACAATGACACCAGTGTTTATTCCATCTTCAAGCTGTGTTGCTAGTTGAGTGGGTCTTGAATTACAGGCCTTGAAAGGCTTGGCTCTTGTCCTCAGGCTCCAGGGCTGCTGCTGACATTCTGACGCTCCTTCCTCTGCAGGTAACAACGCTCTCCTGCCCCTACCCTGTATACTGTCCTGCCAGGAGCCTTTAAGATTGCCCCTTAATTCCTGGCCTGAAGCCGGACCATGAAGTGTGTCCCTGTGAGTCTCTTTCCTTTCAGTCAGTTCAGCACCTGGGGGTCTTTCCTTCTGGAGACTTGGCTTCAGGCACCTACAGGAATCGACCCAGACCTTCATTTCAAATGTAAGTGGGCAGCCACTGAGCACCAGACATTTCCGCAAAATGGACAGCAAAACTGAGAAGGACCAAGACGAGCAACAGAAGAAAACAGATCATTCAGGGAACCGAAAGTTCCAAAGTGCTGAGGGCCCCTCTGGGTCCATGGCCTCTGTAACCCCGGTGGCCAGGGGCTGCTCATGATTGTCCTTTCCTCACCCCCTCACCCCTCCCGCCCCAGGCAGTGGTTTGATATCTGTCCCTCTCTTTTCCGACCTCCAGTGTGCCTCCCCAGTCCTCACCCTTAGCATTCCCTTGGTTTCCCTGAGAACTGGAGACTCCGAGGGGGGTTCTCATGAGCTCCCACCCAGGCCCGCCACTTTCCCGAGGCTGCCATGAGCCCTGCTCCCTGACTGTCTTCATGAGTTGCCGCCCTGCTCAGTGAGCCCAGCTGCCCCTGAGCCGAGGTTGCCCCCCTCTCCATCTTAGGGACGTAGCTCACCCTCTTCCCACTGCATGCCAGCATGCAAACGTGATTTTTTACATCTTGAATAACAACAAACAATACTCTGCTGCCCCCTCCAGACACTGCCTTTTTCTTCCTCCCTTTGCAGGTAACTTGAAACCCTTGTCTATACTCATTGCCCCTGATTCTTCATCTCCTATTATCTCAACCAGGATTTTGCCCCCACCATTCTACAAAACAACCATGACAAGATCAGTCATGACCCCTTGTAACTAAACCCAAGGGCCAGTTCTCAGGCCTTGTGGACACAGGTCACCACCTGCTTTCTGGGACACCATCCTCACTGCTTCCAGCCTCTGCAGTCCCCTCCTCCCTCTCCTTGCTGGCTGGCCCTCAACTGCCCACCCTCCTAACACTGCAATCTCTGGCCTCATCCCTGAAACTCCCCTCTCTGTTTATACTCTTCTTGGGCTAAGCCCATCTACACACAGTTGCTGCAGCCCTGAATTTACTCCTGAACTTGAGACGTGTGTATTTAACTTTACTTTTGGATGTCAGGGGACACCTGCTAGCGATCCAACACAGCACTCCCAACCTCCAAATGGCCCCCCGTGGCCAGGATGACTCTTTTGAAAAGCAAATGTTATCTCCTCATTTCTCTGCTGGAAACCAGTCAGGGGCTCCACCTGCCACCCTGAGAGAAAGCCGTTGCTCTTAGTGGCCTCCAGGACGGCAGGCTTGTAGGTCAAGAGGGAGAGCTCATTTTGAGCGGGCCAATACTGAGGTTCCTGAGGAATGTCCCCTTGGCTGTGTCCAGAACAAAAAGGAGAACCAAGAGCATATTCTGTTTATAGAACAAGAACAGATGCTTACAGAAAAAGTTGCAAGAAAGAATTCTAGGAAACTAGAAATATTTGTTAACTTGAAAAGAATCAACAGTTGAACAGAAAGGTGAAATTACAGAATCTGTCTACCTGGGGATGCCAATGTAAATAAGTCGTATACATATAATCTGCTTTTATATTATTTTAAATACAAAATGTAAAAATAAATACACATATTTGCAACACAATGCCCCAAACTCCCCAAATCTAAAGTGTGCCTCTTCCCAAACTGAAGACATTCTTCTACCCAATCAGAAAGTCAGCACTAAGTGTTGGTGTCACACCGACGTCACATTGCACCAGTTCTCCCAGCGATCACACTTGGCACTGATGAATCGCATCGCTTTCGTCTCCTTCAGTCTGGAGCAGTTCTTAGTCTCTCCCTGTCTTTACAACCTTAGAAGTGTGGGAGTCCAGGTCTTACGTTCTGCAGGATGTGGCTCAGCCTGGGTTCCCCAGGAGGTGACTCGCCTTGCATTCTTGGGGGGAATTATGCAGGAGTGATGTTATTCTTCTCCCACTGTGTTGTGCTGGGAGGCTCATGGGGTGTGCTGTTAATCTGGATCACTTGGTCAGCTTGGCGGCTGCCAGGTTTCTCCACATTAAGACATCATTGTCTTCTTTGTAACTGAAATGTTTTAGTGGGAAGATATGCTCACACTACACCAGTTTCCCGCACTTCATCACAGCTCCATCCATTTGACTTCATATCTGTTGATGACCCTTGCCTCAATCAACCACCATGGTGGTTGGTGATTGCCAAAGAGCCCTTGTCTGTTACCGCCATTCCTACTGCACTTACTGGTTGTCTGTCTGCTGTAAGGAACAGATTCCCTTTTCCTTCACTTGTTTATATCAGTGTAGGCTCGTGGGTTCCTATTTAATTAAGTGGATATAACCATTTATCATCACTGTTTTTATATCCAATCATCCCACATTTGGCCAGCAAGAGAGCCTTGTCAAAATTGGCTCCTGTGTCCTTTAGATTTGTCCCCATAATTTTTTCTTTTTAGCAATTCTTTACTTACTGGCACAAGAAAATGTTCTAAGCCCCTCTGGTGCATTCTCTGCCTCAGCCTTGGAATCGATTATTTCTCCAAGGAGTCCTGGAGTGAAGAATATTTGGAAACTAAAATCTGGGTACTTGGTTGCTTCTGAAATGTCATCAATTGTAGGCCTTCTCAACATCCAGAGGTGGCATATATATGAATACGTATACACAGAAATGTGTGTGCACACCTTACATACAACTATAGCTAGTTCTATATCTATGTATTTATTTTTTAAAAGCCCATGAGTTCACGTTGGTGCCTCCAATTCCAATTGAATAAGACCAGATGGATATTTTTAACCTTTCTCTTTTCCTAATATGCAAATCCCTTCTCTGTCAGCAAGAAAACGGTCTCTCATTATCTTCAATATGGTTATTTGTGTGCTCAGTCTCTGTGTGACTCATTTCCCTGCCTCAGCTCCCAAACCCCTCTGCCTCCAGTTTTGTGGTTACTATGCTGCCAACAGAAGAGGAAAGAAGTGGAGAATGGAGGGGAAGAGGGGAGAAAACCGACTTGTACAGGAAGGAGGGATGGAGAGAAGTACATATTTAAAGTTCTCTTTCTTAGAATTATTTATTAATTCTTCTGGAACTTTTTTCTTTACTAGATTCTCTCTCAGACCCTCCAAGCCTAGCCACCAGGTGTATTTGCTGAAGAGCTTCCCTGTCCTCCACTTTAGGACAGTTTGGCTGTGGTTTGTGCAAACACACACAGCTCAAGGATGGAGGGCAGCTCATGCCTTGCACTGGCACCAGAACAGGAAGGCGAGGCACGGAGGACACTCTCCATCTCTCCAGAGCCAAGTGGTTTCTCTTCTTTCTCGGGCCACAGGACCTGCTCATTGCTCCTCTCTGCCTCTTCTGTCTTCTAAGCACATGGGCACCACGACCAGCAGCCTCCGTCTGTCTGTCTCTCCAATGCCCAAATTTTGAGAGGGATAATCTGCTTGTCTTAGTCCAGACTACAGATTGGTTCATCTTGGGTCTGGGGTCTATGTAAGTCTGGGGAGAGGAAATCCCAGGGCAAAATACCTCTAAAAACCGAAATCAGTCAAAGGGAGAAATAAAATTTTAAATCCATTTATTGCTTACAAACTGCAGTCCAGGCCCTTCTCTCTTTCCTGCTCCAGCAGAAGCAAAAACCGGCCCTCCCCTCACTTCTCAGGTACAGATAAGGTCTCCTTGCCCAGGTAATTTCCCATTGATATGGAGATGAACTTCTCTCCATCCCTGAAGAATGATGCAAGTGCACTAAAGCCATACTTCTCTTCACCTCTGAACAGCTATTGATATGCAGATGTACTAAGGCCAGGGGAGATATTCTGGAAGAATTACAGTTTTACCTACAGTCTCACTCTGGGCCAGTCACCTGTGGTCCAGGCGCAGAGCCAAGTTGGAACAGTTCCTGGGGAGAAGCCTACAGGGGTGTGGATAAGATGAAGCAGTGTCTTTCTCTAAGAAGGATGAGTTGCATGGAGGACCCTGAACACACCTGCTACATCCTGTAGTAAGACACAGTAAGCTCTCATAGGGCAGGTTTTGTTTGTTTTATCAACTTGCAGGTTTTAAGAAGTGAGGACATTTGTTAAAGGTTCTGTGAATCCAAAAATTAAGGATCAGTTTAGGTTCATGGTGATTATGGGGAAAGGTTGATATAAGTCCAGCACTTCGATGTCTCAGATGAGTAAACTGAGGGTCTGAGAGTACAAAGGACCTGTCTCCATCTACATGGCCTGTCCGAGGCAGAGCTGGGATTAGAACCAGGGCTGGCACTAGGGCGGGGCGAGCGAAGTGCCTGGGGTGCACGGTGGAGGAGGCTTTTGCTCTCAACTCCCTTGCTTCACCCTGAGGCTTGGCCCAGATTAGAACTCCAGGGTCCTGCTCACCAGGAGCCTTGCTGAGCTTAGAGGCTTGAGGTAAGGGGACTTCGGGGAGTTTCCCTGTATGTTCCCTTCTGGGAGAAGCTGCCTGAGGAGGGCCGGGTGGTTTCCCCAGGTGAGGGATCTGGTAGCTCGGGATGGTTGCTCACTGAGGAAGCCTGAGTTATCCCATGGGCCCAGAGCCCTGAGGGCCCCCGAGGCTGCGCACAGAGTTCCCACCCTGGGTTGTCTTTAGCTCGTGGCTGAGGGCTGCAGCATTTCTGAGGCCTGTGATGGACACTTCCCCTTTCCCCTCTCACAAAAATAGGCCTTCAGTCCAGCCAGTCTTGTAGGATCTTTTCTTGCAGAAACGAGACATGTAGGGTTTGGCTTTCTCTAGTCTCCTGTCTGGTGTCTGCTTCCTTCATCCAGAACTGCTTACTAAGAATTTTGCCTCAGGGGTTTTTTAGGAAAGTTAGTGTTAGGCAGGAAAACAGACATGAGTGGGGTGGAGAGAGGATTAAGGGCAGTAAAGCCCACTACGAGGGACTCAAAATGTTAACCAGTTATAACTAGAAACCCAGAGAAGACTCAGAGTTAATGAATTAGTCAGGTAAAGCTCAAAAGGCCAGGAGCAACTTGGCCCGGAATGTTTGAAGATTCCCCAGATAAGAAAAAGTATCTGAGCACAGCCCATGTGTTCATTGTGTCGATTAGATCATGCCACTGTAAGATTTACTTTGGCCTGCTAAACGGCCCAGCTATAAACAGCATAATAAAGACAGGAAAAATTCCACCTTAAAGCTACAACTGTGTTTTAAAACCCAAGAAGTTAAGAAGTAAGGTTCTTAAGAGGCCCTTTAGCAAGCAGACAGTAACTCAGCCCACCTTGGCGGCAGGGCAGGCAGTCTTGATTGATAGGCTTCCAGACCAGGAAGCTGCTATCCCGGGAGGGAATCAGAGCAATAAATTTCTTATGTTAATTTTACAAATCTACCTGGAAGACTGATAAGAAGAGACTTAATGTCTCATCAAGGATGAACGTTCTAGGACCACTTAACAAATCCATACCCCTAGCCCTTTGTCACACTCCTGAAAATCCTCAACCACCTATAAAACCCCACTAAACCTTTCAGGGCTCACCCCTCTCTGAGGTTGCCTGCACTTTCTAAGGTGCGTAGCCTTAAACTTTCTCTCCTCAATGTTTCAGGGTGCCTCTCCTCCCTGAGGTCATCTGCACATTTTCTCTAAGTAACTTTAAATAAAACACTGACTTTGCTTCACTACTGTGTCTCTGCCCTTCAATTCTTTGTTGCAGTGGGGGCAAGAACCAAGGAAAATACACAACGCCCCCCTAACAGTTAGTGCTGGCTTTGTTGTTTTTTGAGGCATAACATCAGGTGGTCATTGAGACCAAGAAGAAAAAGAAGGGGGAAAAAAAGAAAAACACACTAAGCTACTTTGCCCCCCTCCCTCTGCCTCCATCTGGCCCAAGGCACAGTCCTTTCTCGTGTGGACCTCTGCTCCACTGTCACCCTGATTTAGTGTGTTCTCAAGAAGGCAGCCAGAAGGGTTTGTTAAAGTACAGATCAGGAAGAAAATGACATAAAAGGCATTCAGGCTGGAAAGGAAGGTGTAAAACTGTGTTTGTGGATGACATTGGTGGAGGGCAGAGACGGGAGACAAGCATCATGATTAGTTTTCCAAACAAGTTGAGATATAAACAGCACAGTAAGAACAGGAGAGATTCTGTCTTAAAAACCAGCCTAAGGTTCCATTTTAAAAACCAGGAAGTTAGGGAGTAAGATTCCGAACAAGTTCTATGGTAAACAGACAATAACTCAACCCACCTTAAAACAAGGCAAACAGTCTTAACTGATGTATTTCCAGAGAGAAGCCACTATTCCGGGGAAGAACTGGGTCAATAAATTTCTTGTGTTAAGTTTATTTTGCAGAACTAGCTGGGGGACTGATAATAGAGGAGAGGAGGCATCGTGTCTCTCACCAGAGAAAAGCATCTTGAGACCACCTGACAAGTTTATACCCCCTGGCCCTTTGAAAAATCCTTAAAACACAGAAACCACAACCTTTCAGGGCACCTCCTCTCTGAGGATGCTTGCACTTTTCTCTTTCAGTGAGTAGTTTTAAAAGAAGCTTTCTCATTGCTCAGCTTGTGTTTTGTCTCTGCTCCTTTCCAGCGGCAAGCATCCTTGTTTCTTTGCTTTTTCATTCTGTTTCTAAGTCTTCACTTAGTCTCTGCTTTACTCCTGATAAATAGGGAGGGGCTGCTGAGAGCTCAGACTTGGGCCTGTGCGTTCCCGTTGCCTGGGTGACCTGGATGGAGCTGTAGCTGCAGGAGGCTGCCTGAAAATCTCCCTTCTTTGGGAAGTTCTCATAACATTATCTCACTCCATCCCATGCTCCATGGCTCCCCAAATCCTGGGGTGGTAGGGGCTAGCTCCGTAGCCCGCGAGAGAGACTTTCCTATGCTGAGAAGGTCAGCGAGCCCCCGCTCCATCCCTCTGCCCTTTCCTGCCCTCTGCTGCCAGCAAAGCTGCCGCCATTCATTACTACTCTCATGCTAATGAATCCCTTCTTTGTCTACACTCTTCAGACCTGCTGGAGAATTCTTTCTTGTTCAGAGTCAAGAACTCTCCCCCAGCCAGGCTGAGGTTTCACCTGGTGCTTAGGGAGGGACCTCCCAGATGCAGCTGCCCAGCAACAACGTGATCTTGTGGATAGAAAATCCTAAGGAACACACAAAAAAACCATGAGGATTAACTAATAAGTTCACCAGGGTCACAGGATAAAAGATAAATATATAAAAGTTAATTGCAATTCTACACATTTTAATAAATAATCCAAAAGTGAAATTAAGACAACAAAGTCACTTATAATAACCTCAACAAGAATAAAACACTTGGGAATAAATTTAACAAAGGCAGTGCAAAACGTATTCTGAAAACAACAAAATGTAGTTGCAAGAAATTAAAAGGGATCCACATAATGGAAAAAACATCTCATGTTCATTGTTCAGAAGACTGAACTATGGATATTGTTGTTAAGATAGCAATACTCTCCAAATTGATCAACAGATATAATACAATCTCTATTAGAATCCCAAATGGATTCTTTGTAGAAACTGACTGGCTAATCCTAAAATTCATATGGAAACTCAAGGGGCCCAGAATAGCCAAAACAATCTTGAAAAAGAAGAAAGTGGGGGACTCATACTTTCCAATTTCAAATCTTACTACAAAGGAACAATAATCAAGACAATGTGGTACTGGCATCAGGATAGACATACAGATCAATGGAACAGAATTGAGAATTCAGAAATAAATCCACATAAATCCAGGTTAATTGATTTTTGACATGGGTGATTTCAATGGGGGAAAAATAGTCTTTTCGATAAAGGGTGTTTGGACAACTGGAAAGCTGCATGTAAAAGTAGGAAGCTTGGACCCCCTACCTTACACCATGTATAAAAATTAAATCAGAATGGATAAAGAACATAAATATAAAAAGAAAACATAGGTGTAAATCTTCATGACTTTGGATCTGACAATGGATTCTTTGCTATGATACCAAGAGCATAAACAACCACAACAAGAAAGATAGATAAATTGAACTTCATCAAAATCCAAAACTTTTGTACTTCAAACTATACTAGGAAGAAAGTGAAAAGACAGCCCACAGAATGGGAGAAAATATTTGCAAATCTAGGCTGTATAAAGAATGCTTACAACGCAGTAACAATAAGACAACCTAATTAAAAAATAGGCAAAGGAGCTGCACAGATATTTCTTCAAAGATATAGAGATGGCCATTATGCACATGAAAATACTCTCAACATCGGTCATTAGGGAAATGCAAATCAAAACCACAGGGTGATAACACTTCATACCACAGTGACGACTAGAACAAAAAAATAAGGTAAGTGTTAGCAAGAATGTGGGAAGGGGCCCTTGCACATTGCTCGCGGGTGTGTAAATGGTGTAGCCACTTCAGAAAACAGTCTGGCAATTTGGGAAGTTGGGGCCATTATTTCTTCCGGCACTTTTTCAGGCCTGCCCTCTTCTTTCCTTCCTAGGCTTTGTTAACATGAAGGTGTCTTATTATCATCTTGCACATCCCTGAGACTATTTCTTTTCAATCTATTTCTCTCTGTTGTTCTGTCTTTAAGGTCACTAATTCTTTCCTTTGTCCCCTCCATTCTTCTGTGAAGCCCATCCACTGAAGCTTTTTTAAAATTTTGGTTATTGTACTTTTCAGTTTTAAAATTTCTACTTGGTACTTTACATCTTTTATTTATTTGCTGGGACTCTATATTTCCTTGAGAAGGCCTTCTGTGTGTTTTTCATTTGATTCAATCATGTTTGCAGTTGCTGGCCGAAGCATTTTTATGATGGTTCAAAATTGTTGTTGGATAATTCAACGTCTTTGCCACCTCAGTGTTGGCCTTTATTGATAGTGTTTTGAGTCAGTTTGGGGTTTGCCCGGTTCCTGGTGTGATGAATGATTTTTTATTTAAACCTGGACATTTGGGGGTACTCTGTTATAAGACTCTGGACCTTATTTAAGCCTCTCATGTTGGCCTCTGATGCCACTCAAGCGAGGCAAGGGGCTGTGCTGCCTTGTCGCTGCTGGGAGTGGATGTCCAAGATCCGCACTCGGCCTCTGAGGAGGGACACTCTCGTTATGGTTGGGTGTGTGTGAGCCAGGCTATGGCTCCCACCCGGCCTCCATGGACACCTCTTTGGCCAGAGGGGTAGGTGTGCCTTTTTACTGCTCCCCAAGAGACCTCAACTGACACCATCCCAGTGGGGTGGGGGCTGCCTCATGACTTCTGGTGGAAGTAGAAGTCCAGGCTCCCGCATGGCCCCCACTAACACCCAGGATGTGGAGTTGGAAGGTAAGTCAGGGAGGTCAGAGTCTAGGGACCCCACTCCCCATTGCCGGTGTGAGTAAGGGTAGGGCCAGAGTGGTTTCTGTGGCCTTTGGCTGGAGTAGAGCAGTTATTATTTAAAAGTTTCTATCTTGCTAGACTGTGCCTTTCCTGGTCCTTTGGCTAGAGAGAGAAGCCTTTTCTTGGGGCTTTTTTTTTCTTTTTTTGGTATGTGCCCATGGGTGTTCTGAGTTTTGAGTTTTTCCAGCTCCTATTCAGGATAAATGAGGCAAAAAGCAAACGCAGGGTCTCGCTGCCATGCCCTCCCTCAGGGCTGGGGTCTCTAGCCAGGCTGCCTTATTCTCTCCACCTTTCACAGTTTTTTAGATTGGTTTTATATATACTGTCCAGGATGTTTAGTTGCACTTAGCAGGAAGAATAGAGACGTGTGTATTTACTCCATCCTCCTCAAATGGAAGATTTTCAGGGGAGGTTTTTGAGAACCTCTTTGGGATGTGGAATCATGCTAGCTCATCTGCATGCTGATGGGAACAGTAGGGAAAATGTGACTGATGCAAGGAGTGAGGAGGTAATTGCCGGCAAAAAGTCCTAGAGCAGGCAAGAGGAACAGCATTTAGTGTATGAGAGTTAGCCTGAGTCAGAGAGTGGGCAGGTTATGTAGCAATGGATGTGAAGGGAGAGAACATGGGCACAAACGCATTGAGTAAGCTGGTGAAGAATAGTAAAAGAAGGCAAAAGGGTAAAGTATGGTAGTGGAGGATGCCATTTTTTTTTTTGAGAGGGCATCTCTCATATCTCTTGATCAAATGGTTGTTAACAACAATAAAATTCTGTATAGGGGGGTCAATGCTCAATGCACAATCATTAATCCATCTCAAGCCTAATTCTCGTCAGTCTCCAATCTTCTGAAGCATAACGAACAAGTTCTTACATGGTGAACAAATTCTTACATAGTGAATAAGTTCTTACATGGTGAACAGTACAAGGGCATTCATCACAGAAACTTTCGGTTTTGATCACGCATTATGACCTATAAACAATCAGGTCAAATATCAATATTCGTTTGATTTTTATACTTGATTTATATGTGGATCCCACATTTCTCCCTTTATTATTATTATTATTTTTATTTTTAATAAAATGCTGAAGTGGTAGGTAGATGCAAGGTAAAGGTAGAAAACATAGTTTAGTGCTGTAAGAGAGCAATTGTAGATGATCAGGTGTGTGCCTGTAGACTATGTGCTAATCCAAGCTAGACAAGGGCATTAAAACATCCACGGATGCAGAAGATTTCTCTCAAGACAGGAGGGGCGGTGAGGTTCTAAGCTTCACCACTGTTGATCCCCAATTTCTCACCTGATGGCCCCCCTGTGACTGTGCCTGTCTTAGGTTGTTCCTCCCTTGAGGAATCTTACCCGTCTCTGGCTAACCAGTCATCTTCCGGGGCCATACAGGGAGATGTAAAGTTGGTAAGTGAGAGAGAAGCCATATTGTTTGAAAAGGTTAGCTTTTTACTTCTTTGCAGATTTATGCCCTGTGGCTTCTATGTCCAGTATTTGTCTTGAGGTAGGAAGATGCCATTTTTACATAGACCATTTCTCTGAGGGGGTAACCTTTGACCAGAGACCTGTGTGAGCCAGGGAGCACACCACGTACAATCTGAGGGGAGAGTGGCCCAGGCCCAGGCACCACCAGTAGGAAGTGAGTTTGTCATGTTTCAGGAACGTGAAGAAGACCTCTTCTTCCATGCAGGTCTCCCAGACCTAATCTACCTTTCTTTGTGGATTGCTTGGCTCACCTTTGCTATTTACACAAGTGATTCTCCGTATTGCCACAACTTTCCTCCGGCGCTCTGGTGTCCCCCTCATTGGGAAGGGAGCCGCCTGAGGACAAAGACCACGCCTGCTTTGTCTTTGTAACCTCAGCACTTGGGACCAGTGGATGACCAGTGAAAAAGATGCTCACTTCCAGAAGGTGGTGAGGCAGGTATAGTAGAGAGAGTGTGGACTTTGAGGACAGACAAATTTGTGCTGGCTTGAGCGAAGAGATAGTGAGGTGTGTGTAGACGGGCTGCCTTCCTGCCTCTGCTAAGAGACCAGGTGCACAGGATCACGTTTCGATTCCTTTTTATTCCAGATTCTCTGCAATAGGACAGAAACTGCGTAGAGTGGGAATGTGCTCCTGGTGTAATCTCTCCACGTCCCCACTGCCTAGACCTGAATGCGTTACCACTTGGGTGGGCCCGTGACTGGTGCAGGTGGTCCCCACAGACTGCCTCTCCTTTTTTCAGTCCACCATCTTCTCCTTATCTCCCAATGCTTTGTCCTTTGAAATCCTTTCCCCAAAGTATCCAGATTCCCTCTTTTCAGAGACATGACTATTGTTGCAATAGAAATTTCAAGCTTTCCTTTCTGGAAATTAGCATAGCCCTTGGCTGGTTTCATCACAGCTCCTTTCCAGGGGGAGGCGGTGGGGAATGTCTTTCCTTTTCTGCATTCCACCCTTTTAGCTTCACAGTTTAGATATCCCTCACTGCTCAGCTTGATCTGCTGCTACTCTTCAAAAAGATTCATACATCTGGACAATCCCCCAACTAGCGTAATTTTAGACCTTATGCTAGAAGAGTCTGTCTCCTGCACCCACCCTGACTTGTCTTACATACCCCTCTGTTCATTTCCCTGGTGTTCCCAACCCCAGGCTCACCCAGCCCCACAGCAGCAGAGGCTAAGCCTGCCCTACAGCCTTCTCCCCGGTGAGGTCAGAGGCCTGTCCTGTGCTGTGCTGACTCTGCTGTGACTCGGGCCTCACCAGACACAAGCTCATTTTTCTTGTCGGTTTTCTCCAGCAGATAGGAACTCACTGGAGGTAGAGACTTGCACCAGCTCTGTCTCCCGGCCTTGGCCTCTGTCAAACTGTGTGGGATCCTGTGAATGGTTATGTAAAATAAATGCGTATTCCATCCTGTCTAAGGGGGATGTCAGATTAAGGAAGGGAACTCTGGCCCAAGATTCAGAGAAGAGTGCACTGTGAGGAGGGGGTGCTGAGGGCAGGAGGGGCCTCCTGTGTTCTCAGAGCTATTCTAGCTTTAGGAGGAACTGTAACCTGTGCGGACAGGTGACAGGCCTGTGAGGACCACAAAAAATCCTGTGCTGCAAAAATGAGCAAAAGTAAGTGGAAAGCCTGTTGGCTAGAGGTGCTGAGAAATACTCTGTGACACACTGGACGCTGCCCTCTTGGCCTGAAGAGGGCTGGGTTTACTTTTCTTTGAAAAAGGTCTGATGGAGGGAGTGGTTCTATTTCCTGCCAAGGGCTGTAACCCGTTGAGAACCCAGCGGTGACTGGGTGTCTCCTTTGGGTGAGAAGTGAGAACACACCCATGGTGGGGAGGCCCGGGGTTGCTGCGTGGCCCTGCTCCTGGGACCGTGTGGCTGGCTGGGCGAGGCCAGCCCATTATTAGAAGGAAAAGATGGTTACACATTCCTTCCTGATGAGGTTTCAGAACTCAGGAAAAAGGGCATCAAGAGGGAGCAATAAATTAGAGAAACTGGTCCTTTAGGGATGTTCTCGATGGACGAGTGGTAGGAAGGGAGAGCTGTGGTCATCATGAACACCAAGTGGTGGCAGAGTTAATGACCTGTGATTAGAAATTTGGCAATCAGAGGAGAAAGTGGGGTCAGGCCTTGGTAAGGAAGCAGCTGAAAGGTTCACAGATCCTTTCTCACAGAGAGAAGTGGAAGATGAAGGGTCTGTGAAAATCCAGAATCATCTTCAGGCTTTATGAGTGTGAGCTTGTGTAACTGTTTCCTCTTGTTAGAGGGGAGCCAAGTAAGAGGCGTCTTTCTGTGCTTTCAGCAAAATTGAGGAAGGAGCAAACAGAGGGAGCAGCTGGCAGACTACCAGATGCACTTTGATGGTGGTCTACATGTTTCTGTGAAGTTTTTTATTTTAATATTATTAATATTTAAGTCATCAGACTTTGAGAAGCAAATTACTCTCCATAATGTGGGTGGCCCTCTTCCCACCAGTTGAAGTTCCCGAGGAAGAAGGAATTTTGTCTCCAGACCGCCCTGCAGATTTGCGGCTTGTATACAGTCACATGAACCGAGTCTTTACAATGGATCTCTCTCATATATAGATATATAACTAAAAGGATATACTAATATCACATATATTTTTTACATTATCTCTCTCTCTCTATATATATATATAATATATATCCTGTTGGTTCCGATTCTCTGGTGGACTCTCTGGAAGTGTCAAGCTAAAGTTTGTTTTCCCATCACATAATTTATCTCATTTAATGTTCACAACATTCTCTTGAAAGGAAGTATTGTTGATGCCGAAAGGAGAGAGAGATTAAGAAATCTTCCCAGGCCTAAGGAAAAGCAGATGTTTGAAGGCAGACACCTCTGATTGCAGAGCCCCCCACTGAGTCAGGCTGAGACGAGACCAAGGTGTGAGCAGAAGAAACGGGCCTCTTCACTCTCGGATCCTTCTGGCCTGTCCCCCTCTCTCCTGCTTGCCTTCCTTCCTTCCTTCCTTCTTTCTTTCTTTTTTGAAGTACAGTTGATACACAATATTATATTGGTTTCAGGTATACAACATAGTGATTTCACAGTTATTTACATTATGCTCACCCCAACTAGAGTAGTTATGATCTGTCATCATACAAAGATATTACAATATTATTGACTATGTTCCCCATACTGTACTTTCATCTCATGACTAATTTATATTATCATTGGAATTTTGTGCCCTTTATCCCCTTCATCTATTTTACCCTCCCTCCCTACAGGCTCTCATGCTCCTCCCCAGTGCCAACCAGCAGTCTCTTCTCTGTGTCTATGAGCCTATTTCTGTTTTGATCATTTGTTTTGTTTTTTAGATTCCACATGTAAGTAAATATGGTATTTGTCTTTCTCTGCCTGGCTTATTTCACTTAGCTTAATACCCTCTAGATCCATCCATGTGGTTGCAAAAGGCAAGATTGCATTCTTTTTATGACTGAGTAATATTCCACTGTGTATATATGTACCACATCATCTTGAGCCATTCATCTGTTGATGGATACTGAGGTTGCTTCTATATCTTGGCTACTGTAAATACTGCCATGATAAACATAAGGGTGCATATTTCTTTTGAATCCATGATTTTGTTTTCTTTGGGTAAATTCCCAGAAGTGGAATTGCTAAGTCATACAGTACTTTTATTTTTAATTTTTTGAGGAACCTGCATATTTTTTTCCACACTGGCTGCACCAATTTACATTTCCACCAGTAGTGTTTGATTCCCTTTTCTCCACATCCTCACCAACACTTGTTATGTCTTATCTTTTGGATACTAGCCATTCTGACTATTGTGAGATGACATCTCACTATGGTTTTGATTTGCATTTCCCTGATGATTAGTGATGCAGAGCATCTTTTCATGTGTCTGTTGGCCATCTGTATGTCTTTTGTGAAATGTCTTCAGATCCTGCCCATTTTGTTGATGGTTTTCTTTACTATGCAGAATCTTTTTAGTTTGATGTAGTTCCACTTGTTTATTTTTATTTTGTTTCCCTTGCCTGAGGATTTGTGCCCAGAAAAAAATTTCTAATGTTGATTTTCAAGAGTTTACTGCCTATATTTTCATCTAAGAGTTTTATGGTTTCAGGTCTTTAATCCACTTTGAGTTTACTTTTGTGTATGGTGTTAGACAGTGATCCACTTTTATTCTCTTGCATGTAGTTGTCCAGTTTTCTCAACATGATTTATTAAAGAGACTGTCATTTCCCCATTGTTTATGCATGGCTCCTTTGTCATATATTAATTTACCATATATAGGTGGGTTTATTTCTGGGTTCTCTCTTCTGTTCCATTGATCTAGGGTGTGTTCTTGTGCCAATACCACACTATTATGATTACTGTAGTTTTGTAGTAGAGTTTGAAGTAAAAGTGAGGGAGCATAATATGCCCCAGCTTTGTTCTTCCTTCTCAGGATTTATTTGACTATTCAAGGTCTTTTGTGGTTCCATATGATTTTTAGGATTATTTGCTCAGTTCGTTGAAAAATGACATTGGTATTTTAATAGGTATTGCACTGAATCTGTAAATTGCTTTGGGAAGGTTGGCCATTTTGACAATATGAATTCTTCCTATTCATGAGGATGGAGTATATTTCCACTTATTTGTGTCTTCTTTAATTTCTCTAATCAGCATCTTATAGTTTTCAGAGTATTGGTCTTTTACCTACTTGGTTAGGTTTATTTCCGGGTATTTTATTGTTTTTGATGCAATTGTAAGTGGAATTGTTTTCTTGACTTCTCTTTCTGTTAGTTTGTTCTTAGTATAAAGGAATACAACAGATTTTTGTATATTGATTTTGTATCCTGTGACTTTGCTGAATCCATTAATTTTTTTGATGAAGTCTTTACGGTTTTCTATATATAGTATCAAGTTATCTGCAAATAGCAACAGTTTTACTTCTTCCTTATGAATTTGGATGCCTTTTATCTCTTTTTCTTGTCTGATTACCATGGGCTAGGGCTTCTAGTACTGTGCTGAATAAAAGTGGTGAGAGTGGGCATCCTTGTCTTGTTCCTGATCTTAGAGGAAAAGCTTTCAGCTTTTCACAATTAAGTATGATGTTAGCTGTGGGTTTGTCATATTGGCCTTTATTATGTTGAAGTATGTTCCTTCTATATCCACCTTGTTGAGAGTTTTTATCATGAATGGATGTTGAATTTTGTCAAATGCTTTTTCAGCATCTATTGAGAGATCATATAGATTTACCCTTCCTTTCGTTGGTATGATATAGCACATTGATTGATTTGTAGATAACAAACCACCCTTGCATCCCTAGAATAAATGCCACTTGATCATGATGAATGATCCTTCTGATGTATTTTTGAATTCAGTTTGCTAATATTTTGTTGTGGAGTTTTGCATCTATGCTCATCAGGGATATTGGTCTGTAATTTTCCTTTTTTGTAGTGTCTTTGTCTGGTCTTGGTATTAGAGTAATGCTGGCCTTGTAGAATTAGTTTGGAAGTATTCCTACCTCTTCTATTTTTTGGAATAGTTTAAGAAGGATAGTTATTAACTCTTCTTTAAATGTTTGGTAGAATTCACCTGTGAGGTGATCTGGAGCTATTCTTGGAGTCTGTAAGTCTGTTGATGTTTTGTTCCTTCAGTTTTGCTTTGTTGTTGTACTCCACAAATGAGTGAAATTATTTGGTACTTGTCTTTCTCTGCCTGGCTTATTTCACTCTAGCTCCATCCATGTTGTTGCAAATGTCACTACCCCTTCTTTAAATAAGCCCATATCTCTGCTGGCCCATAGATCTGAGCCTGAATCACCAAGCAGTATTTTCAATGATCTTACCCTCGTTTTTTTTTAACTTGCTATTATTAATGTACAATTATATGAGCAATATTATGGTTACTAGACACCCCCTATTATCAAGTCCCCACTACATACCACTGCCTTCCCCATATCTCTCCCACCACTACATTATGTGTGCTAATCGTAATACATCTTTGTCCCCTTTATCCCTCCCTTCTCACCCAACTTCTCCAGTTCCTTTCCCTTTGGTAACTGTTAGTCCATTCTTCAGTTCTGTGAGTCTGCTACTGTTTTGTTCCTTCAGTTTTTGCTTTGTTCTTATACTTCACAGATGAGTGAAATCATTTGATACTTGTCTTTCTCTGCCTGGCTTATTTCACTGAGCATAATACCCTCTAGCTCCATCCATGTTGTTGCAAATGGTAGGATTTGTTTTCTTCTTATGGCTGAATAATATTCCATTGTGTATATGTACCACCTCTTCTTTATCCATTCATTTAGTGATGGACACTTAGGTTGTTTCCATTTCTTGGCTATTGTAAACAGGGCTGTGATAAACATAGGAGTGCATATGTATTTTTCAAACTGGGATGCTGCATTCTTAGGGAGTGGAATTCCTGGGTCAAATGGTATTTCTATTTTAAGCATTTTGAGGAACCTCCATACTGCTTTCCACAATGGTTGAACTAATTTACATTCCCACGAGCAGTGTAGGAGGGTTCCCCTTTCTCCACATCCTCACCAACATTTGTTGTTGTTTGTCTTTTGGATGGCTGCCATCCTAAGTGGTGTGAGGTGATATCTCATTGTGGTTCTAATTTGCATTTCTCTGATGATTAGCGATGTGGAGCATCTTTTCATGTGCCTGTTGACCATCTGAATTTCTTCTTTGGAGAAGTGTCTGTTCAGCTCCTCTGCCCATTTTTTTATTGGCTTATGTGCTTTATGTTTGTTGAGGTGCATGAACTCTTTATATAATTTGGATATCAACCTCTTATTGGATATGTCATTTATGAATATATTCTCCCATACTGTAGGATGTCTTTTAGTTCTACTGATGGTGTCCTTTGCTCTACAGAAGCTTTTCAGTTCAGTATAGTCCCACTTGTTCATTTCTGCTTTTGTTTCCCTTGCTCGAGGAGATATGTTCATGAAGAAGTTGCTCATGTTTATGTCCAAGACACTTTTGCCTATGTTTTTTTCTAAGAGTTTTATGGTTTCATGACTTACATTCAGGTCTTTGATCCATTTTGAGTTTACTTTTGTGTATGGGATTAGACAATAATCCAGTTTCATTCTCTTACACATAGCTGTCCAGTTTTGCTAACACCAACTGTTGAAGATGCTGTCATTTCCCCATTGTATGTCCATGGCTCCTTTATCATATATTAATTGACTATGTATGCTTGGGTTTATATCTGGGCTCTCTATATCTATTCTATCAGTCTATGGGTCTGTTCTTGTGCCAGTACCAAATTGTCTTGATTACTGTGGCTTTGTAGTAGAGCTTGGAGTCAGGGAATGTAATTCCCCCCACTTTATTCTTCCTTCTCAGGATTGCTTTGGCTATTCATGGTCTTTATGGTTCCATATGAATTTTAGAACTATTTGCTCAAGTTCATTGAAGAATGCTGTTGGTATTTTGATAGGGATTGCATTGAATCTGTAGATTGCTTTAGGCAGGATGGCCATTTTGACAATATCAATTCTTCCTATCCATAAGCACGGGATGTGTTTCCATTTATTGGTATCTTCTTTAATTTCTCTCATGAGTATCTTGTAGTTTTCAGAGTATAAGTCTTTCACTTCCTTGGTTAGGTTTATTCCTAGGTATTTTATTCTTTTGGATGCAATTGTGAATGGAATTGTTTTCCTGATTTCTCTTTCTGCTAGTTCATCATTAGTGTATAGGAATGCAACAGATTTCTGTGTATTAATTTTGTATCCTGCAAGTTTATTGAATTCAGATATTAGATCTAGTAGTTTTGGAGTGGAGTTTTTAGGGATTTTTATGTACAATATCATGTCATCTGCAAACAGGGACAGTTTAACTTCTTCCTTGCCAATCTGGATGCCTTTTATTTCTTTGTGTTGTCTGATCGGTTTGGCTAGGATCTCCAATATCTTGTTGAATAGAAGTGGGGAGAGTGGGCATCTTTGTCTTGTTCTCAATCTTAAAGGAAAAGCTTTCAGCTTCTCGCTGTTAAGTATAATGTTGGCTGTGGGTTTGTCATATATGGCCATTGTTATGTTGAGGTACTTGCCCTCTATACCCAGTTTGTTGAGAGTTTTTATCATGAATGGATGTTGAATTTTGTCAAATGCTTTTTCAGCATCTATGGAAATGATCATGTGGTTTTTGTCCTTCTTTTTGTTGATGTAGTAGATGATGTTGATGGATTTTCAAATGTACCATCCTTGCATCCCTGGGATGAATCCCACTTGATCACTATGGATTCTCTTTTTGATGTATTTTTAAATTCAGTTTGTGAATATTTTGTTGAGTATTTTTGCATGTATGTTCATCAGGGATATTGGTCTGTAATTTTCTTTTCTTGTGGGGTCTTTGCCTGGTTTTGGTATTAGAGTGATGTTGACCTTGTAGAATGAGTTTGGGAGAATTCCCTCCTCTTCTACTTTTTGGAAAAGTTTAAGGAGGACAGGTATTAGGTCTTCACTAAATGTTTGATAAAATTCAGCAATGAAACCATCTGGTCCAGGAGTTTTGTTCTTAGGTCATTTTTTTCCATTTCAATTTCTTTGCCAGTAATTGGTCTATTCAGGTTTTCTGTTTCTTCCTGGGTCAGCCTTGGAAGGTTGTACTTTTCTAGAAAGTTGTCCATTTCTTCTAGGTTATCCAGTTTGTTAGCATGTAATTTTTCATAGTATTCTCTCATAGTTCTTTGTGTTTCTGTGGTGTCTGTAGTGATTTTTCCTTTCTCATTTCTGATTCTGTTTATGTGTGCAGACTCTCTTTTTTTCTTGATAAGTCTGACTAGGGATTTATCTATTTTGTTTATTTTCTCAAAGAACCAGGTCCTGCTTTCATTGATTCTTACTTTTGTTTTATTCTTCTCAAGTCTATTTATTTCTGCTTTAATCTTTATTATGTCTCTCCTTCTACTGACTTTGGGCCTCATTTGTTCTTCCTTTTCTAGCTGCATTAATTGTGAGTTTGGACTGTTCATTTGGGATTGTTCTTCTTTCCTCAGGTAGGCCTGTATTGCAATATACTTCCCTCTTCGCATGGCCTTTGCTGCATCCCACAGATTTTTCCAGTGTTGAATTATTGTTTTAATTTGTCTCCATATATTGCTTGATCTCTGTTTTTATTTGGTCATTGAACCATTGATTATTTAGGAGCATGTTGTTAAGCCTCCATGTGTTTCTGGGCTTTTTCATTTTCTTTGAGTAATTTATTTCTAGTTTCATACTTTTTGATCTGAGAAGTTGGTTGGTACTATTTCAATCTTTTTGAATTTACTGAGGCTCTTTTCATGGCCTAATATATGATCTATTCTTGAAAATGTTCCATGTGCACTTGAGAAGAATGTATATCCTGTTGCTTTTGGATAGAGTGTTCTGTAGATGTCCATTAGGTCCATCCGTTCTAATATGTTGTTCAGTGCCTCTGTCTCTTTACTTATTTTCTGTCTGGTTGATCTGTTGTTTGGAGTGAGTGATGTGTTGACGTCTCCCAAAATGAATGCATTGAATTCTATTTCCCCCTTTAATTCTGTTAGTATTTGTTTCACATATGTAGGTGATCCTGTGTTGGGTGCATAGATATTTATAATAGTTTTATCCTCTTGTTGGACTGACCCCTTTATCATTATGTAATGTCCTTCTTTGTCTCTTGTGACTTTCTTTGTTTTGAAGTCTATTTTGTCTGATACAAGTACTGCACCTCCTGCTTTTTTTTCCCTATTAGTTGCATGAAATATCTTTTTCCATCCCTTTACTTTCAGTCTGTGTCTGTCTTTGGGTTTGAAGTGAGTCTCTTGTAGGCAGCATATAGATGGGTCTTGTTTTTTTATCCATTCAGTGACTCTACATCTTTTGATTAGTGCATTCAGACCACTTACTTTTAGGGTGATTATCAATAGGTATGTACTTATTGCCATGGCAGGCTTTAGATTTGTGGCTACCAAAGGTTCAAGGGTAATTCCCTTACTATCTAACAGTCTAATTTAACTCACTTCATATGCTATTACAAACACAACCCAAAGATTCTTTTTTTTCTCCTTTTTCTTCCTCCTCCATTCTTTGCATGCAATGAATCATATTCTGTACTCTTTGTCTATCCCTTGGGGACATCTATTTAGTTTTAGGAATACTTCCATCTATATGAGTCCCTCCAAAATGCACTTTAGAGATGGTTTGTGGGAGGTAAATTCTTTCAACCAAAAGCAATTTCAGCTTTTGCTTATCTGAAAATTGTTTAATCCCTCCTTCAAATTTAAATGATAACCTTGCCAGGTAGAGTATTCTTGGTTCGAGTCCCTTCTGCGTCATTGCATTAAATATATCATGCCATTCCCTTCTGGCCTGTAAGGTTTCTGTTGAGAAATCTGATGATAGCCTGATGGGTTTTCCTTTGTATGTGATCTTTTCTCTCTCTCTAGCTGCCTTTAAAAGTCTGTCTTTATCCTTAATCTTTGCCATTTTAATTATTATCTGTCTTGATGTTGTCTTCCTTGGGTCCCTTGTGTTGGGAGATCTGTGTATCTCAATGGCTTGAGAGACTATCTCCTTCCCAAGATTGGGGAAGTTTTCAGAAATTACCTCCTCAATGACACTTTCTATCCTTTTTTCTCTCCCTTCTTCTTCTCATACCCCTATTATGCGAATATTGTTCCATTTGGATTGGTCACACAGTTCTCTCAATATTCTTTCATTCTTAGAGATTCTTTTTTCTCTCTGTGCCTCAGCTTCTTTGTATTCCTCTTCTCTAATTTCTATTCCATTTACCATCTCTTCCACTACATCTAATCTGCTTTTAAATCCCTCCATTTTATGTTTCATTTCAGATATGGAATTTCTTAATGATTGAATCTCCATCTTAAATTTGTTCCTGTGTTCTTGAATATTTTCCTGTACCTCAATAAGCATGTTTATGATTTTTGTTTTGAACTATCTTTCAGGAAGATTGGTGAGTTCCATTTCATTTGGTCCTTTTCCTGGGGTTTGTGAGATTTTGGTCTGAACCATGTTCTTTTGATGTTTCATATTTCTGTGTGGTGCCCTCTATTGCTCAGAAGCTCCAGTCTCTGGAGCTGCTCAGCCCCTAGAGTGAGGTGTGGTGTCATAGAGGACCAGCACTGGTGCCTGGGGGGAGGAAAGATCTGTTTCCTGATTCCTGTCTGGCCTGCCTGTCTCCAGTGTCAGAGCCAGTGGGCTGAGTACACAGGTGTAAGCCTCTGTAATTGGCATCTCTAGCTGTTGTACGTGAGGCCTCCCTCTGGCTGGCCTGACACCAGGACAGGACTGCTGGTTTGGGAGCCGGTGCTGTCAGGCCAGGAGGAAGGCTCGGCAGGGTGCATATCACAGTGGGGGACCTCAGAGCTGAGTAGCCAGCCAGGGCAATGGAGCTCCTGAAGCTCCCCAAAGTTCCCAATCTGCTAGGCAGAGTGTGCCCAGACAACCTTTTCCAGCTCTCCCTTCTTCTGTGAAGCAAGCTCCTTGCAAACCCCACCCCTTCAGCAGCCCTCTCGCTGTTAGGGAGCCTGTGAAATCACCCGCCTTTCCCTTGTCCCAGAGTGGCCAGGTGTGGATCCTGTCCTCCACAAATGGCTGGAATCTGTCTCTCAAGCACTCTGCCTGTCCCAGCTCCCCATCCTCCAGAGCACCACACAATGTAGGTTTCTACTCACAAAGCAGATCTCCTGGGCCAGGTGTTCAGCAGTCCCAGGCTTCCACCCCCCCCACCCTGTTTTTCTTCCTCCCACCAGTGAGCTGGAGTGGGGGAAGGGCTCAGATCCCACCAGATCAAGGCTTTTGTACATTACCCTGTTTTGTGAGGTCTGCTCTGTTCCTGAGGTCTGTGTGAAGTCTGGTGCAGGGTTCTTCCCTGTTGCTGTTTTAGGGTTAGTTGTATTAACTATAGTTTTACACTGTCTGTGGTTTTGAGAGGAGTTCTTTGTCTCACTTCTCATGCCGCCATCTTGAATCCTCCCCTCATTTTTTTTTCAACTCTTTCTTTAGTGCTTTCAATCTCTTTGTCTCTGTGGCATGCATCTTGGTTAATTTCTTAAGTTTTACCTTCCAGTTTCCTAATTCTCTCTTTAGCCACATTTATTCTCCTGCTAAGCGTGTCCTTTGAATTTTTAGTTTTAATTACTATAATTAAGTTCTATGTCCTTCATTGCCCAGTTCCTTAGTTTGCAAGTGATGAAAGCCCAAGCCAAATTTCAGTATTTAAAAAAGGGAGTTTACTGGCTTATGTAATGAAAAGACCAAAAGTTTGGGTGTTATGGGATCCAGATTCTTTAGCTATGTCATCAGAACTCATAGTCTCTTTCGCCATCTTTTGGTTCTGCTTTACTTTGTGTCGACATCGTTCCCCAGCAGATTCTTCCCTAATGACAGCAAGACAGGATACACATGTCTAGGTTTCCTTCCCACCAGCTGAAGATCCCCAGCAGAAAGAGAGAGTACCTGCTTCCCAACAGTCCTCCTCAAATGTCCTGAAATGGACTCATTGGGCTGTCTTGGAACAGGTACTTACCCATGACAAATCTCTGTGGTCTGAGGGGTAGAATATGATGGCCTCCCCACTGGTGCCAGTCCAAGCTCTGGACTGTTTGGAGTATATCAAAGTCCTTCATAACTTTATGGTATACAAGAATTCACAAAGGAAATAATCAGTAGATTTATCTAACAGAAAATTTAAAATACTTGGGTTCCAACACCCATGATAAACACAAATGAAAATGAAATTGAACAAAAATGTCTGCCCAATTCATGGTTAATAGTCTTATCATAGTATTAAAATGTAAAAAGTATACATATTGATAAGAAAAACACTGATGCTATGACTTAGAAAAATAGGCAACTAGAAGCACCACTTGGACATCCCATAAGTATCTCAAAATCAGCTTAGAAAATGGACCCTCTCATTCATATCAGGTGGAATGTTCTCAGAAGCAAGTAACATAAAATCTAATTCATACCAGTTTAAACTATAAATATATATAAAGGCCAGAGGTATGTTAGCTTTAGGTATGGTTTGATAAAATCTCTAGTTCTATTTCTCTGAAATTTTCTCAGCTCCTACTGTTTTCCCATGTCCAACTTCCTCCTTAGGCTGGCTGCCTTCATGGCAACAAAAAACTGCAGCAGCTTCAGGTTTCATAGATTCACAAAATACTGTCCAGAATCCCAAACACAACACTTGATCTTCATATCAGTTGGTTCATCCTTGAACTCATCCATTGCGACAATCAGCATAAGGAATCTCAAAAACATGTTGAGTGGGAAAAAGGATGACACAGAAGAATACATAAAGTATATTTTCATTTGTGTTGAGTTCAAAATTGGGTAAAATGAAGCACTAGCTTGTTTGGGGACACCTACCTAAGTGGTTAATAATAATAGAACCAAACCAGGGAATGATTGGTATAGAATTCAGGATGGTTATTGCCTCTGGGGATGTGGAAAGAACACATTTGAGGAGGGCTATGAGGTGCTTCCAACATGTGATAATGTTCTTTCTCTTGGCCTGGTAATGACTACATGGCTGTTCCTTTTATTATCATTCCATAAATTCAACTATGTCTTCATAAACTCTTTTGCATATAGGATGTGTTTCACAACTTCAAAAAAAATTTTTTTTAATTCTAAAATCAGCTCTGTTTTGTTCTCCTTTCCTGTCATCCCCAGGGGTGCCTGAGTGAGAAAAAGGAGAGGGGAACTACTCTTGTTCCTTTTTCTGTTTGTTTGTTTATTTGTTTTTCTCCCCAAGACCTATAGCTAACAACAGGTGGAAGTCTCTGTGACAAAAGGCACAGACATGCTCTGCAGAGTCCCCAGAGTAAGGGCCAGGATCAGTGGGGGAGATTACCAGGAAGATAATCACCCTCTTCTTTCTTTATTTTTTTGTAATTTTTTAATTAAGGTATCATTGATACACAATCTTATAAAGGTTTCACATGAGCAGCATTGTAGTTACTACATTCACCCGTATTATCAAGTCCCCCACCACATACCCCATTGCGGTCACTGTCCATCAGTGTAGTAAGGTGCTATAGAGTCACTACTTGCCTTTTCTGTACTACACTGCCTTCCCTGTGACCCCCCTACATTATGTGTGTTAATCATAATGTCCTTTAATCCCCTTTTCCCTCCCTTCCCACCCACCCTCCTTACCCTCTTCCTTTTGGTAACCACTAGTCTCTTCTTCGAGTCTATGAGTCTGCTGATGTTTCATTTCTTCAGTTTTGCTTTGTTGTTATACTCCACAAATGAGTGAAATTACTTGGTACTTGTCTTTCTCTGCCTGGCTTATTTCACTGAGCATAATATCCTCTATCTCCACCCGTGTTGTTGCAAATGTCACTACCCCTTCTTTAAATAAGCCTATATCTCTGCCTGGCCATAGATGTGAGCCTGAATCACCAAGCAGGATTTCCAATGATCTTATCCTCATTTTTTTTTAACTCTTTCTTTGGTGCTTTCCATCTCTTTGTCTCTGTGGCATGCATCTTGGTTAATTTCTTAAGTTTTATCTTCCAATTTCCTAATTCTGTCATTAGCTATATTTATTCTACTGCTAAGCCTGTCCTTTGAATTTTTAGTTTTAATTGCTATAATTTTTGTTTCTAGGAGATCTATTTGGTTTTCTTCCAAAGCTGAGTTCTTTTAACTCACATTTTCAAGCTCCCTTGTTATTTCTTGAGATATATTAAGTATACATCATTTTATTTTTCTGATATTTCTAATATCTGAATTTCTTTAGAATTGATTCTTCGATCAGTTTTTTTTTCCTGCTAGGCTTTACTCATGGTGCCCTTTTTACTTGAATGTTTTATTGATTTGTTTATTGATTTATTTATTTTTACTTTTATTTCTTTGGAAATTTGTGGACTTTCTTTGGAAATTTATAGACTGGGATGGGAGAGTTCCCTCCAGAGATTTGAGTTTACTTTTATCTCATAGGGTTACTGTCTTTCCAGGACCACTTTAAATTATTAGCTGAGATTTTTCTGATCACTGGGAAAAAGTGCATTTGGGCTTCAAACTCACGTGAGGTAAAGGCTTGTGGTTAAAAACTGTCGGGGAGATAGTTCTGTGGTCCACACTAATAGCTGAACTTCCTTGGGCTGAGAGTGTAGGGAGGTCCCCCTTAGGTCAAGGCTCTGTGGGTACGGTCCTTGGGGATCTATCTGCTCAGGGCGTTATCCTCTTAGACTCTGTCTTGGCCATGTCATGAATTTCTCTTCTGTCTCCTTGACTTCTTCAGTAGAAAAAGTCATACTCAACTTCGGAAAGTTTTATAAATGCTGTTAAGGCTAAAACTGGCATCAGAGCTCTATTTACATGACTAAATAAGTCCTTGCCTGAGTATTCTTCTTTTACCAGATCATATATGCCTTCAAGAAGATGTATTTTGCGTTTTATTTAGCCTTTTAAATTGTTTTTGCTATGAGAGAAGGGAGATAAACATACGGAATGGGGGAACTGCAACGTTGGCTTGAAATAAGTATCAATGTGGATTCATGACTTAAAAAATATGTGTATATGTGCATTTATATGTGTGTGTGTATCCTAACTCTGTCCATTGAAAGAGCCTAGAAACAATGACATCCAGTAATATGCAGGATGCCTAGTACCCAGATCTTGATTTCTAAATTCTATTCCTTCCTGAAAGAACCAGGGCTCCTTGAAAAAAATGACTAATTCCATGTCTGGGGCAGGGAGAGGAAATTTGGAGCCCTATTTTTACCAGAAAGCAGGAAGTTGCTCGAATACTAATGGGGACATGAGAAAAGGACAGTGGCACAGCTTGAAGGGGGTCCCACTGGCCGAGTCTGGGATAATTTGAACTTCAAAAAATAATAACAATGGGAGTGGGCTATAACATACTGAGCTTAAAAGTCTATGAATCCATAGTAATAACTCTGGATGGAGGTGTGGGAGAAGGATATATGGGAAAAAGGCATCTTTTTTAGGAGAATAAATATCACTGGTTGAGTTGCCAGACTGGAGAATGGACATTTGTATTTGTATACAGGAGGTTTACTAGCAAAGGCTTCTAGGACCAACACTAGGCAGACCTAGAAAAGTAGGTCTAGGCAAAGGGGGGATGGGGAACCAAGCTGTCACTGTAGCACAAGCAATGCTCCTGGAGCTGGGATGATGCATCAGAGTTGTCCCAAGTTGAGGCAAGGGGCCTGGGCCTTTGTATTCCCTCCCACCATTTTGTCCGAGATGAGTCCTGGGACAGTCTTGAGAGAGTGACAGTAACGCTGGGGAAGGCAGTCACTTTACCAGGAGGGTAATTCCTGAGGAGGGCTCTCAGCAGGAACACTGAGCAATGAGGGCCCCAGTCCCGAAAGTGGGTCAGGAAAGTACACCAGAGCATATGCTGGATAATAGTGAAGAGGGAATGACAGAATTAGAATTTATGACTTTGCAACTGTCAGTGTAATTGATGTAGGCAAGGGCCATCAATGCCAAAAGCATTAGTTAACAAGTTTGGGGGATCAAAATATTCACGTGGTTCTGAAGTTTCCCCTCACTTTTTAATTCATTTAGTTACTTTTTAACCACAGAGTGGGTGATAGTGCCTTTATAACAGCGAGATCTGACAGACACCATGCCAACCAGAGATCAAACTTAATCTCAGCAATGATGGGACAAACTGACCTCCTGTGCCTCTGGGATGATACAGTGTGAAGTACACAGGTCCACCTATCTTGCACTTTCGCCCAACATTCTATCCTTATCTAATGAAGAAGCAGTCAAGACGGATCTAGCATATGGGATATTCTACGAGACAACAGGCCTGGGCTCATCAAAAATGTTAATGTGACACAAAAAAGATGGGGGGAAGCCTCAGCTCAGGGGTCACAAACTACAGTATAAGTCACACCTGGCCTACATCTCATCTTTGTGAATAAGGTTTTATATTGAGACACATCACACCCGTTTGTTCACATATTTATATATGGCTGTTTTTGTGCTACAAAAGCAGAGTTGAGTAGTTCAAAAAAAGACCTACATGGCCCTTCCCAGAAAAGTTTGCTCACTTCTGCCTTAGATTAAAGATGACTAGACATGACAAGCAGCTACAAATATAATGCTGAACTTTGACTGGATCCTGGATTTAAAAAAAAAACTATAAAGGAAAATTTGGGGACAATTGGACAGTTTAATTGGGGAAAATTCAAATATAAACTATATATTATTATATATTATAATATACTATATTAAATTAAATTATTGATCCAATGTAACGTTTCTTTGGTGTGATAGGTATCGTGGTTATGTGGGAAGGTACATGCTGGTGTAATTAAGAGTTAAATATCGAGAAGTTTTTAACTTATTCTCACATGGTTTGGCCAAAGAAAAACCTATCTCTTTCTCTCTCTCCTCTCTCTTTATAGAGAGAGAAAAAAATGTGGCAGAGTGTTAAAACTGGTGAATAAAGGTTACAAGGTGTTTGTTATAATAACTTGGTTAACTTGTTTGATTTGAAATTTTTCAAAAGAAAAAGTTGAGGAACAATGTGAAGAAACTTTCTTAATCTAGTCAAATTTTAAGCAGTCAGTTTTCAGGCTGCTTAAAATGGTTCATCATTTTATTTCAAAATATAAAGATGAAAAGGTTTGAAGTGCATTTCCCCAGAACCCCTCTAACACCCTCCTCCTGTTCCTGTTCATGGAATGGTAATTCTAACAGTCTGGTGACGTTCCAGTAGCGGGAACGAAGAGGTGGGCTCTCCTGTCAGTTCCTGATGTTTAGTTTTGAACTTGAAGGAGTGGAGATGTCCAGGTTAAAAACAGCTTCATGGAGAGCATGTGGCTGAGGAGCAGATAGCACTGCATTCAAATCCCAGTGTGGCAACTTTCCACTGACTGGACACCCTTAATGATGGCAGCTACCAGCACCACAACTAATATTCACGTGATGTCAGCTCTGTGCCAGGTCCAGGTCTAAGAACTTCAGAAGAACTAATTTGTTTAATTCCAAAGCACTGTGAGGTCAGCTATTACTGTCATTCTCATTTCCAGAGAAAAGAACTGAGTCCCAAAGTATGAAGACCCAGCCCAATCTCCCAGCAGGTGGGTGAGGAGCTGGGGTTTGCGCCAGGCCATGCCTCTCTGCAGCTCCCACTTGTCCTCAGGACCCGACAATCTTTCGGTTATGGCTTTTAAAAGGGACAAGAGTTGTGGTAACAGGCAGCCGGCTGGTGGTTTGGTTTTGAGGAGCGGCCAGCCCTGTGCGTTTGACCTTGAATCCTCAGGCAGAGAGTGCACCAGGTTAACCACGTCGGCCCCCTATGACTGGACCAGTCCTGGTGAGGTATTTGCAAGGACGGCTGTTAGGGGAACCAGCCCCAATCCACAAAAGATGAGATCCTATAAAGGGATGATATCAAAGTTCATCGAATTCTGTTCTGGGTGGCAGTGGGCAACCAGCAAGTTCCAGAAAACCAGCCTTCCCTTGGGCACATGTCTCTGGTCCTCCCCGCTCCTCCCTATGGGGGAGGTACCTGTCACAGTGCTCCCGTGGGACTAGGGCCTGGCCCAGGGACGGGTCATGGGCTTGATGCCATCCATCTCAAGTCATACCCCAAAACCTCTGTATGCGCCTTGCGGAGGTGTCAGACGGCAGAATGTCGTGACTGCCTTGTCTGCAGACTTTGGAGGCCGCCCTATGGCTGGGTAAGGATTGGGCCAGGGGCTGGGGCTGCAGACACCTGCACCAGGGCTCCCTAGCTCCATGCCTCCGCAGAGCAGATGTGCAGGGTACTTCCTTTCTGTGAGGCGGTTTGTACTGGGATGCTAGCATTACCCTTGGAGGCGATGCTACCCTTCGGCTGTGCCTGATTCCCCAACTACCCAACCCTGCCCAGGTTCCTCAAGTTAGAAACCCAAGGGAGGGAGGCAGCTTGTGCTGCAGAGTCTACACGGTGCCTTCTTGTGCCATCAGGATTGGGGGCGGCCCTGCTGGGACAGCTCTCTTAGTCCCTCCTCCTAGGGCCTTGCCCTCATTTCAGGATAAGTTGCAACTTCTTTTCTTGTTTTAGAAAGACATTATTTGGATCTTGCACATAACTGTGAAAGTAAAAACAGGATTTATGATGTGGGGATTGAGGAAGAGTTTTGCAATGCACACCAAAGGAGAAGTAATGGCTTCCTCAGCTTCCCCTTGACAAAGGAGATTAATGTCCCTGACCACACTGGTGACAGCAGGCAGCGGAGCCAAAATAGATCTTCATGCTGCCAGGAGGAGGCTCCCAGCACCCCTCCCATCTGGCTTCCAAGGAGTGGTCTGAGAAGACAGCTCCCTACATCTTTCTGGAGTCACAGGGCCAGTTTAGGGACAAATCTGTGCTTCCAGTGACATCCCCCATGTCTGTCCCCTGGGAGCTAGCTGTGGTGCCACAGCCTCCTTGGCTTCCTGGTGTGTTGGGGACCCTCTGCTTCACAGGTCCAGCAAGGCACCAGGAGAGGCTGGGCCAGGTGCTACCTGTTTCTCTCTTTCCATACCTTTCCCATTGCTGGGCCCAAATACCTCTGCATAGCCGCATGCCAATCACAGCAAGAAGACAAGAGCCTGCTGACCTTGTCTGGGTCCAGGAGGGCTCGATGGCAAGCCTGCCTCAGCTGGGAAGTGCTGGCTGAGGCACAGGCTGGGTCTGCCTCAGTGCACAAAGGCTGGCTCTTTGTATCAGAGGCAGAAGGACCTGGAAGACAGGGAAGCAACAGAAGTGAGGACACAAAGTGATGAGTAATACGGGGATGGCCGTACTCTGGAAGAGGGGACATAAGTCGGGGGTGGGGGGTTTCCAAAGATGTCCAGCTCCCACTGGGGTGGCAGGCCATGAGGCTGCTTGCTCAGCTTATCTGGACTGCCAGCTGTATGGGGACGGTCCACCTGGGAGTGGGGGCTTTGTCCTTATGTCAGCAGGACCTTCTGAGCTCCCAGGGCCACTACTCCCTCACGCAGTCACCACCTCTCAGCTGGCTTCTCTCAGTAGCGCCTGGTCCTATGGGGCTTCTTCCTTCCCCTCCTGCAGGTGCAGCCACAGGATGGCCAGTGTTCCAGATAGTCAGCCCCTGTTGTCTGAGCAAGGCGTGCACACACGGCACCTGGTGTGGATGTAATTTTGACTTTGTTCAGAAATCAAGATGGAGTCACATTTGTCAGACCATTCAAAGGAAGTGGGAGACACATGGAGACAGGGCCACATGTGTCCTCTATCCATCTCAAGCCAGAGTCTCACAGCCAACATGATGAATCCTGCTGGCTGCAACCCTGTAGTTTCTATCAACCAGCAGCAGACTGCCCTTGTAAGCCCCCCAACCATCCTGCTTAACAAGCACCCCGCTCTTCCAGCTCTATGATCATTTTGACAGGCAGCTTAGTGGTTTCTCTTAACCTTGTGGTTTTGCCCTTACTTGCCTGCTCCGTTTTGTGTCTGCTGTGACGTGATCCAAGCGCATCTCCAATCTGTCTACCTGACAAGCCCTGAGGAAAACTATCCATATTACCCAACCAGGATCTTGTTTATTTCTCAGTCAACACTGGGCACTTTCTCTCCCTCACTCGCTCCTGGCTGCACAGGACAGGATGAGGGACAATGTCGCAGTGGTGATAGAGGTGCTGGCGGGTCTTCCGGGGCTATGACAAAGAGGGACAGGTGACCACGTGTTCTCTGCAGGCTGTGGCCCCAGACAGGAAGCCTAGGGTGGAATGGCTGGGAGTTCCAGGCTGGGAGGCCAGCCCTAAGAAGCTGGGCAGCCAGTCCCGGGTGGCAGGTCACCAGGCGGGCCTCATCCTGCAGTGGAGTCAGTGCTGGGAGCCACAGCAGGGGCCCGGGGGCAGCCAGGGGGACAGACTGAGTGGCTGGGGGGCTGGGGAGCCAGGGCTGACTTTGCCCCCATGTCCTCTGTGATTCCCCTCCTGCCCTGTCCACACATAACACACCAGCCTTACTCCCTAGGCACCCCTGGGGGATTCTTCCAGCTTTGTTGCCTCCAAGACCCCAACCAAAATCCGATCAATGGTGGCATGAAAAGGGGGAGGCTCTGTGACTTCTGCACTAGGACGTCCGGGGGTGGGCAGCCAGAAGTGGATGCAGCAACGTGACAATGTCACCTGAGACCTTATGACTTCCTTCAACATCATTTTATTAGGAAAAATAAAATAGCAAATTGTGGCTTTTGATTTAGGAAATAAACTTAATCCATGCAAATGCTCCAACCTCAAATAATGAGTCCTAAAAACAAGACTTCTTCTTTAGATATATTTAAATACAGCTCTCAAGTATCAATGGGCCACTAACTAGGCCACCCTACAACTCAGATTGCCGCCTGCTTAGTCAAATACCAAGACTTTATTAGTGGAAACTTAGTCACTATTTTTCTTCCCTCTGCACCCACCAACCCCCAGCTTTACTGAGGTGTAATTTACACCTAATATTGTATATAAAGTCTATGAGATGGTTTTATGCACTTCTAAATTGCAAAATGACCACAATGACCTTTGTTGACATATCCCTCAGCTCACAAAGTGGTGAAAACTTAGGACTACTCTCTTAGCAAAGCTCAAGTATACAAGGGAGGATGATAAATGATAGTCACCAGGCTGTGCGTTGCCTCCCAGGACTGTCCGCCTTACAGCTGGAAGTTTGTGCCTCACTAACATCTCTCTACCCCCTGCTCAGCCCCTGGGTACCACCATTCTGCTCCACTTCTAACATTTTGGCTTTTTAAAATTCCACCTTGAAGTGAGATCATATGGTATTTGTCTTTCTCTCTCTGACTTATTTCAGTTAGCATATGCTCTCAAGGTCCATCCATGTTGATACAAATGGTATGGTTTCCTTCTTTTTCACAGCTGGGTAATATTCCATTGTATAGCTCTCACATCCTCTTTACCCACTTGTCTGTAGATGGACACTTGGGTTGTTTCCATGTCTTACCTACTGTGAATAATGCTGAAATGAATGTGGGGTGCAGGTATCTCTTCAAGAATATGATTTCATTTCCTTTGAATAAATACCCAGAAGTAAGATTACTGGATCATGTGGTAATTATATTTTTAATTTTTTGAGGTGCCTGCATATTGCTTCCCCAGTAGCTGCACCAATTTACATTCCCACCAGCAGTGTAGAAGGGTTCCCTCTTCTCCACACCTCTCTGAGCATTTATCTATCTTTTTGACAGTGGCCTCTCTGACAGGTATGAGCTGACTTCCCACTGTGGTCTTGGTCTGCATTTCCCCAGTGGTTAGGGGTGTCAGCACCCTTTCATTTGCCTGTTGGCTGTTTTTATGTGTCGGGTCCCTTCTCTGTCTCTGACCTGCAGATGAGGGAAGAGACGTGATTGTTCGTCGAAGATCTTAAGGACCAGCCAGGGGACTCAAGGTGTGACAGCGCAAGAGTGCTGCTGAGAAGGCATCTCTCATATTTATTGATAAAATGGTTGTTAACAACAATATTGGGGTTTCCATGCACAATCATTAATTAAGTTCAACTCTCAACAGTTTCACCTTCTGAAGGATAATGAACAAATCCTCATGGTGAACGAACACAGAAACTCTTTCTGTCTTGGCCACTGTTTCTGTCTTGACTACAATCATGAACCATAAACAAACCATCAAGGCAAAAGTGCTTATACATATGATTTTCATACTTTATATATAATTCCCACATTATGTCTTCGGAAAAACACCTATTCAGGTCCTTTGCCCATTTTCAAGTATGTTAGTCACTATTCCTCTTGCTCCCTTAGTTCTGCCTCAGTAAGCCTTTATTACTTCATAACTGTTTTGCACATTGTGAACAGCAGCTGCAGAGTTTGCACCAGACCCTGTAGTGACTTTGGGTTTATTCTAAGGGAGACAGGTGCTGCCAGGGGCTTCTGAGTGGAGAAGGGGAGATGAGGGGGTGCACTGGCAGTGTAGGGCAGGGGCAGTAGGTAAGTGGAGAGGGTGTGGAGTCTGAGCAGAGATGGTGACCTACTGGGACAGGGACAGTGGTGGAGGGGTGAGGAACAGCTGGTGCAGGATGCGTGCTGGGAAAAGCTGGCTGAGACTTGCTGGTGTGCTGGAAGTGGAGTATCAGGGACAGAGGCACACCCAGGAGACTCCAAAGCTTTTGACCAGAGCACCTGGGAGAATGACTTGTTGCTCATTGGACAGCAAAGATGCAGGGTTCTGGGATGGTGCTGGGAGATGCTATTGTCCATCCTAGGGAAACTGCCAGGGAATTGAATGTACATGTCTGGAATCCAGAGAAGCCTGGGCTGGCGAAAAAGTTTTGGGTGTTGTCAGTGTAGAGAGATGGGTTTAAAGTTTGTACCTTCCTGTAGAGTGAGTAGAGATGGAGAAGAGAAGAGGTCTGGGGCCCTGACCTTGGGCCCTGATACTTAGAGGTCAGGCGGGTGGACAGGGGCTGGTGAGGGAGGCTGAAAGAGCAGCCATGAAGGCAGGTGGAAGACCAGGAGGGAGAGTGTATCTGCAGCACCCAAAAGGAAAGGTGCTCAAGAAGGAAGGAGTGACAAGCTTTGTTGGATTCTGCCAGCGGGCCCAGGAAGTTGGCCTGATGATGGACCAGCAGGTCCAGCCACATGGAGTGTGGCAGTGGCTTGGACAAGAGTGGTCACGAAGGCCGAGAAGGCAGTCCACAGAGTGGGCTGGAACGGAGGCAGCTCTTGAGCATCTCTAAGTGGAGAAGAGACATGGGACAAGAGCTAGAGGAGGGATGGAGCCTCTAGGAGGGTTCTGAGGATTCTGACGGGATGGGATCTGGTGCACAAGTGTGGATTTGGCCCTAGACAAGAGCAGACAATTCCTCCCTTGTGCTGGGAAAGAGGAGTGTGGGCCCGGCAAAAACCCAGGATAGAGGGTGCCCATAAGTCATTGCAGTTTGGATTTCTGAAAAATTCACTTGCATATAAAGTTCAAACAATTTGTGAAATGAAATCCAGAGAGAATTCACTAGAAATTTAAGTTGCTTGTGCCTGGTTTTCTTGTTTGCTTTGTTCTACAGGTGACAAGCTCTATGTCCAGGTATATCACAAAAGATGTCAGATGCCAGCCTCCCTGCAATCAACTGTGCTAAACCTTGAATAAATTCTCTTTGTTCCTTTTGAAGATTGTTCACATTTTGTCTAGGAGTTTTTTAAATGCCCAATTGCACAAGGACTGTATGGGCACCTGTTCATCCCCACTTCTCCCTCTAAGACACCCTCCCTCTCCAGAGCACATGTTGCCACATCTTTCTCTTGATCCTCCTCCCAAATTTTCTTACTGTGGCAGAATAGGCATAACATAACATTTTCCATCTAAACCATTTTTAACTGTACAGCTCAGTGGTATTAAGTACATTTATATTATTGTATAACCATCACCATATCTGTCTCTAGAGCTTTCCTTCTGACAAAACTGAAACTCTGTCTCCATGAAACGCTAAATCCCCCTAGCTTTTGTATGGCTCAGGTGTCCTCTCTGCGTCCCCTTAACCCAAGTGCTAAGTAGTCTCTGTGTCTTTAAAACTTCTTTTGCGATGTTATTGTTCACTTTGAAAATCAATCCCCTATCTCTTTTTTTTTTCTCTCTGCTGAAGAGCAGGCTGACCATCTCCTCCCAAGAATGAAAGCCTTTATTTTCTCTCTGCCCCTTGAAGCCAGTAGCAGGTAGTTCATAAAATAACAAAACCCCACGACATCCTGCCCGAACAGGTCTGGAAGGTGCTTGTGCTCTAAAGTCGGGGATTGGGGTTCATGTGTATGTGGCAGCAACACGAAAGAGTAAGAGACACACAGATGCTGCAGTCCATTGATCCAGAAATTCCTCTTCTATAACCAAGATATGCACAGAGGTTTCTGTTCAGCACAGTGTTTATTGTACATAAGAGTGGAAAATGGGAGTTGCCTACCAGTAGGGACTTGGCCAAAATCTATATGGATTCCAATGCAACCATTAAAAATCACGTTTGAGTTTCATACATGGGAAAACATTTATGTTATAACATTAGGGGAAAAATACAAGCTGTCAAAGTCAAAAAAAATTTTTTTAAGTTATGGCTGCATAGAAAGACATAGTAGAAAACCACTGTGTTAAATAATGGTTATCTCTGGGAGGTGAAATACTGTGTAATTCTAAACTTGTATACATTTCTTTATTTTTGTATTTTCTATATGCATCTATCTCTTTTATCAGAAAAAGATATAAATAGTATAAAACAAACACATTGAAAACTGAAAATCTGGCCTAGTACTCAGAGAAATGCACATTATAATTTTCTGTTTGTTTCCACCTAAGTAAATGAGGAAATGTGGGACAAAAGAGTAATTTTCCTGCCACCCATGTTTTGTGGTTTCAGGGCTGTGGAGGGCGTGTCTGGGGAGGAACACTGCCTGTTGCCTAACAACAGGGTATGTAAGACAGGAGTGGAAACAGCAGTGCACGCCCTTGAGGGACCAGCTTAGCCCTCCTGTGGATGGAGGGCACCTCCAAGAGAAACCAGATAGTTTTGTTTACTAAGACTTATTTCTCTCACTTGCTCTCAGATAACACTGCTTTGAGGCAGCCCAGCATGTGGTTGCCAACTCAGCAAGTTAAGCAAACGATATTGTAAGTCACGCTGAGACTGAAGGGGTCCCATGAGCCAGGGCAGTGGGGCGTGGGTGGAGAAGAAAGTCATCTTCCAGGCTGGGACAGACTATTAAGTTTGGAGGGCAGTCACAGGTGGAACCCAGGGGGGCCTCGCAGAGTGGGATTGTTGGCCTTGCGGGGCCAGACGGGAGCTTTCTCCCTGGGTGCTCCGAGGCAGCATTTCAGAAAGAGATGGTCGGAGGCCAGCCAGGCTGCATATGCCCGCCAGGTGTGAGGGGTTGTGGGCAGGAGAGCTCTTTCCAATAACCCAGAGTGGAGCCTCCCTCCCTCTGTGTGGCAGGTTCCTGGGAAGCTGACTTCTCCCACAGGTGACCATTTGACAGACACAGAATAAGCCTAAAGTGAGTAGGATTATTTGGAAGGGACTGGGCATCTCCCCCAGTGCTAGGGGAGCCCCAGGACATGGCTGTCCTTGACAGCGGACCTCTGGTTAAGGCTCCTTCCACCCACCCTGACTCTGCTGGAGGCCACTGACAGCATTTGCCTCTGGGCATTCCGGGAGCCTTTGCCGAAGACGTCTTCATTAGAGAAGTGATGTCAGGGAACAGCTGTCGCCAAAGGCTGCACCACCCAGGCCGCACCTGTCATGGTAAGCAGACTGACTCAGTGAGACCCTGCACTCTGGAGGGCAGGGCGCCCCTCCTGCCTAAGCCTCCTCCCGCAGACCGTCTCTCTGGGGTTTTCCGTGGCTCCTGTGTTCTCTGTTCTTAGAGGCGGGACTGGTCTGCATTTCAGTCAACATGAGGAAGGGGTCAGTAGACTGAGAGCCAAGGGACCTGCCCTCGTTGGTTAACTGATCCTGGGCCAGCTTCGGGCCCTCTCTGGGCCTCCTTTCCCTTACCTGCAACATGTGGGCTTGGATCCAATTATCTTCTCTGATTCTGGGGATGAGAAAAACAAGAGAGGAGACAGTATCCTCACTGGGAAAGTTTCAGTCTGATAATTGTAAGAGGGGAAAAAGTCAAAATAGTGACCACCACCTACTGGAGTTTGATTTACAGGCCTGCACATGAGCTTGAGGGAGGTGAGCTTTTTACACCCTCACAATAACCCCAGGGTGTGGGTGCTGCTTTGACTCTTATTATTCTAATGGGAAAACTGAGCCTCAGAGATGTTAAAGGCCCTAGGTCAGAGGGTTAGCCCTGGGGCCCAACCACTGATCTCTCTGCCCTGGGTCCACTACCTCCCTCTGCTTTGGGGGGTCCAGAGCTCAGAAGAGGGTCTGATCCAGTTGTGCTCTTAGCACCAATCACCCTTTCCAAGTGTTCCTTCCCTTATTTAGATACCAACACCATTGTTGGTTAGGGGTTTTCAATGAACTTCCTTATTTTTCCCCTCTTCTGCTTATTCAGCAAAATGACCAAGTGTTTCTTACGGTAGGAATTTGATTTTCTAGAAATGAAGGCGTCTGTTCGTCTACTTTTGCTTATCAAGCTGAAGAATTTTCCCCTCCCTTCTTCGCGGTCCAGAAGAGTTAAAATTCAGTTTAAGGTTTTGCTTCAACATGGGGACAAGGACCCAGGGATGATGAAGTAGACCTGTGGGCACCCCCAGGAGAGCACCCCTCCCTGGGTGGACTGAGCCATGTTCGGGGAGGCCCCTTACCCACTCTGCTGCTGTGCTTTTGGATGGTCCCCAACTCCGTGACATCCTGGGGTCCCCACACCCTCAGCTCTCATGTGTGCATGCCGTCCTCAGGCCCAGAAGGCCAGCCCCTCCTTGCCTGGGGGGTGCCTTGCCACCGACTACTCGGGCCCTACGTCCTTGTTACCAGCTCGTGCAAGGTATGCGCTGCTTTGCTTTTCTCCACTCTGCATTCAAAGGTCGAGTACTAAGGTCCACGTCCTGGTCCTGCTCACCCTGAGAACAGCTCTGGGTCTGAGCTCATGGGCTGCATATAACAGATGCTCAAAAAGGATTCTGTAATATACTAATTCCATATGTCCATGTCAGAAACCAAAAATTCCTGGTGCCCTTTGCTCCAGTTATCTCCACAAGGAATTTACCCAAAGGAAATCACTGAAGAGGAGAAAGGAAATTGCACAGCTAGAAATGCTGTAAGATATGTATTTGCTAAATATTAGAAACAAGTGAAATACTTATACACAGACACTGGTAAGTAAATAATAGTATGTGATCTTGATGGAACATGATTCATTTTCTCATGCGCTGAGCAGGTGCACTGCCAGGAGGTATCAGATCTACAGCCAGGAGTCAGCTGCCTTCAGCAAATACAACACCTGGCAGAGCCTTCTGGAGCCATCTGTAGTAAGAGAGAGCTATTTTGGCCTATGATAAGAAAAACAAAAGCAGATCGCACAACTGTGCATTATGTTTACAGCTCTGTGGGCATCTGATACAACTCTAAACATTCTGAGTGGGAACAGGGTCTGGGTGGACAAAGGCAAAAATTGCATGGTTAGATTATACATAGATGACATTTTCTTCAGCACTATCACAATTATTCTTCAAGCTTTGAAGTGTTAAACCACCCAAACATTTACTGACAAAAGCAAGCTGCTTCAGTGACCCCAGGGCTCCAGGTTGGCAGGGGTGTGAAGAACAGGGGGTTTCTCCAGATGGGCAGGGCTCTGGGGAGGGAATGTTCATGGCAGCCTGGAGCAGTGGTTCAGGAAGGCTCACTAGGACCCCCACTAGGGCCAGCTACGAGCCAGCCTCCCCTGTGCCTGAATGACATCAAACGTTGGGGCCTGCAGGATCTGCCAACATCCCACTTAAGCACAGTGCCAGGTCTGGGGACAGCTGGGCACCAGACATGAGGTTCAGGACCTGTAGGAGCTGGTGGCCAGCTCCTCACGCTGGAAGAGTTGCTGCCTTTGTGAAAAGTCCCATTACCTCCAATCTACAGATGAGGAAACTGAAGCGCCGTTGGCCCCAAGCTGCCCAGCAAGCTGGTGATAGAGCTGGGATTGGAGCCATCCCTTCTTAGTTGGGGCCAGAGTTCCCTCTATGTGTCCCGTGGGGCCCCTGGGTTCTGGGAGCAGGTGGTGATGTGTGAGGCCAGATGGAAGAGCCTGGGCTAGCGGGGCAGGTTGGGGAAGAGAGACAACAGGGAATCTGCTGGCGTGACCATGATGGAGGGTCTCAGGGGCAGGCTTTGGAGTTTGGCCTCGATGCAGGGGGCACAGGGTTTGGGGACACGAGAGCAGGGGTTTCAGGAAGAGGAGGCTGGTGGTGTGTGCTGGCTGGTGTGACCAGTGGGGAGGCTGAGCTGCTTTGCCAATGGAAAAGTTCTCTCTGATCAGAACAGCACCTGCCCACCCACTACCAAGCTTCTTGGAAATGTGTCCTCCGGCATCTCTACCCTTGAGGTTGGAATGGAAGCTTCACCTTGAGGACCCCTTCCCTGTGGGTATCACCACCTGGCCGGAGGAGATCGGATACAAACTTGGTCAGTCAGAACCCTCCCTGGGAATTCTGACCTTGGGACCAGAGAAAGGGATGGGTCTCAGTCGCTTTCAATGGCAAAGCTGTGTTATGTGAGTCTGGGAGTTCTGTCACCACTCAGAAACCTGAGAGTCAGAGAGGAAATTCTGGCTAGATGCAAGCCCTCATTTCCCCTCATGCTGAGGGCTCAGCCACACCCTTGCCCATGCCACCATGTGAATGATTCTCACCACCTCCCTTTCAGCTAAGCTGGTCTGATTGAATTTTTGTCATTTGTAAACAAAGAAGTCCTGACATCTGCAGTAAGAGACAAGCCTACCCTTTAGCTTTCAAATTTTTAGGATAATTCTCAAAAAAACCTTAGGGCTGCGTTTTGGGCACCAGGTCCATCCTTTCTTGCATGTAAGAAATAAAGTCTGTCCCTGTTATCCAGCGTGCAACTCAGGAACTGTAGGCTCTGTAGGGATGAGGCTCTGGGGCCTTTCAGAGAAGAATGGATGTGTTTCCATCACTGGTGTTGTGAGTGAGACTGCTGCTCAGCATGCTCTCCCGCTTGCTGCTCTGGGATTCCCACGGGGAGAAGCTGACGTGGGCAGGGCGGCCACGCCGGCCAGCCAGGCATCTCTTGTGCAGGTGCAACAGGTATCTTCTGAACTTCTCCCCAGCAAATGCGTAGATAAGGGGGTTGAGGCAGCAGTGGGTGAATGCAATAGTCTCAGTCACATTGATGGCCAGCCTCAGAGTCCGCTTCACGTTGCAGCTGGGAAACACGTCATACAGATCGAGTGTGTCTAAGAAAAGCATGACATTGTAGGGTGTCCAGAAGAGGAAGAACGTGATGACCACCAGGAGGATCAGTCTGATGGCTTTGGCTTTCTTGTGGTTCTTGCAGGAACACAGTGTGCGGATGATTCTGAAGTAACAGTAAGTCAAAATGATCAGGGGCAGCAGAAAGCCAATGGAAATGACCTCCACGTTGCGGAGCATCGGCCAGATTTCCTCCAGGGCCTCAGGGAAGTTTCCAAAGCACTCGTTGTCAGCTTCTTTTGTGAACATGAACTGGGGCGTGGCCAGCAAGGCTGCCGCTGCCCAGACGCTGAGGCTGACGGTGACGCCATGCTGCACTGTCCGGCTATTCATGGAGTTGGCGGCCAGGACAATGGCTTGGTACCTGTCAATGCTGATGATGGTGATGAAGAATATGCCTCCAAAGAAGCCCACAAAGAAAAAGGCGGTAGTGAGTTTGCACACAGCATTGTTAAAGCCCTGCTGGCTTATCAGATAGTGAGTCCAGAAGGGCAGTGTGGCTACAAAGAGCAGGTCTGACAGGGCCAGGTTCAGGAGGTAAATGTCAGTGATGCTCTTGGGCCCCCGGCTGTTGATGAGGGCAAACACCACCAGCAAGTTTCCCACAAGCCCCAAGGTAAAGACCAGGCAGTAGACTATGGACAGGAAGATATTCCCGAAGGCCACGATGTCTCCCATGTCACAGGCTCCTGCAAGCTCGTATAACTCAAAATCTTCCAAAACCGAGTCAAAGGATTGGGTGGACATGGTGAAGGCCTGGTGCAGAGAGGAAAACAAGTCACTGTGTTAATTTTCAGGGAAATGGGGAATTCTGATCACATAGGCAGACTGGAAGACAAGCCCTGGATGGGTGCCAGCTAAACACATTTCCCAGTGTCATGCACCCTGCCCTGTTTGACCCCCCAGTCCCCTGATGGAGATAACGATATCCTTTGACAGAAGAAAAAGTCTCACAGGTCCCTGAGAGATTCAGCAACTTGCCCAAAACTGCAACAAATGGCTGGGCTACCGTTTGAATCTAGGCCTTTCAAAGTTTGAGGCAGATCTTTTTCTCTTTGATTTTTAAAAGTCTACCCAAAACAAAAAAGGTCTAGCCTGACCAGCGTGTGGCTAGGGGGAGGGTGGGCTGTGGGCAGGAGGGGGTGAATGTGGGGTGCAGCCGTAGTTCACGCCTGTGGTCCCAGCCTTCCAGGGCAATCCCTCAGCCCCCTTTATTCCCTCTTCCTCTGCCCCCTGGACCCCAGCTTCTCCTCTGCATGAGCCAAGACCAGAGAGAGAGGTCTCAGACACGCCAGAGGCCAGCCCAAACCTGCACCCAGAAGCCCTCCTCTTAGTTTGAGCCTGTTTATTTCACTCTTCCTCTCAGACCCATCAAGTCCTGTCATAAGGGATGAGATGGTCACGACTGCCTTGTCTTGGTTTGTTCAGGACTGTCTTGGTTTCGGCACTGAAAGTCTTATAGGTCAGAAACCCATCAGATCTGAGCAAACCGGTAGCCGGCCATCCCAGGACACCAGGTGAAAGCCAGAAGTGGCCTTGTGTCACCAAGGGGCTGACTGGTCCAAGATGGGGGGACTGGGCTTGGCCTGAGCCTGGGGGCTAACTAACCCATCATTACTGGTGACACCCCCACCATCCCATTTCATTTTGCCCTGGCCTTCCCCCCTGTTATTTCCTGTTTCTCTCTGGGCAAAAATTGAAACAAGATATTTCTGCCCAGATTGGAAGTAGCCCTGGTCCCCGGCCTCCCAGCCAGGACTTGCTGGTCACCCGCTCCAGGGGCAGCCCTTTGCCCTTTGCGCTGGCCCCCGGCCTCCTCCTTGTGACACCACTCACAGCATCCAGAGCACACACATCCTTGTTGCAGCCTCCCTCCCAACCACGCTACAGGCAAAGCTCACACTTCTCCGGCCAAGGGAGTTTCCACACCCTGGGGCCTCTTTTTCATGCTGGTTTAACCAAGGCCACGTCTGGTGAGGACCCACCCAGCCAGGCCCTCCCTCTCCCTCTTCCTTCCCAGCCTCTGCCTGGTGTCCTGGCCCATCCTACCCAGACTCCCAGGAGGGCGTGGACCCAGGCTTTCTGATGGGGTGCCCCAGGCTGAGGTGGAGTCCTCACCCCCAGGGAGAGCGTGTACTTTCTCTGCTTTAGGCTGACTTGATAATATTTAGATTTAACCATATGAAACAGGAGCTACACAAATGCCAGTTTAAAATAGCTCAAGCTGAGAAGTGGGGCAACAGGGGAATGGCTACCCGGAGCAGGTGGCTTGCTGCAGAGGCCTTTCTGCCCTGACATGCTGCGTAGGAGTGGGAAGAGTCAAGCCCTTGGTGGTTGTGCAGGAGGGCTCCTCCTGGTGTCCCGGTGAAGGACACTGGCAAAGCTGACCTCGGCAGGCCGAGGCCGTTGAAAGTGGTGTTACCTGCACTCAGTCCTGCAGCTCAGGCACTCTGTGCTATTGGATTAGCTTGATTTTGCCCTGTCTGCATAAGGTGGGTGTGATTTCACTCTTGGCCCTATGTATCCACACAGGGACCTCTGCACACTTCCCAGCAAGGGTGCCTGGGTCGTGGAGGAAGGAGAGCAGGGAGGTGGGAGGGAGGGTAAGGCTGCAGTAGGTTTCTCCCGCGCCTGCATCCCGGCTGCCCTCTCTGGCCCAGGGACCCTGGGTGAACTTGGGGCCTCAACCTGCTCATCTGCAAGACTGCGATTCACTCTCATGCCTGTTCGCAGGGCCGTTCTGAGGTGAGTGCCTGGCAACCTGCGTTGCGTGCAGCGGGCACTTAATAAATGCGTGGGGTGAGGAGACAGAGGCCCTTTGGACTTCAGGAATCATCCAGGCTGCCTGTGGACTGCACTATTTGTATAGTTCCCTACCACCCTAGGCATGTGGCCATTTGGTCTCTAAAGGTTGTTTCATTTCTTTTCCCCTGAAATATGTTTTCTTATCAGATTTTTTTTTTCGTGGGAGGAATGGGGAGACAGTCATCCTTTACTGAGCTTTTACTGGATTGTCAGGCCCATTGCTAAATACTCCTACTGCTCGGTGCTCTTGGCAATCCTGAAGGACAGCCCTACATCCAATTTCCCTCCCTGCTGAATGGCTCCAGGGGTATTGGTGACAGGAGACGGGAGCTGGGACAGAGGATGGGGAAGGCAGGGAGAATCAGAAACAAACCCTTGCTGGGCTGAGTGGCAAGGAGGTCCCAGGTCAGCCCTGCCTTGCGAGTGCCCGGCCCAGGGCTGCCCTGGCACAGGACTGCCTTATCTAACTTGCACCAAGACCCCAAAGTAGCCGGGGGGTCCTGGTTGGAGGGGACGAGTGACAGCCCCACAGCTTTGGGCTCAGCAGGGCAGGAGGGCACATGGAGACACCAGTTGGGAACAGTCTCAATCACAGAGGCCATCATCTCAATGGGAGGAGTCCAGACAGATGCAGATGGAGACAGAATGAGGGGAGTGTGTCCACCTCTCTTTTGCAGATGGGGGCAACCTCAGGTGGCACTCTGGGAGGGTGATTTGGCCTGACTGCTGACCTTATTTCTTATTAAGAGCAAGTAGCTGGTCAGGGGGTATGGTCCAGCTTGGAACCACTACCTGTCATCCAGAAGGTCTGCTCAGGGCAGCTCAGCAACATCTAGCAGTCTCCTCCTGGCTACCTGCTGGCCAGATTGCCCTGCAAAGACCCCTGAACTGTCCCCTTTTCCTGAGGACTTTGCATGCACACAGTTTGGTTCCCTGGATAAGCAATTCTCCACCTGCCACAGACAGTAATAGGAGGGACATGGCTGTCATTGAGCTCCTACGTGAGTCAGGAACCACACTGGCCACTTCTGAGACCTGTTGCTCATATCATCCACAGCTCCACTGCACACAATGTGGCCACAAGAGGCACGGCAGGAGTTAGTACCTGGCTGTTCTCACGGCCGGAGTGGGGAGCGGGGTGCACACTCAAGTCCTGCTCGTCCACCTGAGAGGAGGGAGATGGGCTGGCACAGGGCCAGACCAGGCGGGGAGAAGACAGCCAGCACAGAGCGAGTGGTGAAGCAGCTAGGGCAGCCGGCTATTCTGCCTCTCATGGCTCCTCCTCCCTGCCCCACTGCACTGAGAGCACGAAAATAAAAAGCATTTCAGTGGCTTACAGGAGATAGTGCTAGAGACAGGCTCACACATGTGCTCAAGGGAACACGAATGCCATGGTCACTAGAGCGAGGAAATGTGATGAAGGGAGACAGCCCCATGTCCGTCAGCGGGGACAGATAAGGTTAAACTGCGAGCCATCCCAATAACAAATACTTAACATCTGTTTTTCAAACAAACAAATGACTAAACAAACAACCACCGGGCCAATTTGTATGTTCTGTGATGAAACAAGACATACTGGTAAGTGAAGAAAGCTAGGTGAAACCTGTGTGTGCAGTGTGTGGGGTGTAGGGTGTGTGTGTGTGCACATGCTTGTGTAAAGTCTGTGTGTCTCCAGAGGGACACACTACGAAGTGACAGCAATGTCCCTGAACAGGGGTCCTGGAGACCACAGCACAGAGGGAAGGAGACTTGGTTTTCACTGTAAACCTGTGGCATTTTTTTTACCATGTATACCTAGTACCTATCCTGGGATAATTTTTCATTAACTGAGTTGAAATTTTTTAAATAAAAATATAATATGAGTCATATGAAAAATTAAAATAAACCAGTGAGCAAATAGCCTTACCCAGTCACCAGCAGCATGTGAAAGCTGCTCCATACACTGTGGCCAACACGTGGAAGGATTGCTACCTCTGCTTCAAGCGCAGGTCGAGGCATCTGAGTGGCGGATAACTCAAGGCCACAAGCTGGCAGGTGACAGGGCGTCAGTCTGGGCCTGGGGGCTCCCAACTTCAGCACATTTCTCCCATTTTCCTTGCATCCCCTGCCCCAGACTGGGGGTTCCCAGACAACAGTGTCCCATCCGGCTCTGCCTGCCAGCGTTCACCAGAGGGATGGGCCGGCACAGAGCAGATGCCTCAGGGTGTTTGTTGAGTGAATATTGTATCTAGACCTTTGTTCAAAGGCTTCCATGGAGGAGGGGCGACAGCAGCCTCTTTGCTGACAGTTCCCCAAGGTGCTCAGGGACACCAATGTCCTGCCCTTTCTGCCACGGGCCAGGGCCCTTGAATTCTCTGAACTTTGTGGAAGCTAAGAGTTGGATGGGTGGGTGAGGAGAGGCTCCATCACTGAGTGAGTGCAGGCCCTCCAGCTCCCCAAGAGGGGCCCCGGGCATAGCACCCTTCCCTGTTCCTACAGCTATTGAGCACATCTGATTGCCACAGACACCAGCTCCCATCTAAGCAAAAGTGGAGGCCCGGTGGCTGCCCTGACCCCCTATTCTTGGATGGATGGGAAGGAGATTTACAGTGGGAACCCAGCCTTGTCAGCCAAGCCCTGGGAGTGTGGGCTGTTTATATCAGGAGGCTGACCTCTGGCAGGGCTTCCTCCACCGCTAATTATTCTGCTAAACCAGGCAGCCTTATCTAGGTGGGCCGAGAGGGAGGACCTTTCAGTTCTGGGTCCTCTGAGATGTGCCAGGACCATGAACAAGGCCAGAGCTCACTCGAGGGTGAGCCTCCAGGGAGGCCAAAGGGCTGCTAGTGCCCTGACTGGCTGTCACGTAGGTGGACACTGGCTTTCCTGCCCCTGGGGCTCCAGGAACCAAGTGCAGGTGTCCAAGGAGGAGCCGCAGCAGCATCTACATGGAGGGGAGCAGCTGCCTGCCGACGGGCCACACAAGGGACCGTGAGCCGAGGAGCCCTCTGCAGAGCCAGGGCCTCCCACCCTGCATTCCACTAAGTCAAGGTTTTGCTGCACGGTGTCCAGCTGGGCAGGTGGAGCTGAGCCCCAAACAGCACCGTGAGCCACAGGAGCACATCCCATCCCGACTAGAAATCTCCACCGGCTCCCGATACTGTTGTGCTTCCTCCGCCCACTTCCTCTTCTCAGGCAGCTCATTTCTTTTTTAGCTTCTTCTGGTCACCTCACCCGCTGCTCCCTCAGCTTCCCTTTTCTGCACTTCCCACCCTCTTGGTCATCCAGACCCATTTTCTTGTGTCCCACTGCCTGTTCACGCTGCTCCCCTCTCTTTGGCTTCATGTCCACTGTTTTCTAGATCCAGGGCAGCAACTTCCGGTTTTTACCCTCTTGGTCTCTATTTATGGCTTTTTAGGCCTTGAGGGAAGACCAGGTTTGAGGTGCAGTTTAATGCTGAGAAAACTGAGGGTTTAATTTTTGTTCTTTGGATCAAAGAACCCCAGGGTAGGGCTTGAACCCTGATGCCTGTGTTCCCTGGGAGATGCCTTTGTTCACTGACTGCCCCAGCATCCGAGTTCCTCCCCAGAAAGCCCTGGGGTGAAAGCACAAGGGTGCATGCCTGCTGAGGGTCATGCACAGAAGATCCTGGTTAATTCTCTGCATGATGCCAATGAGAAATGACCACCCCCCACACAAATTAAACCACAGCTCAGAGAGATTTGGAAAGTCCAACCCAGGGGCCAGCAGAGCCAGAGGCAACTCCTCACAAAACCACGGTCCCTGCACCGCATCATGCTGTCCCTCCTGCGGGGAGCCTGCAGCCGCTTCTCCAGAACTAGAACTGAACAGCGCAGGCACAGCCCACTAAGGGAGTGGGGCCCAGGGCGCAACCTGAGCACTCTCCCTGGGCTTCTCCTTCCGGACTCAGGACCCTGCAGGCTGACCCTCAGGAAGACAGGGGTGGGGTGCAGAGGGGATGTATTATTCTGCAGTCACAACTTGGTGCTCTTCACTGCCAGCCCTCCAAATCTAGCTCCCATCACAGTGGTGATGGAACTGGGATCCTTTCTTCTGGAGAAGGAAAAGGCTGCAGGGTCCTGCCTCCAAAGATGTGGGGAGGGAAGCTTTTCCAGACCCTGTACTTCAGAGGGGCCCAACCCATCATGGGCAGCTGGGAGACCCAGGCAGCTCACGCCCAGCTCTGCCTCAGTTTCCTGAGTGTGGAATGAGAGCATCAGACCAGACCACTCCTAAGGGCCAGCTCTGGCACACCCAGCTTTTCAACAAGGATGGAACAGAAGGAAGTATTTTTAAAGAGCAACACGGGTCCTGGGTCAGCTCCAGGGTGGACTCTAGTTGGTGGAAGTGGCCTCCCAGGTAACACGAAGCTTTGGTCTTGCACCTGCCAGCATCCAGGTGAGGTTCAGTCTGGAGCCAGAGCCAGAGCAGCTGATTTCGAGGTCGTGAGCCTCACTGTACAGTAGGTGGGAAAGTTCTCAGCCTGGCCCCAAACCTGACCCCACTGTCTGGGCCCCAAGTTTACCAGGGATTATGTGATGGGATTCATTTACAGTGGAAGCTGTTTAATGACACCCCTCGGGGTGCAGGGAGAGTCACAGCTGAGAGGGCAGAGGCGGGGCCAACGGGGGCTCGAACCCCACACCCAGGACCCCACGCTCCACCACTCCTACCCATGCCCTGCATGACAAACCGAGTTTCTATTCCTCAGCAATGAGCCCACCTGGAGCAACACGGAATTACCCCCTGACCAGGGGAAACTGCCCCTCCACAGACCCTGCCGTGTTCTGGGTCTGAGCGCCTCCCTTCTGTTCCTCTTCAGGGTGCTTTACAGCATTTATCTCTGTCAAGGTGACCTGAGAAATTTTGAAAGGAAATGCTTTGCCTTTTTTTTTTCAATAATTGGGGGACAGATCAATGTTGCTCATGTAATTGTATATTAATGATACCAAAATAAAAATAAAAATAAAAATTTTTTAAAGGAAAAAATTAATAAATAATTGGGGGAGAGACAGGCTTGTTTATTAATTAGTAACTAAGTCAACATCTTTAAATGTCTATCATGTGCCAGTATAAGGACAAACAAAAATAAGGGGTGTAATTCTCCATGAAAATAAGGGAAGAGATTCCCTTTGCCTCCTTTTTCTGGGAGCATTAGCTTTAGCAAGCTTGTCCTGGAAAATATTTCCTCCTCTTTGAAATGTGGGTTTGATGGCCTTTTGAAAATAATGGTAGCTTCTTCTGTCAGCTTTACAACTTGGGAGTGTCTTTCTCCAGGACTGGGGAGCCATCTGTTTGAAATGGGGGTACCCAGAGCCCCCGATCGTAGTTTCTGTGGGGCTCAGAGCCTGCCTGGGTGGGTGCCTTGCCCCAGCTTCCTGGCTGCATTCCATCATGGACATGGAAGTTGATTTCTTCTTGGACGAAGTGCATCTGCTCATACAGATGGCCCCCCAGCTGCTGTGGAGGAGGTAGGATGACTCTGTGGGACTGTCCAGCTCTCCTGAGGACCCGCCACAGGTACGCTGGGCGAGAGGCTGTATCTGCCTGGCTGTTTGAACATGGGAAGGCTTTCTGGCTTGGCCCTGCCTTGGCGAATTGCCTACAATGCACATTGCATTCCACTTTAATGTCTGCTCAGTAAGAAAATGGTTTTCTTGACTGTCTTTATGGAGAGGCTTTTGCAGGTTGGAGATTTTATTTTTAATTTTATTTCCCCAATGCTAGACACAGTGCTAAATTCTGTGGAGGTAAAAGTGGCTAAGATAAAGTGTCGGTAAATTGTTATTGTTTAGCAGCAGAATGTAAAGAAACTTGTGGGAAATGCAAGGTTGAGAGCGTTTAAGCAAAGTCTGACAAGCGGGGAGGATCTTCCAGGTAGACAGCGGTGGGAGGGGAAAGGGGGTGGGGTTTGGAGCCAAGGCACCTGAGGGTCTGAGAACGGCGAGGCTCCCTAGGCTGTGAGGCCAGGCAGGGAGGGTGTGAGTGTGAGGGAATGTGCTAGAAGGAGAAGGAGGAGAGGGGGCTGAGTCAGGAGGGGCTGAGACATTCCAGAGCTTCTGGGAGATTACAGTTAGTCTGAGTGGAGGTTCAGAAAGACGCAGAGAAAGCAGAGTGGGGTAGACAGAGGGGCCTCGAATCCCACGCATAAGGAGCTGTGAGGAAAAGTTATAAAAGGCTTTGAAATAGGCAAAACTTAAAAATAACTGGGTGTCCTATCCTGGCATACCCTCTGAGCTAGCTCCCCCTTTCACCTTCTAGGCTAATTTGCAACTTGGAAGTTTTGGAGGCTGACAGCAGTGCAGTAATTCTTGTTCATGGACACAGAAGTTGTGCCTGGTGGAGATGCACTAGAGGACCGCCTTGCAGACAGGGCTGACTCAGTGCTTGTCTGTGAATCATCTCAGCATTGCTGGGAGTATCTCATCCTGGTTGCCACTGTGGCTCAGTTGGTTCCCTGTCATTGCTGCGTGGACCCCACTGTGTGAGTGCCCCACTGTGCCCTCTGCCCTGCTATGGATGCACACCCAGGTGGCCCTCAGGTTGGTGTCACTGCCCTGGACATGTTTGTGTGTGCACCTGCACCTCCTACAGCGTACCTGCATTTTAGAGACACAGACCTACTGCATGGATTCATGTACCTGCAGGTTCAAAAAGGCAGTGATAATTCATACTGTGCAGGGATGCAGACTGGGCAGGGGAGCGGCGGTGAGGTGGGGAGATGTGAGACTGCAAGCAAAGAAGCAATAGCCTGAAAAGCCAGGATTGTGGCAACGTCCCTGAGGGCCGGGATGGCGGTCAGGAAGGGGACTGAGGGAGGCTGCTGGGGGCTGGCCCATCCTCCCCTGCTGTCCAGATGATAGTTTGGTGGGAGATCGAGTCATGTAAGTCGAAAGCAGCTCACTGCTCTGAGTGTGCTGTGCTTCAGGGAGTGCAGGCATAAGCAAAGCACAAAGAGGGCATGTGGAGGGTGTTTCCTCCCTTCCAGGACGCTAATACAGAATGCTTGCGGTTTGGCTGGACCACTGTGAGAGCCCCACTGCAGCCGGGGAGCCCAGAGCAATCCAGCCATGGTGCCTGTGCCTTCAGAGCCCAGGTGGGATTCAGCGGGGAGCCTCGCCTGGGCAGAGTCGCAGCACAGGGAATGCAAGCCATGGGCATCTCCAGGCTGAGCTGGGACAGGTCAGCGAAGCTTTTGCCGCCACCTGGGCTCTCTGACCTCCCAGGGGCAAGAGAGCCCCTCAGCCGGATTGCTGATCTCAGCTGGGTGAGAACCGTTTCCTGCTGCACGTCCCCCTGGGAGCGTAAAGCAAAGAGAAGGCAGAGGATGCAGCTCCACCAGGGCCGCCTCCCCCAGGGCACAGGTGCCCCGTGCACCAGAGTCCTCGGGCTCCAGCTAACCTGTCCCTGAGTAGACCCTGGAAGTCCTGGCACACGAGTTTCCCTGCCCTCCCCTTGCATGGTTCAATCTGCTTCCTTTTGGTTCCAAGTTTGTTCTACCTCCAGTTTTCTATCTTAATTTGAAAAAGAAGAAGAACTTCTGGGGAGCAGGGAAATCCTGAACTGCCCTGGCCCTTCTCCTGACCCAGCTGTGACTCTACAGGGCAGATACCGCAGGGTCTGTGGGGACATGGAGGCCAGGTACAAGCCAGGCTAGTGGATGACATGCCTCGGCCACCCTCACCGGCCATGTGTCCTGCTGCCTGGCACCCCATGTATGTTTACTCATAATTTCTTCCTGGGGACCATGTTTTCCAAACACACAGACCTTCCGGGCCTGCGTGTCCTCACAATGATCATGACAGCACATGCCAACATTGAATGTCGAGTCTATGCCAGTGATTTAGTCATTAAAATAGCTTTCATGATAAATGCAATGCATATGTTCTTTATAAAAAAGTGGATGGCACAAAAAATCATGGAAATAAAAGAAAAACCAAACCCAACTCTACAACCCAACTTCCAGAATCAACCACAGCTAGGTTTTAGCTTTTTCCCATCCAATCGTGATGCATATTTGATATTCATGTTAACTATATTCATCTTTAAAATGCAGATGTTAACTTGAAAGCCTATTTTTTAAATGAATTTTCAAGCATACGTCAAAACAGGCAAACCTCCTGCGCCCACCACCCCACTTCAAGTGCGCAGCTCACAGTCAGGATTGCACCTGCTCCTCTAATCCCACTGGTTTACTTAACAGTAAGTCCAGACCTCATGGCATTTTGCCTGTAGACAGTTAAATGTGAGTCTCTAAAAGAGTAAGAATTCTTTGTAGAAATAGCAACTTCAATGCTCTTTCTCACCCCAAAAAGCTGAGCGTTCCTCAGTATCACCCAAGGGCAGTTTGAACTGATGCTTTTCTGTAGTGTCTCATTGTGGGCATTTCCCCAGCCCTTGAAACATAACTACCACATCCCTGGGCCAGCACATGACCAGTGGGCACCTGAGGCCCCTGCCCCCATACCCCTTGGACTTTCAGCCTGCAGCACCTTCAGGAAAATTGTCTCTCTTATCAGGGTGCAAAGCAAACCCACTCACTAACCCACTTTGACATCTGATCACCATACTCCACCCACGAGCCCACAGGTGCCAGCCACGTCCTCTGCTCCTACCTGGGCTGAGCCTGGGAAGGGAACTCTGGTGTCCAATCAGCCACCCTGTCCCACGCAGACTCTGTCAGAGTGTCTCCCTCTCCCGGCTCCCAGGGCATCTTTATTTGCGAAGCCAGCCAATAGTGACTGGTTTCCTGTGAGGTTGGCTATCTTTAGATGCTGCTGTGGGCAAGCTCGGAAGCTCCAGCAAGAGGCCAGCTGAGACAGGAGGGTCTGAACTCGAGGACCTGGCAGACCCCAATGGGTGCAGACCCCACGGCTTGGTGGGGTGAGGACTCCAGTGTGTTGTTTCCCCCACACAGTGGAGGGCAGGGAGCAGGGCTTTGTGAATGGCCCTGGGAAGTAAGTTGAGCCTGTTTTTTGCCCATAAGAGGGGACCCGCAGTACTCACAGGCCCATTGGGGTGCCAAGTAGAGAAGCCTTGGGCTTTGCCCTCCAAGTGTGGTCCTGGGCACAGGAGAGATGCAGCCCCTCAGGCCCTGTCCGGGCCTCTGGATTAGACAGACTCTGCAGGAAATCGGTAAACGCTCAACCCAAAAAGCACCCAGTGAGCGCCTGGCTGGGAGACACTTAGTAGCTGTTCCCCTCATGTCCCTCCTTCCAGGCCCTTCATGGCTCTCTGAGCCCAGGAGCTCAGACTTCACTACACACTGGCTGGGGTCCTGTCCCCACACCCAATAGCTACCCTGGCCCAGCTGCTGGGGAGCACAACCCCAACTCTTCCAGGCTAGAGTCCTACTCCTGGCCCCCCAACTCCTCCTCTGGCTGCAGCTCAAATCCTAACCACAGGGCCTCCCGCCTTCCTACCACTTCCTTACTGCCTGACTCACCGCTTCTGATCCAGCCTGCGCTGGTCTGACTTGGGTGCACATATATTCAGTGGCTAGGGACCCACCACGGCCTGCCCACCTGCCTCCCCAGCTCCACGGCCAGCCAGGACAGAGCCTTGGGCTGGGTGGCATGCCAGCCTTTGAGAAAGTCCACCTTGGTTTCCTTTCCTTGTTCCCTCAGCCTCAGTGTTTGGCTACTTTTCCCTGCTGTGGCCAGGAGGCTACAGCCCCCTCCTCTAAACTGGCCCTTTCTCATCCTTACCCCATAGCCAACCGTCTTGGATGCCCAATGGGGCCAGCTCCTCAGCCCCCTCCCCAATCCCCATGTCTCCCCTCCCCTTCTCAGGGTGCTCCTTCTGGCCAAGACTCTTGGTCCCTGTCTCTGGGTCCCATGGTCTCCTGGACAATCTCACCCTCTGCGTCAGCAAGCCGCTCTGAGATCTGATGCCCTCACCTCTGCCTCCAGCAGGCCCATGTGGCCTCCGGTGCCCATCCGCGTCCCTTACTGCTCTTGCCATTTACCCATTGACCATTCTCCACCCAAACCAGAGGGCTCTTTCTGAAACCCACACCATGACTTAGCCCCTCCAGGGCTCTCCTCTGCCAGTTTAAGTCCTGGGCTTTGTGTGTGGCCATTGCCTGATCCTTGCTCATGTCGCCTGATCCCTCCTCTCCAACCCCTCCAGCTTGCTCCACATTCAGCTGCTCTTCCCTCCCCCCTGGGTGGGCTGGTGAGCCTGGGACACCCGTGTACCCTCCCTTGAAGCCAACAAGTATGCCTATGGTTCCGTGGATGCTGACAGAAAGCAGGCCTCATGACTCACCACCTGGCCAGTGGCATACCTGTGGCCACTGCCCTGCCTCTCAGAGCCCACAATGTGGGTGATGGGCCTGGCAGAGGAGCCCAGGGCTTGAAGACGCTGCCCTTTCATAGCAAGCAGTGAGTAAGACTGCTTGTGGCCTCACACAAGCATCACCTCATCCCTTGACAGCAGACACCCAAGGAACGGGCCAAGGAAGGAGCAGCTGGGCTTTGCATTCTGGGCAACTTGGTGAGATGGCATGCCTTCCTGGGCTTCCGCAGAGGGGTCTCTGGCTCTGTTCTGAGAACGTTCCCCTCCCTGGGCCCTGTCCCAGCTCCCCAGTCCTCTCTGGGTGTCGCCCCTCCCCTGGGCCAGTCCTTGCTCCTTACCTTCCCAGTCCCTTTGGCTCACCCTTGTGAAGGCGAGCAGGACACACTGTCCCAGATATGCTGCCTGATATTGATAAATTGTTCATATTGAGCTGTAGGCACTTGAAAATGGGCAAGGGCAAAGAGATTTCTCTTTAACTCCTCTTATTTGCCTCAAGACAGATCCTCCAAAATAACTCAGTTGTCATAAATGCTCCCTCTGGGAGGTTCATCAACCCAGGAAGATTGACCCTGAGCAGAGCAGAAGAGGCTACAAGTCCTGATGCCACACACAGTGAACTTTGTCGCAAACTATCTGTCTTCCATTTATTCTTCGAAGGGCCCATCACCTTTCCTAAAAATCTTTATTCTCCCCTAAGTGGTGTACATGCCCCTGCCCTTTCCCTATTAAGCTGGTATTTAAGCCTGAATTCTAAAGTCACGCAGAAGTGTTACTCCTTTTTCCTGGGTGTCTGAGTGAGGTACACAAGTTAATAACCTTCTATTTATTTTCTCCTGTTAATCTGTCTCTTACTACAGTGGTTTTAGCAAAGAATTCATAAGGAAGAGGGAAAGTGATTTTTCCTCCCCTACAGTTTCTGGAGACCCAGTGGGGTCTCTGGGACACCTTCCTTTCTCTGAAGTCTGCAGATGTGATCCTGTGAAAGCCAGCAGAAGCCAGCGAAGGATAAGAATGTGTTTCCTCCCCTACACTTGTTTACAAGTTCTTCATCACCCTCAGCTTCCCTTCTAATTGAGACCGTGACTGCCAAGCACAGCCCGGCTGGCCCGGGCGCCAGAGCCATGGAGAATCCAGTGATGGGCAGTCTGCAGGGGAGGGCAGCTCGGTGGGAGGGGCACGAGGATGTGGCCACGCCCTGCATGTCAGACGGAGCTCCTCCCCCTCGATGCTGCGGGCCTGGGGTGAGCACAGCAAATTTCTACCCTGCACAGGTATGGGCTGGATGATGGGTTAGTGCTCTGAGCAGGTAAACTCAAGTCTCCGTGGCCCTGAAGCTGCTACCCTCCTTCTACAGGTGAGAAAACGGGGGAAAAGGGGAGGTTCTCTAAGTTGCTCAAGGCAACAGAGCTGGTAGTGAGGATTTGACGTTAGAATTTAGCAGAGCCAGGATTTGATGTTAACATTTACATTTTGAGGTCTCTGACACCCAGTCTCAGTGGGGGTGACATTGCCTCCAAGGTAGAGAAAACTGGTTCCTGTGCTTTACGTCTGAAGCACAGATGTGCACACGGTACATAAACAGCACTTCTATGCTGCTAAAATTTCATAAGAAAGTTAACATAACGTCTAGAAGGGCTATTGGGGAATTACGATGGGAAGGTTGAGAAACCCCTGTCCGTGCTCGGAAGGAGCCCGAGAAGCTGCCTCCTCTGTTAGGAGCCGGGGGCTGGGGTAACACTGACAAAGGGCCTCTTCAGCAAAATAAACCCACAGTGCGTGGGTGGGAGGGAGAGCCGCTAGGGCACGAGCCAAGGACCCAGGTGGCTCCCGGCATGTTGTACGGGGCACTGGCCAAGGGCAGGCCATGATACCTCCTTTGGGCCTTCACCTTCAGGTTAGGTGCTTTTATTCCTGCTTTGCGGTGATGGAAGGAACGAGGAGCAGCCGGAATGCGGGAAGGATCCGCCAGGGCTTGAGACCCCTGGTGCCAAGTGCGGGCAGGGAGAGCTGCGAAGAGGGGGCCCAGAAAGAGGGAAGCAGAACAGAAAGGGAGGATTTTGCTGAAGGAGAAGCACAAGCTGGTAAAAGATCGGCACATCTGGGACAAGTGAGATCCCAAAGACTGTTGGCCACCCGCAAGTCCACAGCAGTGCGCTGGGCTTCAGAGATGGAAAAGCCGCTCCTTCCTGTCCTCTCTCTAGCAGAAGAAAAGATCAGACCTGGAAAACAGGAAGTCTGGAAGGCATAAATCTGCACAAAATAAAGGTTACCTACTAGTTCCCAAATTACATTTGGACATCATTTGTTGCAATTCCCCAGGCTTGTATCACAGATTCTGGCCACAGCCATGAAAAGCGTTCCTCCTTGATGCAAATGTAACAGGACCTACTAAAAACAGAAATCCCATTTGACCCGGGAATCCCTCTCCTTGTAATTTACCCAAAGAATACAACTTCTCAGATTCAAAAAGACAGATGCACCCCTATGTATATTGCAGCACTTTTTACAATAGCCAAGATATGGAAGCAACCTAAGTGTCCATCAGTAGACAAATGGATAAAGAAGATGTGGTACATACACACAATGAAATACTATTCAGCCATAAGAAAGAAACAAATTCTATCACTTGCAACAACATGGATGGAGCTGGAGGACATTATGCTCAGTGAAATAAGCCAGGTGGGGAAAGACAAATGCCAAATGATTTCCCTCATTTGTGGAGTATAGCAATTAAGCAAAACTGAAGGAACAAAATAGAAGCAGACTCAGAGACTCCAAGAAGGAACTAGTGGTTACCAAAGGGGAGGGGTGTGGGAGGGTGGGTGGAGAGGGAGGGAGAAGGGGATTGAGGGGTATTATGTTTAGTACACATGGTGTGGGGGATCATGAAGAGAACAGTGTAGCACAGAGAAGGCACATAGTGGATCTGTGGCACCTTACTGCACTGATGGACAGTGACTGCACTGGGGTATGGGTGGGGACTTGATAATATGGGTAAACGTAGTAACCACATTGTTTTTTTCATGTGAAACCTTCATAAGAGTGTATATCAATAATACCTTAATAAAAAATTAAAACAAAACAAATGTAACAGGACCTGGCAGAGAACCCCAGGAGTCTCTTGGATAAAACATTTTTAGGCATTACTGAACCATATTCTTCGCAATATTAACAAAAAAAAAAATCTGTTTTCCTACCCCAAATATGGTGTGCATTCCTAGTAATGTAGAATTCACTAATGGAGAATAATGGAAAATGAACAAATTAATGACAAACCTGAATTATAAAGATATTTCCATTTTAGCCCTTCAAACTACATAAGCAATTCAGATTAATTCCTAGACTGTCTTTGTATTGCTTTTTGATGTTCTAGAGTATCTAGTTTAAAAAAAATTAAATAGTAGTTGTCTTTCCAAGATCCAGCAACAAGGTTGTACCAGGTCCAAACTAAGAAATTAATGCCAGGTAATGTTATGGGGTCATATTGTGCTTTTTGGGATGGATTGGATACCATTCAATATAATACTATAACTGGACCACAAACAGAGGGTGGGATTCGGGGTCCAGTGCAGCAAAGTTAACTTCTGATAAACATCCTTAATTTAAGGATGGACTTGGACCAAGAATTTAGACATCTTGGGTACATACAATAACATGCATGAATCTTTGTGTACTGCCTGATGCACTTAGCACATGTGTGCACTCATGTAACCATCACCCACATTCAGGTACACTTTTTGTCCTTCAGAACCAATAACTTCACCAGAAGTGACTGACTCTTGTTTCAGAAGTATATGATAAGGCATGAAACCACCAATGGCTGTGAAAGACACATTTGACCATCTAATTGCTTAGCATCCAGAATATCCACAATTAACAGTTTCTTGGCTGCTGTTGTCAATTAAAACTTGGACACTGTGACCTCATAGCTGTGGCTGCAGGTGAATCAGGTGAACCAGTTTGGCCAGAGTTTCCATGACAGTCATCCTGGTGTTACAGTGAGAAACTCTCTTCTTGGGTGCTTTTATAGATGTCTTTATAGCGAAGAAATATATATGTCATGTATTTTATTCTGTATTTTAGAACAACCTCTATTTTGTTCAGAGCCAGCATCTAATCCAAAACAGAGTATCAGTAGTTAGCTCTGCTTAAACCAGCTGCTCAGAGCATCAGTTCTGAGTAAATAAGTTATACTTCCATCCACATGGGAATGTAACGGAGTTCTGTGTCTGCACATGGCTGTAGAGGATATTATCTGGCTGTTTACTGTCTTGCTGGTTTGGTCAGTAGAGTAAGTAGTAGGTCCCAAGTGACAAAATGGCAAAAAGGGAGTGCCTGGCATCCTGGGAGCAAGGCTGAGTCATTGCACTCAGCCATGGGCTTGATGGGGATGCAACCTGCAGTAGCCCTTCACTGAGAAAGGACCACAGGCTGACCTTTGCGTCAAAGGCTCCAGCGTTCTTCTTGGTAAATATAATTCAGGTTATTCCAGTACCTTTAGCATTTTAAACACTGCAGACAAATTTGGAATATCCTCAAATCTGAACTGGGCACAGGAGACATGTCTTTCAATATTTTGAATGGCTTAAATGGAAAATATACTTAAAATACCCTTTCTGAAAGTGTTTTCGATCAAGGATAAAGATTTTGTATACTTACAACACCAAGTCAATTTAACCTGCTTGCAAAAGAGGCTAAAAACGTATATTTCCTCAAAGCCAGTACACATCTTATAATGTAAGTATATGTCTGGGTCCATAAAAAAGTCAAAATTTGCTCAAATCATATGTCCAACAACATGACTGTAATTTCTGGATTACAACCTCTCTCCATATGAAACATTAAGGATGAGAATTAGGCAACATTTTGTCATATTCTAAAGTTCATGTGCATGGCCATGTGGTGTGTGTGTGTGTGTGTGTGTGTGTGTGTGTGTGAGAGAGAGAGAGAGAGAGAGAGAGAGAGAGAGAGAGAGATGAGTAGTGTGTTTTTTAAAAGTAAATGAAATCCATCTGTGATTCATATGCAAAATGTGCCTGTCAGGGACAAAGACTGTATGATCTTATTTACATGTGGAATCTGAAAAACATTTAACTCAGAGAAACAGTAGAATGGCAGTTGTTGGGGAAAATGGGGATATATCAGTCAAAGGTACAAACTTTGGTTGAGATGAAGCTCTGGGGACCCAGTGTATGGACAGTATGGTGACTGTTGTTAACCATATTATATCTCATACTTGAAAGTTGTAGAGAGAAAAAGCTTTAATGTTCTCACCACAACAAAATGTGAGCTGAAGGATGTGTTAGCTAACTGTACGTGGTGAGCATTTTGCAGCATACATGCACCAAACCACACACTGCACACACTAAACTTATGTAATGTTACATGTCAGCTATATCGCAATACAGCCAAGAAAAAATTAATACTGGAGATATTTTTAAAGGAAAATGTGTCTGTCACCCTTCTCCAGGAGCCTCATTTGGGTTAAATTATTTCTCAGCCTCATTGCAAACTAAAGCAGAACATCTCCTCTATTAACAAGTCGTCATTTGCTGGTCAACCATCAAGGAGTTACTGGAAACCCCATTGTCCTGCCACAACACCAATGGCTGATTTGTTTACTCCCTCGCACATCAGTTGTTTATTGTGCACCTGATGCATGCCATATCTTCTGCTCAGGGCTGGTTGCTGTGACACAGATAAATGGGCAGGTCCTTACCCTGACCCTCCATGGTCTCTTGCTCCCAGTCGCCTAGGTTGCAAAAAGGGACAGCTCAGAGAATGTCAGTGACAGGCAGTTATCCGAGGGACACAGTCTTGCCTCTGCCCACCAGGCTCTGTCTTTCCCTTCCTGGAGTCTCCACCTACCCTGTGCTCTCCTCATGGCTGGGAGCTTCAGGCTGGGCAGCTGCTCAACAGAGAGGGCCCAGCCCTGTGGGCCACCTCTGGCTGTGGGTCTCCCCTCAGTTCACAGCTTTCACTCAAAACTCATGGTTTTTCTGACAAAACCAGCCTCAGCCCCTGCATCTCCCAGGAGGGGGTGGTAGGTGCAGGTGAAACTGACAAGGCTTTGGGTCACAGTTTTGAGCAGAACCTGCAGACCCACAGTTAGTTGGGGTCACATTGTCCTGGTTCAAATTCTGCCCCTGCCAGTCTCTAGCTGCGTGACCTTGGCCAGGTGATTTCTCTGAGCCTGGGTCCCCTTACTATGAAAATCAGGATAATACAGCCCGAGAGGTGAACTGGTGTGAGAATGAGCAATGACACATGGGCACTTCACATGGTGTTACAAGCATTGTAACCTCAGGAAATGGCCAGTTACTCTCAAAGCAAGAGGTCCATGTGGGCAGTGAGAGCTTCCTGGGGACACCTGGAGGGAGGGACAGTTCTCCCTAAGGAGCCTTGGTGGATGTGTTCACCTAGGGGTGACATGCCAGGAGAGGGACCAAAAGGATGAGAAGCCCCACATGTTAGGGGAGCCTCTTGAGGTGGCCCCTCCTCTTGGGGTCTCCAGGGCTCCGGTGATGTGCAGCTCCTGTCCCCTTAGGCTCCTCGACACTCTCTGTAGTCCTGCTCCAGTCCATGCTTCTCCCTTAGTGATTACAGTTAAATGAGGTCATAAGTGCAGGGCCCTGATCCAATAGGACTGGTGTCCACACCAGATGAGGAAGGAGCTCCACGGATGGTGGGCACAGAGGAAAGGCCATGTGAGGACATGGCAGGAAGGTGGCCATCTGCGCCAAGGAGAGGAGCCTCGGGAGAAACCAGCCCTGGCATTGGTCACAGGCCAGGTGCTTACTTAGCCAGCTGCTGCTGTGGGGTGGCCTGAGCACCTCAATGTTCAGTTGGGAGCAACTCGGTCAGGGGGATAACAGGTGAGCTCTCTTTCTTTTCTTACAGGAGGGAATCCCACATGGTGCTCCACTGCACGGAATCAGATGAACAGGGCAGCCAGGACATGTCTGTGCAGCCTTGGCCACCATCTGCAGCAACTCCCACAGCCACCAGCTAACTTCCAGGCCACAGAGTCCGAGGGGTACCAGAGGCCCCTCTGCTGACAGGTTGGGGAGCTGACAGGGAGTCCACCTGAGGTCAGAAATTTACCTTCATGCCCATGTTTCCCTCCAGACCATGGGACTCAGAGGGGATGACGGTTGGGGGGCATGACCCCTCCCTAAGGGCCTTCCTCCTGCCACTGGCTCAGTCGTAGGTGGCACCAGGGAACCATGTCCTAAATGGCAGCCTAGGGGCTCCCCCTCCTGGTTGTCACATGAACTGCTGCCCCAGGCCTGGGCAGACAGGTGGGCACAGGTGTGGGTGCAACAAAGATCCCCCCATGGCCCTGAGGGCGCCTTGACTGCATCAGGCCCGACACACCAAACTCAGAGGCCCAGTTGACCCTCAACCTCAGAGGCCTGCGAGCTGGGTGTTCTCAGTCCTCCACAGACATGCAAACACAGTGAAGTCAGTTTCCCTGGGAGAGGGTGGATGCCCGGGTTGTGGGCCTTGGCACACAGCCTTGCTGGTGTTGCATAGAGCTGGGCACACCCATCACCAGACTCCCCTGTGTGGAGGGTGCTGGATGCTGTCTGCTCCAAAAGGGGGGTTCCGTGAGGGCAGGGGCTGTGTCTGCCCACTGCCGTATCCCAGTGCCAACATGGCCACCTCAAAGCAATGGTCTGTTGATGACAGCTGGCACAATTAGGGGACAGGAGGCTGTTCACCCAGCACCAACTCTGTGCCAGGACCTTGTGACTATGCATCAAGTCCCACAGCAGCCCCTGGGAGGAGCCGTGGCCACACTTCTGTTATGGGGCAGAATGCCAGCTGCGGATTAGAAGCTGCTTGCCAAGGCCCCGTGTGTGGTGGGTGCCTGAGCAGGACCAGGAGCCAGCCTGGAGGGCCCTCACACCTCAGCAGGGTGGGCTGCCATCAGTCCGCACCTCAGAGGGACTGGTCCTTGGGCTGGCTCTGCGCTGGCCTAGGGAGATCCCGTGCTGCCCTGGGTACTCAGGGGCCAAGCCCTGAACCCTCACAGGGAGCCTGGGGAAGGTCATCCCACAGCCTGGACTCACAGCGGAGGCAGAGGCGGTGGTCCTGCTGGGCATGGGAGCTGTGTCCAAAGAGGATCTGAAGCAGGAGTAGGTGGTACACCCCAAGAGGAGAGCTGCAGGGTGGCTCGCTCCTAGAGGGCTTCCCCACAGGCTGGGCAAGCAGGGGACCACAGGGCCAGTGTGGTCACCTAGTTCCTATGAAATGGCAAAATGCACGGCTACCACCTCTAGCTTAAAAGGACAAAGGGAAAGAAGTTTCTGGAAACTGGGAGACAAGGGCTGTGTGCAGTACATCACCCTGAGAGGAGCCCAGTCAGGCTGAGGCAGCTCACAGACAGGACCCGGAGGCTTAATGCCTGATGTGATCCAAACAGGCCCAGGCAGGCAGAGGGCATGGTGGGGAAGGGTGCAGAGCGTCTCAGTCTGCAGGAGGGAACAAACATCTGGCACATCCCACAGATAAAATTCCAAGTAATATGATTTTGACCCATAATCAGAATTAGCAAAAACATCCCACCTCAAGACAAGGCCCATGAAGACTCCAGATGCAGAAATTATAAATAAAGACTACAAAGTGAATATATCAATATGTTTAAAGAAGTAAAGATGCTAGAATATGATAAATAAAAGGCCATTAAAAATAGTTTGAGTGAAATGAAAAACATCAGATGTTCTGAAAATAAAGAACACAGACTGGCTGAAAATATAAAATGCTCCAGATGCGTTGAAATTAAGCACAAGAGAATAATTGCTGAGCTTTAAGAAAGACCTGAAGATGCTGGATTGCAGCGCAGAGTGGGCGCAAAAGGATGGAGACCACGAAGGGCAGGTTAGGGACATGGACACAACGAGGGTGTGAGCATAAGTATAGCCGAAGTCACACAGGACTGTGGGCACAGACCTCTAAGACGGCCCGATGACCCCCTCCTTGTTGCTCGCACCCGTGTATGAACCCTTCCTCTTGGTGCAGGCAGGAGACCTGTGACTTGCTTCTAACCAATGGCATATGGATGTGGTCAAGCTGATGGCTGTCATGTCTGTGAATTATGTCTCCTAAGACTGTAACGTCTGTCTTGCTTGTGGACTCTCTGGAGGGACCCTTGCCCCACAGGGATCAGGGATGGCAGTGGTGTCTCTTGTAAACATCATATTCTGTGCTTAAGTGTCCTGGGACCGGAGAAGACTGGAAAGTGCCTCAATTTCCAGATGTGGTTAGCAGCTGATTCCCAGCAAGGAAAAGGACCAGACAAGTAAGGTCCACTGGCATCACGAATGTTTGGGAGGCATGAAACAAACAAAAGACTGAAAATGATGGAGCCTTATGCTTTGAAGTTGGGCCTGAAGGATGAGACGTTCAGCCATGAGATTCCAAAACCAGGTGCACATGCAGTTTGCTATCTGGTATGAAAAACTAATCATAGCAATGAATTGACCTTAACAGGTGGATTCCACCCTGCCCCCACCCCACCAGCAACCACTAATATCACTGAGCAGGGTGCCTTTGTTGGGGAGATAGAGTTTCAGAAAACAGAATCTTCTCCCAACCCAGAAAACCTCTCCACAGAGAGAGTAGAAGAGGAAAACCGCTTTATTACTAAACTGCAATGTGATGTTCATCAAAGGCAAGCCACCAAGAGCCTGCAGAGACAGGAGGTGTCCCATCCCCTTGCATAGCCGAGCAGATACACCCCTTACACACACTTTCTCAAGATGAGCAGTAACTGGTCCTCAAGACTCCACAGCACCTTTTGTCACACGTAGTTTGTTCTAACTTTACCGAAGGCAGTGGGAATGACCCCTTGGGTTGGCTCTATCCGGAAGGGAAACAAATTTCTTGTTATAAATTTAAGCAGGGTGCCCACCAAAGTTAGGTTCTTCTCTTCTCACAGAAACTGGATGATGTTTGCATTTCAAAAAGGTGGCTTCCAGGTCACTGAGGAAGCTTCCTCAGTTTCCAGACTGGTCATTATAAAGATTTACATACATTTGAAAAGGACAAAGAGGCTCTGAAACAGGAGGCAGAGGGGAGAAAACTCTCTTCCCCACTGTAGGAAGACTAGGGCTTTCTGTTTTTATTTTATTTTGTATTTGCCCTTACACTATCCCGTGTATTTTCTGGAGCTACTTTTTTCTTCAAAGTTGACAATGTGCTGTATATAGACTAGGGATTTTTTTAATGTCACTGACAACTCTCTCATAAATGCCACTGTAATGCATAATAGCTGGTCATACAGAAGTCTCTAACTTAACTTTCCTATTTTTGAATTCTGAATTTGGGTTATTTCAATTTTTTTCTATTGTAAATAATGTTGTAAAAGTGTACTTGAACGTACAATTAAAAAACATGTTTTGACATCTCCCGGAGATTCCTAGACCTAGAATTAATGAATCCAAGTACATGTGTTTCTAAAATTTTGGTACGCTCTGTCAAATTGCTTTCAGAAAGGTTGCAACAGATTTTGTTCCTCCTGGACCTGCGGCATTGATAGAACTGAGCACCATCAACCCAAGAGGGTCAGCATCTGACTAATAAGGGTTACAGAGAGGAAAAAGAGAAAGCAGAGGGAAAAACATTGTCAAAGATATTGGCTAGAAAATATGAAATGACTATTTTTATGGTTTCAAAAAGGTAAGATATCAGCAAGTTCATATGATTCAACCTGATCATTACAGAAAAGATTTCTCAGACCTGAAAGGTGAGAGTTTCCTTACTGAAAATGTCAAATGACTGAGTATGAATAAAAGCAGAACCACATAAAGACACAGGGCCGTGAAGTGTGTATAGGAGAAATCCCTGGGGCGGCGCAGAGTGGTGGGGAGGGGAAGGAGGGAGCATCAAGGCGGTGGCCACTTCAAAGAGCTGAAGGGCCCTAAATGCCATCAGACTTTCTACCAGCAGAAGTCAAGTGTTTGGAAGCAGTGCAGCCAATGCCTTTAAAATTCTAAGAGAAAATGATATTCCACCTCAAATTCTTGACTCAGCAAATGATCAACCAAGTGTAAGAGTACAAGAAAGACTTTTCAGACATTTAGGAACTAAATGAAGCTCCCTCCCAGGTGTCCTTTCTTGAGAAGGTGCTGCAGGGTGTGCTTCAGCAAAACAGGGAGAAAGCCCAGAGACTGGAGCTCAAGCCAGTGGGGTAGGGTAGGGAAGCCCAAGGATGACAAAGAAATACTTGGTTAAAGAGCAGATTTGGGCAGGAGGAATGGGGGCTGAGGAGGCTGGTCTGGGTAGGAGAGGAGAGGGAAAGAACCAAGGGAATGTTTGGCATTTAGGAATTATTGAAAGTCACTCACAGATTAATAGGAACATCTGGAAAAAATTGATAATAGGCACATAGAAGACTAAGCAGGTAACTAAAAGGAATATATCCAATAAAGGAAAAAAAAACACCTTAAGAAATGAAACATAACAACACTTTCTATGTTGTAATTATTTTGAGAGGTTGAAGGGGAACAAGGGTTAAAGAAATAAACCTTCAACCATCTCAACAGGAAATCAACCTAAAATAAATGTTGGGGATTGAGAAACAGCCAGATAAGCATGCTATTTAGAAATGTTGGTAGTAAACACCAGAGGGGAGGACAGCTAAACATATTTTTGGTGGTCTTTTCTGAGTGTGGGACTAGTATGGGGGCTGGGGCAAGGGGCAGCTTTATTTTGTTGTAAACCTTTAGCACTGTCTGATTTTTTGTATGTATTACTGGGATAAAAATTAAAATTAATTACAACTTTTAAATACCCTACCTACCTTTCTCCCCCCGACCCCAGAGAAAGCATATGAACTAACCTTTGTGTTTCATAGGTCAGATAGCTATTTTTATTTCTGTTCTGATGCTTATCTAGAAATAAAACTACCTTGATGTTCTCAGTGAGTCCTCTGACTAATCCCTGGAGAGCTGTCAGCATTTATAACCTCAGAAATTTCTAGATCTCTCCTGTCTATGTGAAGGACTTGGCAACTCTCCTCTCCCTCTGAATTTCCCGTCTCCTGGCAGTTTTCAGGTGCTGGAGAGAAAGCCCCTTCCAAACCAGAGAGTGCGCATGGCATTTGGCAAGAGTGTTGAGACATGGCTTAGTTTTAGAAGGCATGGTTAGGGTGATGGCTCTGATCTATAGCAGGTTCCCTAATATTCCCTGACACCTAATACTTTCAAGAGCTTTGGTGCCTGGGCAGCTGGGTTTGAGCTGTCTTGCCATTTATTAGCTCTGTGACCTTGGACAAGTTATTCAACTGTTTTAAATTTCTTTTTCCTCATTAACAAACTAGGGATACTAACCCTACCTTCTTAGAGTTTTGGTGAGAATTAAATAGGACAGTGTATGAGACAATCTATGTAGTGTGCTTACTTGGAGTGATCAATAAATTAGCTATGATGAGTATTATTTTTGAGAACAATGTTGACACATGCAAATCACCTGCATGTGCACTTAGCATAAGTGATACTGAAAATAATACAATACAGTTAAAAAAAAATCTCAAGGGGTTGGTTGTCAGACAGACTGGAGTTCAGATCTGGGCTCAGGTACTTGCCTTCAGCATGATTCAAGAGATCAAACAATGGTGAAGTGCCCAGTGTCTGCCGTAGGGGCTCCGGTCCATGAGGGTCTCACACAGCTGTGTCCAGGATGACCAGAACGCACTTGCTGAGATTTTTGAAACTTGATGAAAGTCTATGTAGGGGTAATAAAGGTTAGGTGAGGGAATATGGGTGGGGCCCTAATCAAAATAAGATTAGTGTCCTTGTAAGAAGAGGACCTTGTAAGAGCTCCAGAGAGCTCTCTCTCTGTTCCCCGGAAAGGCCATGTGAGGATTTAGCAGGTAGGCAGCCATCTGCAAACCAGGGAGAAGCCCTCACCTGACACTGAATTGGCAGGCACCCTGGTCTGGGACTCCTGGCCTCCAGAACTGTGAGAAATAAATGTCTGCTGTTTAAACCACCTGGTCTGCAGCAGCCCAAATGGACTAATAATATCCTTCCTTACCAGGAGATTACAAAAATGTTTGCCTACATTAACTTTTTAAGGTTTTATAGTTTTTCATCTCATGTGTACATCTTTAATCTACCTGGAATAATTTTTTTGTAAGGTGACAGGTAGGTGGTTAAATGTTTTTTCATGTGAATAATCACTTGAGTCAGCATTTATTGAAAAATTTCTCCTTTTCTCACTGAGCTTAATTCCAACTTAAAGTGGGTTGTTTCTGTCTTCAGTGTCTTTGATCTCTCTGTCATTCTCAGTGTAAAACTGTGTGGTCTTAATTATCAAGACTTTGTAATAATTACTGGTTTTGAGAGATTTCACATTGTTCTTCAGCATTATCTTGGCTGTGTGCAGGCATTTATAAATTTATAAATACATTTTAGAACTAGTTTGTCAATAACAGAAAAATATTAGGAGGTATTTTTATAATTATACAGAATCCTTAGATCTGTTAGGGGAGAACTGACATCTTTTGGTATTTAGTCTTCTAAAACATGAATATGACATATCTCTACAACTATTTTGAAGTTCTTTAATATCTTTTAATCAGGTTCTATAATTTTCTTTATAAAAGTCCTTGTTCATTTTTGTGAGATTTATGCCTTAATACTTATATTGATGCTATAATCAAAGGAATCATTTATTAAAAATTACATTTTATATAATTGCTGAGGTATAGCAATGCAATGTATTGTGTATTATCTATTTTTCATTCAGCAGTCTTATTAAATTCTCTTGCTAAATTTAATATTTTATATTTAGACTCTTCCCACATTTCATGTATGAAAACATGTAGGGTTTCCTACATTTTTTGATTCATGTGGGTTTTCAACCCATTTTACATTTCTCTGTAAATGACATTTTTGTTTCCTCTTTTTGGGACCTTAAGCCATATACTTCTTGTTCTTATGATGCACATTAGCATCTTAGACACCAGGTCAAAGCAGTGGTAGAGGAGGCATACTTTTCTTATTCCTAGTTTCAGAAAGATTACTTTGACATTTCCTCAATAATAATGGTATTTGCTGTAGGTGCATGTACCTCTGTTTTCAAGTTAAAGAAGTTCTATCTTTAAGAACTTTTTCCGTGAAGAGATGTTGTTTTTTTTCTTAAAATGTTTCATGAAGTACACTATACATGTGGAAAATGTCCTATATCATGACACATGAATTTCCACAGATTGAATGTATCTGTATGACCAGCCCCAGATCAAGAGACAGAATAGGACCAGTCAGTCCCTGAGAAGCCCTTTCTGTGTTCTCTCTCGCTCACCCCACAGAGGTCACCAATCTTCTGGTGCCTGAAGCCATCGATCAGTTTTTTTGGTCCCTTCCATAAGTGGATTCATAAAGGATTCTGGCTCATTTTGTGCAGCAATATGCTTGTGGGACACACCCGTAGCATTTTGTGTAGGTGGAGCTCATTCATTCTCATTGCTGTGGTTAGTATATTCTATTGTGTGTGAGTCCTAGAATCTATTGATGAGCACCTGGGTAATTTCCAGTAGTCTATTATAGAATAATGCTGCTATGAATATTCTAATACATCTCTTTTGTGAAATATATACATTTGTGTTGGCTCTATACCTCAGAATAGAAATGTAACCATAGAATATATACTTGTTCCACGTTAGTAGAAAATGCCAAACCATTTTCCAAAGTGGTTTCAACAGTTTACACTCCCATCAGCCCCGATGCAGAGTTTCACTTGCACCATATGAGGCTGAATTTTATTTAAGTTTTCCTGCATCTATTGAGATGACATGCAATCATCTGATTTTTTTCCATTAACCTGCCACTATGGTCAATTACACTTATGGATTTTCCTAATGAAAAATCCACCTTTCATTCCTGGGATAAATCCAACTTGGTTGAGATGTATAAATTGTTTTCACATTGCTGGATGCAGTGGGCTGCTGTTTCGTATAGGGTTTTTACTTCTGTCTTCACTGGTGGGGTCGGCCTATGTTTTCTTTTTGGTAGTCATCCTAGCCTCTTGAAGGATTACGAATGCTAAGATAAACTCTTGACACCCTCCATCTCTACCAATCTTTGGCTCCCAGATTCTCCCATATCGTTCAGAAAACTGCAGATTCTATTTTCTCCCTGTTAATCTGACAAATGCTTAGGCCATGCATCCCCAAGCAGGATCCATTAATCCTCCCAGGAATCCACGGTGATGTGTGCCTGTCTGCTACAGCCCTGGAATTAGATGAGATCTCATGCCACCACAAGGAACAGACGGAAAGGAAGAGGGGAGGGGCAGAGAAAGAAAGCCTCTGCACCACGACCGAGGTCTGCTCTACCGGGTCGGCCCTGGGTGTCTCCAAAGTGCCACCAGTTTTCTTGCAGGGAGCTCCTCTCCTGCCACCCTGCCGCCCCCGGGCCCTGGTGCTGGCACAGAGGCTGGGCTCCTGGGCCACAGGCCACAGACACCCACCCTCCCTAGTCACCAACTGCACAGGAAGCTGGTGAGAATGAGAATTCATGCCTCCTGAACCGAGGCAGCGCAGACGGTTTCCAGTGTTCATCTTTGAGAGAACTCCTTCCTCAAAAGGCTCCAGAACAGCAGCCCTGACAGTTTCATGGGAAATGGGATATTTTTACGGTCTCAGAAAGGGTCTTCACAAGTGGCTTCTTAATACAAAGAGGAAAACAGCACCTTTACTGCCAGCAGACATCTTAAACAAATGAAACCAGTCAACGTCATCAACCCTGGGGCTGACTGACATCATGTGTCCCCCGAGGACACGCTTCTGCCGTGTTTCTCCAAAAATGTTTAACCTGGACCTAACTGAAAAACAACATTAGAGAAGGAGCATTCTGAAAGGTCATTCTGAAAACATCAGGAGCATTCTGAAAGATAACTGGCCTGTGTTCTTTAAACAAGGTCAATGTCCTGAGAAACAAAGAGCAGCAGAAACACGGTTTCCGATCAAAGGCATTGAAAGGCCTGGACCGCCACAGGCAGTGCGTGGATCTGGACTGGATCCTGGGCCAGGGAAAAAGGTGCCATGAAGGACATGGCCGCGGGTACCATCACGTAATGTTAAATTTCTTGATCTTGATAATGGTACCATGGTGATGTAAGAGAATGTCCTTTTTTTTAGGAAATTCGCACTGAAATATTTAGGGATGAAGGAGCATGAAGCTTATAGTTTTTCCTCAGATGATTCAGAAAAAAATTTGCACATATCATATATGAAGAGAAAAAGATGAGACAAGTGTGTCAAAATGTTAACATTGGTGAATGTGGGAGAAGATTCTTTGTATCTTGAATATACACCAAATATACGGTGAATATACAGCGTTCTTTGTATATTATTGCAGTTTTTCTGCATATTACTTCAAAATAAGTAAAAAGACTTCTACCTCTAACAATGGGAAATCATAAAGGTAAAATGATGAGAGTGTGGCAAGGAGTATAAAGTGCAGTTATGAGCACAGACTTGGTGTTAGACCTCCTGGAAGGAAATTGCTTACCTTCTTAACAACCCCTGAGACAAACAGCGTCACCCCTCTTATACTGATCAGGATGGTGATGAGAAGGGACCTTGGGCCGAGTTAAAGTAGGGCGAGGGCCTCTGGAAAAAGACCCCTACCAAAACTCTGTATTAAACAATCAAGCAAAGTCAGAGTCACATTAATTCTCTAAAGTAAAATATTAAACTAGGAATATAAGCATTCTTCAGTGAGATTAGTTAAATCTAAAAAGCAAGGAGTAACTTGGCCTGGAATGTCTGAACAGCCCCCAGATAAGAAAATACTTCAGCATAGCACATGTCTTCATTGTGTCAATTAAATGAGGCTATTGTAAAATTTACTTTAGCCTGCTAAAAGGCCCTGCTTATCTTCTTTAACTTTACCCAGATGCTGCTTTTCCTCCTCCAGCCCCCTAATCAAGTAATATATACCTGGGCAATTAATATGACAACCAACCCAGTCACAAACAACATAGTAAAAACAAGAAAGATTCCATCTTAAAGATAAGATTGCATTAAAGCCCAAAAAGAAAAAAATAGGTTTCTTAACATAACAGACAATAACCCAGCCCACCTTGGGAGCAGGACAGGCAGTCTTGATTAATGTGCTCCCAAACAAAGAAGCTGCTATTCTGGGAAAGAATCAGAGCTATCCATTTCTTGTGTTAACTCTGCAAAATCATCCAGAAGACTGATAAGAAACTTAGTGTCTCCTCAAAGATAAACATTTGGGGACCGTTTAGCAGGTCTGTATCCCTAGCCCTTGTCTCTCAACGGCCTATAAATCCCCTAGACAACACACCACCACAGGCTCTCTTGTCACCTCCTGGCCTGAGCCAGGAGCTCTGTCCTCTCACTGTATCTCTAAATAAAAGCCTCCATCTTGCTCTCCTACTTTGAGTGTTCACAAAGTTCATTCTTTGGCTCCGTGAACAAGAACCCCAGCATCAGTGAGACCTAGAGACGAAATAAGATGTTTCAACTTCTCTGGCTGGAATTTCACCCAGGTCTAGAGACTCCAAATGCCCTGGGGTGTGACCCTGGCAGAACGCCCAGAATAGCAAGCCACGTTTAGTTCTCTCTGCTGTGAGCTGTGGGGTCTCAGGATTTTCGGAGCCCTACCTCCTGCCTGGCACTGCCTTGGACGTAGTGGGTGAGGACCAAAAAAGAGCAAGACACGAGGAGAGCCTGGTGGGGACATGGCCCGGAGAGCACCAGCATGGATGCACAGGATGTGCGGCAAGAAACAAGGTTCCTGGTGCCACGGAAGGGGAGGAAGCAAGCTCTGACTGCCCTGGTGGCTTTGCTGTCTTCAGCAGCTCGGTCCGTTTCTGGTGAGGATGGACAGAAGTCAAAGCAGAGGCATCGGGGTCCCACCTGGACTGGCACCGGTTCTGCCTCTCAGGGGCTGTGCGGAGCAGCGGGTTACTAAGGGCCCCCAGGACTGGACGAGGTGCAGGGGAAATGCTGCTGTGCACTGGTCTGGGTCCCTTTTAGGAGCGGTGGCCTTTGGGGACCCAGAGGTTGGTGGAGATCATAGTGATGTTACTGTGTCTTCTGCTCATAGAGGAAACTAGACAGAGGTGCCCCCAGTCTGGCTCCAAAACAGGTATTCCTAGCCAAGTTTAAATACTACAGAAAAGACATTATTTCACAAACTCTCTTTGCCTATAAATCCCCTAGATTTGGGGACAGGGATGAATATTATCAGAGAGAAAAAGAGGTCTTCACACTCTGCTTCACCCATAAATGGGGAGCACTTTTCCCAGGGCAAAGGAGAAGTCCTCCTGACCGGCCCCTCAGCGTTCTCCAAACGCTCGTAGCTCTGAGGCATCCGGTTCTTCCCTCAGGAGCTGGAGTCAACAGATCAGACAATACCCCATGTACAGAGATGCAAGCGTGGACCCCTCAGAGCACACAGCCTCAGGTGGAAATGTCCAGTGCCTGAGACATGTCATTATTAATAAATGACAACATGTCATTATTAGGGAAAACTTTAAAGATAAAGAGGAATAATCTAGTATCTGACTGTTTTAATTTCTGCCTATTTCATTCTGGAACGTGATCACATGCATCTGTGAATTGGCACAGCCATAGTATATATGCCACCTTAATCTGCTTTTCTGATCATAAACATTTTTCTGGGTTTCAACATAGGTTTTATGATTTTTTTCCTTTCATTGTTCCTCATTCTTCAGAGAGCCTCTACCTCCTGGGTCTCCTGGGGTGTAAGTGCCATTTCATTGACTGCTCGGCTCCTTAAGGGAGAAATAAATAATTTTGCCTCTTTATCCTGTCTAATGACTAGACAGTGCTAGAACATGTGAAGTCTTCAGCAAGTATTTGTAGCCTTGAGGGACAAAAAGGGATGTTAGCAGGAGATAAATTCTGGAAATAAAAGACCATCTAAAAGGCTGAGAGATCTAATCAGTTCTCCTTGCATTCAGCATAGCCTAAGTTTCCTGAAAATGCAGCTAAAAATATAAATATTGTGCTATTAACCACGCACACTTCTCCATCTTCAGCCTTTCAAAGCGATACTGTGGTTGTACTTTGTCTGCATGCAGACAACCCCCCTGACTATGCTTATACAGGATATAAATATTTAGTAATAAGAAAAAACCTGCTTATTGCAGCTTCTTGGTTATCTGTGTGGGGAATTAAATTACATAGATGGCAACAATTTGGTAAACTGGCTTTATTATTAAAGTATTATTATGAAAGTTATTATTAAAATAAAATACTTTCATTAAACTCATGCTCCTGTTCTCAGATTCAAAAAGACATATGCACCCCTATGTATATTGCAGCACTATTTATAATAGCCAAGATATGGAAGCAACCAAAGTGTCCATCAGTAGATGAATGGATAAAGAAGATGTGGTACATATACACAATGGAATATTATTCAGCCAAAGAAAGCCAAACAAATCCTACCATTTGCAACAACATGGATGGAACTGGAGGACATTATGCTCAGTGAAATAAGCCAGGCAGAGAAAGACAAGTGCCAAATGATTTCCCTCATTTGTGGAGCATAACAATGAAGCAAAACTGAAGGAACAAAGCAGCAGCAGACTCACAGACTCCAAGAAGGGACTAGTGGTTACCAAAGGGGAGGGGTGAGGGAGGGCGGGTAGGGAGCGAGGGAGAAGGGGATTGAGGGGTATTATATTTAGTACACATGGTGTAGGGGGTCACAGGGAAGACAGGTAGCACAGAGAAGGCAAATAGTGACTCTGTGGCATCTTACTACACTAACGGACAGTGACTGCAGTGGGGTATGGGTGGGGACTTGATAATATGGGTAAATGTAGTAACCACATTGTTTTTCATGTGAAACATTCATGAGAGTGTATATCAATAATACCTTAATATAAAAGAAAAGAGTTGAAAGCAAAAAATAAAATAAAATAAAAAATAAACTCATGCTCCCATCTACCACTTTTTGTTAAGCCAGTGCTTTCATACCCTGAAAAATCATTGAACTTACAGTTGGAAAATGCAGGAAATCCAGAGCTCCCTTAGACTTACCCAATTCTCTGGTCTTATGAGAGTTTAAAAAATACAGTTTACAGCCAAAGAATGCAGGCTGTTTTTCAGAAGACCTGAGTTCTGGCTCTGGCTCTACGCCCAGCTTGCTGTGTTTTGAAGTGAGATACTTTACCTCCCTGGGCTTAAGTATTCTCACTTATGCTAGGTTAGTTAGATGACCTGAGGTCATTTTCTGCCCAATGCTGTATGACAAATACCTGGATAATAAGTTTTACATTTACACTTCGAGTTGATTTCAAAAGTCTCTTTCTTTTTTTCTCTTTATTTGGGGGGAAAGAAGGTAGAATGTGCTGTTATTTACTGTTGCCATTATTGTTGCCAAATGGAGAATTGACACCCTCTGGCCACATACCTGACTCAGGTGAGGTCATTACAAGATCTTAAAGCAAGAGAGGATTCGCCCGTCCAGAGCAGGGGGAGCCGCTGAGGGCCCTCAGAAGGTTAGAAGGGATGTGTAAGCTGGGGTGTTCTGGCCCATCCTCCTCCCACCTTCCCTCCTTAAAGGAGCTCTGCTGGCGCTGGCAAGGTGCTCAGGTGAGGGCTCCTCACTGGGAGACTTCCTTGGATGCGCCAGTCAAGGGAGATATCCGCGGCTGCCTATCAATTTGGTCCTGTGGATCCCACGAGCCAATCCGTCAGCCAGAGATCCTGGCCCAACATGCCATTCCCAGCCTGTGCCTCCCATGCTCCCGGCCGCTGTCCTAATAACTGTGGTTAGTGGCCCTGCCCGACTCTGGCTTCTCTGTCCCTGCTGAGTGCAGGACAGTGAGCCCATGGCACCTAAAGCCCACCCTGCGCAGCACTTGCTAAAGATGGTGGAGCTTCCTGCATGGGTCCACTCCATCCGGAGGTGAAAGACGGTCTTTGGATCCCTTAAGGGACACAGTGGGGTTGGATTTACAGGGCATGTCCCCAGTAGACCCAAGCCAGCTTTTCTGGGTCCTGGTAAATTTAAATTATTGCTTCTATTTCTGTCAAGATATTTTTGGCCATTTGGTGACATTTTGGCAGATCCAGCAAAGAGCCCAGGTTTGTATCAGTCAACTCAGCAAACTGTTAAGACTCGAGTTGGCCACAAAGCTTATCTCTGGTCAAAGGAGACATACCAGGAATCAATCGAAATCCCGAAATTTCATTCTGCCCTCCTTGATTCAGCAACTATTCCCACATATTCCTCAGGGTTTTGATAATTAAAAAATGAACGAATTCCTACAAGTCCTTCAGAATGCAACGTTATCTTCTAAATTCTGATTTCCTGTTTGACCCCCAGGGTCAGGAAGAGTCAGGACTCAGGAGAGTGGGCCTAAGGGGAGCGTCCTCTGAGGTGCAAGGGGGTGTGGGGACTCCTTCAGTCCTTCAAGCCCTCACAGTCTCCCAGGTATCATCATTCCTACTGGCAGGACCCCTTTTTTTAAAGTTCAGTGCTGTGTATCTCACAAAGGGACCCAGACAAATAACACGTTCGGTTGACATCATGATTGAGTTTCTGAGTGCGAACCTCCATCACCTGCCTCACCTGCGGCGGTGCCACTCCTTGAAGGGGCATTTGGAAATACCGACAGAAGTCTAGTTGTCTGGTTGTCCGTAGCCAAGGGCTGCTATGGGTATTTAGTGCCCATTAAACATCCTGTGAAATCATGACTTCAGGGTGAAGTGGGTGCTTTTGGGTTCTCTCAGAACTCATGGGCAATCTTTGGCTGGAATTATGGAACCCCCTTCCTGCCATGGTCATTCTCCTCAAGATGCAAATTCTCAGGAGACCAAGTCTTTTCCTGGGCTCGGAGCCAAGGCATGACAACTGGTGCCTCTCAGTTCCCAAAGGAAAAAGAGGGTTTTCATTACTAAAAGAAGGAAAACACATACTGAGTGGGCACAGAAACGGCAAACAAGCCCATGATTGTCAATATCAGCCAGGCGGTCTTGAATCGGATCACCTGGAGGTGATCAGAATTCTGTCAGTCATACGGGACAGAAACTCAGCTGAAGCCAGTTACACCCTGAGCTTGCACGACTGTGAAATAAATCCCCCTTAGGTTGGGTCTATCTTCATCCATCCTACTGGGTACACGATGGACCCTTTCTCTCTGGAATCTGCTGACAATTCTGGGGTATGTTCTCAATTTATTTCTTTGGTAATTCCTTCTCCTTTGCTGTCTCTGTGCTCTTTGTGGAATTCCTGTAACTTGGATGTTGGGTCCTGAGAATGATCCTTGTATTTTTTTTCTCTTTCCTGTTTTTCCATATGTCGTCTTTTTGCTCTCCTTTATGGGAGATGTCCTTAACTTCACTTTCTAGCCCTTCTGTTGATTTTTAAAGTCTCGTATCATGTACTGGGGCTCTGGGCAGGCTGCCCTAGGAGTATCACAGTGGCACATTGATTATTTTGAGTTAAATTTACATAGGAAGCAGCCAGTTCAAGAAAGATACTCTGACCGTCTTCTGTTCCCTTGAAAATGGGAAATAAACCTCTCAGGGGAAAGATACCCTCCCTGTACCAGGAGGTAGAGAGATGTCCTTACCACCAGAGACAGGGGATAGGGGCTGAGAACTTTGTTACTTTTTACTAATTTACTATTCCAGCCCAAATGATATTTAGAATTCCTTACTAATTTGAAGCTTATGAGCCTAAGTTTTCTTTGTCCTGTCAATTCCTTACAGATTTATGTTTCTATCTCTAAAACATATAAAGGCTGCCTGCCTTGGTCACTTCTTAGGGCTCTTCTCTATGAGACCTCCATACATGTAAATTAAATTTGATTTTCTCCTATTAATCTGTCTCATGTCATTTAACTCTTAGACTGGCCAGAGGAAACTTGAAAGGCAGAGGAAACTTTTTACTCCCCAATATATGCTTTTAATGTCCAGAGCTCTTTGTATTATACCTGTTCCTTTTGATAGCACTCCATTCTTGTTTTGTGTATGTTGAATCTTCTCTTTTTCTGGGATTAGGAGCACTTATATTTCTGAAGTTCTCTTCTCTCTGCCTCACCTCTGATGCCTTGAAATCCTTGTTTCCTGTCTGTTTACTTTGGTCTGTCTTTCATACCAGAGACTTTCCTCTCTGACCTGGTGGTTCCTTGGAGTCTGTTAGAAGCCCTGAGCACTTGGAAGGGGTTGGTCAGCTGTGAACTTCACTAAGAGTTACTGGTTTGGACTGTTTGGAGAGGGTGCTCCACAATGCCTGTGGCCTTGGGAGTGTCCTCTCAAACTCATCAGAGTTTAGTGGGAGATTCTTCTAATCTGCCTGCTGCCAGTACTCTGAGGGATGCAGGTGGGGGAGCCTTAGCTGGGTAGGCATCGGGTCCCTCATCCTCCCTCCTGGAACCCCACTCTTCTGTAGGGGTGAGGGAGGGGTAGCCACCTGTTACACAGAATAGAGAAGGGGCCCTGGGGATGAAACACAGTTTCTTAAATGGCTTCCTGCCAATTCCCCTTATTTAAACTAGCCTCTTACCCTTGAAGACACCTTTCCAAGACACGTGGTCCAGCCCATTCCAGAGACATTTTCATACTCTGCAGAAAAAACTGGCTGGTACTTGGCTTAGCATTTGCATGCTGGGTCCTGCCAGGTCACTGAGAACTGGTCCATCTCTTTTCCTGGTTCTGAGCTTCTGTGCTTACTGACTTCTTATTTTTCTTGTAATTTTATGCCTTAATTAAAAAGAACAAAACCAAACTACTTTACTGTAGTTACAGAGTGTGTCCAGAGGGAGCAAAACTAGACTTTGATGTTCAGGCTGCCTCTTTGCAAAGTTCTCATGCTCTTTCTGCTTCAGGAACTTTAAATGTACTATTCCTTCTGCCCTCCGCCCTTCAGGGGGAAACAGCTTCTCAGTGGCTGGCTTTGCCCCAACACAAACTGTCAGGAGGCCTTCCCTGGCTGCTCCCCTCAGACACACAGCTCCCCGTCAGCAGAATGGACCCACCTGCTCTAAATGTCCTTAGGACTGTGCTGCCCATTCATGATCATAGTTAGCACCAAACATTTGTATAATTAGCTTTTCTCCTGTCTCCCACCAGATCTGACCCTACTGGATGGCTATATTGTCCATCACTGTATCCTTACGACCCAGAACAGGGACTCACACAGTAAGTACTTGATAAATATTTATAGGATTAATGAAAAAAATGAATGCATGAATGGGGTCATTACTTCCAGAAACAAACAGCTTGAAACACTTAAATGCTAGTTTGACATTTTTCTCATCCTTATTTCAAATGTCTTAAGGTACAGTCTTAGGGTAATTCCATTATGCCAGCATAATTTAAATATTAAATATATCCATTCATAGGAAATATGTGGGTGTATCTACCCTATCCCCCAAACTCCAGCAATGCTCTATTGGTGTACCCCACCAAACCACAGGATGTGGTTGGGCAGGACAGGTCTCTTAAATTGCATAAGATGTCCCAGCCAAAAACTCACCATGTAGAGTACATGTGCTCAGACTGTAGAAACTGGTGGGGCAAGCTCCATGTCACACCCCACAGAATACTGACGTGTGGAAAGTACTGCCCCTTAAAACTGTAAGATGCCTAGACACCAACTTTCACCAGGGAAGCTGGTCTATTTCCTAAGGAGAGCACTCTGAGGTCTGCAGTGTTCCTAGCTGTCAGAGAAGCCATGCTCCGTCAGCTGTAGGACTGAGCTGGAGCAATTTCTTTGGAGGAATTGGTAGTGATTCGATGTAATAGTGCACCTCAGTAGTTACATGTGACTCATAAAATGTGTAGCCAGTCCTTAAAGACTCAACACTACTCTTTCCTAATCTTGCTAGCTTGTTTTTGCCACTGATTATGGTGTTGTTTGTTCCATGGTTTGCATGGCATATGAAGGTTCTCCAGAGAAACACAGCCAAGTGGATGTACATAGGTAGAAAGATTTATTTTAAGGAACTGGCTCATGTGATTATGGAGACGAGGCTGCAGGCTGGGCTGCCAGACTGGAGACCCAGGGAAGTTGCAGTTCAAGTACATGGGCCATCTGCTGGCAGACTTCCCTCTCCTTCCCAAGGAGCTCAGTCCTTTTTCATTCAGGTCCTCAACTGATTAGATGAGGCCCACCCACATTATGGACAGTAATCTGCCTTATTCAAAATCTAGTAATTTAAATGTAAATTTCATCTTAAAAATCCCTTCACAGAAATGTCTAGAATGTTTGACCAAACATCTGGGTACTGTGGCCCAGCCAAGTACACACAAAATTACCCATCACCTGTGGTGATTATTGACTTTTGTCAATAATCCTGTGGTTTGGTGGGGTATACCAATAGAGCATTGCTGGAGTTTGGGGGATAGGGTAGATACACCCACATATTTCCTATGAATGGATATTGTGGTGATCATGGGATTTTTGTTTTGGAGACGGCATGAAGAAGAAGGCAATGGATTTCCATTAAGACCTTCCAAAAGACTTGGGAATTGTACTAATGGTAGAGGTTGCAAATGTTCTTGAAAATGTATTTTCGAACTGTGCCTGAGGGCATCCCTTCCAGAACCCATCAGTTGTGTCTGTTTAGCAGCTGGAGGCTTTGAAGACTTCAGTGGCTTTTGCTGTATGCCATCTGGAGCTCTGGGGTCCCACCATGTGCCCAGAGATGAGAAGCTAAGGCGTCTGTTTAGCTTGTCATGCTAAGGCATCTGTTTAGCTTGTCATGGTCTGCCTGTCTTTAGAGCCAGGATATGGTAGCTTGAATGAAGGCCACACAAAGATACCAAGTGGTAACCCCTAGAACTTGTGAATGTAACCTTATTTGGAGACATGACTAAGGATCCTGAGACAGGGAGGTTATTGTGGGTTATCCAGGTTGACCCTAAATGCAATCACGAGAGTCTTTATATGATGGAAGTGGAGGAAGATTTCACACTGCACCCAGAAGAGAGTGTGGAGGGGCAGGCTGAGACTGGAGTGTGCAGCCACAAGCCTAGGGTGGCAGGCAGCCTCCGAGCTGGAGGGAGCATTACTCCTGGAGACCAGGAGAGCCGGTCCTGTGGGTTTCAGCTCACTGGCCTCCAGAGCTGTGAGGATACATCCCTGTCGTTCCAAGCCTCCAACTTTGTAGTAATTTATTTTACAGCAGCGTCAGAAAATTACCCCCCAGGGTCAGAGCAGATAGTGCCCATTCTGCAGGCCACACCAGCCTCAGGCCTTAGCCAGGACCATGGCCAAAGGGCGTCCCTCTTTCCTGGTGGTGCAGTCCTTTCCCTGGCTCTTCACCCCAGCCCACATCGTCCCACCTTGTGCTCCATTCAGCAAGTTATTGAGCAGCTGCAGTGTGCCAGGCGCTGTGCCAAGTACAGAGCAGCAGAGGGCAAGATGTCGAGGAACTCATGAGACTCCTTGGGGCTCAGATCGCCCCCACGGACAGGGCTTGCCTGTGCCCCTGTCCAGCTGTTTAGTAAACTGAAGCCTCTACCAAGTGGCCCGGCCATGTGACCTTCAGGAAATGGGGTGGGTGGAAGCCTGATCTGCCCCATCTCCCTTGGCCTCCACATGGTCACCTGGCTCCATGCTCCCCTTCTGTGCCAGGCAGCACCCTAGTCCTGGTGAAACCCAGGAGCGGCCTGTGGGAGCCCCCTGAGTCCATGGGGTGCCAGGCAGGGAGGCAGCCCTTGTGAGCCCTGAGGGCCACCACCCAGGGCCACCTATCTTTCGTACCACACTCACTGCTCTCCTGAAGGACCAGGGCTTTCCCACCATGAGTGGGAACCTGAGTGATGGTGGCCAGGGGCTCATCAGCATGAACTCAGGCACTGTTATTTTTTTTGTGAGATGACTTTGGAGAGCACAAAAGACTGGCTTCAGGGCCACGCGCAAGACTGAAGAATATTCAGCCTTCTTCTGAGCTGCTTCTAAAGAAGCGGGCGTGTAACAGGGAAGTGGGTGTCCCGCGTGCCCTCTCCCTGTTTCCATGGGGTATGTCAACTGATGGCCAGGAGGGCGCAGGATGGGCTCCTCTGCACCCCGGCTTGCAGCTCTTCACAGGGGAGGGTGTGTCCTTCATCTGACCACGTGAACTGGAGCGATGGGCCCACCTCTCTGTTGCCTTCTTGGGGGTTCTGAACCCCACAGTAGTGGTGCTATAGACCTCTGTGGAAAGTGACTAAGTGGGTCTGTTTTTGCCAGGCCTGGTTCAGTCCTTGCTTCTTGCCATGGAAACAAGATATTGTCCTCTGTGCAAATACCTGAACTTACTCTGGCCTGGCCTCAACCAGCAGAAGGAAACCACGTTTTATCGCTCATGATCTTTCCCTGCAATGACTATCGCCACCACTGTGTGGGAGAGTGGGGTGAGGCAACCGTTCTAGACAGAATGGAGATAAAATGTAGTATTTTTCAGCTAACATTGTGCCCTTTCAATGACTAAATATTTGTGCAGGTACCATAGTAGAATTAAGCAGTCTGCTGTCTTTTTTTTTTAAAAAAGCTTTTAAGTGCTTTCCAAATTGTTTCTATTATAAATTATATCACATTGTAGCTTTGTAGATAGCTTTCTGTCCCTTCTTCATTTTGGATGATAGCAATAATCCAAAGCTACATTTCCAAAATTTGGCCCCAAGTTCTCCCTGAGTTTATATTTTCTTTTTAGACTCCCGATTACCCTTAGCTGTGGTCTGTGTTCCTTTGCACAGGTGCTGTGTTCAGGGTGGAAGCAGCTCTCCTGACTGTCTGGGTGGTTTTCCTCTTTTTTCCTGTTCTCAGCATGTTCTTTGACTTTTTAAACACATCTTTGTACAGCAAATTTCCTCCCAAGTCACTATGTCCCAAGGAATGATGACTCCTGTTTGCCTCCTGATCAGATTTGGGTGAAAAGATGGGAGGTGAATTCCAGAGTTTGGATAGGAGCTCCTATTGGCTAAAGGCCTGTGGTGGGCTCCACCCTTCACCCCCATATCTCCTTTTTCTCTCCAGAACTCCAGAAGCAAGCTATAATCTTTATTCTACATTCAAGGAAGCTAAGAGCGGGGAACCAGTGAGCTCTGAGAATGACTGATTTCCAAAATTAAGCAATATGATACTGACAGTTTTCATTGCTCGCATATGTTCATTCTCCCAAAATTCTACTTCTAAGGGGTTCTCTTCTGACACCCCAAAGAATGTGTTTAGTCACAACAGGCTGCCTTGTTCCCTAATCTAGCAAGACCCTTGTATCAGTTAGCTTTCGCCATAATAATGCTGCGTAACAAGCAGTGAAGAAAAACTTCAGTTATATTAAATAATAACAAGCAATTTTTGCTCATACATCTGGGGTGAGTGAGGCACCCTCGTTGGTGTCTAGTGGGCTCACCCACAAGCTGAGTTCTTTGAGTTGGCTACTGGTCTAGGATTGGCCATGGCTAGATGACTAAGGTAGCTTGATTCTCCTCCACCGGCTGGCTTGGCATGTTGCCATGGTATTTTATGAGAATGAGGGTGCACCGTTAAGCCAGTGCCTTTTGAGTCTCTACTTGCATCATGAAACCCTGGAGCCATGAATGCAAGGAACTCTCTGCATCCTTCCAGAAATAGGAGCATTGGAGATAGGAGGCTCTAGAGCTTCTGGAGCTGTCCCCCTGCATTTTGGGGGACTTGTGTTCACTTGCTTGGGCCAGGAGAAATGGATTTAAAGTGAGTCTCAAAATACTTTCATTTTGAAAGAGTTAGCCTCCTGAATCTAATGCTTGGTTTTGACCCAAAACACACAGTAACAAAGGCTCTGACATTTGCCAATTTTAAGATGATGAAATTAAGAGTTTGGGCTTTGTAATCCCTTGGACCTAAGTTTGAGGTCCAGGCTTCAGTTTCCAACTTGTGTGGCCATTTTCAAATCACCTAACTTCTCTAAGCTTTAGTTTCCCCACACAAAAACAATTACTACCATGCAGAATTTTCATAAGCTCAAATGAAGACGAAGTATACAAAGCAACTGGCACATAAAAGGCACTCAACAAATAGAAGCTATTGAATTCATCTCATCTTAGTTGTGCCAGGAACCCAGGTGAAACTGGCTGATCCTGAAAAACAGGGTTGGGGGTGACATGAACAAATGATGCAGATATCCCAGAGCCACAGCAATCTCATTAGAATGCTATATTCTCTCTATCTCTTGGCTGTAATTTTCACAGCCTGGCTTCATCCTTCAAATTGTTTTCTTCTACACGGGGCTCAAGGTGTGTGAATATCTGAATCAGCCATGACTGTGGGCAGGAAGATGAAACATTCTATTTGACCAGACCTGAGTCATGGGCCTCCTTTTAATGATGCACGTGTGTGTGTGTGTAGCAGGATGACTGACAGACTAACTAGTACTGCAGGGAGCGAGGGTCGGCCAAGTGCTCCCTCGTCTAAAGACCCATCTAAAGGAAGGATGTTCACAGACACACGCGACATGGCCATTACATTATTCTGCTCACCATAGGATGAAACGAGGGAGCATGTAATAATAGTGATGTTATTTGCAATGTACAGCATGTGAATAATGAAGCCATGCTTATAAAAGTTGTGACTGCTACCATAATTCAGATATTTATGTACATGCACATACACACATACATGCGTGTGCACACACGTACATACACACATGCTGCATGGCTTGAAGGAAGGCCAGTCCAGGTAGCAGTGATCTACCTTCAAAGTGGTGATGAAATTTTTATTTTATTTTAATACATCTTTCAATTAAAAAAATTAATATACAATTCTTTAGAGAAATTTTAGGTGTATAGTTTGGGCAGCAAATATGGAGAGTTCCATTACACCCCTGTGTTAGTCTGTTTACGCTGCCATAACAAAATACCACAGGCTGGGTAGCCTAAATGACAGAAATGTATTTCTCAGTTTTGGAAGCTGGAAGCCCAAGATTAAGGTGCTGGCAAATTGGATTCCTGGTAAGAGCCTCCTTCTGGCTGGCAGACAGCTGCCTTCCCACTGTGTCCTCACACCATCTTCTCTCTGTGCAGGTGCAGAGAGAGGTCTCTCATGTCCCTTCCCCTTCTTATAGGGGCACCAATCCCACCAGATAAGAGCCCCACTCTTATGAACTCATTTAACCTCCCTAAGGGCCCCATCTCCAAACATCCTCACATTGGGGATTAGGGCGTTCACATTAGAATTTGGAGGGACACAGTCAGTCCATAAACACCGGCCTCCTGCAGTTTCCTCTATTGTTAGCATCTTGCATTTGTGTGGTATGTTTGCTACAACTGATGAATCAACATGGTGCATTATTATTAACTAAAGTCCATGCTTTATAATTTTGACAAATGCATAATGACGTGTTCACTATTACAATATCATCACCCAAAAAATGCCCCATGCTACACCCGTCTCCATAGTTTTCACTTTTCCAGAATGTCATATGGTTGGAATCATATAGTATGTAGCCTTTCCAGCTTGGCTTCTTTCACTTGGCAATATATGCTTAAAGTGTCTTTTCCTGGCTTGATATCCTTTTTAAAAAAAACCCTGGATAATATCCCATAGACTACATCACCGCAGTTTGTCCATTCATCTACTGAAGGACATCTCGGTTGCTTCCAATTTTTAGCAATTCTAAATAAAGCTGCTATATATATTTGTGTGCAGGTTTTTGTGTGGACATGTTTTCACCTCATCTGGGTAAACACTCAGGAGCATGATTGCTAGGTTATATGGTAAGACCATCTGGCTTTATAAGAGATTGCCAAACTGTCTCTCAGAGCCGTGCCGTTTTGCATTCCCACCAGCAGTGGACAAGCATCCCTCTTGCTCTGCATCCTGTCCAGCACTTGGTGTCAACATGTTGGATTTAGCTGTTCTAATAAGTGTGAAGTGGTATCTCATTGCTGTTTTAATTTACATTTCCCTAATGACTTGATGTGTTGAGCATATTCCCATATGCTAATTTGCCATCTGTACACATTCTTTGTTGAGACCAATTCTTTTGAACTTTTTCAATTAAGTGTAGGATGTGCTGGTAGGCCCACCCCTCCTCTACCACTCATCACAGGTAAGACACCTCCGGAGTTGCTGACTGAGCTGCACACAGGACAGAGCAGACTCTGAGCAGAAGACATTAGTGGCACTGAACGCTCCAGAACTAAGGCTCTAATCAAGGTACGTGGTGACAGGCATCCTTGGGGAAGAAGGACATAAGGCGGCAGGGACACTTTCATGTCCCTGGGGGAGAGGCAAAGAGAAGGCCAACATTTCGGAGGTCTGGTGCAAGAGGTGAATTTAAAAGAAACCTTTGTGTGTCCCAGCACCCACAAACCCTGCATATTGTCTTAGCTGCTGCCTATGGCTCTGGCCAAGGGAAGCAAGCCAGACCACTTTCTCTGCAGGATGCTAGGGAGGAGTCCAAGCTCTACAAAAGTAGGAAGAAAGACCCCTCATATCACCAGACATGGGGGCACCCGTCCTTGGGCTGGATACCATGGGTCTATCACAACAAAAGGGCTTGTGGGTGTTGTTCCCGAGGAAGGAAGCTGGTGAACAAACCATAAATATATGTTTCCTTTTAATCATGTTGTTCACGTCCCTGACTAGATGCTAAGAGGAGTTCACCCCCATCCTGGTAAACCCTGAAAAGCACCAATAGCTCTTGGCACAGAAGAGGAATCTGAAACTCAGCTTGAAAAACAAGCCCAGCTTTGCTCTGCTACCAGGTAATCTAGAACTTGGAAGTTAGGGGGCCTTAGATGCTGGAAGATTAGAGCTTTTTACTGGATGTGCAAATTGGAGAAACATGGGAAAGAAAATGGGCATGGAGTAGACAGATGGGACTTCTGCTGCCTCACTCTGTATAACCTGAGTCAGTGGACTGATGCTCTCTGAGATTCAGATCCAACTGGAACTCCAGAAATAGAAGGGAAATGTCAGTGCCTGCCAGGAAATAACTAGGCCATGAGTCCAAAGTGCCTGGTTCACTGTGATGAACGGCACTGGTAACACTTTCTGCAGGCTTATCAATGAACGTGTGGGGGAATGGGGACTGGGTTGAGGACCTGATGCTATTCTACGATATTAGGAGAGCAGAATGGAAGGAAGGTGAATTGAAACTGTTTTTAAAAATAATTGTAAAAGACAATCAGGAATGCACGTGGCTGATTTGAGAGATACTGGACACAGAAAAAGACCCACTTCCACACTTCAGAAAACAGTTTTAAAATCTATTTTGGGTACACACTTAAATGAAATTAATACCTTTAAAGATGGCTAATTGACTTGGCATTTCAAATTATAGAAAGTAGCAGGGTGGATAAGGGTACCTGAATGTTTGCCTTGGAAAGATAGTAAGTCTAGATTGAAATTGTGTTGAATATATGTATATCAATTAGAGAAGAATTATCATGTTTTAAATGTTGAGTCTTCACTTCCATAAATATAGTATAAGTTTCCTTTTAATCATGTATTTTATGTCCAGGTGTGTTCCTAATAATCCTAGCCATTTTTGTGGCCAGTACGATTGGGATCATTTTTTTTCTATTATGTAATATGTATTAAAGTTAGTTATTTGTGATGCTTGTGAAAGCAGTTAAAAGAACGCACTAAAGTTTTTATCATGTGGCTGAACACAAATCAATATATCTATCATAGATGGATACATATAAGTAGGTAAAAGTACTGGAGAAACTGTGTGGAAGAAACACCCAAACTGGTTCCAGTAGCTGCTCTGGGGTGAGGGGATACAGTACGTAGTTGGGGGAACTTTAGCCTCCCCTCTACTGTGTTAGGAAGGATGAGAAACAAAGAAAAAAGAATCAAAAGCAAATATGACAATCGGTGAGCAGAGGCCAATTCTTGGGGTTGCAACTGTAGGTATTTAAGTTTTCTTTGTGAATTTTGGCTTTTCTTATTTCACCCAACCCCTCTGCATCAGTCAGCTTGGGTAGTTTTCAATTTTTAAACATGTTAATAGGCTTTACCTCTTGGAGAAGTTTCAGGTCTGCAGACAGAATGGGCAGAAACTACAGAGTTTGCATACGCCCCTGCATTCGTCTGTTTAGGCTGCCACAATAAAATACCATAGGTGGGGTGACAGAAATGACAAATGTATTCCTCACAGTTCTGGAGGCTGGGAGTCCAAGAACAAGGTGCTGGCAAATTTAATTCCTGGTAAGAGCCTCCTCCTGCCTGGCAGACAGCTGCCTTCCCACTGTGTCCTCACACCACCTTCTCTCTGTGCAGATGCAGAAAGAGAGGTCTCTGGTGTCCCGTTCTCTTCTTACAGGGGCACCAGTCCCATCAGATCAGGGCTCCACCCTTACGACCTCATTTAACCATCACATCGAGAGTTAGAGCTTCCACATTGGAATTTGGGGGGACACAGTCAGTCCCTAACATCCTAGCCTTTGGCCTCCTAAAACTTAAGTCCTTCTCACACACAAAACACATTCAGCACATCCAACAGCCCCCAAGGTCCCAACCCTCACCAGCATCATTCTGCATGTGTCTGGATGTCGTCTAGACCACGTATGGCTGAGACTGAACGTGTGATCCTCCTGAGGCCACTTCCTCTCCGGCTGTGAGCCTGTAAGCCAGACAACGGATGTGCTCCCAAATGGCAGTGGTGGGACAGGCAGAGGATAGACATTCCTATTCCAAAGGGACAAATCGAAAAGGAAGGGGCGATGGGTCCCAGGCAAGCCTGAAACCTAGCGAGGTGAATCCCACCAGACATAAAGTTGGAGAAGCGCCCTTTTTGTGCTCCGCCTTCCGGCGGGTGGGGGCAGGGTGGCCTGGCCTGCTGAGACCCTGCCCTCCCCGCTCCTCCTCCATCCTGTGCGCAAGGCGGCGTGCTCCAGGGTCACTCCCCCTCCTGAGCACGTGCAGAACGTGTGGCCTGCGAACAGCCTGTCCCATCTGGGATGATCCTAGAAGTCCAACGCCTTCCCTTATTTTGTCTTGTTTCTGCGTCTCTGACCCAGACTGGCAGCCCGTCTTCCTGGCTTCTGCTGAAACAGCTGATAGACTCCGCAGCAGTCTCTTCATGGCATGATTGTCTAGCCTGCCCTCTTGTTCTCTCCAGATGTGCCTTCCTGCTTCTGCAGTGTGGACTGAGCACTTCCCAAATCTGGTTCCTTTTGCTTCACAATTTTTTCGATTTATCACTCTGTTCTCGTGTTTTACTATATGCAGCAGAGATAAACCGTGGCCACACTTCAGCCCTTAGTTTAGAAATTATCTCAGCTAAATACCCAAGCTCATCACATACATGTCCTCCTTTGTACAGAACACTACAGCCCGACTGGGCCATTTCTCTGCCACTATGTAACAAGGTGGCCTTTCCTCCGTTTCTGATAGCATGCTCCTCATGTCTGTCTGAGGCCTCACCAGAAACAGCTCTAACATTAATATTTCTGTTCATGTCTCTAAGGGGATGGACGCTTTCTCCACAGTTCTCCTCCTCCTGAGCCCTCTGCAGGATACCTGCCATGTCCTAGTAAATACCTACACCTACATTCCTGCATAAATGTTGCACCTACAACAGCCCCCTGCAGGCAGCTGGGCTTTCCCAGCACACAGGGCAAAGCTCCTCCAGCCTCCACCCCATCCCCTGCTCCAGAGCCACTTCACAGTTGTAGAGATTGTTGCAGCAGCACCCACTTCTCAGTACCAAAATCTGTCCTGCTCAGCTTGGGCCACCATGACAGATAGCGCAGACTGAGCGGCTTAAACAACAGAAGTTCATTTCTCACATTTCTGAAGGCTGGAGGCCCAGATCAGGGTGTGAGTAGTCTCACTGCGCGCTCTCTCCAAGATGCACTCCGCTGTCTTCACAGTTTCAGAGCAAAAGAGAGAAAGCCAGTTCTTTTGACTTTTGCAAGGGCACTTGTCCCATTCATGGGGCCCCACCCTCGTGATCTCAGCTAATCCAATCACCTCCCACAGGCCCCACCTCCTAACACCATCACAACAGGGGTAGGAGTGCAACGTGAATTTTTGGAAGACAAACATTTATTGTATAAAACAGCTTTCAGGCTTCAACATAGTAATTGGGAGGGAACGTAATTCAGTCCATATTTTAAGTAAAAATATTTTTAAAGAACGAATCTCTCTTAGGTGCCTCTGTGACCAGGTCCTCCGCCTTGATGGATTATATGCGGGGGCCCAATGTGACAACTGTAACTGATGACTATTACCCGGGCACCATCTCCAGCCCCTGCGACGGGGAGCTTATCCTAGGAGATTGCAAGGTGCTTCTTGCCATCCTTTACTGCCTCCTGTTTGTGTTTGGTCTTCTGGGGAACAGCCTGGTCCTCCTGGTGCTTCTCGCCTGCAAGAGGCTGAGGAGCATCACGGACATGTACCTCCTGAACCTGGCTCTGTCTGACCTTCTCTTTGTCTTCTCCTTCCCCTTTCAAACCCACTACCAGCTGGACCAGTGGGTGTTTGGGACAGTGATATGCAAGGTGGTCTCTGGCTTTTATTACATTGGCTTCTTCAGCAGCATGTTCTTTATCATCCTCATGAGTGTAGACAGGTACCTGGCGATCGTCCACGCCATATATGCCATGAAAGTGAGGACAGCGCACACGGGCACAGTCCTGAGCCTGGCCGTGTGGCTGACCGCCACCGCGGCTGCCAGCCCGCTGCTGGTATTTTACCAGGTGGCCCCTGAAGACGACACTGCAGTGCTATGTGTCTTACAGTCAACAGACTTTAAAGTGGAAGATCTTCATCCACTTTGAGATGAATGTCGTGGGCCTGCTGATCCCCTTCTCCATCCTGATGTTTTGCTACATCCGCGTCCTGCAGCAGCTGCACAGATGCCGCAACCACAGCAAGACCAAGGCCATCAGGCTGGTGCTCCTTGTGGTCGCTGCATCTCTCCTCTTCTGGGTCCCCTTCAATGTGGTCCTCCTCCTGACTTCTCTACACAACCTGCACATCCTGGATGGATGTGTCATGAGTCAGCGGCTGATTTATGCCACCCACATCACAGAAACCATTTCCTTCACTCACTGCTGCATAAACCCAGTGATCTACGCTTTTGTGGGCAAGCAGTTCAAGAGACACCTCTTAGAAATATTTCAAAAGAGCTGCAGCCCCATCTTCCTCTACATGGGGAGACAAATCCCCAAGGAGGGCTGGCGAAGGGCATCCTCCCTCCATCAGCCCTGCCCGCATTTCTCCAGCGTGGACTACATTTTGTGAGAAGGCTCCTCAAAGCTGGCCTCTGCCTCCCTCTCCACTCTTCTTCCAGGAGGCAAAAATGATGCATCTCAGAGCCTGAGGCAGGCTGATGGGGCACTTGTAGAAATCTGGTTGCAGACACAAGACTTATTTCATGATATTAAGTGAATTCCTACTATTAATCCCAGCTTTCAAAGACTCGTTACTATTTTCTGGAAAGTCTATATATTTCACTGTTAGGTATAATACCAGCTATATGGAATTTTTCCCTTAGTTTTTGGAGTGTCTTTTTTTATTTTATTATTTTATTTTGGTATTATTAATCTACAATTACATAAAGTGGAGTGTCCTTTATATACCAATTTGAAATTACATCAAATGTCCTTTCCTTGTCTGTGAGGTGATCACATAATTTTCTTCCATTTTTCTGTTACTTTGGTGAACTACATTGATTTTTTATCCTAAATCAACCTGTATTTTCTCTGGGAAATAAATGACCCCTTGGTCACAATCATTTTAATAAATAATTGGCTTCTCTTGAGATTTTTGTATCTCCATTCATGAATATTATCCTGTAATTTTCCTTTCTTATATGTCATGTTTAGGTTTGGCCTCTGGAAGTGTGTTGAAAATTATTCCCTTTTCTACCACTCTCTGAAAGAGTTCATGTAGACTTTTTGGTGTTATTTCCTCCTTAAATGTTTTGTAAAATTCATTAGTGAAGCTGCCTGGGATTTCTCTGTAGGAAGATTTCAGATTATGTATTCAATTTCTTTGGCACATAGAGATGTTTTCTATTTTTGCTTGTGTCAATTTTGGGAAGTTGTGATTTTTAAGGAGTCTTTGCATTTCATGTAAGTTATCAAACATGTAGATTAGCATAAAGTTGTTTTTAGTATCTTCCTATAGTCTTTTTAACACATGGGGATCTGAAATAATGTTTCTTTTCATTCCTGATATTGGTAATTTGTATTTTCTTTCTTTTTTTCCCTGATCAGTCTTATGGAACTTACCAATTTTACTACTCTTTTCAAACAACCAATTTTTGGCCTTATTGATTTTCTGTTTTTGTCTTTTCATTGATGTCTGCTCTTATCTTTATCTTACCTCCTTTTTTTGGTTTCTTTACTATTTTATTCTAGCTTCTTGAAATGGAATCTTAGATGATTGTAAACCTTTGTTCATTTCTGAAAGATGTCTTTAATAAAGCTACAAAATTCCCTCTAAGCACTGCTTTGGCTGCATCCCATACATTCTGATATAATAGAGTTTCACTAATTTTCAATTTATTTTCTTTTTGTGTTGTGAATTCTTCTTTGAATCATGAGTTGTTTAGAGACCAATTTAAAATTTCCAAACATTTGGGGCTTTCTAATTATCTTTATGTCTTAGTTTCTCTAGTAGATTGACTCTACTGTTTTCAGAGAACATACATATACATTCAGATATTTTAAATTTATCGAGAACTGTATTACAACCCAGAGTATGATTTCTTATGGGAAATATGCCATGTGTACTTGAAAAGAATAGTTGTATTGTGCAGTTGTTGATTATAGCTGGTTAATCAGATTGTTCAAGTCTTCTATCTATATATTCTTGCTGATTTTTTTGTGTTTGCTTATTCTATGAGTCACTGAGAGAGGTATATTAAAACCTCTACCAGTAATTGTGAGTTGTCTATTTTTCATTTTAGTTATGTTAATTTTTGCTGTATATATCTTGAAGTGATGTAACTTAGTGCATATAAATATAGGATTGTTATGCCTTTCTATTGAACTGACTCTTTTATCATTATGAACTGTTTCTTTTTCTCCAGTAATACTTCTTGTCTTAATGCTGCTATCCCTAGCATTAATATAACCAAGCCAGCCTTCTTTTGATTACAGTGTTTGTTGTGTCTCTCTATACTCTTACTTTCATAGGTGGCCCATTCTCTGCCAAGGCCCAAGGGGCTGGGGTCATGGCCTCTGCAGGACAGTGCCAGCCACCAGCTTCTCCTGGGTGAGTTATGGCATAGAAGCCTGAGGGACAGGGCAATACCCCTGAAAGACTTGCCCCTAAAAAAACTGCCAAACACTCTGAAAAGATGGTTTTTGTTAACCTAAGGTAAGCCTCCGTTTGTGAGACAGGAAAACCAGAGGAGGGTTATGCTGAGTAAAGATTTCTGCGAAACCATGTTCACTGCAGAACACGTTCTAAGCGCACTGCCAGGAACACTCTCAATATCCAAAAAAATAGGAGAGTGGGTCGGCAGATTGCTATAGGCCCATACAACAGGGGATTGGCTTTATGTAGACATCCAAAATGACGTCTGCTTATTACAAAATCTTAAATGAAGAAAAAGAAACGAAAGGATCAGGTGCTGTATGATTACAATGGTCTTAACAGTGCTCTCTGCCACTCTGCAGAGGGCGTTGGCAGCTGACGGCTCTCAGGGAAGCCTCCCTCTTGGGTCCCGGGGCTGGAGCGAGATGCCTGGGCCAGGCTGCACTGTCCCAGGGCACCTCCACCTAGCGGCCTGTGGGTGGGGGCGGAGAAGGGCTGGCCCAGCCTGCAGGCCTCAAGCAGGCACGGAGCCCTTTGCAGAGCCGCATCTCCACCAGGCTCCTCTCCTCCTCTTGGGTGCTCTCCCAGAGGCCTCCTGAGCCATCATCCCCGAGGCTTCTGCTTCCGGAAGGCCATCCCAAGGCACATCCTGGTCCCATGCACAGAAAATAGACGGGAGACACTGACCTAGAGCGCTGATAGCAGGTGTCTGGAGGGGGAGGGCTAAGGATGTCGTCTTAATTCATCCTTAGACATTTTCAGACTTGTATTTTAAATGAGTGCATATTCATTTTATAAGAAAGATATATACAAACAGAGAGAGGAGAAGGATAGTTTTCCTCTCATAGATTAATTCAATACATGTCACAAAAGAAGAAAGGAACTTATAGGGGGGGGACTCGATAATAAGGGTGAATGTAATAACCACATTGTTTTTCTTGTGAAACCTTCAGAAGAGTGTGTATCAATGATATCTTCATAAAAAAAAAGGAACTTAGGTTGAGTGAATACAAAACATATACAGTGAATACAAAACATACCCACCTCCTCTCACTAAGTGAATCAATAGGTGGGAAGAGAACGTCAAAGACATAGAGGAGAGGGACCAGGAGGTCACAAGAGCCAGAGGACAGGGCCCAGGAAAAGAGCCTGAACTGCACAGGGGGCTCCGTGGGGCCAGGCTGCGGTGTGACCCTGACCCCTCCCGGCCCTGCTCCTCACCGGCCAGGCTTCCGAAGCAGGGAGGGCGGGCTCCTGGGGCCACCCTGCTGAGAGGTGCCTGCCCGGGGCGGGCACCTCTCTGGAGCTGCTGGAGGCCTTCAGGGTGCGGCTGATGTACTCCTTGGCCTTGACTTGCTGGCCCGTGAGCCAGAGGAAGAGGCTGGCATAGTACAGGGCAGTCCCGCTGGCTGTCTGGCGCATTTCCTTCAGGCTGCTCTTGAGCACCGGCACAGCTTCTTGGTCTGTGGATCCAAGAGAAGAAAGAGGACGAGTCAGGGGGAGGAGGTCTGCCTGGTTCTGTGGGAGGCACTGAGGGCCAGGGAGCGGCCTCTGGACACCCTGGGCCCGTTCAACACACTGAGCCCACCACACGCCAGGGCAGGGCCTGGAAACCAGCAAACCCGGTCCCTGTGGTGCCACAGCAGCTGCCTGGGCCTGGATGGGGTTGCTGTCTGAGATTTATCTTTTCTCCTCTGCCCAGTAGTTTGCTGAGCAAAAAGACAAAACCTGAATACCCACACTCAGTCTGCAATCCATTCTGGGTGGGGAAATAGCAGTTTATAGTCTCTTGGAGATCAGGGGTAGAATTGTTTATATTGGCTAGATTATTCTTGGCAAAATCTTGGCCAAGGAAAGCAGGTGTCACCCAACTCTTGGAATCTGGGGAAGGAGCCCTTCCACTGTCGCGTTCTCTGCCCTTGGCTCCTACTCGGTTGGACCGGGCGTGGATCTTCTCTGAGGCCTTTCGGGGAGAGAGCAGCAGCCACTCCTCACCAGCCCACAGCAGCTGGGGCCAGGGGCGTACACCCCCAAGGGGCTGTGTCTCTGCTGCCAGCCACACTCACTGATGGCTTCACAGTGCTTGTGAGCATAAATGAGGGCCATGGTGGAGCACAGGGACACGTCTGGGTGACTTCAGATTCTCTCCAGGCTGCTGATGGCATCCTGGGTGCTCTCTGTAAAGAAAGCCCACGTGGTTATGCTCCTGGGCTCCAGGCCTTTACAGGGCTGAGCCTTTATAGGGCTGAGCCAAGGCTTGGCCCCATGCAAAAGGTCCCCAGTGGCCCATTTTCCTGAAAACTGAGGCTCTCAGAAGGGGTTGCTGCTACTGTGAGTCAACTGCCAGGGGCTGAAGGGTTTAGAGCTGAGACACAACTGTATGGACTCACTGGGGTACCTGTGAGGCCAGGACCTTTGACTGGGGGTCAGTTCTGAAGAAGGACCTTAGGGCACTCCCACCTGGCTGCTCAGTAGCCACTGTTTTCATTTGTCCCTCCATGTCCTCTGATGTTGGCCATGGGCAGCTCAGCCAGACCCCAGCCCAGGACCACTTTCTGAATGTCCTTGGTCAGCACCTACTTGGGCCCCACCCCTCTCTGCCCTTGTACTTTACCCAACCCCTGCCACTTCCTCCTTTTCCTGCACAACTGGCTCTCAGCTCCCAAGCCTGGGACTCACTCAATACCATGCAGTCACCTCTCCTTCTGCTCATTTTGCAGATAGGGAGACTGAGGTGTGGAGGAGGGGCAATGAACTTTCTGAGGTCTCAAAAGTCAGCTGGAGGTGGAGTACCCGTTCTGTGGATTGACCTGGGAATCTGGCCACTGCGAGCAAGACTGCTTCTGTGAGGACGGAACTAGGGTCTAAAGAGGCATCCAGGCAGAGCCCGGGGTGCTGCATCTGCGTCAGGCGGCCAGCACTGACGTGTCCTTACCTTCCCTGAGGACTCCGTAGGCTTTAAAGAACTGCAGCACAGGGTTGTTACTGAATTTTTCCAGGCCCACAGCAGCAGCCTGCTGTAACTGGTGGAAGTACTTTTCCTGGCTGTAGTAAACAATCCCAGCCTGTGTGGAGGAACACACAGTTGTAGGGCTGCAGGCCCTTCTCTGTCTCTGTTCGGACCGCCCCCCGTTCCCTGCTCCTCCTCAGAACTACAAAGCAGAGGGAAGGAGAGCATCCAGGCTTCACCCTGTTCACCAGCCCCCAAGAGGCTCCCTGCAGTCTCTCTGGGAAGGAGTTTGGAAGTGTTTGTTTTGGAAATATCCACAGATTCTGGTTCAGACGTGGTGGAGAATTCCACCCAGACATGGTCTTCATTAGGAAATGAGGGGAAGGAGAGGTGCAGTAACAAGAGCATCGCGCCCACAGTTAGGGCGACAGGTTACTGTGGGCTAACCGTCAGCTGGGAGCCGCTGTCAGGCTCTGCATCCTTTATCTTACGCATCATCTCTGCATATCCTCCAGGTATGGAAGCTGGAGCCCTTGAGGACTGTGGCCTGATAAGGTCACACAGCCATAGGGCTGAGATTTCAAAGCCAAGTCTCACTTCCCCTAAGGGTTGTGGGTGCTGGTGCTGGGGGTAGATGTGGTCGGGTCGCATGCAGCCTTTCGGGCCATGTGGAAGGGCATAGGCATCATCCTGAGGACAAGAAGCTGAGGAATCGTTTTAAGAAGGGAGACGGTTGTGTTCAGATGCTGGGATTGAGGGGTGGAAGGGCCAGCGGGGTAGGAGCTTGGGGCCGGGGGCGGCGGCAAGCGGGGTCGGGACATCCTGGGGCGGCCGGGCGGCGGGTCTAGAGGTCGGGGGCTGGCCGGGCAATGGGGCAGGAGGTCGGAGGGCAGTGGGGCTGCTGGACTGGGTTCGGAGCCCTTCGGCAGCGGGGTTGGTCGGTCTGGCGGCACTAGGGCGGGGTTCGGGGCCGGAGGGGAGGCGGGTCGGGGGACGGGTTGGGGGTCGGGGCCGACGCGGTGGCGCGGGAGCCTACGCACTATGAGGCAGGAGGTGCTGTCACTCATGTCGGGGTCCGGGGCTCGTAGTCCAAGATCGGGGGCGCTGCGCGGCGTTGGTTCCAAGGCTGGGTACCGTGGGCCTCCCGCGCCGGAAGTGGAGGCGCGCGCGTCCTAGGAAACGGCCGGGGCCGGTTGCTAGGGCGGCGGCGCTGGTGCGGGACGGCGGCGGCCACGTGACGAGGCGCGGCAGTCGAGCGCCGAGCGGGGTAAACGCGTTGGGCTGGAGCGAGGCTGCCATGGGCCTGGGCGCCAGCGCCGAGAGGCCTGCGGGCGGCGCCGAGGGCTTCCACCTGTACGGGGTGAGCGGTCCGCGAGCCGGGGCCGGGCCGGGGGCGGTGGCAGTGGCGGTGGGGCCTCCTTCCCGTGGGTCGCTCGCCCCGAGCCGAAGCGGGAGCCCGAGCGTCCAGGGCTGACGCTTTTCCCGAGGGCAGATTGGTCCGCGGCGACTGGGTGGACCGGGGGTCAGAGCGACCCGGGGTCAGGATGCCGGGGTGATTGGGTGGACTGGGGGACATGGTGACTAGGTAGACTGGGGTTTGGGATGACCTGGTGAACTGGGGCTGGGGTGATTGGGTGGACTGGGGAACGGGCTGTCCAGGTGGACTCTGGCTGCAGGGGAGCCCGCCTTGCACCCCGCCTGTAGTGCAGTGGGAAAGGCTTCAGGGGTCAGGGTTGGAGAACAAGTTTGAACCAGCTAGAAAGGGTGGGAACATTGGAAGCAGGGGAGGCCCCTGGTGGAACAGTGCAGAAGGCGCGGTGAGGTCCTCTCCGTGTCACAAGGAGGTCTGCATAAGCGGTCTGGGAAAGCGGGGTTCCTAGAGTATGGAGGTGAGGAGGGGCTCACAGCCAGTGGAGGTGTCGGGTGGAGAAACATACTGGGGGAAGGTGGCTGTAACTTCAGTGAGAAGGACCCGAGGGGGTCTGCCCTATAGCACCCCGGGGAAGGACCCCTCTTCTCTTGTGCATAGCCAATGGCTGCTGGGACCCATATAGGCAGGCAGGCTACTTGGGGCCTGGCTTTTGAGTGCCCTGTACTGTGATTGGAGGCTGTCATCAACTATGAGGAGGTCTAACGGGGGGTTTCCTGGGAGGAAAGAGCTGGACAAGGCCCAGAGTTGGCAGGAATTGTGCTTGGAGATGGACATTCTCTAGTGGACATCATGGTTGGACACCGGACAGAAGAGGTAGACAGTGGAATGCATCCAGCCAGGAAAGTCTTCCAACAGGCTTGATGGAAGACAGGAATTGAGGGTACTGGCAGGAGCAAGGGGTGAGCGGTGGTGGCAGGGGAGACAGGAGCCTGCTGGAGAGGGACCACCAGAGATCAGGGTCCAGAGGTCCTCACTCATGAAAACAAGCCTGTGCTCTGTGCCAGGCAGAGTTCCAGCAGGACACACATCACCCTTTTCCCTGGTGGAGCTGGTGTTTGGATGTCAGCAGGCGGAGAAGGGTGACACACAATGTAAGGGGGGTAGGTGGCAACCACTGCTATGGAGAATGCAAAGCAGGGCAAGGGGTACAGAGTGACCAGTGGCTGCTACTTTGGATAGAGGGGTCAGGAAAGGCCGCTGACCATGGAGCATTTGCACGCACCTCAGGGAAGTGCAGAGCCCAGCGCAGGCGGTACATTTGGAAGAAGAGCACCTTGGGCTGGGTTTGAGCGTGTTGTGTTTGAGGCCAGGCCAGGAGGCGAGGCTGGTGTGCATGGAGGGGTGGCTGGTCTGAGGAGGAGAGCAGGGAAGAATGAGGCCGGCTGTGTTGTCTGATGATTTGGGCCTTATTCTGAGATCAGAGCTGTGGGGGTTTAATTGGAGGTGTGACTCTAGCTACTTGCATTTTTAAAAACTGAAGGGCAAGTGTGCCTCCTTCTGTGAGCACTGGCGTCCCCGTGAGGCATGCCCGCTGTGAAGTCCTGCCCTCACGAGCCTGGAGCCATGGACTTCCCAGGAAATGGCTGCTGCAGGGCATGAGGGGGAGCAGGTGCGGGTTGGATCTCCTGGGGCCAGGTTCCTGAGTAACCAAGTGTGTTCCTGTGATGTGAGTAGGGTGGCAACAAGGTGACGTGGCAGGCATGGCAGGTGTGCAGTGCTGGCACCCGCCCAGCTACGCAGTGTGTGAGCTGCCCTGGTAACAGTTGCCCGATGGGGAGATAGGGAGTGTTGGGACAGCTTCCGGGTCGGTGTCATACTTCCCAGTGGGGAGCAGCCAGAAGGCTGTGCTTGCTGCGGGGCGGGGTGTGGTGGGCCGCCATGTACTTATTTCTGCTGTAGAGCCACAGTGATGGCCAAGCCCTGGGGCACGGGCCATAGAGTACAGCTGATGGAGGACAAGGCCACTGGAGAAGGGGTGGAGGTGCCGGGCCTGGGGCTGGGGGGCCTGAGCCCCTGGACCTCCGTGATGGTGGAGGGCCGCCGACACAGTGTGGATGAGGGTAGCACTGGCCTCAGGAGCAGGGCCCTGGGCTGAGGGAGGTGGATTGGGTTGGAAGTGGCCCTGAGCCGGGAGGAGCACCTCCCCACAAGCTCTCCCTGGTTAACTGCCCTATGGCTTTCCGGACGCCTTGTCCTTCTTTCCCTTGAAGGGAGGTGGGAGTGTTCAGAGCACCCCATAGCAGGGCCTCCAAGCCTGGCCAGCTGGGGCTGGAACTGGTTTCTGGGCTCACTCTCATCATTGGCCATGGCAGCTTCTGGAGGTGGCAAGCAGGGACTTAGCTGGTGACACTGCCCAGAGAGGCCAGGCGAATAGGCCTTGATCCAAAGGTTTGGTGGTAAGCTCTCCTTCAGCGTGGGGCATCCAAGAGTGGCAGGGCTGGTGGGTGGCATAGCACCCCTTTGAGGCACCCAGGATCTGAGGCCATGTGAGTCCTGTGCCCCTGGGCCTGACTGATGCCTGTCCAGCATCGGGTGCTCACAGCCAAAGGCCTGAGGGTGTGAGACCTGGGACAGAGGTCATTGTATTGTTTGAGCAAGGCTCCGTAAGTGGGGCCTTTGGGGTGGAGTTCCACTGAGGTGCAAGGCTAGTTGCTGTGTTTTGCAAACAGCAGTGGGCTGGAGCTCAGGGCAGGGCTGGAGCAGTCACGGCTGGCATGGCCCCAGACGACACCCTAGGCTGGGGGGTGGGCACCAGGCTCCGGCCCAGTCCTGTTCCTGGGTCTGCTCTGGTATACCACCACTCCTCAGCAGCTCCTACTGCCTGCTGGCCTGGGCCCGGCCTGGCCTGGCCTGTCAGCATGGTCGGGACCCTCTGGGGTCTGGCCACAGCTGCCTCCTGAGCCCAGCCCTGCTCTCCTCCGCCTGTGTAACCCTTCTGGGCACAGCTCGGCCTTTTTGGTAAGGCACCTCTGGGTTCCTGGCAGCCCCAGCCCAGCCCTCTGTGGGCAGCAGCACCGTGGCTGTGGCCTGTGCCCATGTGGCCTCCTGGTAGCCCCAAGGCTACCTTGGTTCTCCTGAGGCATCTCTGGAAGCGTGGTCTGCGGATGGCAAACAGGAAAGAGCCCTTTACCTAAAGGAGAATGTGTGCCCAGAAAGGGCTTGGGAGGTGGTGGACTGGCCCTGGTGTGCCCACGTGGTGTATGTCCTCCAGGGACATGGCATGCTGGTGTCTCCTAAGCCTGGGAGTGGGAAGCTTTACAGAGAGTCCCAGGGTTGGCACGGTGACTGTGGCCTCTGCTGTGGGACAGGTGCAGGAGAACTCCCCAGCCCAGCAGGCAGGCCTGGAGCCCTACTTCGACTTCATCATCACCATCGGGCACTCGCGACTGGTGAGGCTCCATGACCCGGCCACTGCCGTGCACATCCTGGCCTGGGGGAGGCCCCCCACCAGGGCTGCGTGCTGTGAGTGGCGCCCCTGCTCCAGCTCCTGCCCTACGTGGGGGCCCTGGAGTCAGTGTGCTGTCCCCACAGAATAAGGAGAACGACACGTTGAAGGCCCTGCTGAAGGCCAATGTGGAAAAGCCCGTGAAGCTTCAGGTGTTCAGCACCAAGACCATGAAGGTGCGGGAGGTGGAGGTGGTGCCTAGCAACATGTGGGGTGGCCAGGGCCTGCTGGGCGCCAGCGTGCGCTTCTGCAGCTTCCGCCGGGCCAGTGAGCACGTGTGGCGTGTGCTGGTGAGTGTCTGGGCAAGGGGGTGGTGGGGAGGGGTTCGCCTTCATGACCAGTGCCCAGTCCCCTGCTGAGCACAGCTGGTTGTCCCTGAGGGCACCCTGCTGCTTTCAGCATCGGGCTTGCTCACCTTCCACCTCAGACCCCTAGGCTGGGACATGGGACTCCGCCTGCTGCTAGGGCAGCTGCTGCTCTGGGTCTTCCCAGGGAAGCTTTGTCAGCTCCCAGCGGCATGTTCTTTCCGTAGGTGCTGGGATGGGACTGTAGTGAGTCTCGGGGAGGGGGCTGTCCCAGGCGCTGCTTCAGTGTCTGTTCACACAACATGTACGTCTGCTGACGTGCCAGGCTCTGAGCTTGGTCCTTCCGGCTTGGAGGACAGAGGACAGGGTCCTGCTTGCTCCCCGGAAGGCAGCTCCCCTGCCCTCCTGGTCCAGTGGCAAGGCCTGGCTCGGCTCTCTCCCAGGATGTGGAGCCCTCCTCGCCTGCCTCCCTCGCTGGCCTGCGCCCCTACACAGACTATGTGGTTGGCTCAGACCAGATCCTCCAGGAGGTGAGGAATACGCAGTCCCCAAACCTGGGTTGGGTGGAGAGGCCTCCTTTTTTGGGCTTCCATGTCCAGCGTGGGGGCAGGACTCAGACACAGTGTGTTTGTCATAGTCCGAAGACTTCTTTTCTCTCATCGAGTCCCATGAAGGGAGGCTCTTGAAGCTGATGGTTTACAGCTCCGAGTCTGACTCCTGCCGGGAGGTGACTGTAACTCCCAACGCAGCCTGGGGTGGAGAGGGCAGGTACTCTGGGGTATCAGGGCTGCAGGGTGGGCCTAGGTGGGGGCTGAGTGGGCCTGGCCAGTGGGTGTGCTGAGGCTGGTGGTTGGTCCAGGAGGCATCCTTTAAGCCCGTCCAGTGTCATGGTGGGTTGGGTGGCAGAGGACAGGGAAGGCTGTGGGGCAACTCTGGACTGAATGTTTCTGCTTTTGGCAGTTTGGGGTGTGGTATCGGCTATGGATACCTGCACCGGATCCCAACTCAGCCCCCCAGCCACCACAAGAAGCCACCCAGTGCCTCACCACCTGGACCCACCACCCAGGACTCTCCTGCCCTTCCAGGCCCAGAGACAGGCTCCAGGCAGGGTGACTATGTGGAGGTATGGGGGGAGCATCTGCCGGCTGGGGAGGAGGAGGGCTCCGTGTGGGCAGAGGGGCTCCCAGCAGGGGAAAGAGGAGACTCTGCAGGCTGCCCTCACCAGGAGCCATTGCAAGGTCCATCCTCTGGATCCTGGTGGGAGCAGGTGGCCCCACCTGGGACAGTGACACCCACTTGGTTTTCCTGCCACTTGGGTCTGCAGGTGAGGGTAGTGGTGAGTTACTGGTTGTCAGTTCTATTTAACGGGTAGGAAACTGAGGCTCAGAGGTGGTCAGAGCCCTCCTCTGAGGCTCAGTGAATCTGGCAAAGCTGGCTCAGGGCTGGGCCTGCTTTCATCCTGCTGAGCAGGTCACCTGAGTGCCTTTGGGCACTGGGTTGGTGCCAGGAGGTGGAGGGGGACTGCTCTCCCATCATGCTGATATTCAAAGGCCCTCTTTTCTTGGGGGTCATTGCTGGAGCCTGGCCAGGGGGGCACCTGGGGCTCCCCAGCTGAGCAGGAAGTGCTCCTCCATGTCGGCACCACAGGGAGGCCAGCAGGCTGCCTGCCTCCATGTTCCCTGTGGTGCTTGCGGGCATGTGTGAGCTGGGGCAGGTTGCACTGCCCTGTCGCTGCCCACTCCTCTCCTCTCTTCTGCCCTGGCTCCCCTAGGCTTTGTTGCAGGCACCTGGCTCCCCCGGGGAGGGACAGCTTCCTGAGCCTGGGAGTCCTGGCCGTGGTGCTCCAGACTTTGGAGGACTTCCATGTGGCCTGGAGACCCCTCTCCAGCCCCCACCTCCAGTACAGCGAGTCATGGACCCAGGTAGCACACAGGCCCTGGGTGGGCTGAGGAACCCACTGCCAGGGTGCCGATGTGGGTCCCGGGCTGGGAGCTGCACTCTGGCAGGATTCAAACTGCTGTTGAATGTGCTGACCCCGATCTTATATATGCCGGAGGATTGCAGGTGGTCCAATCCAGTGTACAGTCCAGAGAAGAGGGCCTGCTCGGGTCACACATGCTGGGCACAGAGCAGGGTATGGGCTCACTGCTGTCTCCCGTGATGCCCAGCCTCAGACCCCTGCCTTGCTTTCCTCAGAAACAGGCAGTGGGAGGTCACCTCGGGGGTGGGAGTGGTCATCACCACGGGCTAAGGAGGTTCGTCTCAGAGTAGTCAGATGTCATCAGACCGCATCTCTCCCCTAGGTTTCCTGGACGTGTCGGGCATCTCCCTCTTGGACAGCAGCAATGCCAGTGTCTGGCCCAGCCTGTCCTCTGCCTCTGAGCTGACGTCCACAGCTGTCTCACCCTCAGGGCCGGAAGACGTCTGCTCCAGCAGCGGTTCTCAGCGTGGTGGTGAGTGCCTGGCACCTTCAGGCGCTTTCTGGTTGTTGGGAAGGCTGCCCTGTTTCTCAGACGGGTCGGTGGCTGGCCTGGTGGCATACAGCCACATAAGGCATTTGTACATTAGTGCTCCCTCCTGAATCAGTGATGGGGTGGGAGCTGGGAGTAGTGGGGTTCCTGCCCCAAGCCACACTGGCTCCCTCAGCCCCATCCTGTTTTCCAGGTGAGGCCACATGGTCTGGGTCAGAGTTTGAGGTCTCCTTCCCAGACAGCCCAGGCGCACAGGCCCAGTCAGACCACCTGCCTCAGCTGAGCCTGCCCGACAGCCTCACCTCTGCAGTCTCACCGGAAGATGGGCTGTCTGCCGAGCTGCTCGAAGCTCAGGCTGAGGAGGAGCCGGCAAGCACTGAGAGCCCAGAGAGCCCAGAGAGCCCAGATTTGGGGGCAGAGGTTGAGGGAGTGGCCATCCAGGGCCAGCCCTCTGCTCCTGAATAATGCCCTGGGCTATGACCCGACCCCTGCTGGTATCTCATGAGGGACGTGGGGGGGCAGCTCAGGCCACACTGCGGCCCAGCCTCCAGTGAGGTGCAGGGGGTGGGGCTTTTGTGTCCAAAAGGCTGGTCTCCAAGAGATGACCTCCCAGCATTAATTCTGCCTGATGGTCCTGGCTTTTGGGGAATGTCAAAGAAGTCCTTTTGGGGTTAGTGGGGCCCGAATAAGTTTTGCAGGAGCTGGGGTGGGAGAGGATTCTTTGCTGCTCCAGCAGAGCAGTAAGCAGCCTTGTACCTTAGGTCCAGTGCTTGATCTGGTCACTGTGGCTGCCAGGTGTGAAGAGGGGGAGAGGGAGGGAGGGCTGGTATGGACATGTGCTCATCACTCAGCAGGGCCCCCCTTCATGTCCTGCATGGCTCAGCCAGCCCTGCTGTCCTGGAAGGTCCCCAGGCCCTGGGACCCCTGAAGCTCCAATCAGTGTCTCCTGTCATGTACCCTCATCACCATGTCACACTACACAGTTGGAGGGAATGGCAGTGACCTTGGCTCCTTCTGGGGTCGGGGGGCTGGAAATTCCTGGCTGGTCAGCAGACTCACCTGTGGGTGGACCACAGTTCTTCCCTGGGGCCTACAGCCCACAGTGCTAGCATCTCCAGGGGTACTCCTGTCTGCTCCCAAACGTCCTCAGCCATCTCTTCTACATATACAGGGCACCCAGCTAGCCCCAGTATTGAATCAAAGATGGCAGTTTTAAGTTCACCACCTAGGCAGACTAGAGCTGGTCCACCTGACAGATCTCTTCATGCACAGCTCCCACCCCGAGGGGGAGTGAGGAGCCTAGACCAGGGTGGGAGGGGCTCTTTTGCTCTCCCCTTAGCATTGAGGGAGGGTATCCCCTCCGGTGTCTTGGGAACGTAAGGCCAGATTGGATCTTCCGCTCAGGAGGAGGGCTCTATCCTGGGCAGCCCCCATCCCACAGTCCTCTCCAGGCATGGAGTCCCTCACCTTACTGTGAAAGCTGCTCTGGCCTGCTTCTAGCCTCTACCAAGTTGGAAGTTCCACCTTTCCCTGCTCATTTGTACTGTCCACACCTACCAGGGACTCGGCTCTGCTAGGCCCACAGGACTAGGGCTGGCTGCTCTGGGGGCGTGGGCCAGGCGTATTAGCAAACCCTTCGAGTTTCTCGTGTGGTGACTGTGTTAGAAGCAAGCCCTTGTCCAGCCTACCCCAGTGGCCGAGCAGTGGCAGGACAGGCAGGCACTGTGCCCAAAGCTGCTCTTGGCACCTGGTTCCTGGATAGTTGGGGAGCCCAGTGCCCATCTGCAGTAACCCAGGAAGTAGAAGGGAATCTCATCTCAGCCTGACCCAAAGCCACCCTCACCAGGTGTCCTGCACTCCCCCATTACGCACATGCAGAAGCGAACACATTCCCCTACCTAAACTAGGGACAGTGGATGGCAATGTTAAATATTCCCAAGGTACACAGAACTAGGAGTTTCTTGCTTTCTCTGTAATCTGCTATGAAGGAAAATGATAGGTGAAAAATAAACATATCACTTCAAAATATTTTAACTAAAGCCTTTATTCTATACAACTGTGAAATACAGATTTTACCCTTGTGGCACTGCAGACTGTCAAATTTTTTGGAAACTTACAGGTTTGACTGGAGGAAAAAAAAGTACACCTACAGTATCGTAGAATATATTTGAAAATGACAGATCCGATTAAAAAAAAAAAAAAAAAAAAAAAAGTACGACCATGCTGGGTCAGACCTGATGTGGGGCTCGGCCCAGGGCAGACTGGCCCAGCTGCATCCATCCCTTCAACCAGTGGCTCCTTGCAAACAACTGAGGGCTGTTAAATGAGTTTTTTTGTTTTTTTTTTGTCATTAATTCACAACTATTGCTAAAAAATGTGCACCAAAAGTGCACTGTTGTATCCAACAGATAGAAAGGATTTTTTAAAAAAACTGGCTGCTCTTGTAAGGGAGAAAGACTCATGGGAAGATGGCATGTCTTTGCTCCCTTCTTCCAAGTGCCAGAGGCAAAAGCCTTTTTGGAGGAGGCTGCCTGCCTGGAGGGGATTATGTCTCTACAGTTGTGTAGATGAGAATGTCTCCAACAGCGAGGTCTGGATCCAGGCTCACTCACTGCCTCCCACTGGGCCTGTGAAGATGCACAGAAGACCCCCATCCCTTCCACAGTCCCTGCCATGGGCACAGGGACACAAGCCTGGAGGGAGCTGCCCACTGAAGGCACTTGGGCTCTGGCCTCACCCCAGCTCGTCCCCTGCAGTTTGGGGGGCCATTGCTCCAAACACAAGTGACCTTTGGGGCGAACCCAAGCATGCTTTTCTGCCAAAAGTTGAAGTGTTCATCCCTAATAAGTTATAGTCTGTACAAGATCCAAGTGATTCTAGGAAAGCTTTAGACAGAACAGTGAACAGAAATCTGGATGTAGGTACAACAAAAACCACACGAGACTTTGAAAAAACAAGTATGTATACTTCCAGGATATGAGCATCAAATCCATTCACTGTGATGTCCTTTTCCTCTGACACCATATATGTTAGGTAGCATGTAAATGAAGTCCAAATTTCATCGTGGCCTTAAGTGTTAAATGGTGTCATGCTGCTGACCCAGAGCAAGAACCTGTGTCAACTGGCTTTGCCTGTAAATAAAAGGACACAGTGGAGGAAGTGGAACAGCTGCGTGTCCCTGTTGGTGCAGCATAACCTGCAGCGTGGGGCAGCCTTGCTGGGCACGTGTCAGGTGAGCGCTAGTCTGGGAGTCCATGCGCTATGATCCAGCACCTGGGATTTCAACACATCTTCCTACAGGAACACATCTGAGATGCCATTTGAGCACAAGCCCAACAGTCACCATTTACTGTGAAATGGGTTGGCTCTTGAATTGTGCAACAGCAAATTCCTATTAAAAATAACTCTTAAATGGTGAAAACTGTTTTAATGACAAACTAGGAAAAAGCCCTCAGAGGTACTGCACGCATGGAATGTACTCTCAGCAGCTACAGAGTGCCTGGGTTTGAAGTTGAAACACAGTGACAGGTGTGACCCTACCCGTGTCTCTAACAAGTGCTAACAAAGATGAGGTCCTCTGAAACGAGAGGAGGAAGCAGTCCGCGCTGGCCTGCCATCAGTTCTCTGTACATCTCACAAGACAGTCTGTGCAGGGGCTCTTCTGCCCTGCTGCTCGCCTCCCAGGGGACAGCTTAATCTACACAAGGAGAGTGGTTCCTAGTTACATCTCAGATAGTCACCGCAACTCAGAGACTCTCACCAAACTGGCCGTGAGCAGTCTCGCTCTGTCGGGGCTCAGAAGCCTGGTCATAAATGAACACCCGGGAGCGCCGGCCGAGCCCTCACATGGCCTTCTGGCGGTAATGCAGGGTGAGGTCACCACCACTCTTCCATATGAAGTGTTTCACTGTTCGAAGGTCCATATTTGGATCCAAAACCTGAACAGCAAAATGTGAAGAATAAACAATGTCAAAGCCTCTAGCGACCAAGATCCTCCTTGTTAACTCAGGGACTCTGCCCAGGAGACCTGACTGTCCTCTCACCCACACCTGGCAGCTGCTCTTGCTGACACAACTGCCATGTGTGCACGCAGGCGTGAGTCGGAGCAGCAGCAAGGGCAGCTGGTGTGGCTCAGCCAGAAATGCCACTGTCAGCCATTCGGCTGCAGAAACGCCTTGGGTGCATCTTTATAAGAGAGCTCCACATCAAGTTGTAAACTAACACAACAGATGCTGCTCGGCCAATTGAGATGATCCTTTGTCTTTCTCTTGTCATAAAAAAGAATGCCTCAGCACATTCTGTGTGTATCTGAATCTCCGTGGCCCTTTCTCAAAGACTTCCCCGGAAGTGAACACACCGTTTTAGGACAGGGCCTCACCGACAAGTGGCAGACCCAGTGCTCCTTTGTCTCTCTAAATGCAGAAGCCCCTGAAAAGCAAAGACTGGGGGATCATGATCACACTAATTTATTTAACTCTCTGAGCATCAGCATGGAGAAAGAGACTGACCTGGTCCTGGCATAAAAGTTCAATTTTCTCCTCTGCCAGCACAGCAATATCTTCTTCTTTTTCCTGTTCTCCTGGTTTTTCATTACTTGAAGAGCTAGTGGTTTGAGACTCATTATCCAAGTTGATGATTTTCTCATAAACATGTTCCATGACTTTCCGGACCTGGAGCATGTCACTCGCAGAAAGTCTATCTCTATAAAAAGCAAGGGCGGATTGTGACATCAGGAAATCACTGATACTATCTCTTTCATGTTTTTTGGTATTAACATTTGATAAAAACATACTGTAGAAACATAAACCAATGAATGTGTTTAGTCATTGTCTTAATTCATTCATAGAATTGCCTACGGATTTCCAGTGTCCTAAGATACCTTATGTGCAACTGAGTTAAATATGTATCCTTAAAACTGACATGTGCATGAAGAATGGCCTTGGTTTCTGCCCCTGAAGACCTCCAGAACAGGGGCAGACCACAGGCTCCTGGAAGTGCAGCCCCAGTGCCTGCCAGGCCCCACTGCGCTTGGTGCTCATTTCTCTCACAACCTCAAGCCAACCCTGCCTGAGCTGCGGACTCAACCTGGCAGCAGGCTGGGAATCCCAGCTGGATGTCCCACAGACACCACATCAAACTCTACATGTCCAAAACTAGATTAATCAATTTCCTCACCCCCAAATCTACTTTTCCCGTATCTCTGATGTAAGTTAATAATGGTCAGATCAAGTAACTCAGGTTCAAACTCTGAAAGCCATCTTGAACATTAGCCATTGAAGCTAGGTAAAGTGGTATTTAGACTTGCTTTAAAGTAACCCAGAGTGTGTGTGTGTGTGTGCACTAGCACACGTGCATGTGTGCTCAGGCAGGTGGGTGGGAGGGTAGAGTTACATGCAGATGAAGCAAACTGTTTAGCCACGAGTGGACAATTACTGAAGCTGATGAACGCTTTGCATGTGTGGAGTTACCCTGAAAGAAGATTTTAAAGCCTTCCTGAGTTTACTTGCTAAGATTATACCAATCAAATCTCTAATTTCCTTCCCACCATCCCTCCATCCTATGCTGCAGCTTCACAAGTCCTCACTAGTTGTCACTATCTTGAAGGCCTGCCTTCAAGCCTTTCTGGAAAGTTCCAGCCAAAATACATTTCTTTCCCTATAAAAGCAGTTATACACAGACTGTGTCCTAAACTATGAATTACGGCAAGAGACAAAAATCCATGTCTTACTTATTTTTGAACATCTGCAGCCTACCCCAAGTAGGTATTTGGTAAATAGTTAAAACTGTATAAACTTTCAATATTATAAAACTAGCCTTAGATCTAGTACTTACCTTTTTGTTATTAAAAGCAACCATAAGGAATAAGAAGCCTGGTAATTAATTAGATCAAGGCATCATATGACACCACATTTACTTACTTTTTTAAGGTTTTTGCTCCTGAAGATGCATGAGGTTGGAGGTAGAAAGGAATTTTGTTGAATTTGGGCATATTTTTCTGAAATATTAAAAGTAAAAAAAATATAGTTCTGTTAGCTGATAAAATGGTGTCAACAGGAAAAACATGATTTACAAGTTGTTATTTTACATTTAAAAGTGACTTCCTATAAAACTTATAGTAAGCTATGAAATTAACCAAGTTAGCCTTACAGAAAATGGGTCAGAAAAATATAACATTTCATTTTGTAACAAAAGATATGTAAAGACAAGTCACATGTCAGGGGTGACACAGGGCTGCCGCCCGGCTCTTCTCAAACCACAATTCAAGGCATTAAAGGGAACAAAGTTTATTTTAATTCTTTAAGTTATGCAAACCTAAATCTCAATTCTACATTAAAATATTGGGGCTGATATCTAAAGGCCCAAACAAAAAATTAAGTGTCTTGAGAGAAACCCATGATGTTCACCTTTGAGCAAAAGGGCACACTGCATGCAGATGAGGCTCACCACCCAGCGCAAGGGCCAAGCAGGCTCTCCCACTTTCCTTCCTTCCCTCTGACATCAAAGTGAGGTCGGAGGGTTTAAGCAAGAGTGGAAACTTCAGCCAACCACCTAGATGTCTACCATGAAGTAAATCACATACTTACTAGATGAAGGATAAAATTAACTGGTCATCTTTGATCTGGGTATTAATCCCCTCCGAGCCTCCATGTCATATCCTGTCTACATGTCTCCTTTCAGGAATAAGCCACAGGCTGAAAATCAGCAATTCATCCAGGTGAGCTTCACACTAAAGGAAGTAGTGGTTTATGGGGAGCTCGGGCTGACCACAGAATATTCATATCCACCAGGTGTCACACTGGCTTCAAGTTCTTGGAGGAACCTCTGGGACAGACAACTAATGTTCTGAAGGTTCTAGAGATTAAATCTCTTTTCATATGGCTTTAGTAATATACAAAATGGGTCAATAGCACATAAGACTCTAGAAACAGACCCATGTGAATATAGAAATCTAGTATATGATAAAGATACCATTTCAAATTAGTAAGAAAAGGACAGATTATTCAATAAATTGTGTTGGCACACTGGCTATCCATTTGGAGAAAGTTAGCTTCCTACTTCATACCAAACAATAAATTCTAATAGAGGAAAGATTTAGATATAAACAATTATTATAAACATACTAGAAGAGAATGTGGGAGAACATCTGTGCTACTTCGGCATGGAGAATATCTAAGCAAAACATCAAACTTAGAGCCATAAAGATTCAATCTGATTATAATAAAAATTTAAAATTCTGCCCAGCAAAAGACACCAGGAACAAAGTACAATTTCAACTGAGAGGCATATCTAGTCAAAGGGTTAATGTTTAACATGAAGAACTCCTAAAAATTGGTAAGAAAGACAAATACTCCCAACCCTGTCACCAAATGAGCAGAGAATACAAACAGGCACTTCATGGAAGAATCACCAACGGCCCATGCCTGTCTACAAGCACAGATCAAAAGTACACAGATTGGTGAAGATGCAGGGTGCAGGTGTAAACTGGCACTGCCTTTGTGGAGGGCATTTGGCAGTATCTGTCAAAATTTAAATGTGCATACTCTTTGATCCAGCAATTCCACTTGTAGGAATTTATGCTAAAAAGATGTATGTACCAGGATGTCCACTGAAGCACTGTTTGTAATAGAAGACACTGGAAACAACCTAAATGTCCATTACTAGGGCCTGTTATATAAAGTATAGAACATTTATGTAACGGAATACTGTACAGTCACTAAAAAGGAATGATCCACACGTACAGACATGAAAAGATGTCCAAGACATATTTTTAAGTGAAAAAAACCCCAAAGAACAAAACACAAAAACCACCCCAAACCCAAGTCGTAGAACAATATGTAAAACAGATTTTATACAAAATAAATGGTACATATAGATAAGATATATATATATATACACACATGTGTATGCATAGAAAAAAGTGCTGATGGCTCTGCATTCCAACTCTTAATGGTTACCGCCTCTGGGAAGAAGGGTAAGGAGTGAATGGGAGAGAAGGACTAGGAAAGGGGTGGGAGCTTCACTTTATTCCTTTACTATTTTCTTCAATAAGCATACAACATTCTTGTAATTAAAAACCAACAGACAGAACCAGATAAACAATTATCAATACTTCTGCAACTTTGGAATCATAGGGAAGAGGACTCCACTTGGCAGTTTAGCTCTTGTTAAGGTTCAAGATTACACAGTAAAAAGAGTTCTTGACTGTGCAATTTGGAAACATAAAAGGCAAAGTGGGAGTGGAGGGCACTCACATCCACAGTGATGTCAATTGCCCACTGCGGCGCCGTCTCGTTAAGAAGCACTGACTCAGTCTCGCCCCCGGAGTCTCGGCACAGCAGCCTGAACAGAATCCACAGGGGGCAAGTGAACAGTAAGCATAGAGCACAAAATCACTGTCAACCCGCACCAGAGGACCCAGCGTGTTCTTTCAGGACAACCCCACTCAACAGCCGAGAAGCGAAGCACAGCCAGGCAGAATGGCTTCCTCAGCTAAGGAGAGCAGGCCCTAACACTCAGGCCCCAGGTGCTGAGGCCAGGCATACCCTGCTGCTGCCTCTCGGGGCCCTTGGCGATAACAGGAAACCAGGTCCAGGCAAAGAATGCGAGAAAGGCCCTGCCAGCACTGTGGTGCTCAGCACAGGCCTCCCACAGCAGGGTCAGGGTGATTTTGGCAACCATACTCTCAGGAAAGCACATAAAGGATGTGAATTCTGTGCTCAAGGGCCAGACAAGCACTTTTCTTACTTCTAACCCTACAGAAGAGTCTAGTGAGCTCTCCCCTGTGACTCCAGAGGCCAACCTTGCTGGCAGGCTGGAGGCAAAGCCAGTAGCTCTTCCCTGCAGGGCTGCAAAGAGCCTTGTGCCTCAGGTTGGGCCACTGTTAGACACAAGACTTCCCAGGAGCAGCCCAGTCCATCCTCAGGGAAGTCTCCTACACTGATGCTGTCTTTTGGGCAGGGACTTCTGGTGGGGCCATCACCCCCTGGCCCCATCAGTCATGCTGGCTAACTGAGAGAAAGTAAGTTCCTGCAGAAACCACTAGAGAAGCTGCCTGGAAGCAAGGTATTGACCTTGCTGTAATACTAGAGGCTCAGCTCTCAATGAGAATGTAGTTTAATAGCATGAGACACTTAACTAGCTCACAGGGAGAAGCAGCTTCCCATCCCAGCACCCTGGAGTTAGTAAGCAATCTGTGACATCTGTTCAGATCAGTGCTTCTCAGCAAATGGGAGGCTTTCCTAGGCAGGGCCGGCAGCTCCCCTGCCATACCTGAACAGTGTGCGACCTCCAGCTTCACCGAAGATCACAGGGGTGTGGGGGGGCACTTGAAAATACCCATTTCCCTTCTGCACTCGGTTCTCCTGCTCCCCATTTACTAGGAAAAGAGGCAGATGGTGTTGGTATCCAAAGTCAGTGATAAACACACAGATTCTACACATTTTGTTTCCACAGCCTTCCAGCATTGCAAGAATTTTAAAGTAAAAAATCCTGTAAGTCAGCCAGAGTCAGAAATAAAGGTAAAAAAACAAACACAAGGTAAATTCCTGAAAATAAGAAATATGGCAACCAGGGATGTACCTCATGAGAAATAACTGCATTTTAGAGGATTTTTAATAGAGGAGATTAATGTTTGAGATTTGAAACGAAAACACAACCACCTACTCAGCCAGAGGGAAGTTACCTAGGACAGACTTGTTTAAAAATAGTGATCTGCTCTTTTTCTGGTACAATATCAGGCTCAGAAAGATTTCTTGGGCCAGAAGAAAAAGTTAAATTTAATGGCAGCCACAACCAATGGCAGAGGCACTAGTGAAAATAACATCCTCAGAGCTCACACTCATTTTTATTGTTCTCTGCAGGTCCCACTTCACTCTGTTTTCTTTCTATCTCTGAGCCCAAGTACAGCTGACTCCCACTCAGGTGCCAGCCTGTCCACAGGTAACTTCCCTAATGAATCTGGAGCATTTCCCTCTGAAACCCTACTGCTCTCGGACTCTTGCAGAGCATCTAACCCTCATCTCTGATCTCACACTGCTTCATATAAGGAGCCCTCTGCCTGACCAGAATGCCAGGCCCTGAAGGACAGGGCCCAGGCCTATTCATGGTCATTACCCCACTGCAGCTTGCTACAGGCCTCTGAATATTCGAGCTGCTCCCCAAGTGCGATCCAAGCAACCCTGGGTATCCAGTGAGCATGGTGCATGTGCACATTACCAGACAGGTGGAGTGTACAGTTCCCTGATGTCTGGGGAAGCAGGAGAGTGGGCCCCACTCTGCATTTTCTAGGACAGTTTGAGTTTAAGGATGATTTCGGGTTTCCTATGACTTCTTCCTTACCCCCCCATCCAAAGCCTGGATCCAAGGGGTGCTGACTGTCCACTGTTTTTTGATTACTTAATCTTTATTGTCTGCTTGGGACTCTGAGGGCATCCTGTCTGACTGTCATGTTATAGATGGGGAAGGCCAAGCCAAGAACAGGAAATGACATACCCATAGCTACAAAGCTGATAAATAGTACAGTCCACACCAGAACCCAGCTTCTTTAACCCTCTGTGGAGAGATCTACCTAGTTTCTCTGGCTCACTGTCCACTGTACAGTTCTGAAGGGGAATGAAGCACACCAAGTGATAGAAAAGCCACCATGGGTGGTGGGGTCAGTGCCCTTTCTGGCAGGGACATCAGGAGACATGCTTTCAGGGAAGCATGTCATCCAGGACCAAGTGTCTGGCAGGAGGTCCTCACCGCTGCTGACCACCACAAGTGGGCCATCCTCAGTGACTCTGCAGCCAAGTAAGCCCTCAGACGTGGGGCTCAAGGACTTCCACAAGCTATAGGTTACATATAAGCTGTGACACTTAAGTTTTCTTTCCCCCCTTTCTCTAATCAAACTGAGCCAAACTCATACATTCAAAACGTGTTCTCCTCTGCTGCTACAGAAGCTACTGCCACTGCCTGTGGCCCACATGGCTTCTGAACATCCTAAGTGACATGAATTCTTACCCGTCCTTATTCATTCACATGACACTTCTTAAGCTGGAGTTAGACTTTTCTCAAATAGTCAGAGCCAAGATCAGGTAGGTCCCAGACTAGGTAATATTCACCTTTCAGGCCAGTGTGAAGTATGGCTACAAGGACAAACCTGGCTTCCTGATGCAGCTAGTTCTCTAGCTTGAGATACTCTGAGAAGTCACTTTGGAAAAAGCCTGCTAGGCTGCCTACTTTTAAGGACAAAGGTCATTCGACTAGATAGGGTTTATTCTGTCTGCCTTTGGCATCTCACTCATAGAAAGCTCTCTGGGAATCTCAGCTGGGATGAGATGGATATTCTGCTTTGGGATGTGGGAGGGATAAATTGGGCACACCACAAATATTTATCATGTCACAATTTAGCAAATGCTTAAAATATTTCTTAAGCATTCTTAGGATAATAAACAGTTTTAGAATCTTTAATTGCCAAGTAATTTTTGATCAACTGTCTTGATGTTAAAACACGAACCATGGTTTACTTCATTTTCTTCTTCATCCATTGGATTCACATGTGTTCTAGGCCAATATTCTAGGAGTGCCTGGAGTAAAAGTCCTCCTAAGTTCACTGCAAAAGAGGTCATTGAAAAGAAAAGACATGGAAAGGAGTTTTAAGATTTAACCTAAAGATGGAGGAAAAGAAATAAAAATTACAAGTTTCCACATATTCTGATGTCAAATTCTTAACCCAATGCAATGATGTTTAAAAGCAAGACTTTATATAGATTTTGCCAAGTCTATTATAACGTTATCTTAGAATGTTTAAAGCAGTGATAATATGGAGCAGATATTCTATTTGGATGTTCAGATATTGCCATTCTTTGTGGGAACTGTATTCTTTAAAGGGCTTTTTCCATATAAAGCTGCTAAGACTATACTAACATATGTGAGGAATTTCTACATGCTACATTCTAAAGAGAATACTAACCAAAGATACAATCAACAGACCCTTATAAAGATGTGTATCTTCTCACTATATACAAAAATGAACTCAAAATGGATTAAAGACTTGAATTTAAGACCTGAAACCATCAAACTCCTAGAAGAATGCATAGATGGTGAGCTCTTTGACACTGGTCTTGGCAGTGCAAAGGCAAAAAAAAAATAAACAAGTGGGACTACCTCAAACTAAAAAGCTTCTGCCCAGCAAAGAAAACCAACAAGAAAATGAAAAGGCAACCCACTATATGGGAGAAATATTTGCAAATCATCTATCTGATAAGGGGCTAACATCCAAAATATATAAAGAACTCATACAACTCAATAGCAAAAACCAAGCAATCCAAATGAGCAGAGAACTTGAATACATATTTTTTCAAACAAGACATACAGATGCCAACAGACATGCGAAAAGATGCTTAACGTCACCAGGGAAATGCAAATCAAAACAACAATGAGATGTCACCTCAGACCAGCCAGAATGACCACTATCCAAAAGACAACACTAACAAGTGTTGGTGAGGATGTGGAGGAAAAGGGACCCTAGTACACTGTTGGTTGGAATGTAAACTGGTGCAGCCACGACAGTACAAAGGCACCTCAAAAAGTTAAAAACAAAACTACCATATGATGTAACAATAACACGTCTGGGTATTTATCCAAAGAAAATGAAAACACTAACTCGATGTATGTGCCCCTGTGTTTAATGTATTTACTATGTATAATGGCCAAAATATGAGAACAACCTAAGTGTCTATTGACAGATGAATGGATGAAGAAAATGCGGTATATCAACACACAATGGTATATTATTCAGCCATAGAAAAGAATGAAACCTTGCTGTTTACAACAACATGAATGGGCCTAGAGGGTGTTAATGCTAAATGAAATCAGACAAGGACCATCTCATCTCATTTATATGTGGAATCTAAAAAAAAATTAAAGAACAAACAAAAAAGCAAACTCATAAAGAGCAGACTGGTGGATGCAGGGAGAGGCCACAAAATGGGTGAAGGAGGTCAAAAGGCACAAACTTGCAGTTATAAAGTAAGTCACATGCTGTATTGCACAGCATGGAGACTATGGTACCAGTGTTATAGAGCACATCTGAAAGTTGTGAAGAGAGTAGATTCTAGACGTTCTCATCACAAAGAAAAAAATACTATGGTGACATGTTAACTGGATTTAGTGTGGTGATCATTATACAATACATACAAATATTGCATCATACCGTACATCTGAAACTAATGTAATATGCCAATTACACATCAATAAGACATTTTTTTAAAAAGAGGAAAAAAACAGATCAAAGCTGTTTCCCAGCTTCCTTTTGTCCTAAATGCTTTCAGATTTCCAGAATGCTTCAAGAGTGGAGAGTGTGCTGTCTGTCAAAGCTAAACCACAGATTGTGAGAAAAAACCATATATATAAAAGCACAGAGCTAAGCCCAGCTCAGGTCTACCTTCTTTCTGGGAAGGAGGAAGAGAGGAGGGCCACGTAGACTCACGTTTTGGATCTGACCCATCAGGGCTACTGAAGCCGGCGTCTTTTGCAGAAACCCAAGCAGCAAAGCAGTCACTCTCATCCAAAGTGATCGTCAGCATCTGTCAGCAGGAAACCATGGTTAGCGGCACTCACCTGAATACAGCCTCCAAGTAAGTCCTTAAATGCCTGTCATCTGTAGTATTGGGCTGATGTACTGAGACACAAGTTCAGAAACAAATGTGCTTCATGTGATTCAATGTAAGTACAACTTAATTTACAGGGATACCAAAAGGTATTCAAACTGCATTTTGCAAGTTATCAACTTAAAAACATTTTTCCTTTCATTTAAAACATAGGACTTCGTAAATAATACTTATTTTTGAGCTAAACTGAAATTGTTCAAGGACCTCAAACTGTACACACATCAATTACTAACTTACCCCTGTTTTTAAGTCTACTGAGAACCAATTTGGCACATATACCATCTTAAATCTTTTCTTAATTTCATCTTCAAAATCCACTTTCCCCAGATCTTCAACTTTACATGCCTATACATCAAAATAAAAAAAAGTGTGATAATTATCAACATTAAGTGGTGAATTGATCTGATACTAAGCTATCCAAAATTTATATACATTTTCACATTGGTCTAAATAAAACAGAATCTAAAATACATTTTAAAAAGAATGCGGTCAAATATTTTTGTCTTAAAGCAAATTAACCTTTAAATAACTAGCTATTGAAATTTTAAATTAAAAAACCACAAAATATTCTTTCTGGAAATTTTAATTTCAATTTTGCTGATACTGACAGAACTTAGCGGGAAGCAATGTCAAATGAAGCAAAAAAGTCTTCAAGTAACCAAGCCTTTTAAGAGAACTACGAAGCTGCCCTCAGGTGGCAGCTATAAAATAGGTAGCAATTTTAAGTTTCTCCTTCAGGACCACTATAATCCTTCTTTCTCTCATTCCCTAAATGTGTGTTGTGTGCTCCCCTAAGTACGTCCTGAGCTTCCTTCCTCAGGCGGTATGGGGCATTCTAATTACAGCCCCACCCCGGTCCTGAACCACATCACAGGGGAGCCTTCCTCATGCTCCAGCGCCCTGGCTCCTTGCTGAGGGCTCCCCTTGCTGAGGGCCAGCTGTCTTAAAGGGTGACTCTGCTGCCTCTCTACAACCAGGCTTCCTGAAGACACAGACACCATAACTCCATCACCCCCCTGTAAAACCTTCTACTTCTTTGAGGCCCATGTTTTTAGCTGCAGTAAACCAAAAGGCATCTAAACTTCAGTTTGGTATTGAAGCAAGGGAATTTCTTTGCTGCCATCTTGCCATCTCTGTGGTCTCTGCCTCGCTCACTGCCAAACTGTCACCCAGAGACTTGGCTCCTGTCTGCGGTCCATCTTGAGTTCTTGCTTTCATCCTGGACAATACCGACAACGCGGTGGCTTCTCGAATCCTTGATGATATTCCTGCTACAAATGTACAGCTCCTGCCTCACAGGGCCACCCTGTCACCTGGATCCCCTGTCCCCACATGCCTCTGCCACATCTTTACTCTGCCCTGATCTCTGGCCTTGCCACCTTCCACCTCCCTCACTATCCCAGCTCATGACCTTGACCTTTACTCCTCAGAGAGGAAGAAGCCTAGACAAAAGCCCTCATATCTCTGCTGCCATTCCTCCTGGTACAAGGAAGAAGGGGCCCCTTTGTGCTGTGCTCTGCACCCCTCACATCTGCTTCTTGGAGACCTTGCACCATCCATCACTACCCTCTTTTATCTCCACTGACTTCTCCCTAGCAACAGTGAACCATGCTCAAATTTTTTCCATCTCAGAATCACCCAAACACCAAAACCCAACCTTCCCTTGGCCCTCTCATCACCCTGAGTCCTCTGCAGCCTCTGTCTGCCCACCTTACCAAGGTAAAGTCTAGTCAGACATCTGCACTTGGCCTGTTTCTTTACCTCCCAGTCATGCTCAACCCACTGTGTGGGAACTCCTCTCCCCAGACACCACCCTTGTACTGGTTAAATCCAGATGCACATTACATCCCCTATATTATGGGGACTCTCTTAGGCCAGTGCTGCCAGCCCTGGGCTCCCTTCTGAAATACATCATCACTTCTGAGCCTCCATCAATTGGCTCCTAGTTTTCTTACCCGTTTTTATTATATACCTCTGTGGCTTCCTCCTTTTCGATCTTCCTAAAAAGGTGATCCTTTTCAGTATATTCCTTGGAAACTCTTGACACTGCCTATGGCTTCCTGCAAATCCATGAGCTGATGACTCTGGGTCTACTTCTCCAGCCCAGCTTTCGTCTGTGTGCTAGGCTGCACCGCTGTCTACCCAGGAGACAACCTTACCCAGAGAGCGCATGTTGTCGAAGAATCTCAAACTCATTATCTTTTTCTGACAACCCACTTCCCTCTGACATCCCCTGTACCACTTCACTCGCCAAATTGTCTCACCCAGAGACGTGGGGCTCACACAGCTCCTGCCTGTCTCCTACAATAGTCAGTATTGTCCAGGATGAAAGCAAGAACTCAAGATGGACCACAGACAGGAGCCAGGTCTCTGGGTGAGACAGTTTGGCAGTGAGCAAGGCAGAGACCACAGAGGTGGCAAGATGGCAGCAAGGTGGGCATGATTCAAGCATACTTACCCACAGGCCTGCATATCTAATGACATTTCGCCTAGAGCACTACAAAAGCCTACTATTACGTGCCAGCCACTATGATACATGCTTCTTGAACATCCCCTTGATGTCACCAAGAAATAGGAGCCACCCACATTTTAGAAATAAAACAGATAGAGAGATTCAGCATGGTCTGGAGATCACTTGGCTACTGGTTAGCAGAGCCAAGATCAGGATGCAGTTCCTCCCAACCCTGAGCTGACCTTCCTGCCTCTCTGTTGGATGTCATGTGTGCTACACCCTATCACTCCATCTCAAAACCTTAAGACCTAGAGTCTGGGTATGAGCAGCTGCTAGGGACACAAAAACACCAATTGTGGTGCATGCCAGCTCAGTCCCCATTTAAGCAGCCTACCTCCCGTTTACACAGCAGGAGTCTACTAAGGCTGCAGCTGATTAGATCAAAAGAGGATATTAGACCACGGGCAGAAAATCAGTAAGTCAACCTAAAGAGTAGCTGGCCTGCTTAGGTTTTGCTGGCTATCCGGACAGCACCAGATGCTGGGAAGTAGGGGTAAAGCCCAGCCACAAAGCAGGGCTAGGCCACATTGCAGTGGGCATCTCAGCCATAGTTGTGCTGAGAAGTCCATGGGACTGCTCCGGCCCCCCTTTACCCCTGCCATGGGGCCCCTCTCTGAAAGAAACGTGACTTTCTGGTCCCCTGACGAGCACAGCTCTATTAAACAAAAGCCAACCAGACTTTTGGAGCCTACTGTGATTAAATTTTCCAGCCAACTAAGGCCTCTTTTCTGGAGCCATGCTCACCAAACAACTGTTCTGTAACATGGCTTCCCACACAGCTGCCCACAGGGAGAGAAAATGCTGTCAGGCCAAGGTTTCTGTTTCAGAGACAATCCCTCTTCCCCAGAAGGAAGCTTATTTATCTTACTCTTTAGATCCAGAAGGTAACTTAGTGAATCTCTAAGAGCTTGGCCTATCCTTTCAGCCCTTCCTTTATAATACCCCACACCTTGAGGCCCACGCCCCACCCGCCCACCGCCAAATCATTATGCTTAAGACAACTGTCTTCCAGCTTCTTTCCCATTAAATGTATGACTCTGAATACGAAATTTTTCGGTTGAAAGTCATCTAAGATTAAGGTTCTTTAGGGAGCACCAAAGATAGGCCAACTCCAGGGCCTGCAACTCAAGATTGTTTGGGAAATGACTGGAATCTCGTTTTTCATCCTTAGACCCCTACTGCCCCTTAAACCCACTCTAGTCTCCAATTCCAAGAAACTGCTCACTTTGCCCTGAACACACACCTTTCCTCTTGTGCTTTTGCTGTCCACTCTTTCTTCCTAAAAATGCCCTCCCATTAGCTATGTCTTGCCAATGGGTTTCAGTCCCAGGCAAATTCGCTATGGATTCAGTGTGACCAAAGAAACTGACAGCAAAACGTTCTTGGGGTGAAAGGGTTATATCCAACTTTATTTCCAGGTGGCAGGTCAGTCACTAGAATCCTATTCATGCAGAGCGAGTCTGTATGCAGCAAGCCAGTCTCTGTCTCTGGGCCTGTCTGCCCACACAGTCATCCTCTGGGCCTCTGCCTGCAGCCATCCCACACAGCCGTCCTCTGGGCCTCTCTGCACAGTTGTCCCGCACAGCCGTCCTGTCCTCGGCGCTACCACCACTCCAGCCTCTGCTCTGCTCTCCTGCCGCCTTGCAGCCCTGCCACCATGTCACACCCAGAACACTGGGCGGAGCTCTTTATATAGAGTCAACAGCCATGTATTGCCCACAGGTGTGCAGTGAGCCAGTCAACCAGGGCCAGGTGAGAATCCTGGCCACAGGAACTCTCATTTTATCCACACTCCACCCCTCCAGGATTCTCTCCTCTCAATCTATGTGCCCTTAGTCCTCTGTGATGGTCCCTGTGCAAGGAAGCTGGGACACTGTTCTCCAGCCTCCAGCAAAAAGTCTTGCAGACACACAGGCCAGACTCGTGGCTCTGTCTCTGACTTCTGCCTCTTCACTGCTGTGGTTTCAGGTGTTGCCATAGCTCCAGTAAGATCCTGCTTGGCTTCCCGTCTAATTTCCTTTCATCTACTCCTGCCCGTATCAAATCAACCCACATCTGGGTCCTCGTAACCCTCACGAGGCCCCTCACATTCCTCCTGTAAGCAACAGATCTTATTTCTTTCTGGGTTCTCATTGCTTCAGCTACTGTGTGTCACCTTGCACTTTGTAATCGCTGCCTCAAGGTGGGCTGCACTGTCAGGGAAGACAGCTTTCCCATCTCTGAGCCCAAAAGAACAGTTCCATCCACCCCTAGGTCCCACAGCCACCAGCTCAGCCTGAGTATAGGGACGGAGCATAGAGTGCTCTACAACCTGGGGAGGGGGCTGCTCCTCTCCTTGGGGAACTTTCGGTTGCTGGGTCTTTATTTTCTTTACAACCACTGGGCATGTTTTTAATACAGGAGGGGCCAGTGTCTCCGGCACCACCCCTTCATTCTTCCCCAGCCCCTCCATTTCTGGAGCTAATGGCACCTTTCTCTCCACTCCCCCAAGTGCCTCCTCTGCTACAGTGCCTCGCAACAATGGCAGCTCAGTCTTCAGAAGCTCTCTTACTTCAGCTCAATGCTTCACAGCTGACATTCTCATGCCACCTCTGCCTGTGCTTCCCTCAGGAGTTCATCTTTTTCCCTGATGGCCTCTTCCTCCTTCAGAGCACCTGACAGAGCTGCCATCTCATCTCCAATGGCACCTTGCTGCTGGTGCTCTTGTATCAATGCCATCTCTTTCTTCAGGGAATCCACAGAAGTTTGTACCTTGTGTTCTTGTGCCACCTCCTCCCGCATCGATGCCATTTCCCTTCTCAGGGAATCCACAGAAGTTTGCAGCTCGTGTTCTCGCGCTGCCATTTCTTGGGTCTCCTCTGTAGACCTTTTAAAGACTGAGAAGCAGCCAACCCACAGTCCCTGCTGCCTCACGGGCACTCTGCTTCTCAAAGGATCTGCTTACTATACCAAGAGCCACCCCTACTGCCTCAGGTGTCACCTCCACTTGCCTCCAGTCCTGGGGTGGGGCCCAGTCCTCTAGGAGACAAGCCACCTCAGACCACATACCCATTGGGGGACAATCCACTGTTTCCCCACTCACAGGGGCAGCCCATTGAAGCACCTGTCCCATAAGGGCAGCCTGTCTTTTCCCTTGGTTAACAATGAATCCTGCCGATTACACCAATTGTCTTGCCAATGGGTTTCAGCCCCAGGCAAGTTCGCTATGGATTCAGTGTGACCAAATAAATTGACAGCAAAACATTCTTGGGGTGAAAGGGTTATACCCAACTTTATTTCCAGGTGGCAGATCAGTCACTAGAATCCCATTCATTCAGAGTGAGTCTGTATGCAGCAAGCTGGTCTCTGCCTCTGGGCCTGTCTGTCTGCACAGCCATCTTCTGGGCCTCTCTGCATAGCCATCCCACACAGCCATCCTCTGGGCCTCTCTGCACAATTGTCCAGCACAGCTGTCCTCCGGGCCTCTGTCCTTGGCACTGCCACCACTCCAGCCTCTGCTCTGCTCTCCTGCAGCCTTGCAGCCCTGCTGCCACTGTGTTACTCCCAGAGCATTGGGCGGAGCTCTTTGTACAGAGTCAACAGCCATGTATTGCCCATAGGTGTGCAGTGAGCCAGTCAACCAGGACCAGGTGAGAATCCTGGCCACAGAAACTCTCATTTTATCCACAGCTATCTGCTGGAATCCTTTAAAAACTCCCCCTCAATGATTTATCCACAATGAAGCTCTCCTGATTTCTCTGGTTTTAAGTAATCACCCATGTCCACAAGCTATCCTGTCATCTGCTTATTCTATTTCTCTTTAAGGCTTTTATGTTCCCCCCCTTCTGTCCCTTCCACCAGAAGGCATCATGGGATGACTTTTCAGTCATCTATGACCCTCAACAGTTCTTTGCACACAATATTCACTCAACCCAGGATATATTTTTTGAGCTAATATACTAATAACACTAAGAAGGGACATCTGTCAGAACTCTAAAAGCAACCTTTTCAATTTGCCTATAAATTCTTTGGTGCTATTTGGACTGTGGTTGAATGGCTTAATACATCTCAACTATCCCAGAGGGAGTAGTCATCATAACATGACCCAGAGTTGTAACTGATGCTCACAGTGATTTACTTCATGCCCACAGCTGCAGTGACTTTGTATCTCCCTTCCCCCAACACGTGGCCATATCTGCGGACACTTTTGGTTGCCACAACTGAAGTGGTGGGGAGGTAGTTACTGGCATCCAGTGGGTAGGGGCCAGGGCTGCTGCTAAAAATCCTACAAGCACAGGACAGACCCTCTCTACCCCCCACCCTGCTATTGACCCCCAAGGAAAGATTTTCTGGCCCAAAATGTCAGTAGTGTCAAGGATGAGGAACTGTGATTTACACATTTTAAGATAAGGCAGCGTATAACAGTCTATAATATACTAAACAGAGAAAATGGTTCCATTCAAATTTTAGGTGCTTATAAAGATAAACTATTGTCTTATCTAATATTCACATAAGAAAGTATCCACCCCCAAAATAGGGTAGGTAACAATGCAACTAAATGTACTTACTATATGTAGTTACTTACATGTATGTTATGTATGTACTTACTGTCTTGGTTATTTCACATATATTTTACAATAAAAAATTAAGTGGATACATGATACAATAACCTGTATTCAATACAAAAAGACACTCACCTTTAATACATCCCAATATGCCACATTATTGTTGGTATCTTTGGTTAATATATGTCTCTTATCATTGAGAATGTGGCACTGAATAATACTAGCACCCCCTAAAGGAAAAAAAAAAGACATTTAGCAAAACAATCCTACTTTTAAATTCACAGTATGGCAGTAACTAACTGGCATGTAATAAAATAAACCATACTAGTCACCAGGAAGGAGACAGTGAATCAGAAGACTATATTAGCTAAGGTGACCTAGACCAATCAAAGGAAAGTTGTCTGATTTTAGTAATATAGATTAGAAGACTCCTTACTTCAAGGGGTTTCTAGTGGAAAAGCATGAAGGGCAAATGGTTGTAATCCATTGGGAAAAGACCAAATGATAGGAGATCTCTATTAGTCCACCTCTTCTAAACTTTTGCTTCCTACTTTCCTTCTCTTTTATGCCTCCCAAGTGGACATTCTATGCCAAAAGTAATAGCATGGACTCTAACTACAGATGAATGCACCCTTCATTACTCTGACACTAATCTCAAACTCTGACATTAAGGTCAGAGTTGCCACTCCCAGTTGTAGCATGCAGAAAGCAAGGACCAGATCTGACCTTTTCTGGCTTATGCCAAAAGACAGCATTAAATCCTATATATTGTACAAACAGTGCTGACTTTACCAAGACGATAACTATTCTGATGCTGGGTGTAAAGATTAACTCAGGAAAGTCCACTTTTAAAAAATTTTGGTATCATTAATCTACAATTACTAGGCTCCCCCCTTCACCAACGAAAGTCCACTTTTTAAAGTCACGAAATAGCATTTTTAAAATGTTTTTCTTCTATTAAAAATCAACCAATAGGTGACAAGTCTTCTGTGGATATCAGAATTACATTTCCAGGAAAGTCATGGCCTGTATTTTTGTCAGTCTCTCAGTCGCTATAATTAGAGTCAATAGAAGGTATAATACCTGCCCTTCTTACTCACCTATAACAGCTTGGTCAGGTTGTGTACAGAGGGGTGGAACAGGGTTTGTGCAGTCATTGTCATACTCTCCAGAAGCTCTAAAGTTATGAATTCCCTTCAACGTCTAAGGAACAAAATTCACTACTTAATCATTTCATGCTTTATAAGCTTTGCTGATCTGCTTGAAGTGGCAAGAAATCAAAGAACAAATGAGAAAAACAAAATCAACCAAAAAACACGTAGTCACAAAGTACAGTTATCTACCATGATTTAAAAAAGCAAAACCAATATTAAAAAGGAATGCAGTCTTTCTGCAGATAACACTAGGCATCGTGCCTTCCAGGTAAAGCTACATTGATCTTAAACTGGCACGATGAAATTTAGACCAGATATATTTTTACAAGCACCGAGAAAGATTACTTGACTGGCATATAGAGAGGAATAAATGCTAACACTTTCTTTTCTGTTATCCACAAACAGTCTGGGGAGTAAGAAAACATAAATCTTCAATTAGCATTTACGAACTAACAGTACTTTTGATGACTTGTCCTCTATTTCTCTCTGTTTTCATGCAATGAAGAAAAAGAAAATGGATTTGGAAGCACAATTTTCTACTTTCTTTTATGTTTAGAAATAACGGAACCCTGAGATTTCCTGCTGTGCTGGCAGAGTCTCGCCAGCTGTTAGAGGACAGCACTCCTACAGACCTTTCCTAACCCGAATGGTGTAAATCAGAGCAGCAATTACCATTTTGTAATGGCAAAAATCCTCTCTGCTCTCTTCGGGTTAGGGAAAACAGGTACTAACGTTCTTCTGTAACAGTGATGCGGCATAAAGCAAACTCGGGGGGTCAGGGGAACCTATAACCTGGCCTCCTATTTTCAAATGCAGCTTCACAAGTCAGAAGCTGTACTAAATAATATTTACAGTGCCTATTCTAAGCACTTTAAATGTGTATCTTGGTTGCTGACAAATAAGTCAGAAGTTTTATTTTCACTATTGCCTTAATTTTAGTAAAATCCTTGGGATCACACCTGCATTCAGGGGCTTTCAGACTTCTGTGACTGTCCAACAGCATGCTGAGTCAGGTCCACACTGGGCATTTGCTACTGGTATCTGGCAGATTGGTGGTACCAAACCACTTGTTTGCCAGGTATACAGTGGCTCACTTACCCATTTATTTACCGTGGACTTAGTTGTTGCAACCCAGATTGCAGGAGGGGGATCTGCTGATCTATCAAGCTCCATCTAAAACAAAGCACAGAAATATTGCTGCAGAATGCTGACCCTTCTGAATTGCCAGGACTAGCTATACACTATTAAATATCAACTGTTTCATTCAACATTTGTGCATTGACTATACCATGGCTTGTGTTAAAAAAGCTAGGGATGCACAAAAAAATGCGGGAGTCTCTTTGCTAAAAGGATTCACTGCCCTATAAGCTGTGATAGGGCTGACTTCTCATGAATAACTTTAAAACTCACAGTTCATGTGTGGTTAATTAAAGAGATCTAAATGGGTACAGTCCAAGGGATGACTTACCATGATATTTTGTTTATATATTTTCTTAGTAATAAGTAAATACATTTCTTTTTTCTTTGAAAATGTGTGTAGTAAAAAAACATTCTAATGATACAGCAAAAGTGAAAGGCACCCATGTAATTCACCCCTTTGCCTAAGGACAGAACACTTGTGAACTGCTTACGGTGAGTCCTTCTGTATTTTAAAAATACTATACATACACCTATGCATATATCACGCAGATGAAATCACCCTGCATTCACCCGCTATTCTTCCTGTACCACCTAACTGCAGGCTTGGAGTCCTAGGGACAGGGCTGAACTCCCAGCAAGTAGGAGCCCTCTTTAGTTCAAAGTGCTGTTCCTGCAGCATGTGGTCACGTCTGCACCAAGCTCTTTTAGGCGTTGCTCCATAGCCAGGAGCTCCTGGCAGCTGCAGGACTCGCGGTGCTTGTCCTGTCAGCCTGCATCCACACATGATGTGCCTACCATCTCAGCCTCAACTCTCTTGCTTCTCTAAAGGGTGAATGGTTTTGCCCAGTATGGTATAGTTCTACTTTAAAGAGCTGTATGCGGTCCCTTCTGTGTGAGCTCTTGGGCCACAGGCATCCTTTCAGTTTACCTCTATCTCTTTTCAGCCCTTCCTCCTACACCACGGTCCAGGTTTCAGACGTCACTTAATTTCCCAGGCGATGGGTACCCGCAGTTCTGTTTCTTGCTTTCCTTGTTTTCAGATGACTTCTAAGGAGAGTGTGTAGTGCCCATCTTTATGCTTCTATTTTAAATCTGGCAATTTCCTCAGTATTGTTTTAACGTGAGATTCTGTGATTATCACTGAAGCCTAACATCCTGCCGTATGATGCCTGGGCGTTTTTTAGTCTAAGCTTTCCTTTTAGCAGGTGTCAGTATGGATGGCTCATCAATACCCTTTACCCAACCCCAGACCCTGGTCATCAGGACTCCTTTGAGGCAGTAATGGTTTGGAGCATGAACCAGCTTGCCTTCAGGAGACTTGCTCACATCCTCCCTCTTGAGGCAATGGACACTTTTCCGCTCTGCTGCCTACTCACAGATGCCTGAACTTCCCATACTTCTCCTCTAAGGACAGGCTAGGAAAGCCAGGCTGGCTTGGGAGCAATGAGGGGCCATCTCCCTAGGGCTCACCAGGGGAGAGCTATGTTCCTGATATACCCAGGAAGTCACAAGTTCTCCTACAGGCCACTAATACAATTTAAAAATATCTTTTTTTACAATAGTTGATTCATGTTTTAACATAGATTTTGCTGTGTTTGGCTAGCAAGTATAACAATCTTAATTATAAAATGAAAATACATGACAAACCTTGAGAACTGGTGCTTTTTCTTCACAAATTAGCACCCGAATGTCAGGATTTCTTAAGTCTGTACAGTAAATCTTCCTGTCCCTTCCTCCAGAGTACACATGTGTGAAGGCATCATTGACCTGCAGGGCCCAAACACCTTCATCGTGGACCCGGTAGGTAGCTATACATCTCTGCTGGCCAAGAGACCAAAGGCGAATCGTCCCATCAGAACTGCCGGAAAGGCACTGGAAACGAAGAAAGTAAGCTTAGACACAGCCAAATCACTTTCCTGGGCTTCGCACTTGGCTGCTTCTGACTCCACATGCCTGTCACATCTGTATTTTTGCCTCTGATAGACTTCTAGAGTCATGCACCTTGGGCTGAGGTGACCACAGGAGACATTACAGGCGCAAGGAGGGGGAGCCTTTGAGCAGAAAGGCCTCTGTCCCCTCCTGGCTTTCCACCTGCAGCATCTGCATCCCTGGGAAATTGTTGAAAATGTAAATTCCTGAGGCCTATCCCAGACCTAATGAGGCAGCAACTCTGGTGGGGCCCAGCAATATGTGTTTTGACAGGCAACCTGGGTCACTCTGGTAAACTATGTTCAGCAAGCTTTGCGCTAGGCCTGCAGGTCTTTTGGGGTTCTGGGTCACAACTCTCTCTCATCTGTTCCCTCATAGCTCTGGATCCCTGATGGCCTGCCAGGTCTCTCAGATTCTACTGACAGGAGTCAGAAACAAAATCTAGTCCCAGGCTTATTGCTCACTCTGTGACCTTGGATATTTCCCATGTGAGCTTCAAGCTCAACATCTACTAATATACATGCTAACAGCATTCAGTTGACATTATTAATTCTGACAATTTCTAAAAGCTCAGGAGATCAACTATACAGAAGTTGCTGGCACACAATAAGGGCTGAGCACAATTGTGAGTCTGACAGAAACAGGCTGAATCAGCTACCCTGCATTGACATTCAGAATGCCTGGTGTTCTGTACTAGTTACCGTGGTGACCTGCACAAGAGGATAAAAACTTATTTCTTAGGGAAAAAAAGGCCCTGAGGAGAAAGCAACTGGCACTGGTGTATAAAATTAAGTTGGCAAAGAGCTTCAAAAAAGAGAAGATAGTTGTGGGCTTGGAGATTTGGGAAGTACTCGAATACAGGAGGCCTTCAGGAATATTAAGGATTTACTGGCATGCCCTGTAACTCGACGGGACCGTCAGAACTCTGGTGAACACAGACTGGGAGACTCACCCATGAGCTGCCAGGAGCACGAGTATTGTAATCACCCATTCCAACTAGTTCACAGGGGAACCAAGAGACTAACCAATAATGAAACTGCCAGGAGGAAGGTTACAAACAGACCTCCAGCATGTGTGAGAACTCTGACAATCTGATGGGAGGAAGGCAAGGAGGGGCTCCCCATTCCAGGCAGAGGTACTGCTGAGGTGGCAATACTGTCAGTAAAGCTTTGATCACTTAGCCCGGAGACCCTGTCTCTGTAGGGAGTAAAGTCTGATCACTTTATGCTGAGGAAGGCAAAGGTGATGGATGGGCTGGAAGTCCTCACAGCCCAGCGAATTGCAGCAGGAAAGAGATTAAGTTCCAAACCCAGGTGCACAGCTGAAAGCGGATACAGAACACAGAACAGTCTGTGATGGCAGTCAGTATCTTGAGAGTGCTGACAAGCATGCCCCCACATATACTGCAGCCACTTTTAAGCACAATGCTAGTGAACGCTTTGCAGAGTTTGTAAAATGGGAGAAGGATGTGCCTAGCTTAGTGCTTACAAGCACTGATCTCTTGTAGGAGCTAGAGTGGTCATGAAAACATTTCCTACTGCCTCCACCCTTCCACTGGATAAACATGAAGACCCATTAGGAGGTGGCTCCTGGGACTAGGACAGAATGCCCCCAATAGTTCTGCTAAATCAGACTAGGGGCACAGTCTAGCCCTGACCAGGTGCTCTGTTTTTGCCAATGGAAATGAGAAGGACTAGTGTACTGGCCGGCTGCTGTTGAACAACATAAGTGTTTCTCATATACAACCCCAAGTGCCAACAGCAAGCAGCCAGGGGTCAGGGACAAGGAGTGGCCGAATGCTCGGAGACCCCTGAACCCATTAGCTGGGTTCAACAGGACTTGCATTACCAGGAAAACCCTTTGATTAACACAATGGCATGACTGACTTAAGCCAAGATGGCAGGCTGTCCAAGCTCTTCAAGCAATTGTCTGAGCAATACAAGGAATGAAAAGTCAGGTGGCCTGGCTTAGTAATGTTGGTGCCAATCAAAACAACTGCTCTGGTGACAGACCTCAAACAGCAGGATTTGCTAAATGAGGACCTTAGTCTGCGACAGGGAAAGAAGTGTAGGCTAGCATCCACGGGGCTCCACTGGTCTGTTATATGGATACCTTGCCACATGTCCTGACTCACAAAGCCACCAGAGACCTTACATTAGAAGTGTGCAGGGCAACTCTGCAGGTTGCAGTATGCACTGTGGTCCAGTAACTGGTAACTATCTATTTCGTATTACAAGAGTTCGTGAGTCAGTAAGTAAAGGTTTTCCTTCCTCTCTTTTTCTCAAATAAGTAGTTACCGTAGTTGTTTTGTTGACCAACTTCCTAATGTCCTAACCTAATGTGGCATAGGTGGTTAAATTTACAGTATCTCTAGTTGCTGACAAGGAAGACAGATGGAGGAGGGCCTGGAGGAGGAGACACCAGCTCAGTTGTGCACTCGAGGGCTGACAGCAGGCTTACAGTCAGTGTGGCTGACTTCAGGAGATGTGCATCTGCAACCACAACTGCCGTTTAAATCATCTTAGGTAAAAAGCCCAGTCTTAGCTGTATACTGTTGACCCCTGAAGCATGAAAGGGCTAGGGGTGCCAAGCCCCCATGCAGTCAAAATTCTGAATATAAGTTTTGACTCCCCCAAAACTTAACTACTAATAGCTTACTGTTGACCAGAAGTAACAGCTGATTAACATGTATTTGTATATTATATACTGTATTCTTACAATGGATTAAGCTAGAGAAAAGAAAATGTTAAGAAAATCATTAAGAAAGGAAGATGAATGACATTGACACTACTGTACTGTACTGTATTTATTGATAGATCTGTGTATATATTACATGGCAGTCTTAATTTTTTTGATATTTCTAGCCTATGCAGTTTGTGTGTTTTTTCAAATTGTTACAAATCTCCAAAAATATTTTCAAATACATAAATACATTTACTGAAAAAGATCTGTGTATAAGTTGACCCACACAGTCCAAATCCATGCTATTCAACGGTCCACTGTAAACAGGAAGCATGGCTTGGACTGCAACAGACAGGAGGAGCTATATGAAGTCTGCCAGGCCTACAGCCTCCTTTTGGAAACCAACTTATCTACAGTCCCTAAAGTCCACATGACCCAGTCCAACCCTGGACAAAGCTGCAGAACAGGGAGCAGGCAACCATGTTAAGTGCAGCCTACCAGCTACACTACAGAACAGTGAGGAGCTGCCCACACTCAGTTCTCAGACTCACTTGAAGTGGGCTGCACAGTTACTCCAGAGCCCTGGGGTGTGACGTGGCTTAGAGACCAGAAGTATGTACCCCTTATGATCTTCTCACCAACTATACGAACTGGACATGTGAGCCCTGCTTTGCAGATGGGCGAACTAAAGACCGGTGAGGTACAGGCCTCCTCCCTAGGTCGCATGGCACATTAACATAAGCTCCTCCCACCCATCCAAGGACCTCCAGGGCATCTTCAAGCCTCTCTTCACCCGGTTTGGAAAATCATTTCCTTCCTTTGGCTAGTTTTCCAAACCTTCCTCACATCTGCAGACAAAGGTCTCTCTAAATCATGGGTGCGGCAACCTCTGTGGCATAATTTGCACAGGAGGGCCAGGCAGATGAGGGTGTCTTATCTCACCACCTGCTATGCTCCCTTTTTTCGCCCAGTACGATCAATTCTAGTTAGTTCTGAACTTATCCCTGGCCTGTGGAAGGATGGCTGGGGGTGCAAGGGGTGCATGGCAGAGGTGTCGTAACATAAAATGGTGCTCAGTTTCTGTTATTTAGGATCTACATTGATGAAATATCATTTTCCCACTGCTACAGAACAAACAGAACTGTGATTTACAATTCACAGATTACGTAGCCAACAGAGTACCAGTACATGCTCAAACATCACCAAAATGTTTTCTTCGAAATGCTGACCCTAAGTACTATGTTAGACAACAAACTTACAGACTGTATCTACACTAGGGTCAACTAACAAGATATGCCTTCAAATCAGAGCCTCTGTGAGGAGATTTTCATACACTTCATAGACTGGCAGAAAGCCTTCAATATCAAAACTTCCTTCTGCTTTATACAAGGTGACATTTTAATATATCTCAGCCTATTTGTGTCATAATTGCACAGACTCATCTGCAGAAGAATTATTCTGAGGAAATTCCTTATTTGGCTTTTATTTATATAAACACGGTCATTTCAAGCCGTGGATTATTTATGTGCAACTGAGTATTCTGAGGATTTAAAATTAGAGCACAGTTTATAATACGTGTGGCTTTGGTTCAAACCAATCTACAAGACAGCACACACAGTGGAGAAGCCCAGGCCAGGGCATGGGGAAGCCAACGGGGTCACCTACCTGTGCACCGTCTCTGTTCAGCAGCAGTGCTTTTACGTTATCGGTGTGCCCTTTCAGCTTCATGAGCTTTGCACATGTTCTTGGATCCCATACCCTTAAAACCTGTGAATTTTAACAGAATATTATATAAACTAAGTATCTCCACCATCACATTTAAATGATAGATGACTTTTGTAAGTCAAGTGACCACCATTAAATTCTGAGAAGGAAATGCTATTTCTGCCAGCAGGCACTGTATAGGCTCCCACATTTCCAGGGAGGAGAAAGCCTTTCTAACGCCAGAAAACACACAGGCCTCCCCGACCCCATCTACCTCATTCCCCCACCCTGTCACCACACATGACAATAATTATATAATCATACTTCAATTTGTTCAAATAAACCTTTCTTCTAGCATCTACCATGCAAAACCATTGTCAATATACATAGTAGTTACACAGATCAAATTACTTTGGTTTCTTTGTTTTTTAGTGTTACAATACATTCCTTAAGGTCCCCCTTACCTTCTCAGTGGACCCTGAGACAATGATTGTTCCCAGTTGATTCATTGCCAGGCTATAAATGGAATCTTTGTTCCCACTTAAAGAAGAAGCTATTAAGCATAAACAGAGCTAAATGTTAACAAAATCATCAGCTGTTTATAGTCATTACTCAGCAAAAATTGCAAGTTTAATTGCAAGTTTAATTATTTGATTTAGAACATCTTATCGTTACGGTGCTAAGGAGATAATTCACAACACTAATATTATCAAAATTTATAACTCTTCTGGATTTGAGTATACATAAGCACTCAATAAATATTTGCTGAATTGCACTGACATTAAAAAATTATTCACATAAGTATTTCTGAAGATATGTGCTAATAAATATGAGAAATATCTCCAAATTATTTGCAAGTAAACACAAATCAAAACTTTTTCACCTACCAAATCAGATAAAAAAAACAAGATAGTATTTAATCCTTAAATAAGACAGTAAAATGACACCCTCATGTTACTTGTGGGAGGGTGATTTGGTACAACTCTTCTGGAAGGAAGTTAGGAGATGTGTAGCAGGAATCACATTCACGCCCTTTGATTCGAAACTACCAGTGATGTGAAAACACTTGCATATAAAACTATGCATACAGTATGATCCTAATTTTATAAAAAAGAATATAAACCAACATACCAAGAAATTATGAGTAAAGGAGTTAAGACATGTAAAATACATAGAAAAGTAATTGCTTGTAGTAAATGCTCAATAAATGTTAGCAAATGGTACTATTTCTCTAATTATAAGAAAAAACTAATGTGATATCCTCTCTAAACAATTCTAAGCAAGATGAATCTGCAGCAGGGTCTATAACCACTACGCCTGGCCTCTGACCTTGGGATAATATTGCTTTTTTCTCTGTTTCCTCTTGCTAGTGTCTCTTTGAGGGAGGTCTTACATCTACAGAGCAAAATAATGAACCATGACAGCCTCCAGCAGAGACCAGCTACTGAATCAATGAGATGTATGGTTGAAAAATCAAGGAGAACAAGGGCAGAATATGCTTTAGACCTTCACATATGTCTTGGAAAAGAGGGCAAAACTATATTCAAGAAGCTATAGACACCAGTCTCCCAACTTGCCCTTCTTGGCACGTACTGGGTTATATTAGAATTGTTTTAGCTCTGTTGATGTGAATATTCCACACTGTCATGACAAACTGGATCTACAGGGGAGGGATCTAGACAGTTCAGGCCCATGTCCTTAGCACAGACTTCCCAGGCTAGGCTTAGCCAAAAATGTGCTTGAAAGAGTCTCCCTCCCTCCACTAGAGGACTCTAATGGGCAGGGCCAAGTGTGGGGCTGGGTCTCCAGTCTAGACTTGTATAGGTCTGACCTGGTAATCTGGTATCTCTTAGCTGATGAGGTATCCATGCTATTAACCTGTCTCTGAATCGCCTCTAGAAGCACTCTGGCCTCTGTGAACTCTGGAATGGGCTGGAGTTTTCTTTCTTTTTTTTTCTTTCAGTATCATTAATGTACAATTACATGAACATTATGGTTACTAGACTCCCCACCACACACCCCATTACAGTCACTGTCCATCAGTGTACTAAGATGCTGTAGAATCACTACTTGTCTTTGTGTTATACTGCCTTCCCTGTGCCACCACTCCCCACATTATGTGTGGGCTGGACTCTTTAGGGCTGCTCTCAAGGATCCCAAAAATTGGCCTGGAAACCTTTCCTTTCTTTCCTTTGGGTATTTTCCATTCTGGCCATTAACTCAAGGATTCTTAATATATAGTAAGATAAGAGTTAAAAACTGTCTACTTTGTCAGGCTTAAAAGTGTGGCTTAGGGTGAGTCAAAGCAGTAAGAGACTCTGCTGCCAGCAGGAGCTTCTACTTTAGTTGCACATGTACAGAAATAACCAGGCTACTCCTGGAGAAGTTACATTTTTACACTGCAGTGAGAAACTAGCTTCTTGTTCAATCATACTCTTTGGGGGCTAGAACAGTGTAGGTAGAAGCACTCTCAAAATAGAAACCACTGTCCTGATGCAAACCTATCAAGTATGTTTTATCAACCATTTTTTATTTATGTTAATTTACATCACTTTCAAAGAAATTCATTTCAAACACCTTACTTGTGACAGTGTTATTTGAGGCAGTCAAGGCTGTTAGGGTATTCACATCCCAAAGGAATATTTGTCTGTCCAACCCGGCCGATGCTACCAGTTCTTTATCCTTGGCATATGCTAAGGCCTTTACATAATCCTGTAACAGAACACACATGCTGATCTACTCTGCAGACCAGTAAGAAAATGAGCCACAGAAGGTACTGAAATCCCAATATTATGCTAAAGACAATGTAAATCATGTTAGTTGTCTTACCTTATGTGTTCTTAGCGTTGACATGCAAAATCCCTTATGCGCATTCCATACTTTCACTGTTGTGTCAGAAGAGGCAGATATTACTAGAAGATGCAAAGAATTAACCCCTCAGCAGCATGACTTAACCATCATTTTAAAGCATCATCTTAAGGCACTGTAACATTGTTTTAGACTAATGTTCACACACACATATACTTGAATACTTACAATATTCCTAACATTAATTCTGACATGTTAATGCTCATAAACACACACACACACACACACACACACACACACTCACTTATCTAAAAGCTCTGTCTAGAACCTATTATATTTTGTCTCAAGTACTTTTAAACAATAGGGAAAACTTTTTAAATATTCCAGTTGAAGACACACTAATTTGATTGAGAAAAATTGCTGAGAGACTGTAAAACCGAGAAACAGATTTTACCACAGTAAAAACAAAATGTTACTAATAAAGCTAACAGAATACATACAAATGAATCTTTTTACATATAGTTTAAATGCAGACAAAACTAATCTGTAGTGTTTAGAAGACAGGAGAGCAGTTACCTTGGGGCAAGGCGTAGTGACTAAAAGGGAGGCAGAAGGGGGCTTCTAGTAATCTGTTTCTTGATAGAGGTAGTTTAGTAAAATTTTATTGAGCTATACTCTACAGGAGTGTGTGCTTTTCTGTCTGTATACTTCAATAAAAAGGCTTATGTAAAAAGTGAAAAATATATTGAATTGCATTAAAAACTTGCAGAAGCCCAACAATACAAAGAAATACTTACAGGTTTTCCCATTACAACAGAGTACAATGTCGTTTACCCAATCGGTGTGGTGTTCCATAGAGGCTATATATGGATCTTGCTGAAATTACAAGAAAAATCTTAAGAATATCATTCACTTATATGATAGGATGAAATAGATTACAAATTATAGAAATGCTTAGATTCTTCAATTAATGTGACTCACTGCTTCTAAGGTCTTAAAATTGACAACTGAACTCAGAGCAGAGTTTCATCATTAGTTGGAAATCAATGCTTTGTTTCAGGGGTTTTATTATTGATGAAAGCCTAGGTTTCGAGGATGAATTTTTATGCCTTGAGTTAGTGAAGGCAACAAGATCAGGGGATTAGTGGAAAGCACAGGATGTGAGCAAATGCGCAGGCTGGGGAACCCCACGTAGCAGCCTCTGCTAGAGCAGACACCAGGGGTGGGAGGCGGGAGGGGTGGTGAGGGGCCCCGCCTGACTGCACAGGGAGACAAGCACCTTTGCTTTGAACCTCCTACTGCTGCTTTGACCTGTGAATGACATGTTCTCCTCATGCCGTCTACCGTCCTTCAGAGTAGAAATGGAAGCCAAGGGCTAAGGAGTATGACCTGTGCCACCATTTCCCTGCAGTAACTTCCTACTCTTCTCATCTGGCTTCACTACTGCGACCTTTTAAAGAAGAGTATTTATTACGTCCTATAACTATGACAGGCAAAGATACGTCATGGGCAAAGAAGAAGCCCTCTACAAGCCTGTCTGAGAAATGATGCTATTCAATCTTACCAGAAAAGACCAGAACAAGGACGTGTGAGGGGAGAATAGGCATGTTTCTAGATTATTCCAGCTTAGTTCTTGTGTTTTCCTTAATATGTTTGAAATACTGTCAATTCCCAGAAAGCTGACATTCCAAATCAAATTTAAGTTCCAAAAAGCATTTCAAAGCCATAGTTTTCTTATTCTTGATGGTGGGCAACCACTCTTTCCACTGGTTAAAGATTCAAAGCCCCCTGGACCAAAGTCCATTTAAAGAAACATTATCCAGCAACTGTGCAACTACTGGTTCTTTCTGGACTCAGTATCCGATTTACAGAGCTTGCTGAAAAGACACAAACTTTCAAAACTACAAGGTCTAGCACCATGTTTCTCTCTGTCATTTACTAGCTATTTAGCCACGGATTTCTCTGCGCTTGTTTGCCCATCTATGAAATAGATCATTATAGTTGCCCCAAAGGAGTACTGTGACAACTAAAACTATACTAGATATGAAGGTGCTAAGGCTGTCTGATACAGTGCTGGGAGTTCAATAAATGCCCCTCTTTTCCTGAAGCTTCCTTGGTACTCAGAGCAGTTACAGGCATTCAAACAAATGCAAAGAGTGCCTCCTGTCTGAATTTATCCTTACATAGATTTAAATCCTGTTTCTTGTTGAGGAAGTAGACTTCAAACCTCCTGGAGAAGGGGAGCATGCTGTCTTCACATTTTCACACCAAGCTTATATTTGTCTAACAATGTCCTGTGGATTTTGTTGGTACCATAATCACTTTTAAATGAAGACATCAAGTACTTGTTCAAGATCAATTATAAATGTAAAAGCACACATATGTTTTTTTACTAAAAACCTTTTCAAGTATAGCATGCAAAAGGACTGCTCAGAAGCCTCTGGAGAACATATTTACAACAGAAAGAATTGTTGAATTGACAAAACTAATCCTCCTGCCCGGCCTCCTCGTTCCTTGGTAGCAGCGTGCTTAGCACACACCCAGTTTATGGGGCCCCTGCCTTAGCAAAACTCTTCCAACATTCCTCCAGCAGGGTTTCTCAGGACTTAGAGAATGTTTTTACACAGTGTACCCAGTAACTCAGTGCTCAGAGATTACATCTGACACCATGAAAGGTGCCACATCAGACCAACATTTACTGGGTTCAGATTTAAAACGTAAGCCCACCCACCTCACCTTGTGCTGACTGACACTCCATATCCTGATGATGGAATCTCGGCCTGCGGTGAAAAGCCTATTGAGGGCGGGATCCAGCTGTAGGGCATTGACTCCATTTCTATTGTACTTCTCCACTTCGTCTCGAATAACATAGGAGACCTGACAAACATGTCAACGTTTGTTCAAGTTACGAAAACGTGCAAATAATAAAATGGAGCCTCCTAGTAACCAATCTGAAATTCAAAACCCTATGTTTTCCAACATAAAACTTAACTCTTCAATCCCACAAAACTGTTTTACACTACAGAGACCAAAGGGTTGGGGAGAAGAGAATGACACTAATACCTAGGCCAAGATCAGGAAGTCTGATGTGAACTTCTGAAGGCTTCCGAACAGGGCTCCTCTCCCATTCTTGTTTGTCTTCAATCCATTTCCCACAAAGCAGCCCAGTGGTCTTTTAAAAATGTAAACTGGAATTTGTCTCCTGCTGCTCCAAACCCCCTAGGTGCTCACTCCACCAGAAGCATGCTTTGATAGTAACTCCCCAACACAGCGTCATGCGCCTCCTCACCCCTCCTGCTGCTCAGGTTTGCTCAAGGCCCTGCACACACTGTGCTTCCCACCATCACACATGCCCATCCTCTCTGCTGGGAGGCTCTCCTCCTGCTCTGTCTGGCTAACTCCTACTGCAGTTTTTAGATTTTTATTTAAATGATGCACCCTCAAAAAAGCCTTCACTGACCTGCGAAGAAATGAGGTTCTGCGTTCCTGTAACACACTAAAATTTCCTTCTGAGTACTTTCTCCTACTTTCCTGGTAACCTGTCTGCTCCATGTGAAAACCCAAAAGAACCAACCAAAAGAAATTACAATTAAGAGAAAGTCAACAAAGTAGCTGGTAGCGAAAAGCAAAACTTTTCTAACCCAATGAGATAACCAATCAAGAATAAATGTGGGGGGAGGCATTTAATAGCAATGAGTAAATACCTGGAAATATATTTTGGAAGGAAGATACATGACAGACAAGAGAAGGTATATAAAAGAAAAACTTGGCTTAAGGAGACATGCTATACTGCAGCACAGGAAGATTCTGTCCTAAATTTGTGAATTCAATCCAACCCATTAGATTTCTTTTTAGAACTTGACAAAATACCTAGTACAATGTTTGTGTGGGTTTTTTTTGGTATCATTAATCTACAATTACATGAGGAACATTATGTTTACTAGACTCCCCCATCACCAACTCCCCTCCACATGCCCCATTACAGTCACTGTCCATCAGCATAGTAAGATGCTATAGAATCACTACTTGTCTTCTCTGTGTTGTACAACCCTCCCCATCCCCACCCTCTATATTATGTCTGCTAATATAATGCCCCCACCATTTCCCCCCACCCTTATCCCTCCCTTCCCACCCATTCTCCCCAGTCCCTTTCCCTTTGGTAACTGTCAGTCCATTCTTGAGTTCTGTGATTCTGCTACTGTTTTGTTCCTTCAGTTTTTTCTTTGTTCTTATACTCCACAGATGAGTGAAATCATTTGATGCTTGTCTTTCTCTGCCTGGCTTATTTCACTGAGCATAATACCCTCTAGCTCCTTCCATGTTGTTGCAAATGGTAGGATTTGCCCTTTTCTTATGGCTGAGTAGTATTCCATTGTGTATATGTACCACCTCTTCTTTATCCATTCATCTAGTGATGGACACTTAGGTTGCTTCCATTTCTTTGCTATTGTAAATAGTGCTGTGATAAACATAGGGGTGCGTATGTCTTTTTCAAACTGGGCTGCTGCATTCTTAGGGTAAATTCCTAGGAGTGGAATTCCTGGGTCAAATGATATTTCTATTTTTTCTATTTTGAGTTTTTTGAGGAACCTCCACACTGCTTTCCACAGTGGTTGAACTAATTTACATTCCCACCAGCAGTGTAGGAGGGTTCCCCTTTCTCCAAAACCTCACCAACATTTGTTGTTGTTACAATGTTTTTTGGAAGGATATTCTTTATATAAAAGGATCAATGGAATAAAACAACCTGAAAACATGTTCCTACTATAAATATTTTTTTTGATAAACAAACATAGTGCTTCCAATCAACGAGGGCATGGTAAATTAATAAACTATCCAGGAGCACTTCATGATTTATTGGGGAAAATTATATCTTTTCTCCAAATCTTAAACCAAAATGAATTTTCATATGGACTAAGACTGGAATCTAATAATTTAATCATAAAACACTTTAAAACATTTAAAAATATTTATACAGTCTCTACATAGAGAAGGCTCTGTTAACAGGATAAGAAAGTCAGTCTTTACAAAGGAAAGAAGCAATGCTGATCCGACCAAAACACAAGCCCAAATTTCCTTTTGTATGTACACAAATGTTCAGAGCAGCATTATTCACAATAGCCAAAAAGTGGAAACAACTCAAACACCCTTCCACTGACAAAAGATAAACAAAATGTGGTACATTCCCGCAATGGAATGTTATTCAGCTGTAGAGAGAAGTGGAGCACTGACACGTGACCACCACAGCGAATCAGAAAAGTATCACACTAAGTGAGAAGCCAGTTACTTAAGACCACATATCGGTTCTTTTTATATGAAATGTCCAGAACGGGTAAATCCAGAGACAAAAAGTCGTGGTTGCTAGGGGCTAGGAGGAGAGGATAATGGGGGTGACTACTAATAAGAATGGGGTCTCCTTTCGGAATGACGAAAATGTTCTGGAATTAGATGATCTATGCACAACTTTGTAAATATATTAAAAACTACTTAATTGTACTTTAATGAACTTACATGAATTTCACCTCAATAAAGCTGCTTACAAAAAAATCTGAATGTCAAAAAATAACTAGAGCAAGGTTAAAAGGCAAACATCAACCTGGGAAAGTAATAAAATAAATAGGAAGACAAAAGTTAATCCTGACAATATATAAAGATTCCTTACAAAACAACAAGAGAAAGTCAAACTGTCCAACAGAAATAGGAACAAACTTCATTAAGAGATTTTTAAAAAGAAAAGAAAATGACCAACAAACTCATGAGGACATGAGAAGGGCCAGGGCAGCACACACAGACAATGGTATAGACTTAACCCAGTCTTCCAGGTGAAAGCAGCCAATGAAGACCAGCTCAACTTTTTTTTTCAAAGAATTTAACATAAGGATTAGAGCCCAGGGCAGGAAATAGTCACAACTCACAGTAGATATTTTACAAGTAAAATCACAGGGCCTCATCAGGGGCTTCGAGCTGCACATAGCCATGTCCATGGTCCCCATGTGCTCTGCTTCTACTTTGCACCCCACCCCCAGCAAACAAACTTCTTCAGCTTCCTTCATGACAGTCACACCAAATTCCTTTCTCACCTTTAAACACACAAGCTCCTTCCCATTCCAGGGCCTCCAAATGTACAGTTCCAATTCCCACAGGAAACTCATCTCTCAGTTTTATCTATCTGACTTACTCTTACCCTCAGGCTCAGCAGAAGGACCACCTCCTCTTTAAGGCCCTCCCTGATCTCCTTCCCCCAATCACTTACCCCCCATCCTTACCACACTCCATATTTACCTCCTCTGTTACATCTTCTCCTTAGAATAAAAGCTGCACAAAAGCCAGGGACTTGTCTGCCTTGTTCCTCCCAACCCTGTATCCTCATTAGAGTGTCTGGCATTTAATGGACATTTAATAAATATCTGTTGTGTGACCCAGATGCTAGAAAGCCACCAAGAACCTAGTCGGCTTCAGTTTCAACTTCAGTCTCTCCCAAACTTTCTGGGGCTTCAAGGCCGTTTATCTGCTTCTCTCAGTACATTTCCTTTATTGGAGACTCTCAGTATATATGAATCTTAAGTTTTAAATTTCTGAGAGATAATCTGGTCCAGGGGGAAAGGGTCAGAGATAACAATGTAATGTCAGATCCTCATTCCAGGTGGGAAGTAATTCTTAGCAAAATGAGTGGAGACCAGCCTCTTCAAGGCTAGCTATCTGCTACAGATGTGTGATTAAAAACAGCAAATAATTAAAAGTGTCCTACTGGATACATTTTGGCATACATATATAAAAGAGAATACTATTTAATGACTAAAAACACTGGTGTAGATCTAGACTGACACAGGAAGAAAGCTATGGTATAGTTTCAGTGAAGTATGTGTGGTCCAACTCAGCAGTGTATAATCATCATTGTAACAATGTTTCAGGATGTTAAACATATACTTAAATACAAACACACAAATTTGATAGGATAAATACATATAAAACTCCCAGTAGTTGTACTTGAGTGATGACTGTCCCTCCCTGGTGCCTTTTTTATATTATACGAATGCTTTACAGTGAGCATATATTACTTAATTTTTGAATTCATAACTCAGTTTTTATCCAAGGAATTCTTGACTGTACTCAGAAAATCACAGAGTACTGGGAGACTGTAATGAAACCCACCTGCCTGCTGTCTGGGTGTGGCTCCCCACTCCCAGTCTTAACCCCACAGGTAACTAATTTCAACCTTTGGATGTTTCTTCTGTATAGTTAATAGCAATCTCAAAAACTGTGCTTCTCCTACCCCTTCCTGACTCACCTTTTTTGGATATGGCCTATTTTACTCATGATGTGGCAAAGTTGGGTGCAGCCCTGAAATGCCTCAGTAACTTCCCCTACTCTTCTCAGATGGATCCATCACTGATTTTGGTTGAGCAAATAATCAGCGCCACACTGTGACTGCGATTGCTGTGCACTGACTAGCGAAGTACTGTGTTACACATACACCTCCTTCCTCAGAGAGCTCTTTGGTTTCCCTAGGGTCCCATCTTTCCTCTTCATGGCTTTTCTGTTTTCACTTTCATGGTCTTTAAGAGCTGCACCCTCTCAGATACTCTGGCTGGAAGCCACCTCCCTGCTCCCCAGAAGGCTTTCCCTCAGAATCATCCATCTCCTCATTCCAGTCTGGGCTGGCTGCCCTCCAGGTCTGCTGGCACAGCTGTCGCACCTTTAGTGTTTTCCCTTTACTGCTTCTCTGGGTTAGAAGCACTGTTTCCTGAATCCTACTGTCTCCATTCTTTGTTCACGCCCCAGTCTTGCTGAAGTACATTCTCAGGACCTTGAGACACTAACACAGAAAGGGTACATGGGTGGTCACTGCAGCCCTTGCATGCCTGGAAAAGTTATTACCTTTACACTGTATTCCACCAGATATGGAAGTCAATGCAGAACAGACTCCCTGAGCTTTTGAAGGCACTGCTCTAACTTCCTCTGGCACCCAGGAGTGCCCCGTTATTCAGTGCCACTGTTTAATTCACCTCTAAAGTGATCCCATTTTCATTCTCTCCTGCACTACCATCTGCCTTCCTTGACCAAGCTTTTAGGATCTTCTCCTTTTTCTTGGTGCTTCTTGGGTCATTTTATCATTTCTGGTCCCTTTGTCATTACTTTTGATATGTGTTAGAAAGCCCTTTCAATCTAGATACTTGCAGCACTTCAGCACCAGGAGATTTTCCTAAATGGGTTCATTTATAACAACTATCTGTTTTCTATGCTCCTTCTTAAGCTACCATCAGTCAGATGCTGGAACTTTCAAACCAATTCTTCATCTTTTATGCATTCTATATTATCTATCCCTGTCCTTTTGTTTACCTTTGGTGAGACTTCCTTTATTATAACTCTATTAATTTTTTGAAGGAAATTTTAATATGATGGACAAAATAGAAATAGTATCTTCAATAAGGAAATGGTTAGATAAATTATGGGACATCCATTCTATGTGATCATTAAAGAATGAAGATGCACTTACACTGGTATGTTCTAAGACATATTACATTAAAAACTTTAGTTAAAGAAAAAAAATTGGATGTAAATAGAAGGAAAACAGGATTCAATTCTTTCAACAAATACTAAGCATCTATCAATTGCCAGCCTCTATTCTGAACACTGAGGATAAAAAACCCTAAAGAATCCAACCCAAAACTATTAGCACTAATAACTGAATTCAGCAAAGCTGCAGGATACAAAATTAATATACAGAAATCTGTTGCATTCCTACATACTAATGATGAACGAGAAGAAAGAGAAATCAGGAAAACAATTCCATTTACAATTGCATCAAAAAGAAACACATATCTAGGAATAAACCTAACAAAGGAGGTGAAAGACCTGTACCCTGAAAATTACAAGACACTCGAGAGAAATTAAAGAAAGCACCAATAAATGGAAATACATCCTGTGCTCATGGATAGGAAGAATTAATCTTGTCAAAATGGCCATCCTGCCTAAACCAACCTACAGATTCAATGCAATCCCTATAAAAATTGCAACAGCATTCTTCAATGAACTAGAACAAATAGTTCTAAAATTCATATGGAACCACAAAAGACCCTGAATAGCCAAAGCAGTCCTGAGAAGGAAGAATAAAGCTGGGGGGATTACACTCTCCGACTTCAAGCTCTACGACAAAGCCACAGAAATCAAAACAATTTGGTACTGGCATGGAACAGGACAGAGAGCCCTGATATAAACCCAAACATATATGACCAATTAATATATGAGAAAGGAGCCATGGATATACAATGGGGAAATGACAGCTTATTCAACAACTGCTGTTGGCAAAACTGGACAGCTACATGTAAGATAATGAAGCTGCATTATTGTCTAACTCCACAGACAAAAGTAAACTCAAAATGGATCAAAGACTTGAATGTTAAGTCATTAAACCATAAAACTCTTAGAAGAAAACATAGGCAAAAATCTTTTGAATAGAAACATGAGCAATTTTTTCCTGAACCCATCTCCTCAGGCAAGGGAAACAAAAGCAAAAATGAACAAATGGGACTATATCAAGCTAAAACGCTGTACAGAAAAGGACACCATCAGCAGAACAAAAGGCATCCTACAATATGGGAGAATATATTTGTAAATGATGTATCTGATAAGGGGTTAACATTCAAAATATATAACATATATAAAGAACTCACACGCCTCAACACCCAAAAAGCAAATAACCCAATCAAAAAATGTGTGGAGGACCTTAACAGGCACTTCTCCAAAGAAGAAATTCAGATGGCCAACAGGCACATGAAAAGATGCTCCACATTGCTAATTATCACAGAAATGCAAATTAAAACCACACTGAGATATCACCTCACAGCAGTTAGGATGGCCAATATCAGAAAGACTAGGAACAACTGCTGGTGAGAATGCAGAGAAAGGGGAGCCCTCCTACACTGTTGGTGGGGATGTAAATTAGTTCAACCATTGTGGAAAGCAACATGGAGGTTCCTCAAAAAACTAAAAATAGAAATACCATTTGACTCGGGAATTCCACTCCTTGGAATTTACTCAAAGAAAACAAGAACCCAGATTCAAAAAGACATATGCACCCCTATGTTTATCACATCACTATTTACAATAGCCAAGATACGGAAGCAACCTAAGTGTCCATCAGTAGATGAATGGATAAAGAAGATGTAGTACATATACACAATGGAATATTATTCAGTCATAAGAAAACAAATCCTACCATTTCCAAAACATGGTGAAGCTAGACCGTATTATGCTCAGGGAAATAAGCCAGGTGGAGAAAGACAAGTACCAAATGATTTCACTCATTTGTGGAGTCTAACAACCAAGCAAAACTGAAGAAACAAAACAGCAGCAGACTCACAGACCCCAAGAAGGGACTAGTGGTTACCAAAGGGAAGGGAGTGGGAAGGGAGGGAGAAGGGGATTAAGGGGCATTGTGATTGACACACATGGTGTGTGTGGGGGTCATATAGCATAGCACAGAGAAGACAAGAAATGACTCTGTGGCATCTTGGTATGCTGATGGGCAGTGATTGTGGTGGTGTGTGGGGGGGGGACTTGATAATATGGGTGAATGTAGTGACCACAATGTTGCTCATGGAAAACCTTGATAAGATTGTGTATCAATGACACCTCAATAAAATAAATAAACAAACAGAGGAAGTACAACAATGCTATTAGGCAAACAATTTAAATAGTACACTATATAGATTAGTGACAGATATTAAAGTCTACTACAGTTCTGCTACAGAATCATTTATATGTTCATATAATTCTGTTATAGAACTATTCACATTTAAGACACCTCAAAACTATCAACGTATTAGTCGTTTATTCACATGAAAATGATGATTAGTTCAAATTTGTAACATGTATACCTTTGTGTAAATTCTGCCTTTAGATCTTAGTGGCAAGTTAACAAACTTTCTATAGGAATGATGAATTTTTTTTAGTAAAATGAGAGAGGTGTGTGAAAAAAAAATGCATGTGACAGCCGCTCCCACTCTACCAGACCCCATAAAGAATTATCCAGCCCAAGATGTGAGCAGTGCTCAGCGTGCAAAACCCTGGTCTGGGATTATATATCACACTGTCTATAGTAGCTTTCTTAGAAGAGTGGAAGACAATTATTATTTATACTTTTGTAATTGTTTTTTTTTTTTTTTTTGCAATGAACATGTGCTAGTTTAAAAACACTTCCATAAAGAAAAGTTCTCCCTCGTGTTGAGATAAAATCAATCTCTGTGGTTTCTCACACTGGTTCTACACCTTGGGGACACATTCTGAAAGCAGCTAACAATATTCAAAGAATCTTCTTTCTGCAGGCTAATCTCAGTTTTTTTGAAAGCTCTTCATAGGAAACATATTAAGAACAATGTGTTCAGTGCTGAATGAACCTCAAATTCTACTTCTGTACTGACCAGCAAAAAAAGAGTGGAATTATCATCTTCCTTCTACATAGATGGCTCACATTAAGCTTATTAAAACAGTCTTTTCACACAAACTGCAGTTCATTCACATTTTCCCCATTTATATTCCATTTTAAATCTACGTGTAAGAAACTGAGAGGCCTGGTTAACTCTCCTGACTATCCCAAGGAGTGTACCACTCTAGTGCCCAGAATGCAACTAGGTTAGAATTCTGAGTCACATTTTAGTCAGAAGCAGATACTCTCACTGCCTGGCTTGAACTCTCGGGTCACTGAAATCCAGTCACTGATGCATTTAAAAATCACCTAACAAGGCAAGTTATTTTAGATTCTTATTAATTTCATACAATTCAACAAACATCTAGTGAGTGCTTAGGATACTCTACTGATCAATGAGATGAATAAAACGAAGACGTGAACTGCCCAGAAGAGTTTATGGCCTACAGCCATTTCATGGGGTTCCTAACTGCAGAAACCGTTTGTCCTGACTACCTATAAACTTATTACATATAATGTAGAATCACATAGAATGCTGTATTTCATAAAGAAAGCCCGGGTGCTACTTATTCCTATTCTCTCAATTCTTTGCACATCTTGGGGACTAAACCAATGTTCAGCAAAGGTGAGTAAGTGCACCGTGTCGTCATTACTACTACAATATACCTGCAGGCAAACACCTGTAATAGGCCTTTTATTCCTCTCCTCGCTGAAAATAACAGTAGCAATAACTTTTAAATGTATCCAAAACAGTAGCAATGACTTTTAAATGTATCCAAAACAAAAGTGGATTCACAAGGGCATAAAGCACACACAGAAGGATCGGTAACTCTTTACCCCTGGATAGAAACAAGAAAGATTCAAGGAATCACAATGAAGAAATGGCGAAGACGAAATTAAATTCCTAAACAAAAGTTATTTCCCCACTAACACCAGCGCACTCCCACGTCGTCCCCACCTCACAGGGAGGAAGCTCCCACATAAAGAAAGGCAGGGGGCTCCCACGTACGGCCTGCCCCCAAGGCCTCCTTTCCGACGGCGGGGGCAGAGTCTGCAGTAAAGCCAGGGAAGGCAGAGGCAGGTGGACGGGCTGCGCGACCATCCCAGCCCTGCAAACCACGCCTGCCCCGAGCGGGCGACTGAGGACCCGGGCTCCGAACCGCGCCCGAGGTCCGGCCCGGCCGAGCTGGCCGCCCCCCACCCCTTCCTCAAGCGGTTAACGGCGCGGCCCCACCCCTCCCGCCGGCCCACCCGGTTCCGCCTGCCCCAAGCCGCCACCCCGGCCGGCGCGGCCCGAGGCCTCTGCTCGCTGGCGGTGAGCCTGGGGCTGCCGCGCGTCGGGGACGTCTGGAGCCGGCCTCCCGTACCTGCACCTTCCTTCGCCCCGCCGTGTTCTGCCGGTGATGGGCCGCCATCTTGCATGTTGACACTTCTACGTCACTTCCGGAAGTGGCGCCGACTCGGCGGAAGTTCCGCCTCTTGCCAAGGGCAGGTGGAGGGACTGCGGGAGATCCTCCACCCCGCCGCTTGTCGCGACGGAACTTGGCACCGTGGTGAGGTAGCGTACCCGACTAGCCGCTGAGTGAGTTCGGCGCTGGCGAGAGAGGCCATTCTGGGTCGAGGAGCAGTCTGCGTCCACCGTCGAGGGCAGGTGTGGGCGCCTCCCCTGAAGACCTGAGCACGGCGCAGGGACCGGGGGCTGGGCGGCCGGGACGGGCCCCGCGCCAGTACCCCAGACGTGAGGAATTATAAACTGGTCTCGAAGCAGGAGAAACTGAAGGGTTTGCAGATGAGGTGGGCTCCATCTTCTGGAGAGCCAAGTGTCCATTTAAGTAACAGAAATGTTTTGGGAAAGGCCAAAATACACACTAGTTAAAATTGTTCCCAGAGACACTTTCCTAAGATCCAGATCCTGAAGGATATGGGTACCCCCTAGGATCCGGGTGGGACAGGGACACCCTCTGGGCGAAGGTCTGAGTAGGAAGTTCTCCTGACACTAATTATAGGTGCTGAGGATGCTCAGACCCTTTCCTGGGGAAGTGAATCCTTTAGAGCTGCACTGTCCCATGCAGCATCCTCTGGCCACCTGTGCCTGCTGAGCACTTGAAATACAGCTAGTTCAAATTGAGATGTGGTAAATAAGACAAATTGAGAGGTAAAGGTCACCAAATTTCAAAGGATTAGGATGAACAAAAGGGTATAAAATACTTCACAGTTTTTCTATTGATTACGTGTTGAAATGATGTTTTAGATATATTGGGTTAAATAAGATGATTAATTTCTTCTTATGTAGCAAGTAATATATTTAAAGTTAATATGTAGCTCACATCTATTGCATTGTGCTAGTATAGAAAAAATGCTCAGAAAAGTTCTTGTCCAGATAAATGCCTTTTTAAATTAATGCATATGAATTAGAGTAGTAGAAACTGATGGTAGAAAGCTTCATAAGCAAAACTGACAATGATAACTTGAAGATAAATTACCTATACTGTATTTTATTACAGTAATGCATTTATTTAGTAATGTATTCATTCAGCACAATATTTAGCACCTGTTATGTACTAAACACTATATTAAGTGTTCAGGATCCAGTGGTGGTACACATAGTTATAGAACTAATAGTCCCAGGGTAAGGCAGGAATAATTAAACACATAAATGAAGAAAGATAGTTATAAGACAGCAAGTGATCCCTAAGATCTGAGGATGGAATTAACTAGGCAATAGAGGTAACAGTCTGAGCAAAGATCTTGTGGCAGGAGGAAGCATGGAACTTTCCAGGAATTAAGGACCAAAGCTTGGTATACAGACAGCAAGGGGAAGGAGTAGGCAGAGGCCACACCCAGCAGGGTCTTTTAGATCAGTGAGAAACTTTTGAAGGAAGTTGGGAAGAACAAGATCTGCAATAAAAAAAAAATTTACTTAAATACCTCTTGTGCAGGTGGGAGGGGCCAGTCACCAGCAGTCCTGTTGCTGTGCCCAGTGTGCTGCTACCTGCCCAGGGGATTGTTAGGTTGTGGTCCGACTTTGGACCTGAAGAACATGGAAGCTGTGAAGTCCTTTTAGTGGGCAGAATGTCCAGCAGTATGTTTTGAAGTGCACTTCACCTGAAAGGAGAGATGGCCTTGGGTATAATTCATGGTCTGAAGCTAACTGACCAGTTGGTCAAGGACGTAGATAGAGCAAGACTGGAGAACTGGTGACAAGGAAGATTTGGGAAGGACTATGGTGATGAACTTGCAGAATGGATGAAACTAACTGTTCTGTGGTGGAAACTCAGCCTCCTTTTCCAGACCCAATGCTTGCTCAGTGGAATCATGAATGCAATGGCAGTACCAGGATTGGAGATGTGCATGGGATCATCCAACCACTGCTGAGGGTCCAGGTCACCAGTAGCAGGACCAATCCTGAGCTGGTGATATACTCCATGCTCCCAAGAGGATCAGCCAACGACTTGTAGGAAAAAGATTACATTGGCCCTCCCTGGTCACTGAGGGAGTAGTTACTTGACCTTTCTGATAAACATTATTCTAGACTTAGATCTGTCTTCCCTGCTTGCCTGTTTTCTGTCAGTGCCATCATTTGGGGACTTAGTGAATGCTTTATAGACGATTGTTGTATCTGACACCATATTGCTTCTGACCAAGAAATTCAGGCTGTAATGAAAGAAGGCAGGGGTCTGCTGCCCATAGAATTCATTGGTCTAACTGTATATTCACCTGGAAGCACTGGTTTTACTGAACATTTAGTTACGGTGTTTTCTAGGAAACCCTTTTCGATGCTCTCATAGGTGCAGCATATACTTTGAACTAGTGTCCAGTATTTGGTACTCTTTCTTTCTGTTCCTGTTGTCTGTTGCTGTATAACTTCCCCAAATTTACTGGTCTAAACAACTACAACGTTTGCTTTGCTTACAAATCTCAAAATTCATGCAAGGCTTAGTGGGAATAGCTTATCTGTCCATTTTCCACTTGTTGCCCGCTGGGGCAGCTAAAAAAGCTGGGGTTTGGAATCATCTACAGGTCCACTCCTTCACATGTATGGTGACTAATGCTGACTCTGTGGCCGGACATCTGCTCATGGCCTTTCCACAGTGCTGCTTTGTTCCTCACAACATAGTAGCCGGGTTCCCAGGGCAAGGATCCCAAAAGAGAGATACCTGGGTGGAAACTCTAATGCCTTTTCTAAACCACGAAAGTCCTGCAGGGTCTCTTCAACCCACATTCAGTTCATTAGGACTTTGTCGTTAAGGCTGGATATATCTAAGGTAGTTCCTTTATTCAATGGGAGAAATGTCAAAGTATTTGTGGTTATGTTTTAAAACCATCCCACTTCCATAGGCAGAATTAATGGATTTAGAAACAAAGGGATTATACCCAATGAACCCTGCTTAAAATTTTTTATTTAACTGCCATCTCTGAAATCTGGGCTTTGCTCATTTAGGGGTTTCTTATAAAACAAAGGAATCTTATAACAACAGCTGGACAGTGGTTCCACTGATTTGTAGCGGAGACTGCCATGTGTTGTGTCCTTGGACTGGCAAGAGAAGGGGAAAAAGGTCATGATATTGGCAGGAGTGGATAGCCCTGGTCATCAAGCAGAGATAGCTTTGCTGGTGTACCTTTAAACAAACAGGTCCATCAGACTCTCAGATCCCTTAGAAATGAAGGTATTCGTTGAAGGTAAAGGGAACTTGGAATGGTTAGTGGAGAAAGGAAGCCATAAAGGGAGGTGAAGTCCTGATAGGGGGAGAAATGAGAGCTGTCATCTTGTACTTCCTTTTGTGATGGATCATGTATACTTGATATGTTTTGATTTTCATTTTCTTTCTTTACCCTTTACGTCACCATTGTATGTAGGGTGTGCTATTGCTGAAACCTCATTAATTAGTCCAGAAGTTGCAGAAGAGTAGATACCACCTAGATGTTCTAGACTTAGAAAGGGATAGATAGATGGAACATCAGGTTAATTGCCTTGGGGGGTGATAGAGTGCCTCTTTGATTGAAAGTGAGTTGCAATATTTTAGATGACAATTTTTTGTGAAGTGTTGAATAACAAAAATTCAACAGAGAGAATATTAAAGATGAAATTAGCTCTATTAATCATTGCATGAATTGTGCAGCAGCCCATCTGGAAAGTAGTAGGGATCTCTGCAGAGAAGGAAAGGTTTTCAGAGGTAGAAAGGGAGTGGAAACCAGAAAATTATTAGCAGAGAATCCATTGTTCTAGGCAAGGTCACCTCCCCAAGGGTAACAGAAGAGGCCTATCAGTAAAATGCCTAGTGTTGACCAGGAAATTCCATGTTGGCTGGTTAAAGGTTACATTCCTGGTGGGGGCAGGAGCAGGGACGCTAAAATACAGTCAGATTAGGTACTAAGTCTTGAATTGTTGCTGTGTGGCCATTAACACAAGTGAGTGCATCTTTTGGCCTGTGGTTTTCTTTTAACAGAAGTGTGAGCATTGAACAAATGGTTATTTTGGTGTTGGGCAGCCAAAGGGGTGAGTATGTGCTTGATGTTTTTGTGGGGTTTTTTTTCCTGCTGTCCATCACTGAGTTCTCTTTCTGCATTGCAAATTCCCCATGGTTTGTCCTGGTAGTGGTGAGCACTGCTTACAGAAAGTGAGACACTTACTTTTTGTAGCCTTCTTAACAATAGGAGTATGTGCATGTGCCCTAAGCTTGATTAATCAGATAATGTCTGGACTACAACTTCATGAGAAACTGTAGGCCAGCACCATTCAGCTAAGTGGCTCTCAAATTCCTGACCAGAAACTGTGAGAGATAATACATGTTTGTTGTTTTAAGTGCCTTAAGTGGTGGGACAGTTTGTTATGCAGCAGTATGTAACTAACACACCCTCTCCTTGGTGAAGAGGGGAGATGTCACAGCACCTTCACAACTCTGCAAAGGTATTCTCACACCAGCATCTCATTCTGCATTGAGTTCTTTGTCTCACTGGTGTCAGTACTGGAGGCTTATCCAGCCGGGAGTCCTTCGTCAATCTCAGCATTTCCTGCATGGGAAGATTGGCATCTTTATTTAAAATGTGAGCAACCTTGACACCTGTTGTATTTATTCTCAGATTTTGAGACCTCTGCCTAAAGCCTGGACAACACGAAAATTTTAACACCCTGAAAAAAAATTCCACACCCCCGTTAAATAAAAATGCAGTACAATAAAAAGTAAGTAAGAGTTCTAGAAGGGTTTGTTCTAAATAAACCAATATGTTCTCATTAATCTTGCTCTAGAGGTTGGCCCTTCCCTTGGCCAGTTACTTGAACTGTTAGCTTCTTCCCTCTTCAGTGTCTTTATCTGTAATACGGAATAACAATAGTACCTATCTCATCTGAAATAATGTTAGCATAGCATCTGGTATGTAGAAAACAGTGTATTCTAGGTATCATCTTGAGTCATCGCCTGGCTCTGGAAACATTGCCAAAGTGTTGTGATTTCCTGGAGTAGGTTGTCTCATAAATTTTATGTAGTCTAGGCTCTGTCATTTTTTGAAGTTTTCAAACCAGCTTGAAATTTCTTATCTTTTGTTCTTAGCCCCTCTCTTGTTCTCAGTAGTCTGGATAAAGGTTTGTGAAGTGGTAAGGGCTTTTCACAGATGGTCTGCGTGCCTAAACACATATCTTCCAGCTACATGATCATCCTACTTGGTGAACTGAAGATAACCGGGTATGTCTTTGTATCATCCTCAGTCTTGCTATCACTGGGGGAGACGTGAATGTTTTTGTACTTTTTAATTGTTTAAGAGTAATTAATATGTTTTGAACATTTGTTTAAAAACATGAAATCATATGGAGCCTTGGTTTGCAACTACTACTGTCTGCTAGTGCTTAGTGTATTAATTTGGATATTTTAAAGATAAATTTTAAAAGAGCAGAATTTTCAGCTTCACATAGGTAATGCAGAAATGCTAAATAAATTTTTTAATGCAAGTCTGTCATGATTATCGATCAGATTCATGGAGAAATTGAGAAGCTCCATGATTTCCTTGTAACTCTAATGATTTTGTACTAAGAAGGGTGACGATATAAGAACACAAGCTTCTAACTAAATGAGTATGCATAAGTAAAGCAATATAATGTAAATGAATATGGAAACTCAGATTGTATAAGGTGGTTATGTCAAAAGTTGTGTGCTTTTTTATGATTTGTCAGCAAATCCTCAGGTTTAAATACGGCCTTAGAAGTTAGAAGATTCATTCAACAGTTCACTTGTTTCTGACCACACAGGAAACAAAAAACCTTTAATTCTTGTTATCTCTTTCTGTCTGAATATTTTACCTGCCAGTGTTAGAAACATAAACTAGTCTTCCATTCCAGAAATGTTCCATCTAGCTTTCCCACTGGAGGGCAGTAGAGAACCACCAGGACACCAGTTCTAATGGGACAAGAGAGCCTACTTTTTTCCTACTGATTTTTCACAATTTTTCCTACTGATTTCCTACAGCTTTCCTACTGATCAAATGTCATAATCAAGTACCTTTTCAGGAAACCTACTTGCTCCCATAAAAAGCCACAATTGATTGTGAAAGTAAAAGGAAATAAAGCAAATTATGCATTTATGACATTTACTAAGTGGGCAGAAAAAACTCCTAAGACAAATCATAAATGTACTTTTTTTGTGGTGGGATTTTTTGTTTAGGAACTGAACTGGCTGGGGCTTCCTAAAATACTAGTCCAAAAAGGTGCAGTGGCTGTTGATGCTGGGGTTCTTGTTTGCGGAGTTGAAGAATGAACTTAGCAAACACCCAAGGTAGGAGAGCCAGGGTGAGGCTTTTATTTAGAGATACAGTGAGAAAAGAAAGAGCTCCTGGCTCATGCCAGGAGGGGACAAGAGAGCCCGGGGTGGTGCATTGTCTAGGGGATTTATAGGCAGTTGAGGATTTTTGGGAATTGAGGGCTTAGGGTGTGGACTTGTACCACCTGCCCTGCCCACAAGGTGGGCTGGGTTGTTGTCTGTTTGCTAGGGCTGTTTACAGTGAAGTCACAGGTTATGCTGAGATACCCTTGCAGAACACTCAAATATTCCAAGCCAAGTTGCTCCTGGCCTTTTGACCTTTAACTGATCTCACTGAAGATGTCTATATTCCTAGTCTGGTATCTTTACCCTAGAGAATTAGTGTGACCTTGACTTTGCATAATGCTGAACACAGAGTTTCAATAGGGACTTTACATTGTTACATTGTATTGACTGTAAATATCTTGCCTTGCTTTTTCTGGAGGCCCTCACGCCACTCTGTCTAAGCCCATGGTCCCTGTCTCAGCTGTGACTGGTATTACTCCACAAACTCTGATTTGTAAAGTTACCTATTACCTGTTAAAATTAAATTAACTATAATTTTGAGCTCACAGCCAGTCAAAATGATGGAAAAATCAGCCTCAGTCCTTGTTAAGACTCCTCTGGCCACCCTGACCCCTTAAGGTCACTCATAGATCCCAGGAATCACTTACCAGGAGGCACTAACAATCCTTAGGCCACAGTGGTTTGGACTGAGTGAGATGCCCAGTGTTCCTGGAAAGTGGCCAGACCTGTGGTCTTTTTCTCCATTGGGATTGGGATTTTTTGTTAGGGCTGGAAATCCCATGCCTAGGGCCCTCCTCCATAAGATAATCAGCCATCATTGATCAGGTTCTGTCACTACTGGGCAGGAAAAATTTTCCTACCCTCAAGGTTCTTTTGGCTGGTCTAAGAATGAAATTGCCATGAGACAGATTAACAGGAGAGAATTAAATTTAATTATGTATGTATGGGGGCTCATAAGACCAGGAGGGCCTGCAGGCAGTCAGGCAGCTGAGGCTTTTATGCCATCCAGCCAAATGAGAAGGGAGGAAGGGTCTGGGACTTGAAAGGGAAGGAAGACAACTCACAGGAATTGTGAAAAAGAGTAAATGTTAGGTAAACAGATGTTTGCTGGGGTACACAGAGGCAATGGGGCTCGGAGAGGACATTTAATGGATGGCTAAGTTCTCCCCTGTCCACCACCCCTAGAGCATTTACACTGTATATCTACAGTGATGGCTCCCTTCCTGGAGCAGGTTCTGTATTTAAATCTGTTTAGCAGTTAGGGGGAAGATCCAAGTTTCTTCCTGAACTTTCTGCTTCTTACAAATTAGCCTAAAATAATCCACATATCCAAGAGACATTTTAGGGTGGCAAATTTTGCTCCCCTATAGTCACCAACCTGGATGCTTTTAACAGTGGTCACAGGGCTTCACTCCTTGCACACCCCTCCTCCTGCTTTCACCGACTTCTCTGCCCTCCAGCGAGATAGATTTCTCCACTGCTGTCCCTTCCCGTCCAGATGCACAGCTTGACCTCCTCATGGAGTTTGGGCTTTCACTAAAGACAACAAGAAGAGTCATATTTAAGCCTAAGGCCCAGTAATACAACAGCTCCTGAGATCAGCAAGCACTGTGGACTGGCTACCATCAGCAGAAAGTGGGGAAAGTGGGGAAGAAGGAAAACAAAATACACTCTAATGTCTCAATAAATTATCCTGCACAGAAGCTAGAACTGAAGACAGTTCTTTTCCTAGTAACCTCCCTGCTGAAATCACAGGCATTCTTTAGGCCTCTAAATACCTTCAGGCAGCATTCAAAATTAGGGCTGTGAGCTTGGAAGTCTTCCTTTGTTAATTGATTGTACATGATGCCTGTAGAAGCCTTTGAGTGGCAATGCTGGGGGTGGGGGGCAATTTCCATGGTGATTTTTCAATGCCCCCTTTTTCTTGTGCTTCAGTTAGATCTTGTTTGCTGAGCTTCTGAATGAGAGGCAACAGCCCAGTCACTTTTGGAGGGCAAGAGGTGGGAAGGACGCAGCCACGTTCTGAACCCACTGAGTTGAGCTACGCTTGCCTTGTTCCCACTTCGTGGTTGCTTCGACCCCACATTTGCAACACACGTGACAAAGGGCCAATTTCCTTAGTGTATAAAGAGAGCTGACATGTTAATATGAACAATAACACAGCACAATAGAAACAAATGGGGAAAGGACATAAATAGAAGAAAATTGATGGCTTACATTTTATGAAAATATGTTAATCTCATTGATAATGAAGGAAATACATATTTAAGTAAGATACCATTTTTCACCTACCAGACTGGAAAAGAGCTAAAAATTTGATAATGTACTGTGTTCCAAGAATGTGGAAAAATTATTTTATATACTCTGAGAGAGTAAATTGGTATTTTTTCGCATGGTGATTTAGCAGTTCCTCTTCGAGAAATTCATCCTACAAGTGTAATTACATTTGACTTTAAAGCACAAGTAAGAGTATTTATTGAAGCATTTTTGAAGCAAACGCCTGGCACAGATTAAACGAGTTACCCCCACATCCAGACAGTTATTCACAGGCAACGAGGGGCAAAAGTAAAGTCTAGGTTTTCCTCACCTCCCATGAGTTGTGGATCAATCTATTTGCTAAACACTATCAAGGGATAATTCTCAAAAAACAAAAAACGTGTTAAAGATTTTATTTTGCTCATAATGAAGGAACTAGGCAGATGTCATAACTGTGTCAAGGAGGAGTGGGAGCACAAATTCATGTGGAAATGTTGAAATGAATGTGCAAATGGGGCAAAACTTGTTTTTCACAAGTAGGGATGTTGTGTCTGCACCTTACAGAACTGATTTGCGTGTGGAGAGAGGAATTACTTTCCCCTGTTAGCAGTGATCTATAACTTCCAGAGTCGGTGAGATAGTGGTCATAGAAACAGTAGTGCTGCAGGGTGTGGAGCAGTTTCCTGTTGAAGCCATTGTCTGCAGATTTAGGTGGAAAATGTAGAGTCTAACAGCATATAAAACAAGTGTCCCAAGTATATGTAAAAAGAGGACATTCAAATGTGTACATATATATGTTCACATTCTCATTGGCTTCCTTGGGAGACAGAAGAAACTGGTAACTGTGGCTGACACAGGAGAGGGACTGAGAGTCGGGAATCAGCTGAAAGGGGCTCTGTGTTTCACTGCAGACCTTTATGTACAGCTTGATTATTTTCTTTACTTTTACCATGAGTATAGGCTATTTTTTCAAGAAAAATAAATCTCTCACAAACATTAGTGTGACAAATAATAAAGCAGTAAAATATGTAAATCAAGCATTGCAGAAAATACAAGGAGAAATGGGTAGAAATTTAATAGGTATGGGAGAGGGCCTGTAACAACCTCTTTCAGGTTTAGGCAATTGAGCAGACAAAAAAGAAGGCTGTGGAGGACAGTTTTCAGTGTGGCTGCATAGTAAGGACAACTAAGTTGCTTCTTTAGAAAGACTTTTTTAATTTCAAATACATGCAAAAGTAGACTAGCTTAATGAACCCACACGACCCACCACCCAACTACCACTTAAACAATTCATGGCCAACTACTTCCCCATCCACTTGATTCCTTTCAGATTACATTGAAGCAAATCCCAGAAATCATATCATTTAATGTATAAACATTTCCAACACTGAGCATCTCTAAAAATATAAGAAATCATTTTTAAAAACATAACCACAATACTATTATCACTTTTTTAAAATTAAAAATTCATAAGCACAATATCATCACCTAAAACAGTAATTCCATAACTTCATTGAAGATTTAGTGTTAAAACGTCCAACTGTTTCATAAATGTCATTTTTAAAATTACTTTAGTTTGAATTAAGATCTGAGCAAGGTCCACACATTTTGATTAGTTTATATGTCTCTTGAATGTCTTATTATAATCTATACCTTATCTGCGGAGCTTCTAGAAAATATTGTCCAGGCTCCATCCTGACAGTGTTGAATTTTAGTTGAGTCCTGTGCTCCTGGAAAACAGTGACAGTTAAGAAACACACATAGACACACATGCCCTCTGTGTTCTGGAAAAGACTAACTAACCAAAGAACCATCCTTTGCTGTGTGACTTCAGTAAGACTCACATATGCCCCCTTGTTTATTGTCAAAAAGAAAACCACAGGCCCCAAACGGAGTCACTTTTGCTAGGCCATGTCCCAGACTGGCACTTAATACCTACCTTAATTTCACTATCACAGTACCCTAGAAATGTAGCCTTAATGACCCATCAGGATTTTCTGGTAAGCACTAATGAGGTAATCTGTCACATGGGCTCTCTCCATCTACCAAAGAAAGATGAGGTAATCCACCTAATAAGACTCTTTTGTCCCCAGAGGAAGGTGACTTCACCTGAAATAATCCTTTTTTTCTGTTTATGACTTCCTCATCCTGCTTTAAAAGCCTCTCCCTTCTGTAGCCCTTCGGAGCATCTCTCTACTTGCTAGATGGGAGTCTGCTCAATTTGCAAATCCCTTAATAAAGCCAGTTTTAGGTCTATAGATTTACACAGCTGAATTTTTGTTCTTTAACATTACCTAGGACAAAACCGATCCTCTAAATTCCCATTCTTGGCCTCATAAATCCGGACTCTGGTGGATTCTCTCCTCCCGGGCTCCTGAGCTCTGGCCCACCTTCAGCCTGAGCCAGCTCACGTGTCCTTCTTATGGCCTCTCCTCAGGAAAGGCTGGCTTTGTTGGATTCTCCCAGAGGAGGACGCCGCCCCAAATCACTCACGGAAGGCGTCTCTTGATGCAGTAAGCAAGAGGAATTTATTCAGGAACCAGCTAGCTGGGGTCCAAGTTAGCCCCAAGCAGCGGGTCTCAACAAGGACCCTGAGCACACAAAGCCAGAAGGTTTTATAGCATTTTCAAAGGGGGCAACATTTTCCACAATCACAATACAGTGTTTTTTCATAGACACATAAATCTTTGCCTGGGGCCACATCCTGGGGTCTGGTTAGATAATATTACCTTCGGAATGTTTAGGGTGGTTCTAGCAAGATAAGCTTGGTGTGTATGATTAACTGATTTGAGGTCAGCTAATTAAAGGTCACTACATTTAACACTGGCTGACTAACTTGTTTTTCAAGATTCTAATAATTTTCCTCCTTCTAGGTTAGGGGGTGGTATTTAAGCCTTTAAGATGGCTGTACTTATGCTAACTTTTGATTCTTCAGATCCTACAGCTTCACTCTCTCATCTGCTGTCCCATCAGGCCACCCTTTCTCCTCACTTCCCTTCATATCTGGGTCTTTCTATCTTGTTTATTCCACTCTATAAAAGAACAACTCTTTTTACCTAAGCCTTCAGATCTATGGTCAGAGTTTCTCCCCACTGCAGTGGCCCCCCTCCCCTTTGTGCTGTGGTCCCTTCCACCCCTCCCTGCAATAATCCTTTCAGTAAAGGCTCTCCTTACTAAATCTGGGTTTATTTTTTATTTGATAATCCCTAGAAATTTAGATTTATTTTTCTCTAGTTGATTATAATATGAAATGAGATTTGAGAACTACTGCTTAGAGGATGTGAATACAATTACTAGGATAATCTAATACACATGTATCTTTGTTAGTCTGTGTTTCTCCAGAAAGCAGATTCCGAGGCAAGGTCTTGGTGCAGATGGTTTATTTAGGAGGTAATCTCAGGAACAAAGGAAAAGAGCAGAGACAATGAGATAGGAAGGAGGAAAATCCCACCGTGGATGCACAAATGAGAGGTTTCTCCTGTGGGTAACTGAAGCTCAGTTCCTCTGCAGATTCAGTGAGGACCATGTAGAATGTACCTTAGATTTGATCTCACAGGAGACAGCAAGCTGGGGTATTTATCCACTTCATCCTGTCCCTCACTGGTTGAGAATTGTCCCTGAGAGTTTTAAGTCCCAAACTCTGCCAGGCACCTTCAAGCAGAGAAGCAGAGATGTGCAGGTCCTTGAGGGGACTGTCGGCACAGCACACTGTCCCCTGCAGCTGCAGGCAAACTCAGGGCTAAAGGGTTTGGAGCTGGGATCAAGAGCATATGCTGCTGTATTGAACTTTACACCTACAAAGCATGTCCTCTGTTAATAAACACAAGTGCTAATTGAACAGCAAAAATTGACCACAAAGAATCCCCCAAAATTCCCCAGTGAAAATTTTAACTAAGACCTGTTGAATACTTACTGTGTGCTAAAGGTTTTACATGTAGTATCTTAATTTAACTCTCAGTCACTTGAGATAGTATTAACTCAATTTTATAAATGAAGAAACTGACGCTTGGGTTATATACTTTGCCCTAGGTCATGTAACTAGAAAAAGAGCAGGGATTTAAACCCTAGCCTTCTGGCTCAGGAAAGCAAGGTGTTTACCACTAGAGTATGCTTCCGCACAGTCTTAAATCATGTGGGAAAACTACAAGTTAATAATAACAGTCATGTAAATGATTTATCAGGAAATACCCCTACCATTTGGGAATTTTAAGAATTTCTCTACAGAGAAAATGAAAGCAATGATAACAAAAACTCCGTATGGCAAACTTTATGAGTTAGTGGTTAAAGCTTTGATAAAAAAGAACATCATCATAAATAAGAAAGAGTAATATATGACTTAAATATTCTACCCAAAAAGGTTAGGAAAAGAACAAACTAACCTTTGACAGTAAGAGTAAGCAATTAATAAGATGACAACAGAGAGGACTTTCAATTCAGGTCGAGGTGGAATAACAGGAACTGGATGTACCTGCCTTTCTGGACAACCAAAAAATAGACAAAACATATGAAACGGTGGTGTTCAAGATGCTTAATATGAGGGAACAAAGGACAGTGACTCCTGACAGAAAACAAAGGATCGACACCTACCTTGAGAGAATTTCCAGACCTTGGTACTGGAAGGGGAACCCAGGCAAAACCTGGCAGCCTTGCTGAGTTGAGGAGAGGATGCTGGGATTCTGGAGGAGAACAAGACAGCTAATGTTCTTAGGCCAGGCTCTCAGGAAGAGAGAACTGCACACAGAGAGGCCAAGGTTCTCCTCAAGAATTTGGCAGGCTACTGATCAGTGAATGTACGTAAGGAAACAATCTGAGGTCTGGGTCAAAGCAGCCAAAAGGATGAGAGGTAACAATGCCCAGTGCTCACACAGGGCTGGGAATAGTGCCTGCTCCCACCAGCCAGACTGGGAAACCACGATTCACAGGGCCCTGGGTAGAGTGTACAGAAGAATCTTGTCTCAGTCATGGGATATAATTAGCCCTAAAATGAGCATTGTTGAAGTCCCACCAAACAAATCTTAAAAGCAATACCTAAAAGGATCAAACTCTTTTCCAAGTAACTAAGCAGTGTCCCAGAACAAAGTGAAGGAATATTTATAGAAAGACAAATATCCACACCTAACAAAGTAAATTTTACAATGAAAAACTTTCAGGCAATGCAAAAAAATTGGAAGATATGACCCATAATGAGACAAATTATTCAGTTGAAACCATCCAGAATGGATAGAGGCATTATAATTAGCAAAGGATATTAAAAGTTGTGTTTACTGTATACGTATGTTCAAAAAGGTAAGTAGAGACATGGAAAATGTTTTTTAAAAAGATTCAAATAGAGCTTTCAGAGATGAAAATTACAATGTAAGCAGACTGTAGGACAACTTCAAGCAGCCTAATGAAAGTGTAGTTGGGTATAGTATAGTTGGGGTATCCAAAGAAAAGAAGAGAGGAGGAAAGACAGAAAAAATACTTAAAGAAATGATGGCTGAAAATTTCCCAAATTTGATGGACACTACAAACTTATACACTGAAGAAACTCAGCATATGCTCAAGCACAAGAAATATGAAGAAAACACTAAGGCACATAAATTGCTTAAATCAATAATAAAGAGAACATTTTAAAAACAGCCAGAGAAAAAAGGCATGGTACATATAGAGGAACAAGGATAATGATGACTTCAGGTTTCCTGTTGGAAACAACTGAAGTGAGAAGATGATGGAGCAATATCTTTAAAGAACTCAAAGAAAAAAAAGACCTGTCCACCTAGAATTCTATACCCAATAAAAATATCTCTCAGTGATGAAGGTGAAATAAAGATGTTTTCAGACTTAAAAAGCTAAAAGAATCACTACCACATCACACACAGCAAGAAATACTGAAGAGTGTGCTCCAGGCAGAAGGAAAATGGTACCAGAAGGAATCTACAGAAGGGAATAAAGGCCACTAGAAATGGGGTCCTTGTGATGCCTAATTTGTGTGTGCATCTCTGAGCTAACGGGCTGCTCAGGCAATGCTTCATACTTGAAACTTTCTCAGAAAGATTACCTTTGAACAGTTGGAACTTTACCCAGAGGTACCCAGGAATTAAACTGCCATCCCTACCCTGGCAGCCTACAGCCAATAACTGACTGAGATAAGGATACAAAAGCCCTTTCCCTGAGCTCAAGCTGGGTCAATGTCTGTGGTACAGTTTATCCTCCAGAGCTCCCTGTGGTGTCAGGATGAAGCTAGACTGCACCTGAAACCACATTATTGCATGGTCCCTTTCCCTCCCTGCTCTGCTTCCCCTGCTCCCATATCAGATCCTTCCAAGAATGCTTTAAAAATAAATCACATGTATATGAATCTCTGCCTCCAGCTCTTCTTTCAGGAAACCTGACCTAGGCGAGGTACAGAGTATGAACATATTTGTACCCAATGTAAATACTGCCCAGAAGGTATGCACATTGGGGAGCCTCACAGTAATGAGGTGCATGAGACCACCCCCTGGGTATAGGTCAGTTCTCTTTTTTCAGCCACTGTTGCTCACTCAGTGGACTCATGAGTAAAGTGGCCATGACATCAGGAATGCAGGCCACCCTTGGGCTTAACAACATAGACTTCCTTACACTAACATTGATCTGGCTACCACTGCTGCTGAGAGCACAATATGTCAGCAAAAAGGCCAGTGCTTAGTCCCTCCTATGGCATCATTCCCCTGGGGGCCAGCCAGCTTGCCTGGAGCAGGTCAGCTACATCAGATCCCTGACCATTAAGTGGTCAGTAGTTTGTCCTCATTGATTCTTTCTGAGTGTGTATTATTTTTCTCTGCCATTAGCTTCTGCCAACACCATTACCTGTGGGCTTACAGCATTCCTATTCACCATCAAGGTATCCCACAAGTTTATTACAACCAGGGAACTCATTTTACCCTAAGTAAGTGCAGCAAGAGATTCAACTTGTCTTATCATGGGTCCCCAAATCCAGAAACAGCTGATCTGAGAAAATTTTGAAATGGTGTGCTGAAGAATCAGTTATGGGACCAGCTAGGAGACAACATCTTACTAAGTTGGACTGTTGTTTTATAGGATATGATTTGAACCAATAATTAATGTATGTTGCATTTCTCTTATAGCAAGATTATACAAGTTGGGAACCAAGGGGTGGAATTGGGAGGGGCTTCTCAGATCTAATCCACTGGGTGGCTTCTCCATCTGGGTAACCATGACTCCTCTTGTCTAGAAGTCTTAATTCCAAAGAGTGGCATGCTTCTATCAGGCCAACGTGACAATGAGTCCATTGATGTAGAGGCATTTCTGCACAGTGCAGACAGATAAGACTATGTCTGGAATCAGGGGAACTCACTGAGACATTTCTTAATTCTTACATGTTTAATAGGAAGGGTCAATAAGGGGGAAAGGGGCAGTAGTAACCCCAAAAGATGGGATGATTAAGGACTGAAGCCCATTAAAAATGAAGTTTTGGGTCACCTTACTGGGTAAAGAATCCCAACCAGTGGTTAGATTCTGACTGAAGCAAGGATTACATGGACTATGTTGTGGAGGAAGGATATGATAAATATCTACTATGGCCTTCAGGTATGAAGTGGGGAACTGAGGCTGCTATATATTTGTATTTTAACCAGTGATTGTCCTCAGACAATCCCCCTAGCGTATTTCCTGTGGTTTTGCATGAAGAGTTTTGGTGTTGCTTAGCTTTATAATTTAATTTAGTGGCAATCAGGTTATAAGGAGACACAGCCAGGCCTGATGGTGCTGCATATGTCTTGGAAATCCTAGACCTGACATGCATGACATGACAGATAGGATTTTTGTTTTCTCTTGTTAGGGAGAGGTTGAGAGCATCTTTGTAGGACATTTCTTCTGCCCACCATTTTGTCGTATTAGTCCCAGCCTATCCATAGTGATGATATTGGCTAGGAATATCTGAGGCACTTGCCCAGGCCCTCTTCCTCTTGACAAGCCCCCACAGACATTTCCCCCACCTGGGCCAGTGTTGTGGCTGGATCAGCCCCATGGTTCTTATGACTGCAGGATGTACCTCAGCAAGAAACTGTAGAGAACTTTGAGGAACAAGATTTTTACTCAAGTTCTGGAGGGCCACACGGTGAGGTCAACAGGGAGGGGTGGGGATCTAGGGCTCTGCCTTTATTAGGGTCCAAGGGCAGGGTGTCTAAGGTTCCATGGGCTCACTCTCCTTTGGCTGATTTAAAGCACAAGAGTGGGAATGAGGGCATGGAAAGGGAAAAGTGGGGTCACTGAAATGGTCAGTTATCTAGGTCACCCAGGTTCTCTGAAAGAGGACCTTCATAGGTGTGGGTTGTCATCTGGTGGTTTCTCCAGTAGCTGTGTCACGCAGCTGGCAATGTGTGTATTCAGGATGGATGTCTTTTGAAATGGATGCCTGGACAGAAGCTTGATGTCAGGCACTTACACTGCGTTTTTGTGTTAGGGAGAAGCAGAAGTGGTTTCAAAGAGTTAAGTGTGAGCAGAAAGGTGGGAATGAATGCTGAGTAGCAAAAGGGGTGGACTCTGCTGGTCCTGAGCTTTTTATGCCTTGCCCTGTCCCTTCTCTGGTGGACTCAGGCTTGTCCCCTGCAGGCTACATTTTTCCAGACTCATGTCGGCTGGCTTCTGGCTGGAGTCAGCACTACTGGGAAACTGGGAGAAGGAAAGGAAGAAGGCGGGGAATTTCTGTCTCTTTCTTTCATTCTGGGCATCATCCCTGCCTGGGGCCTTGTGTGTTTCCATATCCATCTGTGCCACATGCAGATGTTTATGTATGTAAACATTCATGTGTGCTGTACCTTTGAAATGCACCTCTGGACCATTATGTTTTCTGTATCTGCCAAGAAAAAGGATTGGAAGTCACTATTAATGATGCAATCTATCAAAGGTGGTTTTCTTTAAGTGGTGGTAATTTTTATGACTTTTTTTCATTTGGTTACTTTTAAAAAGGAGAAAAAGTATGCCCCCTCACACCTCCCTTCATGCTCTTTGATGAATAATGCAAACTGCCAAAGATATTCATTTTCATGAGCTCCTAATCTCAACTAATCAAGCATGTAGCTTGCATGTGCAAGCTCTTGCAGCAGTACATTTTTAGCCATATTCAGGAAAGAAATATAATTGCAATTGAAGCCACATAAATGCACATAAGAGAAAGTAAGGGGAATATCATCACTTATTACCCATGCTTCCTTTTTTCTAGCCAAGTAGAGATCAGGAAGGGAAACAGCATCTTAAAAGAACTCATGAAGCAGGGAAGCTGTTGACAAAGAACCCAGATAAAAACACCATGGCACTTGCATGTAAAGAAACTGTATCCAGGACACCAGTTTTATTCAATGGATGTCATGATAATATTATTCAATTTGTTAATCTCAAGGCCTAAATCAATTATTCTCTTTTCCAAAACAGTTTTATTTCTGTTTTAAAGAAAAGATATTTCCTTGTCTATATCAGTTTGACCTGCTTTTGCTATTCAGAATATTATTGGTAGAACATACAATGATTTTTAGACTTAATTGCTATTTTAGTGACCATCGAGTGCAGCCTCTTGTTAGCAGGAAATTGAGACCAAGTAGCTTGGCTTAGGGGAGTAAAGGACAGAGCCAGAACCAGAGACTGCCCTCTTGACTCTACTTCCACTGTTTGCTTGTAAATATTAGTGGTTTGCAAACAAACTGATTTTTCTTCAAACCACCTGTAGTTCTCCTCAGCTTTTCCACCCTTGTGATTCTCTTATGTTCCCTGCCCCAGTTGAAAACCAGCAAATTATGATCTTCCACTTCTCAAACAAAAATTTTAAATCCCCAATTTACTATGTTAGTCTCTGAATCATAAGATTAACTTGCTCTTATGAAGTATTGATTCCATTTCCCAGATTCCATTCTTTTTCCACAGAGAAGTAGATGTGCAAGATATGGAAATAACTTGACTATCTCCATGTCAATCTTAAACAAATTAGATCATACAGGGGCTAAAGATAACTTATAAGTCCTGTTCTTAAGAAAACTTGTTTTTGTTTGCCAAAAGTCATTCATTTCCTAAAAGTTTATATTCACACCCTAGGCTGTGTGATGGGCTGCTCAGGGACACAGTTCCTGTTATTAATTCAGGAGCTTGTTAATGCAGAGGTTTTCAAAGTGGAGGTCAAGGAAAAAAGTACTAAAACTACTTGCATTATCTTTTTTTATTTCTTTCAGTTTTTACTTTTAACAAAATAATACATGATTTGAATCAGAGTCAAATAGCTCTACAGGGCTTCTGGGGAAACTACAACCTCTCCTCTCTCTTCCCCACCCTGCCCAGAGGCTCCACTTCTGCCCCTTTTAGCAGGGCTTTCTTCTGATTTACCTTCATATGTCTAAGCGATATGCTCATATTTCTGCATCTCCTTGTTCAGAATTAGTTATTATCTGTCGACTTCCCACAGCATGAAGTGTGGATTTAGCTCTCCTTTGTCAGCCTCCCTTTATCCCCCATCCTGTCCCCAACCCCTAGTATAGTTATATCACACTTTCCATTAGACAATAACAGTTTACGTTAGATGACTACGTAAATGCTCTTCTCAGCTGAGCCATGTGATATGTATGCTATGATTACTTTTCCTTTTCTGTTTAATTTTTCTTTTCTCTGGGGTTTGCAGTTAACCCTGCTCCCTTGTTTGCTTAGGTCAGCTTCAGACTGATTCAATCCAACACACCACTAGTTGTCTGAATCAACAGTTCTCAACCTCTGTGGTCTCAGGACGCTTTCACTCTTTGAATCATAATATTATGGAGGGTTCCATAGAGCTTTTGTTCATATGGTCATATCTAATGACATGTTCCGTATTAGAAACCAAAACTGAAAAAGTGCATATTTATTTATACATTCAAAAACAACATAAACCCATTTCATGTTAATATAAATAATATTTATTTTATGACACATAACTATATTTTCCAAAAACAAAACAAACTTAACAACAAGAGTGGTATTGTTTCACATGTTCTGCTTATTAGTAGACAGCTGGCTTCTCATTTCTGCTTCTGCATTCAATCTGTTGTATGTTATGTAGCCCCTGGAAAACTCCACTGTATACTTGGTAAACAGCAAGATATATGAAAATGATTTGACCTTGCAAATTCCCTGACAAGGTCTTAAGGCCTCCTGGGGTCACTGGACCTCCCTTTGAGAATTACTCATCTAAATATATTTAGATGCGACAGGTGTTCTAACAATTAAACTCGTTCTTTTTTTTGTTTTTTTTTTTTTTACATAACCAAAGCAGATCTATAATTACCAGCCATCTCCAGTGAAGCGAAGAAAACCAGTTGGGCACCCTAGGCATTTGTGAAAATTTGACTATGATATAAAGGATATTCTCCAACTGTACTTGAACAGTCTGAGAGAAATCAAACAAATTAAAACAACCCATTCCTGGGAACTGTTCACATCCCATATGCTCTTTTAACAGTAGATAGTCTGTAGTTGTAAGATTTTGGAGCGCTACAACTTGCACTTTTCCTAATTCTTGGTTGAGTTCCAACAGTATAGATCCAGTCAAATTTGTTGTTTTACTGTATGCACGGGCCAGCTTAGATATCTCCTTCTTTATTTCAATGGCAAGTCCAGGAACCGGTGGGATGGATGCAGCTACAACTGCAGCCTCGCCTGTATCTTTGTTGAGGTTTTTTGATGATCATCTTCTGGTATGACTCTTCCAGAGAGTGCTGATGTTGGAAGTTCTTCTTCATATTATATCTTAGTTCATTTTCTGGGTAGCCAAATTAGGCTTTGATCCTCTGTATAAACACAAACAGACCCTTTGCCCACACTTCGATATGCCCTTTATACCATTGTGTAGAACTCATTGGAGGTCACCACACAGGAACTGTTGTTAGTCCATTCTTGGGTTCTGTGATTTTGCTGCTGTTTTATTCTTTCAGTTTTTCCTTTGTTCTTATACTTTACAGATGAGTGAAATCATTTGGTATTTCTCTTTCTCCGCTTGGCTTATTTCACTGAGCATAATACCCTCCAGGTCCATCCATGTTGCTGCAAATGGTAGGATTTGCCCTCTTCTTATGGCTGAGTAGTATTCCATTGTATATATGTACCACATCTTCTTTATCCATTCATCTACCGATGGACCTTTAGGTTGCTTCCAATTCTTGGCTATTGTAAATAGTGCTGCAATAAACATAGGGGTGCATCTGTCTTTCTCAAACTTGATTGCTGTGTTCTTGTGTTCTTAGGGTAAATTCCTAGGAGTGGAATTCCTGGGTCAAATGGTAAGTCTGTTTTGAGCATTTTGATGAACCTCCATACTGCTTTCCACAATGGTTGAACTAATTTACATTCCCACCAGCAGTGTAGGAGGGTTCCCCTTTCTCCACAGCCTCGCCAACATTTGTTGTTGTTTGTCTTTTGGATGGCAGCCATCCTTACTGGTGTGAGGTGATATCTCATTGTAGTTTTAATTTGCATTTCTCTGATAATTAGTGATGTGGAGCATCTTTTCATGTGTCTGTTGGCCATCTGTGTTTCTTTTTTGGAGAACTGTTCAGTTCCTCTGCCCATTTTTTAATTGGATTATTTGATTTTTGTTTGTTGAGGCGTGTGAGCTCTTTATATATTTTGAACGTCAAGCCTTTATCGGATCTGTCATTTACAAATATATTCTCCCATACTGTAGGGTTCCTTTTTGTTCTATTGATGGTGTCTTTTGCTGTACAGAAGCTTTTCAGCTTAATATAGTTCCACTTGTTCATTTTTGCTGTTGTTTTCCTTGCCCGGGGAGATATGTTCAAGAAGAGGTCACTCATGTTTATGTCTAAGAGGTTTTTGCCTATGTTTTTTTCCATGAGTTTAATGGTTTCATGACTTACATTCAGGTCTTTGACCCATTTTGAATTTACTTTTGTGTATGGGGTTAGACAGTGATCCAGTTTCATTCTCTTACATGTAGTTGTCCAGTTTTGCCAGCACCATCTGTTGAAGAGACTGTCATTTCGCCATTGTATGTCCATGGCTCCTTTATCAAATATTAATTGACCATATATGTTTGGGTTAATGTCTGGAGTCTCTAGTCTGTTCCACTGGTCTGTGGCTCTGTTCTTGTGCCAGTACCAAATTGTCTTGATTACTATGGCTTTATAGTAGAGCTTGAAGTTGGGGAGTGAGATCCCCCCTACTTTATTCTTCTTTCTCAGGATTGCTTTGGCTATTCGGGGTCTTTGGTGTTTCCATATGAATTTTTGAATTATTTGTTCCAGTTCATTGAAGAATGTTGCTGGTAATTTGATAGGGATTGCATCAAATCTGTATATTGCTTTGGGCAGGATGGCCATTTTGATGATATTGATTCTTCCTAGCCACGAGCATGGGATGAGTTTCCATTTGTTAGTGTCCCCTTTAATTTCTCTTAAGAGTGACTTGTAGTTTTCAGAGTATAGGTCATTCACTTCTTTGGTTAGATTTATTCCTAGGTATTTTATTCTTTTTGATGCAATTGTGAATGTAATTGTTTTCCTGATTTCTCTTTCTGTTGGTTCATTGTTAGTGTATAGGAAAGCTACAGATTTCTGTGTGTTAATTTTGTGTCCTGCAACTTTGCTGTATTCTGATATCAGTTCTAGTAGTTTTGGGGTGGAGTCTTTAGGGTTTTTTATGTACAATATCATGTCATCTGCAAATAGTGACAGTTTTAACTTCTTCTTTACTAATCTGGATTCCTTGTATTTCTTTGTTTTGTCTGATTGCCGTGGCTAGCACCTCCAGTACTATGTTAAATAGCAGTGGGGAGAGTGGGCATCCCTGTCTGGTTCCCAATCTCAGAGGAAAAGCTTTCAGCTTCTCACTGTTCAGAATAATGTTGGCTGTGGGTTTATGATATATGGCCTTTATTATGTTGAGGTACTTGCCCTCTATTCCCATTTTGTTGAGAGTTTTTATCATGAATGGATGTTGAATTCTGTCAAATGCTTTTTCAGCATCTACAGAGATGATCATGTGGTTTTTGTCTTTCTTTTTGTTGATGTGGTGGATGATGTTGATGGATTTTCGAATGTTGTACCATCCTTGCATCCCTGGGATGAATCCCACTTGGTCATGGTGTATGATCCTTTTGATATACTTTTGAATTCGGTTTGCTAATATTTTATTAAGTATTTTTGCATCTACATTCATCAGGGATATTGGTCTGTAATTTTCTTTTTTTGTGGGGTCTTTGCCTGGTTTTGGTATTAGGGTGATGTTGGCTTCATAGAATGAGTTTGGGAGTATTCCCTCCTCTTCTATTTTTTGGAAAACTTTAAGGAGAATGGGTATTATGTCTTCTCTGTGTGCCTGATAAAATTCCGAGGTAAATCCATCCGGTTCGGGTGCTTTGTTCTTGGGTAGTTTTTTGATTACCATTTCAATTTCTTTGCTCGTAATTGGTTTATTTAACTTTTGTGTTTCTTCCTTGGTCAGTCTTGGGAGGTTGTATTTTTCTAGGAAGTTGTCCATTTCTTCTAGGTTTTCCAGCTTGTTGGCATATAGGTTTTCATAGTAGTCTTTAATAATTCCTTGTATTTCTGTGGAGTCTGTCGTGATTTTTCCATTCTCATTTCTGATTATGTTGATTTGTGTTGATTCTCTTTTTCTCTTAATAAGTTTGGCTAGAGGCTTATCTATTTTGTTTATTTTCTCAAATAACCAGCTCTTGGTTTCATTGATTTTTGCTATTGTTTTATTCTTCTCAATTTTGTTTATTTCTTCTCTGATCTTTATTATGTCCCTCCTTATGCTGACTTTAGGCCTCATTTGTTCTTCTTTTTCCAATTTCGATAATTGTGATGTTAGACTATTCATTTGGGATTGTTCTTCCTTCTTCAAGTGTGCCTGGATTGCTATATACTTTCCTCTTAGGACTGCTTTTGCTGCGTCCCACAGAAGTTGGGACTTTGTGTTGTTGTTGTCATTTGTTTCTATATATTCCTTGATCTCTATTTTAATTTGTTCGTTGATCCATTGATTATTTAGGAGCATGTTGTTTAGCCTTCATGTGTTTGTGAGCCTTTTTGTTTTCTTTGTAGAATTTATTTCTACTTTTATACCTTTGTGGTCTGAAAAATTGGTTGGTAGAATTTCAATATTTTGGATTTTGCTGAAGCTCTTTTTGTGGGCTAGTATGTGGTCTATTCTGGAGAATGTCCATGTGCACTTGAGAAGAATGTAAATCCTTTTGCTTTTGGATGTAGAGTTATATAGATGTCTATTAGGTCCATCTGCTCTACTGTGTTCTTCAGTGCTTCCGCGTCCTTACTTATTTTCTGCCCAGTGGATCTATCCTTTGGGGTGAGTGGTGTGTTGAAGTCTCCTAAACTGAATGCATTGCAGTCTATTTCCCCCTTTAGTTCTGTTAGTATTTGTTTCACATATGCTGGTGCTCCTGTGTTGGGTGCATATATATTTAGAATGGTTACATCCTCTTGTTGGACTGAGCCCTTTATCATTATGTAGTGTCCTTCTTTATCTCTTGTTACTTTCTTTGTTTTGAAGTCTATTTTGTCTGATATTAGTACTGCAACCCCTGCTTTCTTCTCGCTGTTGTTTGCCTGAAATATGTTTTTCCATCCCTTGATTTTTAGTCTGTACATGTCTTTGGGTTTGAGGTGAGTTTCTTGTAAGCAGCATATAGATGGGTCTTGCTTTTTTATCCATTCTATTACTCTGTGTCTTCTGATTGGTGCATTCAGTCCATTTACATTTAGGGTGACCATTGAGAGATATGTACTTATTGCCATTGCAGGCTTTAAATTCGTGGTTACCAAAGGTTCAAGGTTAGCCTCTTTAGTATCTTACTGCCTAACTTAGCTTGCTTATTGAGCTGTTATATATACTGTCTGGAGATTCTTTTCTTCTCTCCCTTCTTATTCCTCCTCCTCCATTCTTCATATGTTGGGTGTTTTGTTCTGTGCTCTTTCTAGGAGTGCTCCCATCTAGAGCAGTCCCTGTAAGATGCCCTGTAGAGGTGGTTTGTGGGAAGCAAATTCCCTCAGCTTTTGCTTGTCTGGGAATTGTTTAAACCCACCATCGTATTTAAATGATAGTTGTGCTGGATACAGTATCCTTGGTTCAAGGCCCTTCTGTTTCATTATATTAAATATATCATGCCATTCTCTTCTGGCCTGTAGGATTTCTGTCAAGAAGTCTGATGTTAAGAAAGTCTGATTTCTGTCAAGAAACTGATGGGTTTTCCTTTATAGGTGACCTTTTTCTCTCTACCTGCCTTTAAAACTCTTTCCTTGTCCTTGATCTATGCCATTTTAATTATTATGTGTCTTGGTGTTGTCCTCCTTGGATCCTTTCTGTTGGGGGTTCTGTGTATTTCCATGGTCTGTTTGATTATTTCCTCCCCCAGTTTGGGGAAGTTTTCAGCAATTATTTCTTCCAAGATACTTTCCGTCCCTTTTCCTCTCTCTTCTTCTTCTGGTACCCCTATAATACGGATATTGTTCCTTTTGGATTGGTCACACAGTTCTCTTAATATTGTTTCATTCCTGGAGATCCTTTTATCTCTCTTTATGTCAGCTTCTATGCGTTCCTGTTCTCTGGTTTCAATTCCATCAATGGCCTCTTGCATCTTATCCATTCTGCTTATAAATCCTTCCAGAGTTTGTTTCATTTCTGTAATCTCCTTTCTGGCATCTGTGATCTCCCTCCGGACTTCATCCCATTTCTCTTGCATATTTCTCTGCATCTCTGTCAGCATGTTTATGATTTTTATTTTTAATTCTTTGTCAGGAAGACTGGTTAGGTCTGTCTCCTTCTCTGGTGTCTCTGTGATCTTGGTTTGCCTGTAATTTTGTCTTTTCATGGTGAGAGAAATAGTTTGCAGAGCTGGGACTAGTGACAGCTGGGAGAACTTCCCTTCTTGTTGGTTTGTGGCCTTCCTCTCCTGGGAGAATAGCGACCTCTAGTGACTTGTGCTGGGTAGCTGTGTGCAGACAGGGCTTCTGCTTCTTTCCCGGTTGCTATGGAGTTTATCTCCGCTGTTGCAGTGAGCGTGGCCTGGCTTGGCTGCCCCTTTGCGAGGCGCTGGGTTCTCGCAGGTGTTGATGTGGTCTGGATATTGTCCTGTGTCCTCTGGTCTCTATTTTAGGAAGAGTTGTCTTTGTTATATTTTCATAGATATATGTGGTTTGAGGAGGAGATTTCCGCTGCTCTACTCACGCTGCCATCTTGGCTCTGCCCCTACAATTAAAGCTTTTAAAAAGAAATTGGGTATGGATCCTTCTGACTGTTCTGGTATGGACTGATTTCCCTCTGTGCATGCTCAGATATCCTGGCATCTCCCTTCACTAACATCCAGGGCATTCTCTTTGCTTCTGTCTTGTGCTGGATCCTATGCTTCCTGTATCTCAAATCTTCCTTTTTCTCATTTTGGGGGAGTATCCCACAATAGCTTTCTGTGTAATGATGCATGGGAAATACATTTTTCCAGACCTTGCATGCCTGAAAAAGACTGTATTCTACCTTCATACAGTATTGAGAATTTGGTTGACTTTATATTAACTTGGAAATACCTTTCCATCATTATTTTGAGTGCATTACTACACTCTATTTTAGCTTCCCATGTTGCTATTGAAAAGCCAAAAGCTATTGTGATTCCTGATCCTATTGTTTTACCCTCACGGAACTTTTAGTGTTTTCTCTTTGTTCCCAGTGTTCTGAAATTTCAGTGACATGTCTTGGTGTGAGCCCACTGTGCTGGCATTTCCTCGGTTCTTTGAATTTAGAAATCCATATCTTTATGTAATATTGTGATATAATTGGAAACACATATTTGGTCTTCATCCCTGATTCCTGGTACAGAATTTCTATGGATGCTCTTGGAGATTCCCTAATTTTAGGGGCAAGAGGAGCATCTTTTGTTATTTGCAACAAACCCCTTTTACCCATCCCTGAGTTTGTGCTAATGAGGTAACTCTTGAAAGATGGGGCTGGCTGCCTGAGGAACTGACCTTTGATGAGAGGGCTTCCTGCGAGGAGAGAGGGGCTGGGGACTAAGTTAACCATTAGCAGCCAATTATTTAATTAATCATGCCTAAACCCCACATCGAGGGGTTTGGAGAGCTTCTACATTGGTAAAAATGAGAGGCTAAAGCACCCCAAACTTCATAGGGACAGAAGCTCCTGCACTTGGGGCCGTTTTCGCCCTATATACCTCTTCATTTGGCTGTTTATCTGTATCCTTTGTAATATCCTGTATAATACACCAGTAAGATTCAATAAGGTGTTTCTCTGAGTTCTGTGAGCCATTATAGCAAATTTTTGAACCTGTGAAGAGGTTGTAGGAACCTCCAATTTGTAACCAAATCAGACAGAAGTGTGGGTAACCTGGGTCCAACTACCTGTGATTAGTGTCTGAAGTGGGGGAGTGTTGTGGGATTGAGTCCTTAGCTGTAGGGTCTGTCCTAACTCCAGATAGTTGTCAGAATTTTTTGGTGTGAGGAAAAACCCCACACATTTTGTGTCAGAAGTGGGAGTATAGAAAAACAGCTTTCCTTTTACTTTTCATTCTGTGAAATTTTCTTGACTTTCTCCTTGTGATAATGCTCTCACTTACATATCTTCTCTCCTGAAACTATTATTCACATGTTGGGCCTTCTGGGTTAGACCTCTAATCCTCTCTCCCTCTTTTTTCTCCATGTCTGGTTTATTTTTGCTTTAATTTTGTTGAGATTTTCTCAATTTTATTTTCCAGTTCTTATATTGAATTTAAAAAATTTCTAATAGCATTGAAGTCCTCTGAATGTTCCTTTTTAAAATCTTGTCTTTTAAATACAATTTTAAAAGAGGAGTAGACATCTTAGCATTCAGCAAGGAAATATTCTGTCCTCCTAATTTCAAGTTAGTCCCTGTTGCAGGCACTGTCAGTCCACCCAGAACCCCACAAACCTTTATCTTATTTAATGTCTGCAGCATCTTTTCCCAGTGTTCTGAGGATCTTGGTGATATATATTTTTTCTGTTTTCTTTTCAGAATCTCTGTTTCCTCCAGTTTACTATTTTTTTTGTTCTTTCAGCCATTTTTTAAATTTACAACTTGTGTTCAATGCAAATAGATTCCATAACATGAGAAATTACAATGAATCAAAGCATAAACACAGAAACATAATGTATAATCCAAAATAAAACATATAGCATTCAGGAGTGAAACAAAGGGAATGTTCATTCATGCACACAGTAGCTTGAGATCTGTTGGATATAGTTGTTCCAGTGTAGATTTCTAAAGATGGAAAAAAATGACTTTGGTTATCAAGACTACTGTGGCCATATTAGACACTGGAACATCTAAGCATCAGTGGGTGACCATGTGAACAAAAGACTCTAGGTAGTGTCTATTTTTAAAAAGTTTTCTGTGCATGGAGGCAGTTGTAAAAGATTTACTTTGCAGAATCAAGCCTATTTTGGACTTAAGACTAGGTTCTTATTATCTAAAAATATTGACTGATCACAGAAAGTATTCCAAATGTGACTATTCTGATTCATAGAGTTTTTTATTTTTTATTTATTTTTATTTTTTTATTTTTTATATTAGAAAACTTTGCATTTTATTCATTAAAGCATACAGGTCAACTTATTTCAAATAAAATAATACTCCAAGTAATAGATTCCCCATGTCCTGAGTCTAACCAGAATTATTGCAATTTTTCCATTTCCTCTTAGTTCTCTAGAAACATCTAATAGTGCTAACTATTCAGGGGGCGCTGGGTACCTCAAAGTTACATCCATTTACAGAAGGAAGCAGAAACCATCTCATTACCCATAGACCCATGACCTTTGGATTGCTCATGCTACCCTATTAACTCTTTTTTTTTTAACCCTCTTCTCTTTATCCATTACTTTTTTGAGTCATGATCAGCTCTTTCATTGTCCTCCTGCAAAGTTTCCTCTTCTCTGATAGTTCTAATGCCAAAGAGATGACTTGTTTTCTTTATTGATGCTTAGATTTGGGTTGCGTCCTCTCCCTGCAAAAGTTTACATCTTCAGAGACATACCTCTATTAAAAATACTTTATTCATCCAATGAAAAGAGATTATGAACAAACAAAACAAACATGGTCATTTAACTGCGGTCATTAACCTTCCAGCTGCCTCTTAGCCTACTTCTCACCAGAGCAAGTGGCTCATCCAATTTCAAGTTTTAGTTGAACATGTTTAACCACTTCTGCTCCAAGAACCAAGTCAATACAGTATAGAAAGTACATTTTTGATCACATCTTCCTGTTTCTTCAACATGCATGCACTTAAATTTCTAAAATACTCCATACAGGATGAATTCATGCAGAACTGAACTTTGACTAAAAACCTTTCCACATTCATCTCTTTGGTTTAAATTTTCAACTGCTAGTAAAAAACAAAAGATTTCTAAATGCCTTTCTGAATCTTCTGTATTTTTAGGGTTTGTTTCTATCATGAGTTTTCTGATGTCGAGAAAGTTTTGAGTTTAAGCTAAAAGCTTTTCCACATTGATTACATACAAAGGGTTTCTCTCCAGTATGGATTTTCTTGTGTTTGTTAAGATTTGAATTATTGTTAAAAAACCTTTTGACATTCATTACATTTATAGGGTTTCTCTTTAGTATGAGTTTTCTTATGTTGATTAAGGTCTGAGCAAAAGCGAAAGAAAGGTCTTTTCACGTTAGTCACATGTAAAGGGCCTCTTCAGAATGCGTTTTCTGTTAATAATGTTTGAATGATGTTAAAAGGTTTTTTCACAAACATTACATTGGTAGGGTCTCTCTCCAGTATGAGTTCTTTGATGTTGAGTTAGATCTGAGAAACGGACAAAGGTCTTTTTACAATTACTACATATGTAAAGTTTCTCTCCACTGTGGATTTGTTGATGGCAATTAAGATCTATGAGCTGGGTAAAGGTCTTTTCACATTCATTGCATGAAAAGGGCTTGTCTCCAGTATGAATTTTCTGATGTTTATTAAAATTTGAGCTGCTTTTAAAGGATTTTTCACAATCTTACATTTGTAGGGTCTCCAGTATGAACCCTTTGATACAGGATAAATTGTGAGTATGGGCTAAAGTCCTTTTTGCAATAATTACACGTGTAATTTTTCTTTCTAATGTGAATTTTCTGGTGTTCAGTTTTTTCTGAAAAACTACAAAAGGGCCTTTCCACAAAACTTACAGGCAAGGACTTTGTTTTGAGTAGGAATTTTTTGAGGGTGAGTTTGCTTTTGTCTCTTACCCACATGAAACCTCTGATGAGTATTAAAGGATGAGAGAAACCTAAAGGCCTTCTCACGCACATCACATTTGTATGGTTTCAGTCCACTGTGTGTGCCCTGATGTTGAATTAACTTTGAAGCTCTGTTAAAGGTTTTGCCACATTAGTTACATTCAAAGTGTTTCTCTAGAATATAAATTCTTTGGAGTGTTGTAAATGATGAACAATGCCTAAAGGCCTTTGCATTTTTATCGTATTTGCGGGGTTTCTCTACCTTGTGAATTCTCTGGTGTCTAATAAGCTGTGAGATATGGCTAAAAGCCATGCCGCAGTCATCACACTCATAACATTGGACAAAAGCACAAAGTTTTTGATATTTAGCATGGTGAGAGCTTTGTCTGAAGGCATTCGCAAATTCATTAAGGGCATGACAATTCACCAGTGCTGGTTGACACACTGGGCATGGAGCACTTTTCAGCTCTCTCTGCAACATCCTGGGATCCTTCCCTTGCTCCAAAGACAATATCACATCTGCTTTGTAAGACCAGTGTCCCAGAGACACAAGGTAATCACAGTTATGCAGCATTGCATCCTTATACAACTGTCTTTCTTCAGGGCTCAGCTGAGCCCACTGGTCCGGGGAAAAGAGCACAGCCACATCACTAAATTTCACTGACTCCCTTTCAGGGATGCCAGCCCCAGCACAGCCAGTGATTCATAGAGTTTTTAAAAGAGTATTTACAGAAAGCGTATAAAAGTTTCTCGGGGCGGAGCCAGGATGGCGGCGTGAGTAGAGCAGTGGAAATCTCCTCCCAAAAACACATAGAGCTATGAAAATATAACAAAGAAAAATCTTCCTAAAATAGAGACCACAGGACACAGGACACAGGACAACATCCAGACCACATCCACACCTGCAAGAACCCAGCGCCTTGCGAAGGGGAGTGCTTTTTGGAAGTCTTAAAGGGGCAGGACAGGTCACTTAGACCAGAGGCAGGGAATCTGGGGATCTCTGGGCACTCTAACCCCCTGGGCAGCAGGGAGCACAGAGGCCCCTTACGGAGATAAATAGCCTCCTGGCCGCTCCCCCTCCAACGGGGCTCCACCATTTTGGAGGAACAGCCCCAGCCAGGCCAAGCCCACAGCAACAGCAGAGATAAACCCCAAAGCAACTAGGCAGGAAGCAGAAGCCCTGTCTGCGCACAGCTGCCCAGCACAAGCAACTAGAGGTCGCTAGTCTCCCAGGAAAAGGCTACAAACCAACAAGAAGGGAAGCTCTTCCAGTGGTCACTTGTACCAGCTCTGCAAACTATCTCTATCACCATGAAAAGACAAAACTACAGGCAGACAAAGATCACAGAGACAACACCTGAGAAGGAGACAGACCTAACTAGTCTTCCTGAAAAAGAATTCAAAATAAAAATCATGAACATGCTGACAGAGATGCAGAGAAAAATGCAAGAGCAATGGGATGAGATGCAGAGAAAAATGCAAGAGCAGTGGGATGAAGTCCGGAAGGAGATCACAGATGTCAGGAAAGAGATCACAGAAGTGAAACAATCCCTGGAAGGATTTATAAGCAGAATGGATAAGATGCAAGAGGCCATTGAAGGAATAGAAGCCAGAGAACAGGAATGTATAGAAGCTGACATAGAGAGAGATAAAAGGATCTCCAGGAATGAAACAACACTAAGAGAAATATGTGACCAATACAAAAGGAATAACATTCGTATTATAGGGATACCAGAAGAGGAAGAAAGAGGAAAAGGGATAGGAAGTGTCTTTGAAGAAATAATTGCTGAAAACTTCCCCAAACTGGGGGAGGAAATAATCGAACAGACCATGGAATTACACAGAACCCCCAACAGAAAGGATCCAAGGAGGACAACACCAAGACACATAGTAATTAAAATGGCAAGGATCAAGGACAAGGAAAGAGTTTTAAAGGCAGCTAGAGAGAAAAAGGTCACCTATAAAGGAAAACCAATCAGGCTAACATCAGACTTCTCAACAGAAACCCTACAGGCCAGAAGAGAATGGCATGATATACTTAATGCAATGAAACAGAAGGGCCTTGAACCAAGGATACTGTATCCAGCACGACTATCATTTAAATATGATGGTGGGATTAAACAATTCCCAGACAAGCAAAAGCTGAGGGAATTTGCTTCCCACAAACCACCTCTACAGGGCATCCTACAGGGACTGCTCTAGATGGGAGCACCCCTAAAAAGAGCACAGAACAAAACACACAACATATGAAGAATGGAGGAGGAGGAATAAGAAGGGAGAGAAGAAAAGAATCTCCAGACAGTGTATATAACAGCTCAATAAGCGAGCTAAGTTAGGCAGTAAGATACTAAAGAAGCTAACCTTGAACCTTTGGTAACCACGAATCTAAAGCCTGAAATGGCAATAAGTACATATCTCTCAATAGTCACCCTAAATGTAAATGGACTTAATGCACCAATCAAAAGACATAGAGTAATAGAATGGATAAAAAAGCAAGACCCATCTATATGCTGCTTACAAGAAACTCACCTTAAACCCAAAGATAAGCACAGACTAAAAGTCAAGGATGGAAAAACATATTTCAGGCAAACAACAGTGAGAAGAAAGCAGGGGTTGCAGTACTAATATCAGACAAAATAGACTTCAAAACAAAGAAAGTAGCAAGAGATAAAGAAGGCCACTACATAATGATAAAGGGCTCAGTCCAACAAGAGGATATAACCATTCTAAATATATATGCACCCAATACAGGAGCACCAGCATATGTGAAGCAAATACTAACAGAACTAAAGAGGGAAATAGACTGCAATGCATTCATTGTAGGAGACTTCAACACACCACTCACCCCAAAGGATAGATCCACCGGGCAGAAAATAAGTAAAGACACACAGGCACTGAACAACACACTAGAACAGATGGACCTAATAGACATCTATAGAACTCTACATCCAAAAGCAACAGGATATACATTCTTCTCAAGTGCACATGGAACATTCTCCAGAATAGACCACATACTAGCTCACAAAAAGAGCCTCAGTAAATCCCAAAATATTGAAATTCTACCAACCAATTTTTCAGACCACAAAGGTATGAAAGTAGAAATAAATTCTACAAAGAAAACAAAAAGGCTCACAAACACATGGAGGCTTAACAACATGCTACTAAATAATCAATGGATCAATGAACAAATCAAAATAGAGATCAAGGAATATATAGAAACAAATGACAACAACAACACTAAGCCCCAACTTCTGTGGGATGCAGCGAAAGCAGTCTTAAGAGGAAAGTATATAGCAATCCAGGCACACTTGAAGAAGGAAGAACAATCCCAAATGAATAGTCTAACATCACAATTATTAAAACTGGAAAAAGAAGAACAGAGGAGGCCTAAAGTCAGCAGAAGGAGGGACATAATAAAAATCAGAGAAGAAATAAACAAAATTGAGAAGAATAAAACAATAGCAAAAATCAACGAAACCAAGAGCTGGTTCTTTGAGAAAATAAACAAAATAGATAAGCCTCTAGCCCAACTTATTAAGAGAAAAAGAGAGTCAACACAAATCAACATAATCAGAAATGAGAATGGAAAAATCACGACAGACTCCACAGAAATACAAAGAATTATTAAAGACTACTATGAAAACCTATATGCCAACAAGCTGGAAAACCTAGAAGAAATGGACAACTTCCTAGAAAAATACAACCTCCCAAGACTGACCAAGGAAGAAACACAAAAGTTAAACAAACCAATTACAAGCAAAGAAATTGAAACAGTAATCAAAAAACTACCCAAGAACAAAACCCTGGGGCCGGACGGATTTACCTCGGAATTTTATCAGACACACACAGAAGACTTAATACCCATTCTCCTTAAAGTGTTCCACAAAATAGAAGAAGAGGGAATACTCCCAAACTCATTCTATGAGGCCAGCATCACCCTAATACCAAAACCAGGCAAAGACCCCACCAAAAAAGAAAATTACAGACCAATATCCCTGATGAATGTAGATGCAAAAATACTCAATAAAATATTAGCAAACAGAATTCAACAGTATATCAAAAGGATCATACACCATGACCAAGTGGGGTTCATCCCAGGGATGCAAGGATGGTACAACATTCGAAAATCCATCAACATCATCCACCACATCAACAAAAAGAAAGACAAAAACCACATGATCATCTCCATAGATGCTGAAAAAGCATTTGACAAAATTCAACATCCATTCATGATAAAAACTCTCAGCAAAATGGGAATAGAGGGCAAGTACCTCAACATAATAAAGGCCATATATGATAAACCCACAGCCAGCATTATACTGAACAGCGAGAAGCTGAAAGCATTTCCACTGAGATCGGGAACCAGACAGGGATGCCCACTCTCCCCACTGTTATTTAACATAGTACTGGAGGTCCTAGCCACGGCAATCAGACAAAACAAAGAAATACAAGGAATCCAGATTGGTAAAGAAGAAGTTAAACTGTCACTATTTGCAGATGATATGATACTGTACATAAAAAACCCTAAAGACTCCACTCCAAAACTACTAGAACTGATATCGGAATACAGCAAAGTTGCAGGATACAAAATCAACACACAGAAATCTGTAGCTTTCCTATACACTAACAACAAATCAATAGAAAGAGAAATCAGGAAAACAATTCCATTCACCATTGCATCAAAAAGAATAAAATACCTAGGAATAAACCTAACCAAAGAAGTGAAAGACTTATACTCTGAAAACTACAAGTCACTCTTAAGAGAAATTAAAGGGGACACTAACAGATGGAAACTCATCCCATGCTCGTGGCTAGGAAGAATTAATATCGTCAAAATGGCCATCCTGCCGAAAGCAATATACAGATTTGATGCAATCCCTCTCAAATTACCACCAACATTCTTCAAGGAATTGGAACAAATAATTCAAAAATTCATATGGAAACACCAAAGACCCCGAATAGCCAAAGCAATCCTGAAAAAGAAGAATAAAGTAGGGGGGATCTCACTCCCCAACTTCAAGCTCTACTACAAAGCCATAGTAATCAAGACAATTTGGTACTGGCACAAGAACAGAGCCACAGACCAGTGGAACAGATTAGAGACCCCAGAAATTAACCCAAACATATATGGTCAATTAATATTTGATAAAGGAGCCATGGACATACAAATGGCAAAATGACAGTCTCTTCAACAGATGGTGCTGGCAAAACTGGACAGCTACATGTAGGAGAATGAAACTGGACCATTGTCTAACCCCATATACAAAGGTAAACTCAAAATGGATCAAAGACCTGAATGTAAGTCATGAAACCATTAAACTCTTGGAAAAAAACATAGGCAAAAACCTCTTAGACATAAACATGAGTGATCTCTTCTTGAACATATCTCCCCGGGCAAGGAAAACAACAGCAAAAATGAGCAAGTGGGACTATATCAAGCTGAAAAGCTTCTGTACAGCGAAAGACACCATCAATAGAACAAAAAGGAACCCTATAGTATGGGAGAATATATTTGAAAATGACAGATCCGATAAAGGCTTGACGTCCAGAATATATAAAGAGCTCACACGCCTCAACAAACAAAAAACAAATAACCCAATTAAAAAATGGGCAGAGGAACTGAACAGACAGTTCTCCAAAAAAGAAATACAGATGGCCAAGAGACACATGAAAAGATGCTCCACATCGCTAATTATCAGAGAAATGCAAATTAAAACTATAATGAGGTATCACCTCACACCAGTAAGGATAGCTGCCATCCAAAAGACAAACAACAACAAATGTTGGCGAGGCTGTGGAGAAAGGGGAACCCTCCTACACTGCTGGTGGGAATGTAAATTAGTTCAACCATTGTGGAAAGCAGTATGGAGGTGCATCAAAATGCTCAAAACAGACCTACCATTTGACCCAGGAATTCCACTCCTAGGAATTTACCCTAAGAACGCAGCAATCAAGTTTGAGAAAGACAGATGCACTCCTATGTTTATCGCAGCACTATTTACAATAGCCAAGAATTGGAAGCAACCTAAATGTCCATCGGTAGATGAATGGATAAAGAAGATGTGGTACATATACACAATGGAATACTACTCAGCCATAAGAAGTGGAAAAATCCAACCATTTGCAGCAACATGGATGGAGCTGGAGAGTATTATGCTCAGCGAAATAAGCCAAGCGGAGAAAGAGAAATACCAAATGATTTCACTCATCTGAGGAGTATAGGAACAAAGGAAAAACTGAAGGAACAAAACAGCAGTGGAATTACAGAACCCAAAAATGGACTAACAGGTACCAAAGGGAAAGGAACTGGGGAGGATGGGTGGGCAGGGAGGGATAAGGGGGGGGAAGAAGAAGGGAGGTATTAAGATTAGCATGCAGGGGGGGGAGGGAGAAAGGGGAGGGTGGGCTGCACAACACAGAGAGGACAAGTAGTGACTCTACAACATTTTGCTAAGCTGATGGACAGTAACCGTAATGTGGTTGTTAGGGGGGACCTGATATAGGGGAGAGCATAGTAAACTTAGTATTCTTCATGTAAGTGTAGATTAAAAATTAAAAAAAAAAAAAAAAAAAAGAAAGAAAGAAAGAAAAGGGGGATTACTCCTTAACAGGATAAAACTATTGGTAAATCAAAGATCAACGCATGCTTTAAATATCCTTAATGTTGATCACTTAAAGGGTGTCAGATGATCAGCTATGGAGGTACTCTTTTCTGATAATATTCCTTTCTCTTAATTAAAAAAAAAAAAAAAAAGCAGTTACTGTGTGCTGACCTCCAATGAGTTCTGCACAGTGGTATAGAGGGCATGTCAAAGTGTGGGCAAAGGGTCTGTTTGTTTCTACGCAGAAGATCAAGGCCTAGCTTGGATACCCAGAAAATGAACTAAGATACGATATGAGGAGGAGCTTCTGGCATCAGCACTCTCTGGAGGACCTGTGCCGGGGGATGATCATCAAAAAGCCTCCACAGGGATCCGGACGATGCTGCAGTTGTGGCTGCATCCAGCCCACCGTCTCCTGGACTTGCCATAAGAATGAGGAGGGAGATGTCTAGGCTGGCATGTGCATACAGTGAGACAACGAATTTGACCGGATCTGTACTGTTGGAACTCAACCAGGAGTTGGGAGGGGTGCAAGGTGTAGCACTCCAAAATCTCATGACTATAGACTATCTATGGTTAAAAGAACATATGGGATGTGAACAGATCCTAGAAATGGGCTGCTTTAATTTGTCTGATGGTTCAAGTACAGTTGGACAATATCCATCATATCATAGATAAATTTTCAAAAATGCCTAGGGTGCCTAAATGGTTTTCTTGTCTTCACTGGAGATGGATGGTAATTATAGATTTGCTTTGTTTATGTCACCGTATTCCTATTATGCTAATATGTGTGTACAAATTAGTTAGTAGTTTAAAACCTATACATACTTAAGGTACTCTACAAGAAGATATGTCAAAGAAATAATCAATCCTCCCAAGTTTCCTTCATATGCTACATCTATAGCTTTTCTTCTTCCTTCCTAATTACAACCCTTAAATAGAATTCGTGCCTCATATCGAATTTACCGAGTATCATAATTCCTCCAGGTGGTAAAGATACCTCGAGACAAGTGCTGGGCATAGAAGCCACAGGGCATAAATCTGCAAAGAAGTAAAAAGCTAACCTTTGCAAACAATATGGCTTCTCTCTCACTTACCAACTTTACATTTCCCTGTATGGCCCCAGAAGATGACTGGTTAGCCAGAGACGGGTAAGATTCGTCAAGGGAGGAACAACCTAAGACAGGCACAGTCGCAGGGGGGCCATCAGGTGAGAATTTGGGGATCAACAGAGGTGAGGCTCAGAACCTCACCCCCCCTGCTTTGAGAGAAATCTTCTGCATCCGTGGATGTCTTGCTGCCCTTGTCTAGCCTGGATTAATACTTAGTCCATAGGCACACACCTGATCATCTGATCATCTACATTTGCCTTCTTACAGCACTAAACTATGTTTTCTACCTTTATCTTGCATCTACCTACCACTTCAGCATTTTATTAAAAATAAAAATAATAATAATAATAGGAGAAATGTGGGATCAACATATAAATCAAGTACAAAAAGCAAACGGATATTCATATTTGACCTGATTGTTTATAGGTCATATTGCATGATCAAAACCGAAAGTTTCTGTGATGACTGCCCTTGTACTGTTCACCATGTAAGAATTTATTCACTATGTAAGAATTCGTTCACCATGTAAGAACTTGTTCGTTATGCTTCAGAAGATTGGAGACTGACGAGAATTAGGCTTGAGATGGATTAATGATTGTACATTGAGTGTTGACCCCCCTATACTGATTTTTATTGTTGTTAACAACCATTTGATCAATAAATATGAGAGATGCCCTCTCAAAAAAAAAAAAAAAAAAAAAAGTTTCTCCCAATTCAATGTAAGCTTCCAGTCTTTACTTCCCAAATACTTGATTTGCAATTGTGGCTCCTCATATTTGCCTTTTTAATTTATTTTTATTTTATTTTATATATATATATATATATATCTTTTTAAAATTTTTTATTAAAGTATGATTGATATACACTCTTATGAAGGTTTCACATGAAAAAAAATGTGGTTACTACATTTACCCATATTATCAAGTTCCCACCCATACCCCAGTGCAGTCACTGTCCATCAATTCACAGCAAGATGTCACAGATTCACTATGTGCTTTCTCTGTGCTACACTGTTGCCTTTTTAATTTCAATATTTTCCGATTTTACCTCAAAATAGATTATTTTTTTTAATTGTAGAAGGTATTCAATAAATTCAGAAAAAAAAGCATTTTGAAATCAGTCGAGGTCAATGTACTTCTACTCTTTGGAAACAGTTTAACTAAATGAATCTTGTACAGTTGTTGAATAGAAATAGGTGATAAGTATATAAGCAAAATTTATGCATTATGCTTGGATTTGAGGTAGATTTAATCCATCATTGCCCTGGCACATGTATAAAAAAATCAAGTGCAGTGTCAAATTTAAAGTCTATGAGGAAAGAGTTCAGTTCCCAACAGAACAATGATAACTTTACAATGTAAAAGTTTATCTTGAGTACATCAACATTAAATTAGTATTGCTGAAAGAATGCATTGAGGATGTACAACAACACCTAGAAGTTCCTTCTAATGTACATATAAGTAGGGTCATGGAAGCTTTTATGAATTACCTAACTTTTATGTCCTTATTAATACTGGCATTCATCATCTAGTCAAATCCTCACATGCTCTTCAAACCAATCAAATTTTGTATCCTCAACATTTTCTGTGTCAATTAAGTAAAGTGTAAAGTTAGCAGATTAAAAAAAGGCCTGTTTTTTCTTGTCACACTGGCTGCGTAGATGCCATTTGCATTAGATTTAAAAGATGGGGAAGTATAGATGTTTCTTGGCCTGAGTCTCCTAACTAGAGATGTAGACAGGAGAATGAGATCATGAAGAGACTGGCTATTGGCTGCAGAGCACCATCAGCCACCTTGGAGGTAGCATTAGCTGGATTTGGGGCAGTGGAGGAATTCTGGAAGGAGTTACTTGAAAGTGTTGCAAGAGTTGTTTGATTTGAATCAATCTGTGTGGGTAGGAACAGTGCCAGGAGCAGCAGCCCCCATCCCAGCCTGGCCACCATCACTCTGTTCATGTCTGCTCCATCGGTGCATAGCCCTTCTCAGCGGAGGCCTGGTGTGTGGAGGGAGAATTGCCGGCTTGGGGCGGGCACAGGTGAGGTACTCCAGTTTACTTTTATCTGTTAGTTTTGCTTGTCTTCATCTTTCATGTTAAAAGTTCTTCCTAGATGTCTGGTGATTTTTGGTTGGTTATACAGTGGTGGGACATGAAAGCCCTAGTTGGACATATCAAATGTGTCCTTCACTGTCAGATTATCTAGCTAGGCCATTGATGTCAGTAGTAGATCTCTCTTCTTCAGCTGGTCAGATTCCCCAGAGAAGCCTCTTTCAATCTCCTTGCTAGAAGGTTGTAAAGGAGAAATACTTCTTGCTATAGTCTGAGTGTTTGTGTTCCCCTAAATTCATATGTTGATAACTTAATGTCCAATGTTATGGCATTATAGGGTCTTTGGGAGTTGAATAGGTCATGAGAGTGGAGCCCTCAGAAATGAGATTAATGCTCCCATAAAAGAGACCCAAGAGAGCTCCTTTGTCCCTTCTCCCATGTGAAGATACAGTGAGACTTGCAACCTAGAAGAGGCCCTCCCCAGGACCCAGACATTCTGGTATTTTGCTCTCTAGCCTCCAGGACTGTGAGAAATATGTTTCTGCTGTATATAAGTCACCTGGTCTGGTATTTTGTTATATCAGCCCAAATAGACTAAGATGCTCCTCTTTTTCTTCTATTATCCTCAGTTCTAGTTACCAGATAGGGTTTTCCTCATATTATTTATCCAGCTCTATGGGGGGCATTGACCAGGTATCCTATGACTTAACTCAATTGTGATGCTATCTACCTTGAGATTACATCAGATTGCACTGGTAAGGGCTCAGTCCCACAAGACTGTCCTATTTCAGACCCTAATCACAAGTCCAGGTTGTCACCTGTGTTTCCAACAAGCTATAAATTGGATGTTTCCATACTCCTCTCCTTGGGTTTGATAATTTGCTAGAGCAGCTCACAAAACTCAAGAAAGAAAACAGTTTATTTACTATTACTCATTTTTATAAAGACTACAACTCAGATAGAAGAGATGCAGAGGGCAAGTTATGGAGAAAAGGGTGTGGAGCTTCCATGCCCTCTACAGATACACTTCTTTCCCAGCACCTCCATGTTGGTGACTGCCTGAGAGCTCTTTGAACCATGTCCTTTGGGTTTTTATGGAGGCTTCATTATGTAGGGATGACTGATCAAATCACAGGCCATTAGTGATTAACTCAACTTCTAGTACCATTCCTCTATCTGGAGGTTAGGGAGTGAAGCTGAAGGTTCCAACCCTCTAAACACTTGGTTGTGCTTTCCTGCAACCAGCCCCCATCCTGAGTGTATCTGGGGCTTTCCAAAAATCACCTCATTAACATAAACTCAGGTGTGGTTGCAGGTGGCTTGTTATGAATGACAGAAGACACCCCTTTCATCTTTATCACTCTGGAGCTATTTTAGGAACCAAGGACAAAAGACCAAATATTATAGCAAAGATTCTCCCTTCCCTCTTTATCATTTAGGCAATTATAAGAGTTTTAGAAGCTCTGTTCCAGGAATAACACAAAGACCAAATATATCCTTTATTATAAATCATAATTTCATGGGAGTATTTAGGTCTGGCTACCGATGTTGTGGAGCCTGTGAGGAAGAGCTCTAGACATCTTAGCTTTCAGCAAGGAAATACTCAGTCCTCCTATTTCAGGTTGGTACCTGTTGAAGACACTGTCAGTTCACCCAGAATTCCTCAAATCTTTAATTTTAAAATTCTTAATAAACTTTATTTTTTAGAGAAGTTTTACTTTCACAGCAAAATTAAACAGGGTACAAAGAGTACCCAGATACCTCTAGCCCAACACATGCATAGTCTCCCCCACCATCAGCATCCCAAACCGCTGGAGTGTGCATTTACTACAATCAATGAACCTACACAGACACATCATATCACCCAAAGTCCATAGTTTACATTATGGTCACTTTTGGTTGTGTACATCCTATGGGCTTTGATACATGTATAATGCCATATATCCACCATTATAGTGTCATAGAGAATAGATTCACTGCCCTAAAATCCTCTGCACTGGACCCTGTCATCCCTCTCTCACTCCTAATCCCTGGCAACTATTGATTTTTTCATTGTGTCCATAGCTTCACCTTTTCTGGATGTCGTAGAGTTGAAATCATGTAGTATATAACTTTCCAGATTGGCTTCTTTCACTTAGAAATGTTCATTTAAGATTCCTCTCTGTCTTTTCATGGCTTGACAGCTCATTTCCTTTCAGCCCTGAACAGTATTCCATTGCCTGGATAGACCACAGTTTATCTGTTCACCTACTGAAGGACATCTTGGTTGCTTATAAGTTTTTATGGCCCCTTTCACCTCTAGGCTTTTGCTTGGATGAATCATCCCTGATGGTGAAACTCAGCTCTCTTATTACTTCACAAATATGTTCCATTCATACAAAGCATCTGTGAGTAAGGAGAATTTACTAAAGCACTAGTCATGGGCATATTATGACAAAGTAAACTTGTAACATGATTTTACAGTATTTGTATCTCATTTAAACTTCTTTATACCTTATTGGTTAAGAATTATTGGTCAGATTTGAAAAATGTACTACAAATGATAGTAATCAAAGCATTGTGGTTCTGGCATAAGGATAGTTTTGGATGAATGGACTAGAAAGTCCACAAATAAACTCATACATCTGTGGCCAATTGATTTTTGAAAAGGATGCTAAAACCATTCCCTGGGGAAAGAATGGTCTTTTCAACAAATGGTGTTGGGATAAATGGATAGCCACATGTAAAAGAATGAAGTTGGACCCCCTACCACATGTCATGTATAAATATTAACTCAAAATGGATGAAAAATCTAAATGTAACAAATGAAGCTATAAAACTCTTAGAAGGTAATCTAGGTGTAAATCGTCATATGACCTTGGGTCAGGCAATATCTTAAATATGATGCCCAAAACAAAAATGGCAAAAGGAAAAATGGACAAATTGGACCTAATCAAAATTAAAACTTGTGAATCAAAGGACATCATCAGGAAAGTGAAAAAACAGTTCACAGAATGGAATTTAAAAAGTTTTTGCAACTCATAAACTCTGATAAGGGACTCATATCCATAATATAGAAAAAGCTATTGTATCTGAAAAAGAGACAAACAACCCAGGAGACATTTGTTCTAAGAAGATAGACATGTAGGAGAGGAAAAATAATTTTCCCTCTACCCTTCTAGGTTCTTGGCTGAGACCTTCCTGTAATAAAGAAAACAGATAAACAAGAGAAATTTATTATGTATGTATATACAAGAGCCCCACAAAGATATGAGACTCAAACAAGAAGTCAAAGTGAGAAGCCTTGATTCCTGTCGATGAAGAAACAGTAAGTCTGTGAGGACTCGACAAGTAGAGGGGCTTGGGCTAAGGGCCGTCAGAGAGGAAGCAGTAGCACGGTTTGCTTAGGCAGGCTTCTCAGCCGTAGATTCTCTTCCTGGGACAAGGATGACTTCTACTTCCTGGTAGAGGAAGGGAACCTTTCATAGGTGAGATCTATCTTCTATTTTCAGAGGGACACAGGAGGGCCAGAGGGTCCATCTTGCACTGACTGTTTGTCAAAAAAATAATATGCCAAAGTAACATATTTTGGGGTGACATAGTCTATCTATAGATATGTTGAACCCCTACATACAAATAGCCAGAAAGTTGCTCAACTTCATTAGTCACTAAAGAAATGCAAATTAGAATCACTATGAGATACTGCTTCATGGCCACTAGGATGGCTATAGTCCTAATGGACAATACTGTGAACATACTAAATGCCACTGATTGTAGACTTCAAAATGAATTAAATGAATTAAATGGTAAATTTCATGTTATGTAAATTTTACCTCATTTAAAAAAAAACTTGAGTTCAGGAGGCTGATGTAACCTTGGGCTGATTGGCACGATTATGGTATTTATTCATTTAATGTTTAGTGAGTATCTCTCATGTGCTAGACAGTGGAACACATGTCGATAAGATTAAGTCATGACAGTTGTACCCCAAAAACTTGAGTCTAGAGGGGAAATCCACAATTAATAAGTTGGATGTGGTAAGCATTGTAAGAGAACTGAGTAAAACTTGTTTGAAGCACAGAAAAAAGGGAGGCCAACTTTGGGGGAGCTGAGGAAGTATTTCTAAGGGGATGTGTGAACTCATTCTTAACAGTTTGTCAGGTGGAGAACTAGAGCGGTCCAGCAGTATAAAGAATGTGCATGGAGTCAGGCCTGAAGAACAAGTCCTATTCCAGGAACACATTTCCCTATTACTGTACAAGCCTTGAGGACGTGAGGAGCAGACTCCAACTGGTACAGCCGAGGCCAGACACAACTCCAGAATCCCCCAACAGACCCCCCAGGAGGAGAAGGAGGGAGCTTAAGCCTTACCAGACTTGGAAAGGTGCTCTGCCCGCTAGAGCGAAGCTAGCTTATCCCAGTCACAGGCTGCCGAGCACTGCTCCAAGAGGTGGTCATGATGCCAACAACCGTAGAATTGGAAATGAAGCTTCTTTTAATAGATGGCAATAGTCAAAAGCAGGTTTTTTGGGGGTTTTTGTTTTTGTTTTTCTCAGTGCTTCAGCTTTAGGTGTTGACCACAGCTGTAGGGCTTACACACAGTCTGGAAGCCGGAGCCTGGAGGGACCTTAGCCAGGTCCCTTGCATAGGCTCCAGCTGGCCACCTTTACCTGTGGCAGGCCTGGAGGAGGCCTTTCACCCAGAAACTGCAATGCTGATTCCTGCTTTTGAGTGCAGGGCACCTCATTTTCAGAGTGCTTATTGTTGGAGTGCCCATAATTATAAGGTGGGAATAAAGGTCACCCTGAAATGAAATGTTCACTAGTGAACAAGTTCATATACAGTATCCCACCTGTCTCTGGCTTATATGGCACCTACCCCCACCCAACAGCCATGTCAGAGGTTTCCACTGTGAGGACTGTGCTGATCAGTGGAAAAGGGAAACTGCCTGTCTTGCACAAGATGAGGATTTCACTGAGATGGGAAAGGAGAGATCCTGGAAAAAAGATAAAGCCCTGGTCTGTTTTCGAAATTTTGCTTTCTTTAAAACCCAGCTGCAATGGTCAAATGAGAAGTGGTGGATGTCATATTATGCTCTATTATATATATTTTTTTTTCCAGAAAAAAGCATGCCCAAAACAAGTCTTGATTCATTTTCTGCTCTAAGAATTAGTCCATAATTGCAATTATAATAAAAATGTAGCTAAACATAAAATAAAATTTACTATAATTTTAGTTCTCTTTAAGATAAAGCCCTCATCCATACTCCCTGCCACCCCCAACTCTTTACTATGAAAATGTACCTCCCCAGTTAATGAATTCACTTAAAGGGACCTTTTCCCAGGACTAATTATCCTCAAAAACCTTTTCTCTAAGGAACGCCTTCATTCTACCCTGTAAAGAGTCTCTCGGGCCCAGTAGGCATGACAGCATTTCAGATGTGCTGTGTGTTTGGTGAGTGGAGATTTCACACCTGGCTCCACATCACTGGCCTTCTGTCTCCCCAGGAAGAGTGAGGTTTCCCTATGCCTGGGCATCTGCTCGCTCCACACTTGAGTCATGGAAGTGCTTTTGGGCCTCAGGGGAATTCCAGCGGCTGACATGACTAGCTGTTCTTCCCTCCTTTAACCCTGCAGCCACATTTCTCCTAAGTGACACATAAATAAAATGTTTATGAAGTGGATCAATCCTAAGGGAGAGGGGAAAATCATATTTAAGAAGCAAAGAATCCACCTTTTATGGGAGGAGGTTGTTAAAGCAACCTTTTAGAAGGGGATTGTGAAAATACTTCCCTTTTCCATCCCTCATTTATAGATACTTAATGTATTTACTTTGTAAATTGGGTGGCAGGGGTGCAAGCAGGGAGACTGGTTAGGAGGTCCTTACAGCAGCTGAAGCAGGAACTGATGGTCCTCTGCATCCAGGTGGAGGCAAAGAGAGTGTTCAGGACTGATTTGCTTTGAAGGTAGACTCAACATTTGTCCTGATGCACTGGATATGTGATGAGAAAGAAAGGAGTAAAGGATGATTCTAAATTTTTTGGTTACTGGAAAGATTGAGTTTCCATCAACTGACATGGGGAAGACTGGCTTGAGCATGAGAAGATCTCAGTAGTTTAGTTTTGGAAATTTTATGTTTGAATTGGCCACCAGACATCCCAGTGGAGATATCAAAACCAGGCAGTCATAAACATGAGTTTAGAGACTAGAGAGAGGTGGAGGCTGGAGCTATTACTTGATTGTTATCAGCAGGTAGACACACTGACAGATGAGAGCCCCAGTTGAGTTTCCATCAACTGACATGGGGAAGACTGGTTTGAGCATGAGAAGATCTCAGTAGTTTAGTTTTGGAACTGCTAGTGAGGTGGGAGGAGAGCCAGGATGGTGCTGACCCAGAAGTCAAGGGAAGAAAGTGTGTGTACAAGGAAGGAGTGGTCTGCTGTGTCACATGCTGCTGAACAGTCATATGTGGACTTAGAACTGACCATTGGGCTTAACAATGGGGGACTCACTGTGACCTTGGGCCTTACTGTGACCTTGACATAAGAAGTCTTGTTACAGGCATGAAGGCAGAGTCTGACTGCGATGGGTTTCAGAGCGAACAGATGGAAAAGAATTGGACACAGTAAGAAGAGACAACTCTTTAAGGAGGCTTGCTGCAAAGGGAAGTAGAAAATTGGGGGAAAACTTGTCTGGAAAAGTGAAATCAGAAAGGTTTTTGTTTTTCAATGTGAGGAAATTATCAGCATGTTTATAGGCTGATAGGAATGATTCATTAAAGAGGGAAATATTTTTGATGCAGCAGAAAGGAGAAATGATGACACCATGCTTCTAAATCTGTTAGGGAATGAGACAGGTGCACAAGTGGAGCAGCTGGCTTCAGGCAGGATCGTGGAGATCTAACCAGATGAACAGGGGTTGTGTTGGTTAGTTTTTGCAGCATACCAACCACCCAAAAAACTTAATGCCTTCGCAGGTAGGGAGTGGTTCCTCTGGTCTAGCTTGGCTTCACTGAGCTTCCCGGGCTTGCTGTGCTCTGTTAGTGTGCTGGCTGGATGTTGGATGATTCAGACCTTCTGTCTGTCTGTTTGGCACCCATGTGTCACTCCTACACCTGGCCATTATCTGGCTGTCCACTGAGGTACCTCTGTTGTTTTCCACATGGCCTCTTATCTGCTGGGAGGCTAGTTCACATGGTGGTCTCAGATTTCTGAGCTTAGCCAGAGGAGACAAGCTCCAGTGTGCAACTATTTCTCAAAACCTCTGTTTGTATCACATTTACTGATCTCCCTTATGGCTAAAGCAGGTCACATGGCCAAGCCCAGATTCAAGAGTTAGGTTAAATAGATTGCACCTCCTGATGGAAGAGCCTGCATAATTACATTGCAGTAGATTCAGGGAGGGAGAGAAATTGTGGCCATATTTACAATTTGCTACAGAAGGGAAGGCAGTGGATATGGATGCAGATGCTAATAGGTAGGTGGGTGCAATTGTGGAATTCGGGAAATTCTGTTCTGAGTGCTGCAGTTTTCTCAAAGGTAAGGGCTCGAGTTCAAAGCCCACACCAGGCTGATGTTGATTTATTCATTTACAATGAATATCGAAACTGGTTAGAGAACTGAGTGCTCATAGTAGCTTTCTAGAGTCCTCTTTGAGGAAAATATTTCCTAGAAGCCACCTAACAATAGAGGCTGGAATTCTTGTAAAGGGGGCCAATTGATAACTGATGCCTGATGCCAAGACAGCAAAGACATACCCATCCTTGAAAAGGAGACTTTCCAAGTTGATAGAAATATCTAGAAATACCCCATCTCCTAGGCACCCTACTCTGGATGTGCTACATGGGTGCCACTGGACTCTGCTTTTGACTGTATTCTCTCTGTGGACCAGCCCCTTTAACCACCTACTCTCTCCTGCATGTTATCAGTGAGAGTGCAGAGGACTTGTGTCCTTGCTGTGTCCTGGGATGCATTTTGGTTTTTCAGATATGTTTCATTCCAACCTTTACCTGTTGATCCTACTAGTTTAACTACTAGTATTCTGACAGGTATTTACACTTGGGTTTTTCTTTCTTTGAAGATACAGATTTTTTCAGACTTCTGTTTCTTCTGGAATGTACACTGCCTCCCTATAATTTTATGAAATCTCAGTCAGTGACCAGAAGTGTCTATTGGTCTGGCTTTATGATCAAAGAATGATTTGTTTCTTGTAGTAACATTACTCTCTCTTTTGCTTAGTATGAAAGTATTTGGTTGGAAACTAATAATTTTAGAGGGTAGAAAAGGAGCCAAGGTCAGTTTTATGGACTAGATGTTTATGTAGCCCTCACACCCTTCCAAATTAGTGTCTGAAGCCCTAATCGCCCATGTGACGGTATAGGAGGTGGGCCTTTGGGAGCTAACTAGGTTTTGATATGGATTAGTGCCCTCATGAGAGACCAGAGCATGTCCTCTCTCTGTCCACCATGTGAGGACACGATGAGAAGGCAGCCCAGCCGTCTGTAAACCAGGAAGAGGACCCTCACCAGACACTGGATCTGCTGCACCTGGATTTTGGACTTCCAGCCTCCAGAACTGTGAGAAATGAATGGCTGTTGTTTAAGCCCCTGGTCTGTGGAATTTGCTATAGCAGCCTGAGCTGCTGAGACAGTGGGCATACCTTTGCTACACCAAATGTGGTGTGACTTGGCTGAGGAAGCTTGGTTCAGTTCCTGTAGATGGCGTTTGAGGTGCACTTCCAGTGGGGCTCCATGCTTGCTGATTCTCCCCGCCTCAATCCTGGATTCTTTAATGAGTAAGACTCCCAGGAGAGCCCCAGTGTCTTGCCAATGGGTTTTAGCCCCCAACAAGTTCACTATGGATTCAGTGTGACCAAAGAAATGACAGTAGAATGTTTCTTTGGGGTGAAAGGATTTATTACCCAGCTTGTTCTCCGGTGGTAGGCCGAGCACTAGCGTCTCTGCCTCCGCCCAGAGCACTGGGCCAAGCTCTCTATATAGCGCAATAATAGCTTGTTGCCTACAGGTGTGGAAGTGGCAGCCTAGCAACACGCCAGTTACATCATCAGGTGGTTTAAGTTCAGTGAGGATCCTGGCCATAGGAACCCCAACTTACCCACACCCAGGTCTGGTCAGAAAGTTCAGAAAAGTTCCTGCTACTTCAGTAAGATTCCTGAGCACTTCAGCCAGTCGTGGGTGTTCTGGAGCAGGGAAGGGGCTTGGAAAGTGGGGTTTCTCCTTGCCACCTATTCTCTAGGGCTGGGTGAGCCGAGTGGCTGTGCTGCCCTGACGGGGTTGCTGTAGGGATTAAGTGCGAGTAAAGGTGTGAGAGTTCTGGCATGCCATGGTGACTCAGGCAGAAGGAGAAGTGGCTCCTCCTGTTGCTGATACATGATATGTTCATATAATATGCATGACATGTAAAGGGAGGTTGGCTTTCAAGAGGGGAACATGAATCAGCCAGAGGGATGCGGGCTGCGAAGACAGGTAGTAGAAGTTAGCAGTTATATTTAGTAAAACTATAAGCCTAGGGAGAGCACTGTGCATCTGTCAGTGTTTCTAGGCATGAAAGCACAGAACGTGCTGGAGGAGGTCTAAGCTTTAGCTGCACAGATGGTTCAGTTGCAGCCAGTCCTGCATAGGTTGAAATCAGGTCTTCACTCTGTAACTTAGTGTGATGGATCCATTTATCAGGCCTTCAGTGAAAGGCTGCAAGGATAGAGGATGTGCAGAATGCAAAGGACATATTAGACTTTGTTCTTGTGCTTGACGATTTTGTGAAGAGAGAACTGTGAAACAACTGGACATTATTTGCAATCTAAACCACAGACCACATATTCAGCTGTTCACAGGAGCTGGCAGGCAGTGAAGCTGAGGAAGCACATCTGTTGTAAGAGAGGCCATTGCATGCAATTGCATAGGCGTGATATAAGTGACATTTGGCTTTCTGTGAGCTACAGGGGGTGGTAAAAACAGAGGCAGACTGAGGATATGTCCTGTGGAAGGGGGTGGCGGCCTCAACTTGGCTTCCAAGCTGCCAGGTGAATGCAAGCCTATAATGGCCAGATCCTCTGGAATGGCCAAAAGAAGCAAGAAATCCAGTGTTTATATGCAATTTCTCAATTTGTGCAAGTTCTCAGTTACTTATTAAGAATTGTAAAATGTGGATCTGCAGCTCTCTTTATGACCTCTGCAAATGTGGTGGTGAGTGGAAAGCTGGGGAAACAGAGAGAAGAGAGGGTGTGGATGATCCTGGCATCCTGGGCTTGAAGGACAGCCTCCTGACTGTCGGAGGGCAGCGTGCCAGGCTCATCCTCCTTGCACACTCCTGTAGCCCAAGGACTGGCTCTGGCTTGCTCTGCTTCCTCCTCCTGACACCTATTTCCCTTAGGGGGATGGTAGGGACATGGGGAAGAGAATCATTTGTGTGTTCCTATTTTACAAAACAATGCTGAATTGTAAATGCAACAAAGGCAAAATTGTGTAACATTTGGAGAGTACACACTCAAAGTAAGAGCTCTCCTCCCTTCTCTGCACTCCCCTCATTTCCATCTCTAAGAGGTATTCACTGATAACACTTTGTGTGTGTATCACACCAGAAATTTTCTAAGCATGTAAAACATAGATTGATTTATTTTTTCCTCTGGGAGTTGGAGGAAAGATGCGATTGGCCATTGAATGGAGCAGAGCCCCACCTCTGTGCCTCTGTGTCTGCACTGTCTCCTGCTGGAAGGCCTTTCCTTCTCTCACCTCTTTGCATCAGTGCCTCAAAAGGCAGCACCAGTGTTTTGGTGAAGGGGACAGACCCTGTGCCAGACTTCCTGGCACCATGTTCTGGGCTCTGATTCTAGCTGAGTTTCTTAAACTTTTCATGTCATGATTTTCTCACCTGTAAAGTAAAATCTGTCTCAGATGGTTGTTATGAGGCATGAATACTTTAAAGGGCTTGGGGTAGGATCTGGCACAAAGCAAGTGGTATAAAAGTGTTAACTGTTACATTGTTCGCACAGACCCAACACTTGTTTTCTTTCTACCAGGAAACCTTCCTCAGCTATCCCTAACCCATGCTCCTCTCTCCATCTCCTATGTGCCTCTTTTAGTGCTAATAATGCCACCTAATTGGCACCTGATTATATTGGCTCCTATTGTCTTGACAGCTGTCACACGTGCTTGTGTGTTGCTGACCTGTGGGGGGCAGGTGCCACACCTCTCACTTCCTGGTGTCTGAGGAGGCGTTGCAGGATCAGAGCTGGGGCGGGATGCAGGCAGAGGGTCCCAGAGGTCAGTGATGCTGCTGGGAGCCTGGGACCCAGCTGCTCCTTCCCTCCGGTGCCTGTTGGAGAGGAAAATCGAGTGTTTCCTTTGCTTTGAGCTGCTCTTGATAGTCCCCAGAAGGCGCCTTGCCAGAAATTTAGAGCAAACAGTTTTGGAAACCTTTTGCTAGCATCAGGGCCCTAAGGACAGTGATGTTCAGCACTCTCCCCTCCCCAGGGAGCCTCTGAGGTTATCTCAGTAAAACTTTAATGCCTGGAAGTCAATTAGAGTGGAGAATTCTGTAATCAAAGTGGCAATGCTTTTATTGAAAAGGTGCAAACTGGAAGGGAAGTATGGCAGCTGTGTGAGGCTCGCAGAGCTAATGACTTGGGCTGCAGAAGGTTTGACAGAGTCAACTTATGTACCAGGCACCAGGGCAAGGGCGGGCTGTGGGATGGGCCAGAGGGAACAGAAGGGAGGGGGCCTTAGTGAATCTCTGTGGGGCGCTGCTGAGTTCCCAGAGCAGGTTCACACCTTCATGCTCCTGACAGGTCCATGAAGTGAGTTACTCCCATCTCCCATTTCATGGAGTTCAGAGAGGGTCATAGGGCACCAGAGTTGAAACCCTGACTTGCCATTTCTTCTTGAAAAGCAGGCCTATTGGAGTGAGGAGTGCAATGGAGGGGAAACCCTGCTCTAAGCACACCCTCCAAAAGCAGCACCTCCTTATGGTCCATTAAGGGGGTTCTGAAAGTGTTAGAGGAAGTCATGGGAGATTTATGACTTAAACATCAGTGGACCGAAGCACAGGCTATATGTGTCTGTTCCAGTTTCTTCTGCATAACAAACCACCCAAACTGATTGTCTTCCAGCACCATCTTGTCTTCGTGGATTGTGTGGGTCAGGAATTGAGGCAGGGCAATAATGAGATGGCTTGTCTACTCTGTCATGGCTGGGGCCTCAGCTGGGAAGACTTTTAGGCAGGGGTTGGTGGGGGGGGGGGTCACTTGGCAGTTGGAGCTGCAATCTTCTGTGGGCCCAATGGCTGGATGCCCAGGATTGCTGTCACATGGCTGATAGTTGATGGGGACTATCAGCTGCGAGCTTAGCAGTTGGGGCTATTGGTGAGAGCACCACATGTGGCTTCTTTGGCATGGTAGCCTCAGGGTATGAGGTGCTCTTACATGGACTCTGGCTTTCCCCATTGAGTGTCCCAAGAGAACCAGGCAGACCCTTTTAGACATAGTGTCCCTCCACCCCACTCTTTCAGAGCAGTCACAGCCTGCTAAGACTCAAGGGATGGAGACAGACCCCCACCTCTCTGTAGCAGCAAAGAGCATGCAGCCATTGTTTAAAAGCACCATACTGTCTTATTCCATTATGACCCCACTAACCCCTAACTACCTTAGGACCTGTAGTTGGAGTCAGCAGGTGCTGGAATCCTGCCTTGGCTCTGCCACTAACTAGCTGTATGACCTTGGACAAGTAATCTCATCCATCCAAATTTCTGTTTTCTTATTTATAAAATCACTTATTATAAAATAAACTTTTAGATATCTTTTGTCATTTATAAAGTATCTTTAAAATGTAGCCCTCCTTTAAAACTCCAAACAGGATCATTAGAAAGGTTTAGAATTTTCCCAAGTTGCAGACAGAGCTCTCATGCTGGGCAGGGGCTTGGTGACAAAGGGGGAGAAAGAGGAGAGGGCCCTGAGAACTATGGTGGGGAGACGCACAGTCTGGATGGAGGAAGAGGCATGTGCGAGGACCCCCTGAGACAGCAGGAGGCTGGAAGGTGATAAAGGAATGCAGGTGTGGGCTGCAGGCTCACCACTGCTACCCAAAACAGGAAGAGAATTCTAAGGAAGATGAGTGGTCCAGAACATCCATGATGGGCCACAGGCTAAGTACCTGGCCAGGGAGGTGGGAAGATGAAATTGCCTAGACTCAGAGAGCAGAGAGACAGTAAGTAGAGGGAAGAAGAGTATTTCTACTTCCAGTCTGGTGGGGCCCTGCCCAGCACTGGAGGAGCATGGGGAGACTGGATGGATGCATGCCAATGGCAGTTATCTAACCTGCCATTCAGGGAGGAACAGGTAGGTGCAGCTGGTTTTGCAAGTGTGCAACCTGTGCAGGCACACAGCCTGTGCTTGGGGGGCCTTGTGCTTGTTTTAATGCTCTGCTGTCACCATTTTGAAATTGTTAGTCATTTCTGAGCAAGGGGTCTTCGTGTCCTATTTGCCTTGAGCACCACAAATTGCATCTTGCAGGCAGGGCAGCTGGCCTGTAGCCTCCAGGCTTTGCCCTGAGGCTCGGCAGCAGGAGATGGGCCCAGATCCCTCAAGGGAAGACAGAGTCCAGTTATTGCTAGCTCCGGCAGGTGGGCCCAAGGAAGGCAGGTATGGAGATTCCCCCACCAAAGAGGCCAGAGCTGGGGGCCATGGCCCTTTGTTAAGAGAACTACCCCCTCAGGGCAGGGCCTGGGCTCCCCAGAGAGCAGACCAGGTCTTCTCCCTTTTAAGGTAAGACTCAGGAAGTCTGATGAATGGTGTTCACTGAAGTGCCAGCACCCAGAATAGGTTGGATAGGTTCAACGCACAGGCTTTCTCGGGGTGAAGTTGCTGCCTCCAGGCCACATGTGTGCCAGCTGCCTCCTTTCTGTTTAGCGGCTCTCAGCAGGTGACTCCAGGTCTCAGTGTCTTGGGGGATTGATACCTTCCTCAGTACTGACCCACACTTGTAGGGAGTGTCTGTGGGGGTCCAGGCCTTGGGAGAGACCCCATCACCTGTGGAAGAAGCCATAATCTAGGAATATGGGTCCCAGGCATGCTGCTGATCTTAGGGGCTGTGATGCCTGTAAAATGGGAGGGGTGTGCCTGTGTGCAGGCATATGTGTGTGTATGTATTTGAGTGTACGTGCACTTGTATGTATATAAGGGGTGGGGAAATGCTTGCACTTTTAATTGAAGTACAGTTTATACACTGTTACATTGGCTCATGTGTACAGCACAGTGATTGGACAGTTGCATACATTAGGAAATATTCACCCCACATGCTGCAGTCAACAGCCGTGACCATACAGAGTGACTATAATACTATTGACTGTATACCCTATGCAGCACTTCCATCCCTGAGACTTATTTATTTTATAATTGGGAGTTTGTCCCTTTTTATCCCCTTCACCTATTTTACCCCCCACCCCCAACTGGTAACCAACTGTCTTCTCTCTGTGTTTATGAGTATTTCTGTTCTGTTTGTTTCATTTTTCAGATTCCACATATAAGTGCAATCATATGGTTTTGCCTTACTCTGACTTTTTCACTAAGAAATGCTTTTATCTTAACAGTGACCAGTAGCCTCAGTGACTGCAGCTCAGGTCTTTTCTCCCTTCTGTTGGTTACCTCCCCATATCACCAGTCACTAAGCCTGGTGGGCCCTTGGTAAGTTATGAACCCCAAGCGGGAATCTAGGATTTTGACGAAGAGAACAGAGACAGGGTGTGTCCTGCCCCACTGAGGTCTATCCCATAGGACTGCAGTTTCTCCCTTTGACCTGCATCCATCTCTCAGAACCTGACCATCCTGCTCCAGGCCCCACCAGTTATCCAGGGCCTTTCTGATACATCTGCTGGCTCTGATGCACAGCCTCTGGCATCTCTGTGGGCAGTGTGGGACCAGCCTCTTGTGATGTTGCCCTGTTGCACCCGCTATCACTGAACCGGGCTGGCCTGTGGGGATGGCAGCATCATTTCTGAGGGGAGGTCCTAGAGGTAGATGCCCATTGTGAGGATGCTCCAGTGGACTGTAGAAAGGTCCAGGTGGTGAGGGATGGAAGCTGCCTACCACCAGCCAGCCAAGCCTCCAACCTTTGTACCAGCCCCTGTAAAGTGGGCCCTCCAGCACCAGCCAAGCCTCCAGATGATGCAGCTTCACAAGAGACTGAGCCAGAAGCACCCAGCTAAGATGCTCCTGCATTCTTGACCCACAGAGGCTGTGAGATAAAGCAGTTCACTGTCACTTTAAGCCATTACATTTTATAGTCATTTCTTATGGAGCAGGAGACTGATGCAGACTGTGATGGCAGGTCTCTTCCCATAGTTCACACCATTCCAGAAAACTGCTCTGTAGTTCAGGCCAGAATCCAGGAGTCCACCCTGATTCTTCTCCTACCTACTGCCCCACTTCAGCAAGTTTTAAAGGCAGCTTTTCCTTAAAAATGTATCACAAATCTGTCTGCCCTTTTCCATGTCCACTGCCATAACTTGCACCCCAGCCATAGTCACCTCTTTCTGGGCTCCTGAAAGTGAGTCCTCACTGGTCTTCCTCTGACTACACTTGTCTTCCACAGCCAGTTCTCAAGACAGATAGCCAGAAAGATATCTTTCAAAAATCAGAATACGTCACTCCTCTGTTTAGCCCCTTAGAGGCTTATGCCACATCTTAAACCCCACCCCTCACTGCAGCCTTGACACTCCATGATGGGCTTCTGCCTGGCTCTGCCTCACCCTCCTGCAGCTCGAGCCACACTGGCCACCTTGCTGCTCCTTGACTATGTTCCCGCCTCAAGGCCTTCACTTTGCTGTTACTGTCCTGTGATGCCCCCCTAACCTGTCCAGCCCTTTCCTGAAGGCCCCACACTGTGTTGAAGCCTCAGCACCCATTTCACCTCCTTGGAAAGGCCTTCCTTGGCAGCTCAAGACGAACAACTCCCTTCACTGTCTACTCCCTCGTCCTCACCACTGGAGAACCATATTGGATCTAGGGTTCTTGGGTTGCAAGCAACAGAAACCAACTCTTTCCTATTAACTAAAATATCAACAGAAGTTGCTGGTCTAGTTGAAGGCAGTGCTGAAGAGCAGAAGAGGCAGATGTCATGCAGCTCTGAACACACTGGGCTCAGCTGAACAGAGTGCCTGCCCCAGTGGAGGGGCCTCAGGTGAAGAATGAGGAAACCCATCTTGGGGAAGGTGGAATAAGAGTGCTTAGTGGAAAGGTCCTGCTGGTCACAGAGCAGGACTGCTCTGGGATCCCTCCTAGGGCCTGGCAGGTGGCGACAGACAGAGAGCTTAGAGAAGATGACTGGTGTAGATGCCTTCCTAAGGCAGTTGGCCTAAAAAGAACTGGAAATGTGATCAGTAGGACTTCATTTACCACATTCTCCTGGGAACAGATCAGTGAACTGGTCATTATGTTCACCAGAGGCCCATTTAGAACATCTGGAAAAGCACACAGAACTGAGAGGTTGGTAATATATACATTTATCTCTAAGAATTTCCAACTTCCTGGTGAGTGAAAGAGTGAAACCTAACATAAGCAAGCTTACCCAGAGGGGATTTTGCTTTTTGTCTTTTAAATGGAGGTAGATCATTCTTTCATGAGAGCACCGTCTGTCATGATGGGCACAGGGCCAGGACCAGAAACTTTAGAGCCTTTGCAACCCAAAGCAGTTCTTACTGTTCCTCTGCCTCCCTGTGAAGTAGGGACTACTGTTAACTTACAGATGAGGAAAGCAAGGCACAGAGAGGTTAGAGTCACGCTTGATCTTGTTTCTAGGATGGGAGGGTTCTTGTTTGTCCTGGCACAGTCCCTGCGAGTTCAGGATTCCCTTGTTTATTCCTTTCCCATTCAAACGAGGCTTGAGCTCCTGGCAGGGGAGGCCCATGTCCACTGAAGCCCCTCTTCCCAGGACAGAGAACTGCCCTTGTTCTGTCCCCAGTGCTCCTGCTTCCTGGGGGGTCCTCGGATTGGGAAGGCTAGTGTCCTATGCCCTTTGTCTGAGGACTGAATATTGATGGGTGGCCCCATCCTGGGCAGGGTGACATAGGACAAAGAGCACCAACTCTGGGGTGGAGGAGGAGTCACTGGGACCAGCTAATCCTGAGACTACAAACCTGCAAGAATCACTGTGGTACCATAAACAAAATAAGCAGGACAATGGGAGGGTGGTTGTGGACGTGGCCAAAGTCTCCTCTGAAACAGCATGGCTCCTGCTCAGCTCAGCTGTTCTGCCTGATGAGATTGTTGTGACAATTAAATGAAGTAATGCACATAAAGTGCTTGGAACATGTATCAGGCATGTGGAGGAAGTGCTCATTAAGTATTAGCTGCTGCTAGTATTATCCTTACAGATGAGGAAACCGAGTCTGAGAGCAGGTCCCCCAGGATCAGTCAGTGTCAGGCGTTATGTGGCAGCCTGAACTCCTGACCCTGGGTGGGCTCTCTGTTCCCTTCCTCTCCTTTCTGAGTCATCAGCCAGCTTTGCTTTGTGGCATGACACGTGTTAGTGACCACATAATGCTTTGCTATTGTATCTTTCATGCAGTATTTCTGCCAATTCCTCCTTTCAGAGAATCTCCTTCCCTTAATAAATGGAACCTTTAAGTGTGTCTAGTAGAACGAAGTGCAGTAGTTTCATCTCCCTGTAGGTTGCACAGGAGTAGTGCTTTATGGCAGCTCCTCACCCCCTGTTTAACTAGCTCAGTGGGACTGTATTCTATAAACTCAGGCTTTCTCATTTAAATTGGGGGCTCACCTATTGTCTACCCAGGGCCCATTTAAAACTATTAAGAGAAATGGTGCCTTAGTAGGATAATATGTACACTTTGCTGGGAGCAAAGCTCATTTCCTTTTGCTCTGTGAAAATGCCTTTTACGCTTATTAAAAGTTCCAGGAATTCTGCATTCTGAGTTGGTCCAGGGATGGTCCCAATAGAGCAGGCAGCAGGGCTCCCATTCACTTCTGAGTGCACGGCTGTTTGGCCCTCACAGCTCCAGCCAGGGCCTGTGCTGGCCAGTCCCTACTCTGTCTCACTGGTTCCCAGGGTCTGAGTTAATGCCATCTCACCTTTCACCCCCTGTCAGGTTCACCCACTTACCTGCAAATCCAAGGTGCAAGGGGCCACTCCCTATGCCTTGCGCTCTTTGAACTGCAGCTCTTCTTGGGTTGCCTGTCACCATCCTCACTCCATGCCCCATCACAGGGCACTATGGCACTTGACCTCCAAAATCTGCCCTAAGTTAGGCGGCACAGATGCCCTTTTCCCAAGACTGTGGATGAGCACACAGACAGAAACAGGACTGATTCCTGAAGACCTGTGGTGGGGCTGGGCCCCGGAGGCCTGGCTTCCTTGGCATTCAGTCCTCTTAGCTCACAGAACTCTGGTTCGTGCCAGCAAACTTCAACCACTTCCCAAGTCTGAACTACTTCTGGGAAACAGAATTAAGGTTCAAGGGAGGCAGCTGCACCTTTGCATGTGTCCACCAGGTGAGGAAGTGCTCCTCCTGGGTGATGAGAATTTCCAGGTGGGAAGCCCAGCTGCAGAGAGGCTGCTGACAGGTGAGATGGGAGGAGGGTTCTGAATGAGGAAGATAGGGGCCATGTAAATAAACTGCAACCTTGCAGCTGTGCTGTGCTAATGACATTATAGGCAGGGAGGGTGGACCAAGGGAGACCAAAGACCAAGAGTCAGTTTGCCTGGCTGTAGCCAAGGGAGTGTGGCTCTGTGCCTGGCATTCTGGTTGTGTCTCACCCTGGGTTTTAGGCAAACCAGTTCTCCAGCATATCAGAAATTTCTGTGTAAGTTTTGGTTACAAAAACCCAAAACAGCTACCTGTCTGCAGCTACCTGTTCCCCTTTGGCATGCTTCAACCCCCAGTGAGTAAATTCTGATTATTAATCTGGTTTCTCTGAAATCCTGGTGCTTGAAGAGGCTGTCCAGGATAGCAGCCACTACTATTTTGTTGAATAAATGAAATATTTCTGACTCATCAAAGCTGAGGGCAAGATTCTGGGTTTGACCCCATCCATCCGTGAGCTCCTCTATGCTGGACCTACAGAAACTTGAAAGCCCCCATCCCTCCTGGTCTCAGAGGGACTGAAGCCTGGTTACAGGTCCCAGCACCCTCTCCCCCATTTCTCTTTGCCCTCCTATCTTCCCAAGAGCCTCCAATCTATAACCACTTACGGGTGTGGAGGCAGTGCCTCACTGGTGCCGCAGCGTGGGCCCTTGACCCCATGGGTGACAGGATCTGTGTGCCATGTCTCTGCATGGTTGCCTGGCTTACCCATGAACTTCCCTTCTGGAAAAGAGGTCTTCAAAACCCTCTGCCCCTGGAAGTGAGCCCCTTCTTCAGTTGTCTCTGAGTGAAGTTCTCTGTGGTGTTGCCAGGATCCATGCAGAGTAAACAATTCTATTCTTTCAAAGCAATTTGTCATTTTTTTCCTCAAAAAAAGCAGAAGGAAACCCTTCCACTCAAATCCATGGAGCCCTACTGGAAAGGATGCCCCCTGAGCATTTGGGTAGCTGAGCAGCCTGGGCTGCTTGCTTCTCTGTTTTCTTGGGTGTTGTGACTGGTGCGTTGTTGGCCACACTCTCCTCCTACTGGGTCCCCATGTGCCAGGTGCTTGTGTGCAGGTCTGGGCTGACTCTTAGGGTGGCCACCAACAGTTTTCTCCTTTACTGAGCAGAGGCTGAGTAACAAGGTGGGGCCATACTGAGGAGGACCAAAGGCTTTGTAGGGAACTGGAGTCCATTTTTTTCAGCTCAGAGGCATCCTGCCTACTTATGCATGTTTGACTGAGTGGAGAACTGATTAGAGAAGACAAGGACTGGTGGGTCTGCCGTAATGGACCAGATGCCAGAGGACAAGCATGTGAGTCAGAGACTGGCAGTGGAGATGGAGAAACCAAGTCAGAGGGGTTTTGGAGGCACATTGCAGACTTGGCAGAGAAGTGTTTTATGAAGGATGAAGTTTAAAAGGTTCATGGAAGCCCACTTTAAATTTTATTAGTTATGTGTTTACTTTTACATATAGAAGCTCCTTCCTGCTCTAGTCTCATGTGAATGGCATGGCACAGGTCTGCAGAAAGCAGACATGGGTATGGCAGCTCTGGGGAACTCCCAGGGTTCAGAAGACTCTGACTCTCAAAACCTGTGGGCAACATGCCCTGCTCTTCCTCTGAAGTCCCAAGAAGCAGTTCTGGACTCCCAGGAGAGAGCTTGCAGTGTCTCCCGTGCCTCCTCATTAGAGCAGAAGCACAGAAGCTGAGTAGGAACAGAAAAGTCACATCCACTAGGAATTGCAGGACTTCACTACTTTATACCTCAAAAACCCCAGGATTGTTCATTCTCCCGTTCTTTTAGCAGATTCTACTGAGTGCCTACAATGCATCAGGCACTGTGTTGATGCTGAAGACTCTGGTAAGCAAAACCAGGAGGACTCATAGACTTGGCAAAATTCACATAATCCAAGGAAAAGACATGTTGACGGAATATAATGATGGAAATCTGTCCCTGGGGTAAGTGCTAGGGAAGCGCACAGGGCTCTGAGGTCTGCAGATGGGAACATTTGGTCCAGAAACGGAGGTCTGTGGAGGTGTTCCCAAGGAAGTGTCTCATACTGAAATTTGAAAGGCTAGAAGGGGTTTGAGTAAGTCAAGAGGGTGGAGATGAGGGTTCTGAGCCAAGGAACAGCATATGCAAATACCCCAAGGCTGCAGGACCTGTGGGCAGAAAGGTGTGGCCAAAGTCAGAAGGGCTGGGGTAAGCATGAGGGACACGAGGCTGCAGGGCCAAGCGGCCCACTTGGGTGGTGAGCCCTGGGAGGGGGCTTGTCTTTGTCATTGCTACTTCTGTTTAAAGTCTAACCACATTATGTCTTCACTGCATTATTTTTTAGGATTGCTTTCTTTTATGGCAAGTATTAGTTTTCACTGGATAATAGCAATATACAGACTTTTTAGAAGACTATATTTAATCTTAAAAGTTGACTTGATTTAAATAAAAATGGTAAGTTAATAGTTACTCAGTAAGAACAGGCAGAAATCACAAACATGGAGCAGAGACAACTCTCATGGAAGGAGTGTGGGTGTGGAAGAGGTAGACCTCGCCTGGAACCATGGCGCCTCCAGCACCCGCTCTATGACCTTGGCACTGAGCAGCAGTTTTCTTGTTTATAAAATGGGGACAATGGCACTCACTTTATGCGGTGGCTGTGATGGATAATGAAGGTTCTAACAGTACTTGGCACAGCACCAGGCAATGAGAGAATTTTTTTACTGAAGTATAGCATATATACAATGCTATATTGGTTTCTAGTGTACAGCTCAGTGGTTTAACAGTTCTTTACATTATTAGATGCTCACACCAAGTGCAGTTACATCTGTCAGCATGGAAACATAACAGTATCCTTGGCTATAGTCCCTATGCTGTACTTTCAGCCCTGTGACTAATTTATATTATAATCAAGATTTTGTGCCTTTTTATCCTCTTCATCTATTTAGTGGGAAGTAAGCTCAGAAAGGTGGGCGAGGTGAGGTCCTACTGTGTGACTTCGTCTGCAGGTTGCAGAGTTCTGACCCAAGGGGATGAACAGGAGGGACAGGCACTGTGGGCTGACGTCTGTGGGCAGTACCTTAGATGCTCATTCTGAATTCCCTCTGCCCTCTCATAGCAGCCTCATGGTGCATGGGAATTACTGCTCTCCATAACTTTCAGATGAGGAAACTGAGGTGCAGAGGTTAAGCAGCTTTCCAAGGTCACCAGTCGCCTGGGTAACCTAGCCTCTCTGGGTGTGTGCGGGCTGCAGGGCCTGAGGGATGAGGTGGGCCAGGTTCCGGCCAGCTGGACAGCCAGAGCAGAGCAGAAACCACTCTTTCCTGGTTTTGATTTTGAGTGACCACCGTGTACTCAGCAACAACAATTTCTTTTTGTTTAGCAGACATGCACATGGATGGAATTCCACCATAGGCCACTGCTTGAGGGGTCCAAGGAGAGGCCTTGCAGAGGGTGGGCTCCTCATTCGAGCTGGATGGCCCTACTCCCCAGTGTGCTGCTCTGCACTCCCTGGATGGCTCCAGTCCACCCTGTGGTGGAGGTAGGCTCCTCTGGCTTTGCCTAAGGAAGAAGGAAGGAGAAAGCTCGGGTTGGACAGCAGGCCAATCCATTGCAGATCCTGGTTACAAGAGGGTGGGGAGGGGAGAGCCAGAGGTTCTGAGGCCCTGTGCAGGAACAGAGGGCGGCTAAGATCAGGAGAGCATGGCCTCTGCCTTCTCGTGTTTGTGTTTTTGTGATGTAAAGCCCAGCCGCCATCTCCATGCACTTCTAGAGTTCCCCATGACCAAAAATGTCTTCTGTGAGGTGTGAGTGGGTGTGTGAAAACAATTCTTAGAAATACAGAAACCTGGCTTGTGACAGTATGTGTATTTTCATTGTTTGCAGATTTTCTGTTTTCATATGTCTCAACTGTGTCAGAACAAGCACATAACTGCATTTTAAAATTTAAATAAAATGTCACAGCATTGCCTGAAGCTAGAGCATTCAGTCCATTCTTACGGTGATGACTGGTAGACTGAGAACTATTTCTACGTTATTATGTCGTCTTTATATACTGCACTTTCTGCTTTCTTATTTTTAAACAATCTCTATTCTGTTTTCTTTAAAAGAAATTGTGGTGAAATACACATGACACAGCATCTACCATTGACCGTTTTTCAGTGTACAGCTCAATAATGTTGAGTGCATTTACGCTGAGACCCGTCCCCAGAACTCATGGTGCAAACCTGATGCCATCCACAATGGACATCCCTGACTCCACCTGCAGCCTGGCAGCTGCCTTCTGCTTGTTTCACTTTGTGTAATGTCCAACAATCTCCATTTTTTCCTTTATTTCTCTTTTTCTCACTATAATTTTCTTTTTTTAGGGTATGTTCACTTTTGATTTTTTTTATCAAAGTATGGTTGATATACAATATTACATTGGTTTCAAGTATACAACACAGTGATTCAACAGTTATACATGTCATTAAGTTGTCACCCAACTAGTGAAGTTACTCTCTGTGTCCATTTCTTTGCAAGTTGCTGTAACATGCCCACTCTAGTTTAAAAGTAATTGACACTTTGGTCCTGCTGAAGTAGACAACACAAGGATCTGAGAATGTTCTTATTCCTCTCCCTCTTATCCAGTATTTTACCTCTCACTACCTTTGCACCCGTCCAATTATTACTATTGTTACTGTTGTTATTATTCAAAGTCAGTGTTTGCTTAGCTTTACCTGCATAGGAACATATTTTTAGTCTCCACCCTTTCATGGGTCTCAGACTTTCTGTCTGGGACTGCTTAAGGGATATTTTTTAGAGTTTTCTTTAGTGAGGACCTATTGTTGGCAAATTTTTCTTAGATTTTGTCTGAATTGTCTATATTTCACTGTTGTTCTTGAAGGATAGCTCTATCAACCTGGAATTTTAGGTTGACTTTTTCCCTTCTGGTGCTTTGATATTTTATTTTGTTCCTTTCTGGATCCCTTTATTGTGGTTAAGGTGTCAGCCATCAGTTAGATTGCCACTCATTGGTGCATAGCTATCTTTTCTCCAGGGTGGCTTTCAGAACATAGTTACTTTTGCTTTTGATGTTCTGGAATTTTTTTTATTAAAAAAAGGTTTATCTTTCTGTGGATTTATTGAGCTCTTAGACTTGAAGATTGATGTTTTTCTAACAATTCTGGGAATTTCTCCGCTATGAAAACTTAATTTGAATATTGTCTTTTCCTTCTGACATATTAGTCCTTAATTTATCCTCATGTCTCTTAACTCCCCTTACTTATTTTACATCATTCTGTGTTCCTTTACTGCTCTTTGGTATAATTTCCTTATATTTAGCTTCCAGCTTTAAAATTTTCTCTTCATATGTGTCTAATCTCCTGTTTTACTTGTGTTACACATTTCTAGCTGCAGTTGCTAAATATTTTAATTTCCAGCCATTATTTGTTTCACTTTAAAATTTGCTAAGATCGTTCTTTATAGTTGCTTGTTCCCTCATATTTTTAAGCTTTTCCACTAGTTCTTCAGTTTTCTGTCAGATAATTCTAGAACCTCAAATCTTTTTTATCTATTGCTTGATTGGTTCTCACTCACAGTGACTCACTTCCTTATGTGTTTAGTGACTGTGAAATACTGTTTTATCATAATTTAATTGTGAGAATTACTCGATGCCTGGATCAGAGTGGGATCCCTCCAGAAAGGACTCATGTTCACTTCTGCTGGCCTCCTTTTAGAGGCAGATGCTATTTTTTGCTTACTTTACACTGTGGTTATGAACCCCTTGACACTCAGCTTGTCAGTGGGCCCCTCGTACATATCCCACTGGAGTCTCATATCCCACTCAGTCTCTTGGTCCTCCAGAAGTCTGTGTGGTCATCCAGTGGAAGCAGAAGGGCTCCAGTGCTTGGAGATCCTTTAGGTAGAAACTAGTTCCCACACTCTCCTCCATCCACAGTTTTCTGTTTTGTCTTTATTTGCCGAGTCTTCAGAGCTTCTTAAAAGTTTTAGTTTTTCATCTTTTAATATTTTATCTGGTATTTTAGCTGTTTTGACTGCAAGAATTATAGGTATCTAACTCTTAATGTCACTTCAGAGTCTTCTTTAAATTCCACATTTCCTAATATATAAACCATTGCCCCATATTCCTTTCTTCATTAGCATTTTAATTCTGAAATATTACTATATTTTTTTCAGTGCTGACTCCTGACTACAGGGAAGGCCTGTGAGCCTCTAATTAACTGGCTGTGAACAAACTTTATTTCCTGGGGTAAAATTTATTTACACAAACGCCTCATGGAAAGTAGTACAGCAATTAAAACTCTTCCTTGTGATAAAACTGAAGGTTGAGAATAGTCTTTACACAAAAGATGAAATATAAATGTAAATGTGTGTTTAGGAAAAGGGCCATAAGTCTTCATATTTACACCTGTGCTGCATAGTTCATAGCCCTATCTATAATCATAAAAATGCCTTTTGACAGTGTTTTTTAAACTATTTTGTAGACATGTGGACTTCAACATTTGAATGTTGTCTCCTGTATCATGTAACTAAACTTTCCTAGTCTTGCTAACTAGTAGTCCTATAAACATTTCTAGTGAAATCCTGGCCTGTAATGGCTCTATGTGTTTCTGAATCCCTTTCCCATTGACCAAGCTCCTAGGCTTGCTTTGCCTACCTCTTCTCCCAGTGGCCACAGGATTATTAACAACATCCCAGCTTTTTTACCTTAAATTAAGTGGTAGAAACATTTTTTCTATGCAACCCATGATGGGTTCAGCGGTTGTCCTCCCAGCTGAGCATGCAGAGCTGCTGTGTGTTGCTCATCGATCCCCCTTATTAAGTGCTTTATAAGTTAGTAGGAACTCAGTATTATGTATATATAAGGAATAGAAGAGAAACATAAGGGGAAAAAAACAGTCAAAATCCAAGTTTCTGAATAGCAATTAAATTTGCTATTGAGACCACCTGGCTTTCTTTAGGTGCGAGATGTCTGAGTGGGACCCAGCAGAGGCAAAGTTGATGTCCAGAGCCTGGGGGATCATTAGGTGACCTCCTGCCACTTAGCCCACCCTTCTGACTCTCTCCCTTAGGCCACCTGGATGTTAACAGCTCCAGCCCGAGGGGACCAGAGTGTGGCTAATGGGACCTGGCCACCCCAGAGGCTGGGGAGAGGTTGGTCCAGTGCTTGTCATCTCTGCCAAAGGGCTTTGTGGTCCTGGAGAAGCTACCAGCTCGAGTCCACTCCCACATCCCACCCCTGGTTGGGTAGGCCCAGCATGTTGTTCCCTCCAATTAACTGTGCATAACAACAAGGAGTGAAACCAAATGATTTAAGTAATAATTTATCATATTCAGTTCACCATTAACAGCCATCTAGTGTTTCCTTTGCCCTTTCAAATGAGCCTTTGTTCCGATGCTCAGCTCTTCTGCGTGCTCCTAAGCTTTTAGCAAGTGCATCCCGCCCTCCCTCTCTCCCACCCCTCCTGCTTTTCTTGAGCTTTGAAGCACAAGTGTCTTTCTGGAAGCAGCTGAGCCATCTCCCAGTGGCATACTTCACCCCATTTAGTAGGGAACTTGAATGTTAATTTGTGAGCATGAACTCCAGGCTGGGAGCTGAGAGGGCAGGGAAAGAGGGCAGTCTTTGCCCTGGACTGGCTACCAGCTTGACTGGGGTGAGGAAGCTCATTCAGTATGAAGTGGGCAGAGGAGGGGGCAGGAATGTCAGTGTCTGCAAAGTAAGACTGTCCCTGGGGGAGAGAACGCAGGAGTTCTGAATGGCATGGATTTGGGGAGAGGCAAAGGGAAGTGTAGCTCATGTGGGGCCTGGCAGGGGTGCTGGCATGGGTTTGGGGAGGAGCCTCATGAGCCTCACCTGTCTGTGAGAGTCAGGGGAGTCAGGGAGGTGAGCCTTACCCAGATAGGTGCCAGTTAGGGGGCCCTTTGCCTGCCTGCTAATTTGTCTCTTCTTTGGGATCACATGGCCTATAAGCCTCCCTTTCTTAACCCTGTGGATTTTGGGGTGTGAGAGCCTGACCTTACCAAGAAAATCAGATAGTGGCCCTAATGACGTTTTACGTTTTCTGGGTCTGTTTACATCCCATTCTGTGTGTGTGTGTGTAAATGTGAGTGCACACTGGGCTCTCAGGGGCTCCCATAAAACACCTGTGTGCCTGGATTTGGGGCTGGGGTAGAGAGAACTGAGTAGCTGGGGATATAGGCCGAGTCCCTGAGCTGTGAGACCCAGGCCCCCCACAGGGGCCTTGGCGGCAGCCATCCCCCACCACCTTGGGGCCTGTTGGGCACTCTGATGGTGGGGATGGGCCCGAGGATGGGGGCAGGGAGGCCTCAGCCCTCACAGGGGCTGTGGGAGCCTCTGCATAGAGCGTCCTGAGCAAGGTCCTAGGGCTCCAGTACCTGTCAAAGCTCCTGGTCAGGGTATGCCCGCAGTCACTATGCTGACCATTCTCAGAAGGAAACACCATCCTGAGTACTGTGGGGAGGGAGTCTCCCTGGCCTTCCAAGGAGCTGAGGGGCTGGCCAGTAGACTGGCCAGGGCCCAGGTAATAGCATACAGTGAGCTGAGGAGGGAGAGGTTGCAGAGGGATCCTAACGAGCTGACTCTCCAGCACCTAGAAGACTGTACACACACGCTCACTTCACGGTGTCTCTTGACTAAAGTGTGTTTAACATGAGGCCTCACAAAAACCTCCCTAAGATTTCCAGTACCCATTTTAATTTCTAAAATTAAATATAAAATTGATAGCAAGCAAAACAAGTGAATATTACCTTTAATTCCAAGAGACATGCTTCTTTAATAAGATTTTTTTGGGGAAAGCATGTTATTTATTTGAGGGAAATGCCCGGATAAATTGCTTGAGATGGAGGGTGAGACCCCAAGGGCAGGCACCTAAAAGATAGAGGTGGCATCTTTGAAACTGCTCTGCTCAAGACATCAAAAGAAATTTGCCTCATTCGCTAGAGGAAAGAAGGTAGGAAAGGAGGCAAGCAGAAAGTACTCAGGGTGCAGTGGGGTTGGGAATGCTGTGAGCGATCCCATAATGGAGGCAAATTACTTTGGAAACCGTAATCAGTCAAAGGGAGAAATAAAGTGGGAGAAACCCATTTATTGCTTACACGTAGTCATCCACTTCTGCTCGCCTGTGTCTCTCATGACCCAGCTGCAAAAAGGGGCCCCACCCAACCTCTCTGGTCCCTCGCTCCCCATTGTAATTACCTATTGATATGGAGATGGACTACTTCTCTCCACCCCTTGAAAACACCTGTTGATTCGGAGCTGCTCTAAGGCCAGGCAAGAGATTCTGGAAATACTGCAATTTTACCTACTTATGGATACTGGGGACAGCAGAGGGACAGGCAGCTAATTCTGGGCTACCTAATTCTTTTAAAGGGACATGTTTTTTTAATGGTGACAGACGGCCACAGGGTCGAGCTCTCCTGGGGTTTAGGTTGGGCCACTTACATGGAGGTGGCCAGGGGAGGTCCTGGGCTGGGATTTTAGAGCAAGAACTGAGCCTCATCAGGTATTCATCTGGGCACGAGGCCATTAACCTGAGGTGCGTGAGGACCCTTGGAAAGGCTTGCAGTTCCTCCTAACATACCCAGTCATTTTGTCTCTGAACTGGGACCTTGTCTCCTGCGCACATTGTGAATCCATTTCTAGACACCGTTAAGTTTGCTCTGGAAATACTGACATTCACTTTCTACCTGGTCAGAAAACAAGAACAGAGAAAGCAACCTGAAATGATCAATCCCTGGGGTGACACGAGGCAAACCCGTCTGAACTGTATAAGGGGCTCTCACCTGCAGCCCTGAAACCCCAGCCTCCCAGGGATTAGCGGGCAGGGGGAGCAAGGGCAGGAAGACAGCTTAATGGCTGGTGGACTGTTTCCTCTGCCCTGAAGCTCATGTCCTGTCTGCTGTGGGTTCTCCAGCAGTTACCTTGCAGGCAGGTAACTGGTGTTACAGCCGACTACTGAGTCTCTGTTCCCTGCCTAGCCAGGACTCTCTTTGGAGCTTGGTGGTACTGCTGCTTTAAGGCTGTTCCTTGCCTTCCCCCACTTCCTCCCTAACAAGGGCAAATGCAGAAGAATGCAGTCAGAGTAGATTGAGAAAATATTTAAAACCTATTAAGCATGGCTGCAAGTTTATTGTGATTCTTAAGTTAATTATATCCTTTTTGACTTCCAGCCAGTCCCTTCCCTGGGCGTCCATATAGACTTGGCCACCTATCCAGCCTCAGGCTGGCGGCATGCCTATCCACCATTGTCTCCTCCCTCCCTCCACCTCTTACCCTTCCTTCCTGCAGAGATAGGCCAGTGATCCACTGAAGCTGCTAGTTGGTGGAGCTTAAAAGTGGCAGTGTCTGTGGGGTGCATAAAGAATTGGAGTGTGTGTGTTTTGTACCCCAGCATGGGGTGGGGACCTGGTAGCTCATGGGTACCACACATATAAGTGCCAACTTGCCACAACCACATATATTTATTTTAGCCTGCACTTTACAGCTTACAAAATGTCCCCTATCACTTAATTCTCATCAGTGTTGTGCACAGATTTATCAGTATAATATTATCAGTGCCACTTTTAGACGAAGAAACTGAGTCTCAGTGAGATTTTAAAAAGAGATCGCACAACTATTAGGTGGCAGAACAGGGTGGGATTCAAGGCCTGGTCTTTGGTTCTGAGCTGCATGTGTGTATGCCCACATGCTTTCCTTCTACACCATACTGGTTCCCAAATAAAAATAAAGTTGTGCCTTTGGGTAATACTGAAGAGTGTTCAAAGGGGAGTTCATAGAGATTGCCCCATTTAATCCTTAAAGCCCTGTGATGTTGGTGCCACCAGGTAGAAGTGGATGTCAGTATTTCTGGAGCAAACTTAACAGTGTCTGGAAATGAACAGATCTCTGCCCCCAGGCTGGCAGTGGGAACTGCCTGACCTCCAGCTTCCTGAACTGACTGAGTCAGGGGAAGGCCCCTGAGCCTATTGGGGTCACTCAGCTCCTTCCCTAGGAACTTGGTAGCTGAGAGTGAAAGGGTCAGCTTGTGAATGCAGTGATTAAGAGCAGCCATCTTTTGCAGGTTGGTTGGGACCTGGGAAAGCCAGTGTGTTGTAAGAAGGGGAGCAGAGAGACAGGGGCAGCAAGAGGGATGGGGCAAGGGGATGGGGGCAGCAACAGAGATGGGGCAAAGAGGCAGGGACAGCAAGGGAGATGGAATGAGGAGACGGGACAAAAGGAGACAGCATGCCCCAAGTTTCTGTGGGTCTTCACATCTTTGGCTCTGTCCCATGAAGTAAGCAATCTTTCTTCCAGATTCTGTGTGACACCCCTGTTCCCTACCAATGCAGTCTGTTTTTTGCTAATCCTCAATAATACATACCAGGGGATGGAAGGAGAGTGATCTAAATGCTGAATAGGTGCAAGGAAGGTAGAGGAAGGAGTGGTTTCTGCTGTTGTGTTGTGGGAGGCCCCGTGAGCTGGGCATTCAGGCCTCACTACCTCCATGTATATGCAACCCTTTGGCACACTGGAGGGGGCGGGGGCGCTGGGGCATAGGAGCACACAGAAGCTGACTTCCGGGGAATCTCCAAGTGGATGGTTTGGGCACCCCAGACTGCCCCTGAGATCAGTTCTGTGTGCTAACCACATCCCACCTCAGGGCTTTGCCTCGCTTTTCCATCTCGGTTCTTCTTCAGAGCTACCGGAGCCCTCTCAGCCCAGAGATTTGAGGTGAAGGGAAATTAACCCCCATCTGAGACTAGAGGATCTGCTTCCAACATGGCAGATACCTCAGTCCCCACCATGGACTCTCCATATGGCTGACTGAGTGTCCTTACAGCCTCCAGAGTGATAATCCAGGACAGCAAGGGAGAAGCCACATTGCCTTTTATGACTGAGCCTCAGGAGTTGCATGTGGTCACTTCTGCAGTGTCATGTTGGTCACAACTATTCCTTTTGGACAGAACCACACAGGAATGTGAATATCAGATAGGGGGCATGAGGGCCCTCTTGGTGCTGGTCACCACAGTGCCCCTGTGGACGACCCTCAGCCAATGGGGAATGTCAGCCAAAGAGCAAAGGCCCAGCCTCTTAATTCTAACATGCATTCTACTGGGCCACAGAGGTCCTGGGCAGGCAGAGCCCCAGTGCCCTGTGGGCAATCGTCCAGCATCCTGTGCTGGCACTCCTCCTCCTTAGCCTTCTCACGCCCTCCCTCAGTTCTGCTTCCTGTGACCCCCCCACCAAATAAATTGCACACTGACCCGCATGTCCAGTGCTTTTGGATGAGCCCAAACCAGAACAGGAAGGCGACCTCTGAAATGATGGTGAATTGGTGTGGAGGTCATCATCAAGTGTGCTATGCAATGTGCTGTTGGGATATTAATGGTTAACCATGCAGGGGTCACAGGGGAAGGATGATCAGGAAAGTGGTTGAGGCAGCAGGCATGAGACTGGGAGACTGGGAAACTGGCAAGGGGAGGGCACCTTAGCAATACTCAGAGTGGGCACAAGGCCTGGGCAGTGCACGGAGTCGGGGCATGGTTGGGCAGGGCTGCCAGTGTGGGGACAGTTAGTCTGGAAGGGCTTGTCTCATAGAGGCGAGAGGCTTGTAGGCAAGGCTGGCTGGAAATGAAGGATGTGGTGAAGAGCACGACCTTACAGAGGAGCACCTGCTGGGACATCTTCCCCAGAACCAGACACATGGCACTGAGGTGCAGCCTGGGTCTCAGGTAGAGCTGCCGAGGTGCTGTGCTTCTGTGTGCTCACGACTTTAAAGTGCCTGTTGAATGTTAGGTGCTGCTGTGAGCATTGGGGCACAGCTGTGAACAAGTTTGCGAAACGTGCTCTCAACCAGCGTGCTTTCTTGAAGGATCTCCCTGGGAAGTGGATTCTGTATTTCCTGAGAGCTGTGTCCCAGAATCGGTTATAACCAGCTCTCCTTGGCTTGCTCACTCAAAGTTTTCCCATGAATCATGCTGATTCTGGCTGCTCACACCTTCTGCTGTGGCTTGCTTCCCAGCCTCAGCATCACCCATTAATGTTTTGTTTATTTGTACTGCTGCTGGGCCCTCAGTGATGCGCATTAGGGAAACAGAAGGCGTGGTGGTTGTATAGAACCCAATCGAAAGCTAAAGACAGAGCCAGTGCCATGCTGTGACTCCACGCAAATTCAAGTTCAATCTCTTTAGTGGTAATCAAGCTGTGTGTGAGGCCACCTCAGCCTCCTCTTCTTCTGTGCCCCCTCCTCTGGTCACTCCTCCATCCTCATGGAACCACTTGAGATTCTCTACACATGCTCTGTCCTTCCACGGCTGTATGTCCTAGCTCATGCTTTTGCTGGGAAGCCCATCCCCACTCTCTGCATATTGAGTCATTACCATCCTCTGAGCCTCAGCTCAAATCCCACCTCCTCTTGGAAGCCTTCCCCAAATGAGTTGCTCCCTGCTCCCTGCTGTGGAGGTCTCTGCTTGCACCTTGCTTATAGCTTCTCGATGCTCTTGCTTGCTAAATAGTTCTTTGTATGCCTTTCCTTCCCCCACAGCAGACTGCTTCTCAAGGGCTGGGGCCTTGCTTTGGTGTTCCCAGGTGTTCTGCAGTGGTGCAAGGTCAATGTCAGCTTTGCTAAATAAACACGTGGGAGATGTGACTACTGCTAAAGCTGATGCATCTTCTGTGGCCACTGGTGTTGAAGCTGTCAGCTCATCAGAGGGCAGGACTGAGTCCAGCTGTCTTGCTGCCTGCCAGCCTCTGAGAGAGGTGACAGTGCTCTGAGGCTCCAGGGATGCAACCATGAGGCAGCCTGCCAGCTCTGACGTTGGCACCCACTTACACTTACATGAGGACTGAGCACAGGTGGTCTGCCCTGCCTTTGGAATGCATGTTTGGCTTCCCCAAGTTCTCCACAGGAGAGATGAGACTGGGGAGAGTTCTGAAGCAAACCCCACCCTGCTCGGGTGGCCTGTGCTTGTGTATTATTCCCTGTCACTCAAGTTCTTACTTTTGGAGTCATTTGCACTTACCTTGAAGATGGAGCTAGAAAGATTCTCTGAAACATCAGAATGGGGGGGGGGGCTCTGAATATGACTTAATAGCTTAGGAAAATAATATTTTCAAAGAGTTAATTTTAAAAGACTAGGGCCTTTTAAGATAATGGGTTTAGAGGCTCCTTTACCTCTGCAAATGCACACTTTTTTTATCCGTGTAAAAAATGCTTTTTAACAGTAAGTGCTGCTCCTATTCTTTGGTCTTCTCTTATTCTGAGAGTCACCCTGAAATCAGATGAGGCTTAGACTTTTGGGTCTCTGCCCTGAGAACAGGTCTTACGCTGTGCCAGGACTGGTCCTCGGCTTGGGGCCTAGGTGCTGGATCAGTAGGGGGAGAGAGGCAACCAGGCTGTTGCCCTTCTAAAAAGTAACACATACTTACATGTAGTATTTGCTAAGTGTTTCACTGCTATTATTATACTTGCTTCTTAAGACTAAAGAGGTCTGAAGGAATGATCACATTTTACACCCAGAAAACTGAAGCTCGGAGGAACTGAGCGACCTGCTGAACACCACACCGTCGACAGTGGTGGACTTGCGTCCCATTCTCCTGACTTGTGTCCAGTGCCTTTTCTGTTGGAACCCACATCTGCTGTAATTTCAATCCAACACTCCTTTGGACACCTACTTCCTCCTGCTTCCCTACAATGCCCATCTTGGGTCCTTTATCTCAGTTGGCTGTCACTAGCCTCTGGAAGGTGACATGGCTGAAAATAGCTTGTGGTGTGACACTTCCCAGGGAGATTTAAATTTTCCCCAAGAACTATTAACAAAACAGAACTTTACATGTGCAGGGGGAAGTTTTGGGTTTGGGTTTGACAACAGGTCCATTTGTGGAGTTGCTTTGGTGGCCACAGGGTCTTGCTGATGCCCCTTATGATGACTACCTGCATAGCATGAATTTTCCCCAGGTCTGCAGTCCCGTGCTGATGGCACAAGAGAAGAGGAGGAGGAACTGAATGTGTTCCTGGTGGTCCTGGGGGTAAGACCTAGAGTCCCCGGGCTGGTGGCCTGCAGGCCAAGCTGAGTACAGAGGCCCAGCATGGCTTTTCAGACAGACTTTTCTGTGTTCTCTCAGTCACTGGGATAAGGCCAAAGAAAAAAACAACCTGTTTCTTTATTAATGATGCTTTCTGCAGAGTTAGATTAAGCACCGATTAAAGGCAGATGCTTCCAAAGGACAAGTACAAGTACCATCTCAGTCACTTCTCTGGTTACAGGGCTTCCTACACGAGCCTTTAAAATCGCTTTGGCTCTCTTCCCATTTGCCTTCCTCACACTCTCTACCCGGCTTCCGAGCTGCCCCTCCCAGAAGGGCTTTGACTGCCAGGAGCAGGAGCTCGGATCGGCAAGGCTTGCTCTGTGGCAAGCTCTGAGGGGCTCCACTGGGCCTGCTGTCAGAGCTGCCTTACCGGACAGGTGAGTCCTCTTGGCTGGGGACAGCTCTGTCTTCTGTCCTGGCAAGGCCGGGCCTGCCACTGTGGGGCTTGCTGTGGTTTTTACCAGCATGGCGTAAAGGACTTTAAACCATTTCCTGTCAAATCAGAGGCAGAGACCAGGTGCAAGATTCATGGCTTAGGGGATGGAGTCTGTCAGGTGGTCCTTTGCAGGAGGGCGTGGGGCTGTGGGGGCCAGAGATGGCTGGCAGGCCTGATAGCTGCTTGCAGCACTGGACTTCATGCTTGGGTATGGACTTCTCCAGAAAGGATGTGCTTTATCTTATCTCCCTCTGAGGCCATGGTAAATCCTCCAAGTATTTTATAAGTTGCCTGTCAGTTACCTTAATCAGAAAGTAATGTGCACTTTTTTTTTTCTGAAGAGCTAGCAAACTGGCCTTAGGATTGGTTTTATATTGAGATCAGTGGTGTCAGATCTGTTCATGCTCATTCACTTTCCGATTTTCTTACAGGATCCAGGAAGGAGGAGGGGATTTTTTTTTGTAACCCACATTAATGAACATGGTTTATGTGTCACCAAAGTTAATAACTTGTTGTTTAGAACGCCACCCAAAATGGAACAAAGGGGATCCTGTAGGGTTCATCTACCACTGGATTGCCTGCCTTGGGTGGCTGGGGGGAGTGCCTGTGGGAGTGACATGTGAGTGGGGAGGTGGCAGTGAGGCTGATCATAGGCAGGGAGGGTGCCTTAGGCCCAGCCCCACCCAGTGCAATCGGTGTGGCTTTCTCCTTGTGATTCCCTCTCACCTCCTTGGACACCTTAGCTTTGAGTTTAAAGAGCTAGGCAGGCAGGTGGATTGCGTGGTGGGGATTAACTGGGACTGAGATTCTCCAGCACTTTGCCATCATAGGCAAGTACCTCAGTTTCTCTAAACCCTATATTTTCTTCTGTAAAATGTGGATGATATGATAATACCCATCTTGTAGACTTCCTGGGAATTATGAGATAATCTGTTTGAAGCATTGGACACAGTGCTTAGGTTCTAGCTTGTAGCTCCACTAAACCTCAGTGTGAACCTTTGGCATTTCAGGTTGTGTGGACCAGATCTGTCATAAAATGTCTGCGCATGCAGTTGTGAACCTTTGGCAGCTTCCCCATGGGCTCGCCTCACTGGTGAGGGTCAGCTTGTCCAGGGTGGCTCCTTGCCAAGAGAGGAAACTGGAGAGAAACACTAGTCCAGGATATGATGCTAAAACCTCCGTGTCTTATTAGAAGGCCTCAAATAATTCACCTTAATTTCCAGGGGAACATTTTCTTACAGAAGCCCCTAAGGATAATGCTTATGTCATGAGATTGTTCTGAGCAGTAATGAGATCATGTATGTTCACACTCAGGGGAACAGGGTAGACACCATTGACAGATGCCTGTCACTGTAAAAATGACTGTGAATATCACATTAATTGAAAAGTTTATGATATAAAATTGCATATGCTTGACAATGGCAGCTATGTGAATATATGCATGAAAGACTGCAGGAAAGGAATATGCCAGAATGTCAAAGTGTGCATGTGTCAGGTGGCTTTGGTTTGTGGGCGATCCTTTCCTTTTCTTGTTTTCTAAATTTTATTTAATGGATGATTCTGTCAGCCAGGGCCCTGACAGAGAACAGAAGACACATTCAAAGTGGGCCTTTTGAGGGCATTTTATTAAAGGGGCATTCCACAAAGGCACGGGCAGGCAGTAACAGAGACAGTGCAGTCCTCAGTGTGGTGACAGCCTGGCACCTTCTCATCCCACACCTGAAGGGCGAGGGGGCAGAGGGAGGGCTGTGGGATGGGCCCCGTGACAGGAATGTGGCTGCCTACAAGGAGGGAGTCGGGAGGAGCCCCCTGATCCACTCTCCACTGTTCACAGGTCTCTTGCTGGTGCCTCCCATTGGCCAAACCCAACCAGACGCCCACGGTCAAGGGATCTGATGAGCGGTCCCTGTGGATCCGCTTCATGGTACCGAGCAGGTGGGGAAGGAGGGACTATAGCTGTGGGCAAACTGGAGATGTCTGGTGCAGCTACAGCAGGTCACTTACAGGAACAAAAGCCCTTGGCCTCCCTCTCCTCCAAGCTGGACAACTCCCAGTTCTTGAGAACCACATCCGCTGGGCTCCCACAGCGGCCAGGGCTGCCCTCGTGTAGCCCTGCTGGTCCTTGGCTCACCCTGTTCCCCCTCAGTGGGTAAATCCCTTGGGGGTTGAGATAATGTTCATGTCACATTGCATTTCCCACGCCCAGCACATGAACAAATGAACAAGGGGTGTTCAGACCTAAGCACCTCTGTGGGGTGTATGGATTTGTGGTGGATGAGGGTATGTTTTCTGTCTGTCTGGGGGAGTGGGACTGTGAACTGGCTGGCAGGGCAGTCTCAGAGCAGCAGGCATCTCTGACAGGCAGCTCCCTGCCTCCCCACCTCCCATCACCTCAGCAAGGTCTTGCAGAGCCTCCTCATGGGCCCCCTAGTCTCTGTGACTTCCCATGTCAAGTCGTAAGGCACATGCCTCTGGCCTCCTGGTCTAGGACTACAAGTTGAGATTATACTTGCTTCCTTTGTGACTTAGGGATGTTTAGAGCCAGTTACAGTAACCTGGCATTTTGGCTCTCTATTTTGAATCAGACGGTGTTTTGAACCCTTGGAGGATTTTTACAATCCTTTTGCAGTCCTATGAACTAATACATACCTGCACATAATTCAAATAGAGTAGAAGGAAAAAATGTTGGGGAGAATATAACATGAAAAATAAGATGTCTCCACCTTCACCTATACACTCAGTCCCACTTTTAATCATTTCAGTTTTTCAGTCTTCTGGCCTTTGTCTTGCTAACTCTAAATAATTCTCTTACACTTCTATTTATTTATCACATTTAAATAGAAGTTACTGAATTATCTCTATATTAGATGACAAATCTTGCTTACTGACAGTAATCATGCCCACCCATGATTTCTTCCAGTATTGTTACTTGTATTTTTAATTTGATTTTGCACTTGGTTACCTATATAATTTTAAGGGGTAAACATATACTTGTGTTGCTTGTTGCACTGACTTCCATAGAATGTCTTGATTCCCCACGTATTCAGGATGAGGAAATTGGGGCCTCTGTGCTTCCCTTCATCTTTTCTCTCCTACTCCATCCAGCTTGCAACAAAATTTCATAGCATTTATAACATTTGAAGTCGATTCTGTAATTGCAGTGAATTCTGCTTATCTGTAGGATAATTGTTAAAACTAATATATAACCTTCACGATACAGTGATTTGTAGCTACTAGTCTCTACAACCAAGTATTATATTTGGATCCATGGAGAAGGGGATGGACTCTGGTGTCACTGGCCTCTGGTGCTTGACAGAGAATATTCTAAGTGTCAAAGTCAAGTGGGCTTTCTATTTTCCTCTATTCTTGTATTCTGTTCATTGTTCAGATCATTTACTTGGCTTCCCATGTAAAACATGACTTGCTGAAGAATGTTTTGTTTTCAGGAATTTTTAACTACCACTCTACTTTCTACTAATGCTTCTCAATAGATAAAACCTTCTTTATCATATTCTTTTTGACAGAGAATTTAGAGGGTTTTCTCAGGGCTCTCTAAATTCTAATTCTAGTTGGATCAATTGCTTTTTAAGCTGACTGAAGTACAGTTACCTGGAATTATTTTATTTTACTCTTGGGTTAGGTATATCTTGGAGCCCATGCATCCTTTATTTTTTTGGATTCTCTTTATTGTTTGGGAGACCCCCAGCCTGGGTGAGTATGAGTATATACTCATAACTTTTTTAATAAGCAGGCATTTAGGGTCTGAAAATTTTGCCTTCATACTTGATTATTAGTGAGGCTTGGGAAATAATTACACTTAGCTAATTTAATTCTTTAACCAATTTTCAATGCAATGCGATCTATTTTCTGTATAGAACATTTTCAGAATTAAGTATTTTTTCATATATATTTCACAGTGAAGATTTGAATCATTCCACATTTTAGCAATTATAGTATGTGCCATATGTATTTTCATTAATTATTAATGTAACTAATTTTGCATGTGCAGCTTCTATTTCTACAGGCCAGTTTCCCCCAAGTCTACTTTTATTAAGGAATATTTGATTCTTCTGTCATTTTTTTTCAGTTAATAAGAAAATTTGATTGCATGTGGTTTTGCTTTGTCAGATGTATTTGAGTTGATAGTTTCTATCCAGCCCTCTGTTTTCCAAGTCCATTTTTGCAGTCTTCCACGTCACTGTTAAGGTGTGGCTCTTCAGTCCTCTTGTCATCTGTAGCCAGTTTTGAAGTGTGCAGTTTCAGGGCTTGTCAGTGTTGTTTTGTGTCATACGTTTTTATCGAGTCTCTTTCCCCTGGGAACCCAGGGTCTGAATGGCCTGGGTGTGCAGCTCCCTGCTTAACAGTGTCATTTTTTGGCAGCAGCCCTCTGTTGGGTCTTTGCTGTACCTCAGTATATGTCCTGTTTTTGCCATCCAGTGTCTTTCTTGGCTTGTCTGTTTTATAGGATCAGCTACCCTCCCTATGCTGTTGACAGCAGAAGACTTCATCCCCATCTCAAAGGTCTTTTTTGAGCTCTAGAGCCCAATGTAGCTGAGTCTCCATAGATGCCCACTTTGCCTGTGTAGATTCAATCATCTGTGTTTATGGAGGCAGTGGGCTGGGAGGGAGAGGGTGTAATGCAAGTCTCTGGCCAACCCCACCATCCAGCTGTATCCTTGAGGAGTCTGACCTGGAGTGAATAGGCAGAATGCAGTGGGAGTGAGTCTGCAGCCTGTATTTCATCTCAGTTGATTGACATTGGCTCCCGCTATGAGAGTGTCACTTTACCCTTAGTGTGTCTGCACAGGTGTTGCCCTTATGGCTGTGAAACACAGCGTGACTGCTTTGTTTGGGGATCAGCTGAGGAAAGAGCGCCTGGCTCTGGTGCTAGGAGGAGAGCTGGCTGTGTGAGGCTTTCCACCAGTGATCAGGGCTGTGTCTTCAGTGTGGTGCCTGCTGAAGGCTTTCCAAGAGCAACTTTCTTTCTGCAGGTGCTGTTTTCAGAGCCGACTGCATGTGATTCTCTGCCATCCTGTGTCTCCTGGTTCCCTCCTCTTGCAGGCTTTACAAGCAGCTCCAAACTGACTTTGTTGCCCCACAGCCTTGCCCACTGCCCACCATGCTTGCTGTCTGAGTGGCACCACTACCCACTTAGCTGCCCATGCCAGGAACCCCAGCTCTGTCCTGTCCCTCAAATCCAACTTTCCATGAGCCCCTTTTTAAGGCTGTATGTGGCCCTCAGATCTGTCTGCTCCATCAGGCCATCCTTGGGGGTGGGACTGGTTGCAAATAGTTCCCAGGCTCCTCTGATTGCAGCCTCCCCACCTCCCCATCACAAGCCCTGTCTGCTGTCACCAGTAAGAGGGATATTACAGAACCCCTGAGAGCATCACTCCTCTGTGATAATACTAGTGATGTTGACAATGACAAAACCCAGCCTTCAGCAGTGCCTCTTCCCTCAAGGTGAAGCCCGAGCCCTTCACTAAGGGTTACAGGCCCGCAGGCTCTCTCAGTGCTGACTGGAGCCTAATCTGCCCACAGCGCCCCTCAGAATCCCCGTTCCAGGCAAGCAGAACCTATCAATGGATGCTTGATTTTTTCCCAAGCGTCCGTATACACGCTGTCTGCTCCTCTGCAACACTCTGATGTCCCTGTTTGTTCTCGTCTATGTCTAATGTCTATGTCTTCCACCTCCCTAAGACATTAAGGAGCTGATAGGCCATCCCTGATTCCCCAAAGTGGGTTAACACCTCTCCTGTGCACAGTCCTAGTGCCTTCTGTTTCTCCCCATCATAGCTTTTGTCCTACTCTTTTACCATCACCTGTCTTTCACCTGCCTTCACTACACCAGGGGCCTGGAGGAGGGACTGTGGGTTTTCTCCGTCAGTGCCTTGCCCAGCACTGTGTCTAAAGCGGACACTGAGCTCGTGGTCGCTGACTGGTGGTGATCATCGTAAACTAACGCTATGCTAGGTTCACATTGTGATTTCTGGGAGTGGTTTGGAGTCAGTCTTAGATTGACATTCAGTAAAGAAGAAAGAAAGAGGGTGCTTGGTATGGGGAATACAGGCATTCAAAACCTGAGCGCTGCTTCTTCCTCTGAGTCTAGTAAAAACTGAGGTTGTTGATTCTGCTCACTTGGGGTCTTGCCTCTGCCAGGTCTGGGTCTCAGCAGTAAGAACTGTCATAGGCTCCTACATGTTAGTATAATTGTCCTCGCCTGTGTTTATGGCTCTTTTGTTCATATTCCATCACATTTTAAGAGCTTTGCTGATAGAAAATACTCATGCCCTAGGGTTTTTTTTTTTTTTGGGAGAGCAAGGTACAGGCTTTTATTTAGAGATAATCTGAAAGGACAAAGCTCCTGGCTTACGCCAGGAGGGGACAAGAGAGTCCATAGTGGTGTGTTGTCTAGGGGTTTTATAGGCAGTTGAGGATTTTCAAGAACATGAAAAAAAGCTAAGGTGTGTGGACTTACGAAGTGGTCCCAGAATATTTAGAATTGAATTAACACAAGCAACTTTCTGCTCTGATGATTTCTCCCTGAGATATCAGCATCTTGGTCTGGGGGCCTATGAAACAAGGCCACCTGCTCAGCCCCCAAGGTGGGCTGAGGCATTGTTTGCTAAAGAGTAAGTGAAGAATTTCTAACATCTTAACTTCTTGGGTAGTAAAATGCAATCTTATCTTTAAGGTGGAATCCTTCTTGCCTTTTACTGTGTTGTTTATGACTGGGCCTGCATGCTAACTTAGTTTGCCCCTCAGAATCACTGCAAAATCACTTCATCAGATCTGAAGGAGGAAAGGCAGCACATAGGCCTGGGCCTTTTAGCATGTTCAGGTGAATCTTACATAATTATGAATGATTAGCATAATAAAAACGTGTGCTACTCTTGTTTATCTGGGGAATATTAACTGATCTCACTGAAGAATGACTCAAGAGCTGAATGTTTAACACAGTATTAGTAGGGGGTTTCCTTGCACGTTGAGCGACGGGGAGAGAAGAAAAATAGGATATAAATAAGCACCATGTACAACTTCCAACGGTAAAATTCTCCCAGCCACCCCACAGAGATTAGGCCACATCCAGCTTGTCTCCAGGCACTGGTGGAGGAGGGACAGGTCGGGCCGTTCCGTTCCGGAATGGCTGCAGGGTGCACGGGTCCACCCTCTTCTCAGAGTTGGAGCCTTGGAAACCAGGCGGGCAGTGGCAAACGTAGGCAGAGTCGGGGGCTGCGCCTCCCACACACAAGGCACCGTTGAAGCATGGTCCATCCACATGTGACCCCGCTCACTTCACACCGCAATCAATAGAAACCACGGGAACAGGCACGTTCAAAGGACCCTGGTGCTTCAATGACAGGCGCACGATCCGGGCGGTGGGCGCGGGCGGGGCTGAGGGCGCCCCGGAGCGGTGCCAGGCGGCGGCGAGAGGCGGGCCCGCCGGGCGCAGGGAGCCGTCGGCTGCCGTTTCCTGGGGAGAGAGGCGCGGGCGTCACAGCGAGGCCTGGCGGGAGGCCTTCCCTCGAGCGCCCCCCACCCCCCACCCCGAGCCCGCGGCCGCCTTGCTCGTCCTGGCGGCCCCAGTCGGCGTTCCCGCTGCCTCCCAGGGCCCGGAGGTTCCCCGAAGGCGCCCCAGAGGCGGGCTCGGGCGAAAGGGGCTCAGCGGCCTACGCAGCCTCGGGGTACAGAGGGCTGGAGGGTGCTGCGCAAGGACGTGAACAGAGGGGGCGGTCCTTAGGGTTTTGATTTTGCAACCCATGGCCCTGCCCACTCAGTTCTCCTTCCTTCCCCTCCTGTTCACACTGTGACTGCTTGTGTGCCACCTACAGGCCCGCTTCAGGGTTCAGGGGTTCCGTCTTGCTGTCATGCTTGGTGCCTGTGTCTCGGGCCTAGAGACTAGGCTTCTGCCCCACTGTTCTCGAGCTCAGCTTCCTATCTATACCCAGATCCTCCAGGAACAATGCCGGCTTTGGTCCTGCCTGGGCCCGTGGCTCCCGCAGCACCCACAGCGGTGGTCACCTCTCCTGACCTGCCCCACAGCTAATGAACTCCCCTACCCTCTTGCCTCAGTCTCAATTCTTGCAGGCCCCCACAATGCTGTCCTTGCCTGGTGGAGTCCCGGGTGGGCTGTGTGATTTCTGCCTCCTAGCCCTCTGAGGCTCTGCTGCTTGTCTCTGTCCCAGAGGTGAAGATGGATGACAGGTGCTACCCAGTGATCTTTCCAGATGCACGCAACTTCCGGCCCTTCACTTCTGACTCTCTGGCTGCAATTGAGAAGCGGATCGCCATCCAAAGGGAGAGCAAGAAGTCCAAGCACCAGACAGCAGGATCCCAGCCTCGACCTTACCTTGACCTCAAGGTCTCCAGGAAGTTGCCTAAGCTCTATGGTGACATTCCCCAGGACTTGGTAGCAAAACCCCTGGAAGACTTGGACCCATTCTACAAAAATCACAAGGTAGGCCTGACACTGGCCACGCAGTTTACAGAGGGCAGGCTATACTTCTCCTTTGCCCTTGTTGCCCTGGGAGCTTCCCTCAGCCCTCACCCTCTGTAATGCATGTCCAGAGGAGATGAGGACTGGGTGCTCCAGAAAGGTCAACAAGAGTGTAGAGAAAACAGGGTGGCTGGGGAAGAGGACTGAATTAATGGTCAGGGAAGTTGGGGCAGGCCATTTCAAGTGACTGGCATTTTGATGCTGGGGGACTCACTTCCCTGATCCTCATTTTTCTAATCTGCACAATGGGAATAACACCTGTTTTCCCTATCCTACAGCATAAGCATGCTATGGAAGCAGTGTATAATCATAATACATTATACTGATCTGAAAGATTAATATAACTGTCCAGAATGTCCATTTCAGCAACAAGAGTTTACCTTGAAGAGCCCTTAGGCAATAGGCCCTCTAAGCTGTAAAGTGAGATTTATGAAGGTAAAGCCCTATACCAACACTTGAGTGTTAATAGGTACTCAACAAATTGATCTAAGAATATGGTAATCAAGCAGGCACATGCCCATTAGATGGCATGCCAACATGTGATGGGCTTTCTGTTTCATCTACCTAGATGTAGTTCTTGCAAGGAAATCCTAGTGAAAGTTCCATAAGGGGGCCCCTGAGAGGAGGTGTGAGCTCTGGGCTCTCTGATAGCTGTTTGAAAGTCCAGGCACTGACAGAGCTGTCCTCAGCAGACTGTCCCCCCTGGAGAAGGCCCAGACCTGGCAACCATTGTCTCACTGTGTGCCCAGCAGCGAGTGGAAATCCCACCTCCCTGGATCCAGTTCTGGGAGGTAGAAGGCTGGGAGTTTGGGGGAAGTTCTAGGAAATACTGGATATGAGAGCATTCTTTGTGGGCAACCATGAAAGACTGCTTCCAAAGAAGGGTCTCCTGGTTCATATGTCCTTGAATGGGGACAGACTTAGGGCTACCAGGCCAGATGGGGAAAGTGTGTAGAGTGAAGTGGAGCATGAGTAGGAGGACAAGAAAGGGCAGGAGAGATGAGGGGCAGAAACACCCTAGTGTTTTACCTTCCTCTTATGCCCCTGAACTTGGGGTACTTCTTGGAGGCAGAGTGACTGAATGTGAGTTAAGTGCCAGAGGCCTCCTTCTGCCTCCAGGCTGGACAGGAGACCCCCAAGGCAGGTGGCAGCAGGTGTGTGGTGGACAGGCCTAGGAGGACAGGCTCTGTGCCAGCCTGGGTGGGTATTCCAGGACCATCTCTGCTCAGCTGGGGTCCCCCATTTAAAACAGAAGATGTGATGCTCATTCGGAGCTCAGCACATGCGTAACCCCATGTGGCTGGTGCTCCACAATGATGCGAAGTCTGTGTGGCTGTCATCAGCACTCCACCTGGCAGACGAGGAACTCAAAGACCAGATGCGGACATGGCTCAAGCAGGTCAAACAGCCAGGGAGGGGTGCAGCAGGATTCAAACCCAAGGGCTTTTCTGCAGTCGCAGGCCACTTCTCTCCATTTAGGGAAAGGGGTGGAGATTGTTAGCAAGCAGACAGGAGGAGCTGGTGCCTATCATTTTAATCGTAAAACCCTGGCGTGTGCAGTTAAATGTACCATTAGTTGAAATATTTGAAGTACTCAGAGGAGGCATTAATAAAATATCAAAATCACAGGGCACAGCAGCAGAGCCAGTATCATGCCACCTGTTAATCAGTACAACCTGTCTCAAGGAGAGGTTTGCCTTCTGCCCCAAATTGTCTTTCTATGCGCAGGAAGGGCACAGAACCCCCAGAGTGAGTCTTGAGCTCCTGAGCTGGTAGCTTTAAAGAACTCGGTGGCCTGTTTCATTTGGGTATGGAGGCAACGAAATATCCTAGTTCAAACTACTCCCCGCTGCCAGGAGGCACCAGGCAGGGAGGTTCCACAGCTCAGACAGCAGCTGGCGACTGGGTGCTGAAGGCTGGTGTCCTGGTGCCTCAGCCAGGGCAGCACTCCACCCCTGCTGACTTGGGCCTGTGGGCCAGGCCTGTCATTTCTGCCTGAGCCATGCTGGAGCATGTGCCAAGTAGTACTTTTTGTAAATCTGGAAGGAACAGCAGAGACACAGGGAGACAGGAATGACCCTCATTCTGGGAGAGCTTGTGTAATGAACAGCTTTGGGGACACATAAGTGGACAGCCAGATTAATTAATTATAATTAAATGGAAAGAGGGAGGCCTGGAGCTGACGTTAGAAGCCTGTGAGGGATGGGCTGTTTGTCCAGGGCCTGCTTCATTCCCAGAACCCAGGAAGATGCACCAGGAAGAAATAGACGCAGGCTTGTGTTCTTCAGGGGGCCCCAACTGGCACTTTGGTGGAACAGTGCACCACTGGCAGGTCCATCCTAGGTTTTGCCTGGACCTGCACACTAAAGACCAACAGAGCCCCTGGAAATTGTGACAGACAGCCCAGAACACCCATATGCATTCCAGATGCCTTCTGAGGGCCTCCCCTGCCAGATGAGAAACAGCCAGATTTGCTCCTGTGTCCACAGGAGGATGGGGAGTCCTCAAGGTTGGAGTTGGTGGCAGACTCCCCCATGTAGGACTGCTCAGGCGTGACAATATGGATTTCTAGACCCCTTCTTCTGAGGGTCATTACAGAATTTTCATTAGTAATCAAAGTAATTTAAAACAATCTGCTGAATGTGATATCCAGTGCTACTTCCATGTCTCCAAGCTCTCCTGCTGCTCTGGTCTTGGAGTACAGTATGGAGGGTTTTGTATGCCCATTGCTCCCCTTCACCCAAACTGTCTTTATCGTAGGACCCTGTCTGCTCCATTTTCTAGAGCTTCTGGGTATCCACTGGGTGGGTGGCCCACAGCCCAGTACTTGGGACTCTGAGTGAGACCCAGGCCACACGGGGGGACCTGTTGGCCTCCAGAGTCACAGTGTAGGTTGGTCAGAACAGACCGTGGGCTTCCACTCAGCTGTCCACCCAGAAACTGTAGTTCCACAGGAGCCAGGCCACACTGCAACCTGTATGTAGTTCCAGTGCACTTTCCCCAAGTGAATTCATGGAAACTATTGTTTTGTCACTGCATGTTATTCCTGTTGTGTTTTTTTGCAGACATTTATGGTGTTGAACAAAAAGAGAACAATCTACCGCTTCAGTGCCAAGCGTGCTTTGTTCATTTTTGGGCCTTTCAATTCCATCCGAAGTTTGGCCATTAGAGTCTCAGTGCATTCATATCCTTTTGTGGCATCTTATACTTTACCCAGGTCATGTGGAAAGCACCTGAGCCCCAGGCTGCCCATGTTTGTTGTGGGCTGAGTGCCTATGGTTGCACGGGCCATGCCAGGGCTGGGGGTGAATGAGGTATGTCCCTGCACTCAGAAGGAAATGCACCCAAAGGCAGGTGGCTCTTAGGTGAGATGGCAGTTTGGGGCAGTAGTGTGCAGAGGCACCAAGGAGAAAGGGATGTCTAAGCTGAGACCCCAAAAAAAGGTTGTAAACTGCCGACCTGGGCCCCGTATTTAGCTGACAAATGTGTTATGTTGGACCTGCACAATGTTTAGAACTTTTTGGAAACATTCTCTCATGTTAAAAGTCCTCATTTCCAGGTTCTCTTGAAAAATGGAACCTCAGTCAAGGCTAGGCCTGCATTCCCACCTGGAAAAATCGGGGTAGTGAGACTCCACTCCCTCTTTAGAGTGATACACGCCCTGTTTCACCACATCTCCACTCACCCCGCTGTGACCCATTAGCAGCCCCTTTCAACCATTCATGTGACTTGCCAGCCTCTTTGGACTTCGAGTTTGCAAACCTCAGTCCTACAGGATACAGTACAGATAGGCAGGAATTACCAAGCATTTCTGGTATGGACAGTGGTGGGCCAGACCCTGGCAGCCCTAGGCTAGGGGAGTGGAAAGACCTAGCCTGGAAGACATAAAGAAGTTCTGAGGAGTTTGGGGAGGAAGAACTGTTTAGGTGGGTTCTCTAGAAACAGAGCCTGAGATGGGGCTTCTTACTTAGGTGAGTTAGTAGAGGACTACTCTCTGGAGAAGGAAAAAGGGAAGCAGAATGGGGCTAAAAGGGGAGATGAGCAAGGCTGGGATGCCAACAGAGCCCCACAGCTGGGCTTATGGGGAGCCTGGGAGCATGAACTGGTCCTGAGCTGCCTGGCCGGGAAGCCCTTCAGACATGTGGTGCTGGGCTGTAGCCCGCCCGGGAAGGGGGCTGCCATTTGGTCAGGGACAGTTCCTCAGGGGAGGGGACAGGAGTGAGCTGTTCTCAGCCACACTCACACTTAGGGTCCGGGTGTCTGTGCAGGGACAGGGACCCGGGGGCACCACAGCCCCACTACAGCCATGATGCTGTGTGCCACCTGCAGTGTGCCTGCCTTAACAGACATGGCCACGCTGTTCAGCATGTTCATCATCTGCACCGTCACCATCAACTGTGTATTCATGGCCATGGCTTTCGGGAAGGACAACAGTAACATAGACACTGACCAGGCAGAGTAAGTGACTGTCCTCACTCATGTCCTTAGCTTTTAAGCAAATGCTCCTAAAAGAAGTATGATTGCATCAGAGTTTACATATGTAGGAAAGATAGTCACCTCAAATACCAACCCCCCAACACAGATGCTGGCAGAGTTAACTTTATTTTTGTATACAGTTGTTTGTCTTTGAAGACCTTGAAAAATGACATTCATAATAAACATCACACACACAAATTTCATGTCCAGCTTTTAAGTGGTTTTCTTGGTGCTTACAAAGGCTTGTAGGAATCTATTTTGATGGCTATGTAATGTTTTCTCAGGTAAATAAACCATAGTTTACCTGACCTCTAGAATTTTACCACTACACATAGAATTACAGCAGCACCTTTTTGCATCAAACTTCTAAAAATGGTTTTCTTATGGTAGAAATACATTTCTAGATTCTATTTTTAGAAGTAGATGTACTAGGTCAAACAATACATTTTATTTATTTATTTATTTATTTATTTATTATTAAGGTATGATTGATATACACTCTTATGAAGGTTTCACATGAAAAAACAATGTGGTTACTACATTTACCCATATTATCAAGTCCCCACCCATACCCCAATGCAGTCACTGTCCATCAGTATAGTAAGCTGCCACAGATCCACTATGTGCCTTCTCTGTGCTACACTGTTTTCTCCGTGATCCCCCACACCATGTGTACTAAACCTAATACCCCTCAGTCCCTTTTTCCCTCCCTTCCCACCCTCCCTCCCACAACTCTCTCTTTTGGTAACCACTAGTTATTTCTTGGAGTCTCTGAGTCTGCTGCTATTTTGTTCCTTCAGTTTTGCTTCATTGTTATACTGCACAAATGCGGGAAATCATTTGGCACTTGTCTTTCTCTGCTTGGCTTATTTCACTGAGCATAAGGTCCTCTAGCTCCATCCATGTTGTTGCAAATGGTAGGATTTCTTTCTTTCTTATGGCTGAATAGTATTCCATTGTGTATATGTACCACCTCTTCTTTATCCATTCATCTACTGATGGACACTTTGGTTGCTTCCATATCTTGGCTACTGTAAAAAGTACTGCGATAAACATATGGGTGCATATGTCTTTTTGAATCTGAAAAGTTGTATTCTTTGGGTAAATTCTAAGGAGTGGGATTCCTGGGTCAAATAGTATTTCTATGTTTAGTTTCTTAAGGAACTTCCATATTGCTTTCCACAATGGTTGAACTAGCTTACATTCCCACCAGCAGTGTAGGAGGGTTCCCCTTTCTCCGCATCCTCACCAGCATTTGTTGTTCTTTGTCTTTTCTATGCTGGCCATCCTTACTGGTGTGAGGTGATATCTCATTGTGGTTTTAATTTGCATTCCCCTGATGATTAGTGATGTGGAGCATCTTTTCATGTGTCTGTTGGCCATCTGAATTGCTTCTTTGGAGAACTGTCTCTTCACATCCTCTGCCCATTTGTTAATCCAGTCATTTGCTTTTTGGGTGTTGAGGCGTGTAAGTTCTTTATATATTTTGGGTGTTAACCCCTTGTCAGATATGTCATTTACAAATACATTCTCTCATACTGTAGGATGCCTTTTTGTTCTGCTGATGGTGTCCTTTGCCATACCGAAACTTTTTAGTTTGATGTAGTCCCATGAGTTCATTTTTGCTTTTGTTTCCCTTGTTCAAGGAGATGTATTCAGGAAGAAGTTGCTCATGCTTGTATTCAGGAGATGTTTGCCTATGTTGTCTTCTAAGAGTTTTATAGTTTCAAGACTTACATTCAAGTCTTTAATCCATTTCAAGTTTACTTTCGTATATGGGGTTAAACAATAAACCAGTTTCATTCTCTTGCATGTAGCTGTCCAGTTTTGCCAACACCAGCTTTTGAAGAGGCTGTCATTTCCCCATTGTATATCCATGGCTCCTTTATCATATATTAATTGACCATATATGCTTGAGTTTATATCAGGGCTCTCTAGTCTGCTCCATTGATCTATGGGTCTGTTTTTGTGCCAGTACCAAATTGTCTTGATTACTGTGGCTTTGTAGTAGAGCTTGAAGTTGGGGAGTGTAATGCCCCCAGCTTTATTCTTCCTTGTCAGAATTGCTTTGGCTATTCAAGGTCTTTTGTGGTTCCATATGAAGTTTAGAATGATTTTCTCTAGTTTGTTGAAGAATACTGTTGGTATTTTGATAGGAATTGCATTGAATCTATAGATTGCTTTAGGCTGGATGGCCATTTTGACAATATTAATTCTTCCTATCCATGAACATGGATGAGTTTCCATTTATTGGTATCTTCTTTAATTTCTCTTAAGAGTGTCCTATAGTTTTCAGAGTATAGGTCTTTCACTTCCTTGGTTAGGTTTATTCCTAGGTATTTTATTCTTTTTGATACAACTGTGAATGGAATTATTTTCCTGATTTCTCTCTCTGCTAGTTCATTGTTAGTGTATAGAAATGCCACAGATTTCTGTGTATTAATTTTGTATCCTGCAACTTTGCTGAATTCAGATATTAGATCTAGTAGTTTTAGAGTGGATTATTTAGGTCTTTTTATGTACAGTATCATGTCATCTGCAAACAGAGACAGTTTAACTTCTTCCTTGCCAATCTGGATGCCTTTTATTTCTTTGTGTTGTCTGATTGCCATGGCTAGGACCTCTAAATTATGTTGAATAGACGTGGGGAAAGTGGGCATCCTTGTCTTGTTCCTGATCTTAAAGAAAAAGCTTTTAGCTTCTCACTGTTAAGTATGATGTTGGCTGTGGGTTTATCATATATGGCCTTTATTATGTTGAGGTACTTGCCCTCTATACCCATTTTGTTGAGAGTTTTTATCATGAATGGATGTTGAATTTTGTTGAGTGCTTCATCAGCATCTATGGAGATGATCATGTGGTTTTTGTCCTTCTTTTTGTTTATGTGGTGGATGATGTTGATGGATTTTCAAATGTTGTACCATCCTTGCATGCCTGGAATAAATCCTACTTGATCGTGATGGATGACCATTTGATGTATTTTTGAATTTGGTTTGCTAATATTTTGTTGAGTATTTTTGCATCTATGTTCATGAGGGATATTGGTCTATAGTTTTCTTTTTTGTGTGTTGTCTTTGCCTGGTTTTGGTATTAGAGTGATGCTGGCCTCATAGAATGAGTTTGGAAGTGTTCCCTCTTCTTCTACTCTTTGGAAAACTTTAAGGAGGATGGGTATTAGTTCTTCACTAAATGTTTGATAAAATTCAGCGGTGAAGCCATCTGGTACAGGGATTTTGTTCTTAGGTAGTTTTTTGTTTACCAGTTCAATTTCATTGCTGGTAATTGGTCTGTTCAGATTTTCTGTTTCTTTCTTGGTCAGCCTTGGAAGGTTGTTTTTCTAGAAAGTTGTCCATTTCTTCTAGGTTATCCAGTTTGTTAGCATATAATTTTTCATAGTATTCTCTAATAAATCTTTGTATTTCTGTGGTGTCCATCGTGTTTTTTCCTTTCTCATTTCTGATTCTCAGACAGTACATTTTTTTTTTTTGAGAGGGCATCTCTCATATTTATTGATCAAATGGTTGTTAACAACAATAAAATTCTGTATAGGGGGGTCAATGCTCAATGCACAATCATTAATCCATCTCAAGCCTAGTTCTCGTCAGTCTCCAATCTTCTGAAGCGTAACGAAAAAGTTCTTACATGGTGAACGAATTCTTACATAGTGATAAATTCTTATATGGTGAACAGTACAAGGGCATTCATCACAGAAACTTTCGGTTTTGATCACGCATTATGACCTATAAACAATCAGGTCAAATATGAATATTCGTTTGATTTTTGTACTTGATTTATATGTTGATCCCACATTTCTCCCTTTATTATTATTATTATTTTTATTTTTAATAAAATGCTGAAGTGGTAGGTAGATGCAAGATAAAGGTAGAAAACATAGTTTAGTGCTGTAAGAGGGCAAATGTAGATGATCAGATGATCAGGTGTGTGCCTATGGACTAAGTATTAATCCAGGCTAGACAAGGGCAGCAAAACATCCACGGATGCAGAAGATTTCTCTCAAAGCAGGGGGGGTGAGGTTCTGAGCCTCACCTCTGTTGATCCCCAAATTCTCACCTGATGGCCCCCCTGCAACTGTGCCTGTCTTAGGTTGTTCCTCCCTTGAGGAATCTTACCTGTCTCTGGCTAACCAGTCATCTTCCAGGGCCATACAGGGAAATGTAAAGTTGGTAAGTGAGAGAGAAGCCATATTGTTTGAAAAGGTTAGCTTTTTACTTCTTTGCAGATTTATGCCCTGTGGCTTCTATGCCCAGCACTTGTCTTGAGGTATCTTTACCACCTGGAGGAATTATGATACTTGGTAAATTCGATATGAGGCACGAATTCTATTTAAGGGTTGTAATTAGGAAGAAAGAAGAAAAGCTACAGATGTAGCATATGGAAGGAAACATGGGAGGATTGATTATTTCTTTGACATATCTTCTTGTAGAGTACCTTAAGTATGTATAGATTTTAAACTACTAACTAATTTGCACACACATATTAACATAATAGGAATACGGTAACATAAACAAAGCAAATCTATAATTACCATCCATCTCCAGTGAAGCCAAGAAAACCATTTAGGCATTTGTGAAAATTTGTCTATGATATGATGGATATTGTCCAACTGTACTTGAACCGTCTGAGAGAAATCAGACAAATTAAAGCAGCCCATTTCTGGGATCTGTTCACATCCCATATGTTCTTTTAACCGTAGATAGTCTATAGTCATAAGATTTTGGAGTGCTACACCTTGCACCCCTCCCAACTCCTGGTTGAGTTCCAACAGTACAGATCCGGTCAAATTCGTAGTCTCACTGTATGCACATGCCAGCCTAGACATCTCCCTCCTCATTCTTATGGCAAGTCCAGGAGACGGTGGGCTGGATGCAGCCACAACCGCAGCATCGTCCAGATCCCTGTGGAGGCTTTTTGATGATCATCCCCCGGCACAAGTCCTCCAGAGAGTGCTGATGCCGGAAGCTCCTCCTCATATCGTATCTTAGTTCATTTTCTGGGTATCCAAGCTAGGCCTTGATCTTCTGCATAGAAACAAACAGACCCTTTGCCCACACTTTGACATGCCCTCTATACCACTGTGCAGAACTCATTGGAGGTCAGCACACAGTAACTGCTTTTTTTTTTTTTTTTATTAAGAGAAAGGAATATTATCAGAAAAGAGTACCTCCATAGCTGATCATCTGACACCCTTTAAGTGATCAACATTAAGGATATTTAAAGCATGCGTTGATCTTTGATTTACCAATAGTTTTATCCTATCAAGGAGTAATCCCCCTTTTCTTTCTTTCTTTCTTTCTTTTTTTTAATTTTATTTTTAATCTATACCTACATGAAGAATACTATGTTTACTATGCTCTCCCCTATATCAGGTCCCCCCTAACAACCACATTACGATTACTGTCCATCAGCTTAGCAAAATGTTGTAGAGTCACTACTTGTCCTCTCTGTGTTGTGCAGCTCACCCTCCCCTTTCTCCCTCCCCCCCATGCATGCTAATCTTAATACCCCCCTTCTTCTTCTCCCCCTCCTTATCCCTCCCTGCCCACCCATCCTTCCCAGTTCCTTTCCCTTTGGTACCTGTTAGTCCATTTTTGGGTTCAGCCAGTACATTTTGATGCTTTTATTTTATTATTTTTATTTTGGTATCATTAATATAAAATCACATGGACAACATTGTAGTTGCTAGATTCCCCCAATTATCAAGTCCCCACCACATACCCCATTACAGTCACATACCCCATTACTGTCCATCAGTGGAGTAAGATGCTATAGAGTCTTTTTTAATGCTTTTATAAGTATATATATATATATATATTGACAAATATTTTCCAAAAACTTTGTACTAATTTACTCTGCCATCAGCACTGTAGTCTAATAACTACTCTTACTACATTCTTGCCAGCATTACATTTTTTCTTCATCAATGTATGGAATTAAAATGTTTGCATTTCCTTAATTTCTGGGTGGATTGAACTCTTTTTGTGAATCATATATTCCCATCTTTTCCCATATATCATTTTTGTTTGTTTTCCTGGTCAGCTTGAGTGAATTCTTTGTATAATTAAAATATTAACTTTTTGTGATTTTAAATTGGCTATTCAGACATACAAGTTAATTTTTCAACTGAGAGAGTCCAATATTTTGATAGGTGTTCTTTTATATTGTTGTCTTAAGTTTTCTAATTTAATATGTTTACTGCTTTAGTGTTTCAGGAATATATGGAGGAACAAATTGAATAAATAATAAGATACCATTTATTTCTATCACATTTTTAACATAGTATAATCAATATATAGAACATTCTAGCTGCCCCAGAAACTTCCTCATGCCTCTTTTCTGTCAATCTCCTGACCTCTGCTCCCAGCCCCAGGGAAATACTGATCTTTCTGTGCCTGCAGACTAGTTTTGCCTTTTTTCCTAGAATTTCACATAAATGGAATCATATGGTATTCATTATACCATACTTTTGTGCTTGGCTTCTTCCACTTAGTATAATGTTTTGAGATGCATCCGTTTATCACTAGCTTTTTTTTCGTTTTGTTGCTGAGTTGTAATCCACCGTATGGGTATACCACAATTTGTTTACCCAGTAACCTGTTAATGGACACTTGGGTTGTTTCCAGTTTGGGCTATTATGAATGAAGTTTCTATGAACATTTCAGGATAAAAGTCTTTCTCTGGCTATATGTCTGCATTTCCCTCAGTTAAATACCCTGGAGCACAATTGCTGGGTCTTAAGATAAGTATATGAGTAACTGCAGAGTATCCTGAAGTGCCTGCCTTGTTACATTTCTGCCAGCAGTATATGAAAGTTTGGAAGTCTTTATTCATTTCTTCTTTCCATTTAATTTGATTTTAATATACTCTTCTATTCCTAGCTTCTTATGGAAGAAACTCAAATAGTTGTTTTTATCTCTCTCTCCTTTTCTTGTACTATTATAAAAGTTATAAATATCTATCTAAGCACTACTTTAGCCATATCCCACAGATTTTGATACATTGTCCTTTTATTACCTTCATTTAAAATTATTCCCTACTTCTTCTTGTGATGTCTTCTTTGTCACATGTGTCATTTAAAAGTATGTTTAAAATTTTTAAATATTCATTTTGTTTTAGTTGTTATGTTGTTATTGATTTCAAATTAAATCCTCTGTCATTAGAGAGTATTTTCTCTAACTATATGTTAATTACCTATATAAGTATACTCTGTGAGATCTCAATCTTTTGAAATCAGGAGAAACTTGTTGATGGTCTAACTTGAGGAATGAAAAGAATGTGAATTCTGCAGTTGTTTGGTAAGATATACTGTAACTGGTTAGGTTAAGGTGGTTGATAGAATCATTTAGCTCTTTCATACCTTCACTGCTTCTATTAGTACATGTATGAGTATTGTATCTTCCTGATGTGTACATTCTTTTATCATTATGAAGTGTCTTCTTTGTCTCTAATAAAACTCCTGTTAGTATTTGTTTTGTCTGATGTTGATACAGCTACCCTGGCTTCTTACACTTGTTTGCGTTGTATATCTTTTTCCATCCTTTTACTGTCAGCCCTTTGTGTTTGTGTATTTATAGTGTATCTCTTGTAAAGTGTGTGTACTTGGTTTTTGCTTTTTATGCAGTATGTGCCTTTTGATGGAATGTGTAGTTCATTTTCATCTAATGTAATTATGGATCTGCTCGGATTTAGGTCTGCAGTTTTTCTATTGGTTTCCTTTTTTTAAATACAATATTATATAGGTTTCAGGTGTACAAATAGTGATTCAACAATTATATGCATTGTGAAATGCTCACCGTGATAAAGTTACCATCTGTCACCACACAAAGATATTACAGTATTATTGACCACATTCTCTATGCTGTACTTTCATCCCCGTGACTTACTTATTTTATAATTGAAAGTCTGCACCTCTTTATCCTCTTTACCTATTTTGCACACCCTCATTTTGTTCTCTGTATTTATGAGTGTATTTCTGTTTTGTTTGTTTGCTCATTTGTTTTGTTTTTTTAAAATTCCACATGTAAGTGAAATCATACAGTATTTGTCTTTTCCTGTATGATTTACTTTAGTTCACATAATACCCTCTGGGTCCATCTGTGTTGTCCCAAATGGCAAGGTTTCCTTCTTTTTTTGACTGATTAATATTCCATTGTGTATATGCACTGCATCCTCTTTATCCATTCTTCTATTGATGTACAGTTCAGTTGTTTCCATATGTCGGCTGTTATAAATAGTGCTGCCATGAACATGTCTTTTTGAGTTGATCTCAAGGGAGCACATGTCTTTGAGTTGATCTCATCCACTTTTTTCCTTGCTTCTTTGTTTCTCCTCCATTCCTGCCTTCTTTTGTGTTTATCAGGTATGTTTAATATTTCATTTTCATCCCTATTGGTTTTTTCAGCTTTACTTCTTTGCATTATTGTGGTTGCTCCTTCTCTGTTGCTGAGTGGGACTAAGAATCTGGTTAAGACCAGCAAGCTCAGGGTCAGTGCCTTTGAGTGGGGGACATGTACTCCCCTGGGAATTCTGGCAGTATCCCGGGGAGAATGGCCCCCCTTTGGAGGGTGAGCTGCTCCATATGAGAGGCTAACTGAGAGTGTAGGGGTGCTGTTCATTGTTTCCTTCAGCATTGTGGGAGGCGTCTGAGGTCCACAGAAGGGTCCCGTGGAGGAGACAGGCCTGGAAGGGGGCATTACTCCAGAGTGGTGGTTTGCCTGCTCAGCACTTTGGGTGAGATGCGAGGAGTCCTCTTCTCAGCGGGAAGTGGTGGCCCAGCTGGAAACCAATTTGCAGGAAGGCCATTTTCACTACTAAAAGACCTATAAGGGGAGAGGCAAAGAATCTTTGTCTGGGCTGTAGGGAAGTGGAGAGGTTTGGTGGGAGGGGGGTGCTGTCCCTGGTATTTGGACCAGTAGTGGAGCTGGGAAGGGGCTGTTGAAAGTGTCCTGGTCGAAGGAGGCATTCAGCTGAGTGCTTAGTCCCATGGCCCTGACAGTGACGCCCTCCAGAGGGCTCATTGCCTGGTGGGTTGAGGTCCCCCCCCCCTTCGTGGAGCTCCCCCCGCCTCCTGTTGGTGGACATGGCTCTACTGCAGATGTCATCACGGTCTGCCTGTCCCACACAGGCCAGGCTTCTGCTGGGAAAGAAAATGGTGGTTGTGAGAGGCTAGATGGTCAACAGAAAGGGCAGCAGCGGCTGCTGTGCAATTTGTTTGAGACCTAGATGAAAGCTTGAAAAAACCCCCCCACAAATCCTCAGTTACAGCCTTTTACAAAATGCTTATAACTTTATAAATTATGTCTGAGTTTAAACAATAGTATTTCAGGGTAGACATTAATTATCTGCTGTGTTCGTTTGTCACCAAAAAGTGGTCAGCTTAGAAAAAGGCTGAAGCAGAGAGGAGTGTGTTCCTGCCCTTGGTCTTGGCTCTGGGGGATTTTTCAAGTTCCTAAGACCTTAGTTCTTTAGGTTTGGGGGCTCACAATGGCTGAATAGTGTACTGGAAAATGTCTACTTCCTTTACTCTGAACCAGTAGATTGTTTGAATTGATCATTTCTGTCCCCACTGTGGAACCTCTGTGTGTGTGTGTGAGAGAGAGAGAGACCCAGCATTTTTGACAGCTTGGGGTTATAACCAGCAAGGTGAGGCATTGTGTTTTGTTGTTTTGTTTTGTTTTTCTTTGGAGAAGGAGGAAGGGGAAGAGAAGAAATGAATTGGAGGGTAGAACATGATGAAAGACTCAGGGAAGAAAAGGGAAATTGTTTTTTAAAAAATTGTGATAAATGCTCAGCACAAAACATGCCATCTTACCCACTTTAAGTGTGCCCTTCAGAAGGATTAAGTATATTCACATAGTTCTGCAATCATCACCACCATCTCCAGAACTCTGTTCATCTTGCAAAACGGAAACTCTGTCCGCATTAAACCATGACTTCCCATTCTCTACATCCAGTGCCCAGCATCCACCATCCTACTTTCTATCTCTAAATGATGACTCCAGGTCCTTCATGTAAGTGGAGTCATACAGTATCTATCTTTCTATAACTGGTTTATTTCCCTTTGCATAATGACTTCAAGGTTCATTATGTAGGTTCATTATATATTTTGGGTGTTAACCCCTTGTCAGATATGTCATTTACAAATATATTCTCCCATACTGTAGGATGCCTTTTTGTTCTGTTGATGGTATCCTTTGCCATACAGAAACTTTTTAGTTTGATGTAGTCCCATGAGTTCATTTTTGCTTTTGTTTCCCTTGCTCCAGGAGATGCATTCAGGAAGAAGTTGCTCATGCTTATATTCAGGAGATGTTTGCCTATGTTGTCTTCTAAGAGTTTTATGGTTTCATGACTTACATTCAAGTCTTTAATCCATTTTGAGTTTACTTTTGTGTATGGGCTTAGACAATGATCCAGTTTCATTCTCTTGCATGTAGCTGTCCAGTTTTGCCAACACCAGCTGTTGGCATGGTGGAGTCCCGGGTGGGCTGTGTGATTTCTGCCTGTGATTTCCTTCCCTTTTAAGGCTGAATAATATTCTATTGTGTAGACCACATTTTGTTTCCTCATTCATCCATCACTGAACACTTGGGTTGCTTCTACCATTTGTGTATTGTGAATAGTGCTGCTATGACCATGAGTTTACAAATATCTCTTCAAGATCCTGCTTTCAATTCTTCTGTAAATATATCTAGAAGTGGGATTGCTGGATCAATGGGAGTTCTATTTTTAACTTTTTGAGGAACCTCCATACTGTTTTCCTTGATGGCTGCACCATTTTACATTCCCACCAGCAGAGCACTAGGGCTCCAATTTTTCCATGTCCTCACCAACCTTGTTATTTTCTATTCTTTTGAAAGCGGCCACCCTAAGGGGTAGGAGGTAATATCTCATTGTGATTTTAATTTTTATTTCCTTGATGATTAGTGATACTGAGCATCTTCATGTGTCTGCTGGCCATTCTTTGAGGAAATATATATTCAGGTCATTTGATCACTTAAAAATTGGATTATTTTATTCTTTTGTTTATAAATTTTTATTTTAAATTTAAAAAATTTTATTGGCATATAATTGATGTACAATATTATATTAGTTTCAGGTGTACAACATAGTGATTCAATATTTATATGCATTTCAAAGTGCTCATCAAGTTTAGTCTAGTCACCAGCTATCACCACACAAAGTTTTTACATTATTATTGACTATACTCCTTATGCTGTACATTACATCCCTATGTCTTACTTACTTTACAACTAGAAGACTACCTCTTAGTGTCCTTCATGTATTTCACCTATTCCCCACTACCCTGGCAACCATCGGTTAGTTCTCTGTATCTATGAATCCATTTCTATTTTGTATTGTTTGTTCATTTGCTTTATCTTTTTAGATTACACATATAAATGAAATAATATGTATTTGACTTTGGCTTATTTCACTTAGAATAGTATTTTCTAGGTCTATCATGTTGCCACAAATGGCAAGACTTCATTCTTTTTTATGACTGAGTAATATCCCATTATTTACATATATGTATGTGTGTATCTATCTATCTATCTATCTATCTATCTATCTATCTATCTATCTATATCTTCCTTATCTATTCATCTATTCATGGACCCTTAGGTTGCTTTCATATCTTGGCTATTGGAAATAATACTTCAATTAACATAGGGGTGAACATATCTTTTTAAATTAGTGTTTTCATTTTCTTCAGGTAAATAACCAGAAGTGGAATTACTGGGTTGTATGGTATTTATATTTTTAATTTTTAAAGGAATTTCCATACTGCTTTCCATTGGCTGTACCAATTTACACTCCCACCAACAGTGTAGGTGGGTTCCCTTTTCCCCACATCCTTGCCAACACTTGTTATTTCTTGTCTTTTAGATACTGCCCATTCTAACTGGTGTGAGGTAATATCTCATTGTGGTTTTGATTTGCATTCCCCTGATGATTAGTGGTGTGGAGTTTCTTCCCATGTGTCTGTTGGGCATCTGGATGTCTTCTTTTCAGATACAGTGCCCATTTTTAAAATCAGATTGTTTGATTTTTTTGATATTGAGTTGTGAGTTCTTTATGTATTTTGGATGCTAACCCCTTATCAAATGTATCATATGCAAATATATCCTCCAATTAAGTAGATTGCTTTACAGTTTTACTGATGGTTTCCTTTGCTATATAGAAGCTTTTGAGTTTGATGTTGTCCCACTTGTTTATTTTGCTTTTGTTGTCCTTGTTTGAGGAAACAGATCTGATAAAATATTGCTAAGACCAGTGTCAAAAATCTTACTGCTTATATTTTCCTCTAGGAGTTTTGTGGTTTCAAGTCTTACATTTAATTCTTTAATCCATTTTGAGTTTGTTTTTGTTATGGTGTGATTTTTTTTATTGTTATTGAGTTGTAGGAATTCTTTATATATTTTTGATACCAACTTCTCATCAGAAATACGATTTGCAGATATTTTCTTCTAGGAGCCTTATAGTTTCTGTTCTGACGTTTAGTTCTTTAATCTATTGTCAATTAATTTTTTTACATGGTGTAAGGTAGGGGTCCAATTTCATTCTTTTGCTTGTGGATATTGAACTTTTCTAACACTCTTTGCTGAAATGACTGTCATTTTTTCCATTGAATAGTCTCAGCACCCTGTCGAAATTCATTTGGCCATGTATGTGATGGCTTATTTCTGAGCCCTCTGATTCCAGTGTTCTATGTCTGTCTTTATGCCACCACCACACTGCTTTGATTAGATTTGTGATGAGTTTTGATATAAAAAAAATGTGAGGTCTCCAGTTTTGTTCTCTTTTCTCAAGATTTTGGGTATTCAGGATCCCTTGAAATTCCATATGCATCTCAGGATGGATTGTTTGTTTCTGCAAAAAACATCATTGGGATTTTAATTGAATCTGAGGTCACTTTAAGTAGTATTGACAATTTGACAATATTAAGTCTTCTAGCCATGAAAGTAGTTGTTGAAAGACCCAGTTTTCAGCCGTGTCATTTACCCTCTTTGTTTCTTTGCTATCATTGTCTTCTGTACATCCAAGGGACAGCTCTTGAATAGCTGTGACCTACTACAGCTTCAGGTCCTAGTGCCCCATGTTGGCTGAAACTCTTCTCAAGAATTTGCCCATGAAGCTAGGCATTGAAAAACAACTTTATCTTTGGGCCTGTTTCTCAGAAATTCTAAGTACCAGGACTCACCTGAGGAGCTTGCCTTTCTGAACCTGGTACGCTGAAGACCAGTGTGTTAAATGTCGGACAAAATGGAATAACCCTCACCAACGCCGGATCAGACAGGTGGGCTCTCTGCTGGTCACATCACTTACCATGTTTCTTCTTGTTCTGAATGATTTGCTTTGCAGGTATGTCTTCACTGGGATTTATATTTTTGAAGCTTTCATAAAAATATTGGCAAGAGGTTTTATTCTGGATGAGTTTTCTTTTCTTCGAGATCCGTGGAACTGGCTGGATTCCATTGTCATTGCAACAGCGTAAGAATGTTAAAGATTTTTAATTGTAGAGTCTTGCGGTGGGAAAGAACCCCTTGGCTTCCATCAGGGCTGTGAGGATGCACATGAGTAGCTAAGTGTGGCCCCAGGAGTGCCCAGAGCTCTGAGAGTAGTGTGGCTGTTCCTGAATCAGGGAGCCAACCATCCAGAGGCCTCTGCACACCAGTCTGTGTCAGGGTCAACACTTTTGCCCTCATTCAGTCAGCTTATCCACTCACCAAGCACTGGCTGCGTTCTGTGCAGGATACGGGGGTGGGGTTGAGATTCTGAAAACAGATGAACAAGGAGGCGCCCTTCTGAAGCTCACAGTCCAGGTGAGCTGAGAGATAGCCAGGGAGCATTACAGCCGGGTGGGGTGCATGCTGGCATAGAGCGGGGCACATGCGGGCTGCTTTGTCTCATAGGTTTGTGTCATATGTGCCAAATATCAAGGCCAGCGGCATCAGTCTGTCATCCCTGCGCACCTTCCGAGTGTTCAGAGCTTTGAAAGCAATTTCAGTGGTCTCAGGTAAGGCACCCTGACTCCACCTCAAGTCTAAGGCACCTCAACTCTCAGTGGAGGGAACATTCTTTTATATCTAAAATTGCTCAAAATGGCATGTAAACCAAACACAAACTCTGCTTTACTAATTTATTCGATCATTCAACAAATATGTATTGAGTGCCTAATATGTGCAGGCACTGTGCCAGCTGCTTGGGGTCATCCAGGCCAGACAGACAAGGCCCTGCCCCTTGGGGCTTCCCAGTATCGGACGTGGGGGGCAGACACACACGATGCCTGGAAAAGCTGTGGAAGTCATCCAGCATGTTGAGGTGGTGTGAGCCATGGGAAGACAGAAAAGGGAAGGGCACCCCAGGAGGGCTACTGGGAGTCCTGGGGCTGGGGATGAAGGTCACAGTCTCAGTAGAGAAGCCAGGATGGGGTCCCTGAACAGACAGGATGCAAGCAGACTTGAAGGAGAAAGGCAGTCCCACCAGCAGGTGTGGGGAGAGTTCTGAGCACAGGAAAAGGCAGTACAGAGACTGGGGACAGGAGGGTGTGGGTGGGGCTGCAGCAGGTGGTGCAGGGTGGGGGTGGAGGCACCACAGAGGTGAAAGGCCATGTGAGCACCGGGAGGGCTTGGGCTCTGCTGGAAGGAGATGGGGACCCCGCGGTGCTTGGGGCAGAGAAGTCACAGGATTACCGGCTGTATGGGACTGGGAGGCTGGACAGGATTGGAAGGTTAGATGGTACTGGAAGGCTGTGTGGGACTGGAAGTCTGGACAGGACTGGGAGGCTGTGCGGGACTGGGAGGCTATATGGGGCTGGAGGCTGTACGGGGCTGGGAGGTGGAGGAGTAAAGGTAGGAGCCAGCAGAGCAGACGGGGCATGGGCGTCACTGTGGAGATATGCTACTCAGATCTCCAGTGGCAGGGAGTGCAGCTGACTAAGGTCCCCAAAGGTCCCAGTGGCCACCCGTCTGGATTCGACCTGCACTCACGTTCATGCCCAGATCATGCTTTCCCTGGGTGTCTGGGCGTCTAGTGCAGACTCCTCCTGGAGGCTACAGGACTCTTATCATGGGGGTTTGGCTCAGGGGCTCCTTGGAAACCTGGTCGAGGCTCTCCCATGAGTGGCACTGCATTGGAGGCTCCCTCTGTCCAGTCCTGCCTCCTACCCTCTCTCCATTCAGGTGTCAGCCCTGCGTTGCAGTCTGAGGCTCTCCTGCAGCTCTACTCCCTCCCACTTGGGCTTCCCAGGCATTTCACTCCGCAAATCTCTCACATACCTGGGCCCAGAGTATCTGCTTCTCAGAGAACCCAAACCGACCCAAGAGGCCAGTGCTTGTTGTGTTCTCAGGTCAGGCCATAGCCGAGGAGTTGGTGGCCAGTGGTCAGACTCTGTTTAAACTAGAAGGTAGAAACAGTAGGATTTCCTAATAGGTTGACAGTATGTGTGGTGTGAGCAGAGGAAAAGAATCAAGGGTGAGTCCAGGTTTTTGGCCTAAATGACTGGGAAAATGGTGTTGTGATAGACCAAGAGCAAGAAGGCTGAGGGGGCGGATCTTGGAGTCACATTAGGAGTTAGCTTTGAACACGTTCAGTTGAGATGGCTGTGCAACAAGTAGGCAATTAGATATGAGTCTGGAGTTCCAGGGAGTGGCTGGGCTAGAGGTATCATTTTGGAAATGATGAGCCTGTAGGTGGTGTTTAGAGCCGTGAAATCTGGTGAGATCTCTACAAGGGTCAGCACAGCCTGAGACTAGAAGAGTACCAAGGACTGAGTCCAAGGCACTGCAACCTTCATGGGGAGAGAAGAGGAGAAACCAGCAAGGGAGACAAGCCGGAGCCTCCAGTAAAGTAGGAGGGAGAGCAGGGTGGTCTCCTGGGAGGCAGGTGAGGAAGGCCCTCTGGGAATCAGGATGAGGCCAAGGAAGGGTTGTGAGGATGAATTCCAGTTTGTCAAAAGTAAGCTTATCATGGCACACCCTTGCTCTCTCCTTCCCCTTTCCTGTCTTTCCTTCATAAATAAAGATCTTAATTAAAAACTTTCCCTCTCTGGGTCCTTCCCCATCCCTTCTCTCCCCCTCTGGTTTCTGCTATGGTAGGCTTGGCTCTAGTCTCTAGACTCTGGGTGGTTGGGATCTTTCAAACAGGTGGTGGGTTACTTTCTGAAATGCCAGTAAAACAACTGCATAGTGAAAAAGAAGCTGTCAGTCAAGGATGCTTTATGTAGAATTTGTCCCTCTTCCTTCTTCCTCTTTTACAAGGTGGACCTTGTTTTTCCAGGTGGATTTGGGGCTTTCTGCATGATCTGAGTCCCTCATATTGCCTACGGGTCAAGTATACATTTGCTTCCTGAGCAGCTTTGGGGTCCCTTCATCTCTGAGCAGTCTCCACTGAGACTCGTGAAATACATGAGATCCCTGATGCTTTTTGGAAGTCAGGGTGTGAGGCACAATCCTTTATGGGACTGTAAAAATTACTCAGGAATCACAACCATCTTTCATCCTGATCTTCTTGCTTTGGAGAAGGCTCATGTCTCTCTTTATAGAAGAACATCAAGCTCAGATGATGCTGGAGTTCCTTTTGCCTGCAGCTGGGGACATAGTGAATGTCCCATCTTGGCTTGAAGGCCCCTCCTCAAGGTGGAAGGTCATTCGCTGTGGCCTCCGGTCAGATGCTGCTTTGTGTTCTCAAGTCTGCTGTCCCTGTTCACTGATCAGTTGACCCGTCATGTTGTGCCACCCCCCCACATTCACATCTGGTTGTTTCTCCCTCCAGCTGTGTTGAGAGCAGAGTCCATGACTCGGAGGTGTGCAGGGTGACTTGTTCTGGTTCCCCATCAGACTGTACATCTTTTTCCAACTCCACATCCTGGGACATCACCTTGGTAGCTTGAGACCATTTAGGGAAGAGGGGTGTGGAGAGAGAGAAGAGGGATCTGCACTGTGGGATTCCACAAACAGGGAAATGTGTAAATGCTGCAAATAAGGACTTTCCCACTCGCCTGCCACCTCCCCACAGATAGCTGGTTTTAACATTTACCAGCATACTGCAGATTATGTCCTCGTTATTGTGTATAACTTTGGCAGCCTAAGAGTGTGCCATGCGCACTTAATAGAGATTTCCTGAATGAATGAAAAAACCCTATTATAAACAGTAATCTGAGTGTTTTTCCTAGGATACTGTCATTATTTGGGTCCAGACAAAGCTCCATCTTCCAGTCCCCTGCCTCCCACTTAGCTAGTCTCTGGCGCCACCTGTACCCAGTAGCTAGTAGGTGGTGAGCACTAAATGTTCAATACAGCTCTTGCTCCTCTTGGGGGACTGCACTTTGGCCTCTGAGCTGTGTGTGGCCCTGTGAGGAGGTCCTGCATGACTGTGACCAAGCTATGCCTTATGTGGGTGCGGCCTGCTTCTGCTCAAGAGTCTTCTCACCTGCTCTTTAAACAGTCCTGTGGCAGACATAGGGCAGGAGGCTGAGGCTGAGTCCTGGCCTGGTGGGCCACCAACGACATGCAGCTTCAAAGGCACACCCATGGCGTGAGGATTCCCATTCCAGCTGCCTCTGGCCCCTTGCCTGTGCCAGGTGTAGGAGCCTCTGCCCATGCTGTGCTCCTCCTCAGGACTGAAGGTCATCGTTGGGGCCTTGCTGCGCTCCGTGCAGAAGCTTGTTGATGTGATGATCCTGACTGTCTTCTGCCTCAGCATCTTCGCCCTGGTAGGTCAGCAGCTCTTCATGGGAAACCTGAACCAGAGGTGTGTCAGGAGGGACTGTAACAAGTCCATGTACTGTGAAGGTAAATGGAGATGTCCCCCTTTCTGCCTAGCTTGTGCATGTTGAACGCTGAGTTCCCCACTCCTACTGCTCAGACGTCTGCATTCCAGAGGCTCCTGGGAGCAGGGATGGCTCTCCATGCATGGCTCTCATGGGGGCAGGTGCTTTGCTTAGAGAACAGCCTCACTCTGTGGCTTTCCATGGAGAAGGGAAGCCTGGAGCCGCCTGCACGGCCCCCATCCTCTCCCATGTGCTTCTCTGACTGTATCTGTGCCATGGTGAGCAGATGTCTTCAACATGCCTGGATTTGACCAAAGGTGGCCTACAACTTCCAGCCCCATCCCCAAGTGTTTTCTCCACTGCTATCACTTCTCTCTATGCTGTGCCTTCCCTGCACTGAGGTCAGCCCTATACCAGCTGCCTGTGTCCTGAATCTCATGTAGCCACACAATTTCCATCTCTGTCTTGCTTTATGAGTTTCTTGTGGGCTGAGTCTGTGTCCAGCTTCCTCCATGGGTGATCTCTGGTTTGCTGTTTTGTCCTGATGGGCAAAGTGGTGGTACTGTCTCTGCTCCCCTCTCCTTCCTTTCCCCTCATCTCTCTTGCTCCCTGCTGAGGGCTTAGGCTCAGTTCCTCTCTGGACATCCTCTTAAGTCATTTAAAGGGTCCGAGCCATCTGTTCCAAGCATAATCTTGGCATATTTGCTATTCTTTTTCCTTTATTTTTTTCTTGAATTTATGATTCTTTCCTTCTCAGACTACTGCTTTGAAAAGAAAGATTCCACTGACTACAGAATATGTGGCACCTGGCAGGGTGACAGGTAAGAGGTGTATATGCTCCATTTTCCTCCCAAGCAGAGCATCTCTAGACCTTTGAAGTGCTGTGGCAAAAACAGTCTTCATCTAATGATTTGTAGGAGGAACTCTCAAACAGTACTGGTTATTTCATGTGTCCAGGCAAGTTTTGATTCTAGAAAAAGCAAAAGGGAGGAAAACTAGCAAGAAATAATACAGAGAATTTCCCTGGGATTTAGGACACAAGTCCCTCAATGCTCCCTAAAGTGTCTAACACTGCATGAAAAAGGACCATGCCAAGGGCATTATCATGGCATTTCAGAACCTTTGAGGAAAAGATCTTAAAACCAACAAGGAAAAACAGATCAACCCAATCTTCTTAAGAAGTACTTCTCTATGAGCAGGAATGTAAGTAGTGATGAAGTCGGATGGGATGTTGAGGAGCTGACCCTCATTTTCCAAAGTAGGGAGTGAGTCAACAAGGACTGAAACTAATCAATTAAATACCAGTGTAAGCCTGGTGTTTCAAGATATGGACATGAAAGAGTTATAGGTTGTTTGACTTGGAGGTGTGTAAATGATGGTTAAAGAATGATGGAATGGTTTTTAGCACAAACCTTTTGGTATCAGTGATTTTTAAACCACATGCACCTATTGCTTTGTTAAAAATACTATATTTATTAAAAATTAGGAAATTATGTGCCCTCAGTATGTCTGATAGATGCACTTAATGATGTGTGCTTTGGTGATGTGGGTAAAGACCTGTGTGCAAGATAGCCATTGTTTGCAAAGTAAAATCCAAATGTTTATAAGAGCAAAAAGACTGTTAACAACTGAAACCTAAATATTCATCATGAGCAGAGCACTTAAATAAATCACAGGACTGCAAGACATGAAAAGAAATGAGACATTTATCTCCCTATAAGCTGACATGGGAAGTCTCCAGGCTACACTGTTCCATGAAAAAGCAAGGTGGAAGTGTTTGTTCAAAGACCCCTCCCACTTCTCTGTTGTAAAAGATGAACATTGATGTACATGTGCTCTGTAGTCATAGAAAACTTCAGAAAGTTACAAAAGTGGCTGTTAAACCATTGCCTCTAGGATTTGGGACTAAGAGTCTGGGAAAAGGGGGAGACTTTGTAGTTATAGTATAGCTTTTTTTTTACCATTGATTGTTCACTATGTCACTGCACTTAATTTTTCAGTGAAAAACTGCTAATATGAACTGACTAATCAGCCCATTTGAAAAGAGCCAGTGAGTGCCCGCATTAAGGTGGTATCTGGGAGGCTTGGTAGAGGGGGGATGGCCACTCTACAGACACCCTCTGTACAAGGATGTTCTGGTGTGAGCCCAAGGCCCTCCGAGAAACCAGTGCCATGGTGGGAAAAAGGGGAGTGGGGCTGAAGGGAATGTAATTCTTTCTCTATTCCCTTGTTTCCATGTCTAGTGCCTGTTCTGACCAGTTTGAATGCCGCCACACCAAAAATAATCCTGACTATAATTATACAAATTTTGACAACTTCGGCTGGTCTTTTCTTGCCATGTTCCGGCTTATGACCCAAGATTCCTGGGAGAAGCTTTATCAACAGGTTATCTATTGATTCTCTTATTCCCTCCCTTATTTATTACTGATCTATCTTTCTGATCAGTTATTTATAACCTACTGTCTATCTTCCAGCTTTGTCATCTATTCCTCATCAGTTGTTCTGCTAAATTCTGTGTTAGATCTTCTATTAGAAACAGACTCCCCAAATTACAAATATGATATTTGGAAGAATACTGCAGAAGCACTGCATCGTCCTAGAGATAGTACCCACTCCAGGTTCCCCACTGCTTGAAGTGCCACCACATGTGCTTCAGGCTTCATGCAACATTGCTGTCTGTCTTCCTTGTTAATTTTAAAATGAAAATACCCTTGAGAAAGTCCTAATAAAGTCTCTGAGATGGGGATATGACAGGTGAGTGACTGGAGATTTGGATGATGCTGAGACAGCTGAGCCAACAGGTGCGGGGGGTGGCCCAGTTGCTACGGCATCATCTCTGCTCGAGATGACGGCCGCCCTCCGTGGGCGAAGGCCCCAGACATGAGCATGAGCTCTGTCCCTCGCAGACCCTGCGCACCTCAGGGCTCTTCTCAGCCTGCTTCTTTGTGGTGGTCATCTTCCTGGGCTCTTTCTACCTGATCAACTTAACCCTGGCCGTTGTCACCATGGCTTATGAGGAGCAGAACAGGAATGTGGCTGCGGAGACGGAGGCCAAGGAGAAGATGTTCCAGGAAGCCCAGCAGCTACTAAAGGAGGAGAAGGAGGTAGGGACACGTGATGTCAGGTAGTGGGGGCTGCTTGGGGGTCTCCAGAGGGCCTGGGCCTGAGACTTGGTCTCAGCACTTTCTCAACTGATGCTTTCATGAGAAATTTAGTTCCTTAAAGATTGGTGTTGCAGCTCTCTCTCACTAAAGTGTCCTGGTATAGACCTCCTGAGAACAGGGGACCCTGGTCTTGATGCTCTTTGACCTTCTGAAACCTGGGTCTTCTGGGACAGATCCCATATTGCTGGCTAGAATGGAAAAATGTATGTTTGTGTGAATTAAGGTTTCTCCCCAAGCTTGCTGTGAAAATCTTGTGGGATGTTGTTTAGAGCATTTGGGAAAGCAGAAATGGTGGCTTTAGAGACAACAGCAACTGTCATCTCTGCCTTTCTGAAACTCCTGTCATGTTTACAGGCCATTCTCTTTGTTTCTCTGGTATCTTAACATTTTTCCAGTTTTAAGATTCTGACATTCAATTCTAAGATTTCAGGGCAGGGACTATGTCTTATACTCTTTCTCACCACTGACAGATATTTGTCAGGGGAAGCCCAGCATAAGTGCTTAAGGTCTGCATCACCAGCCACCAGCATTTACTGAGCATCCAGCACATGTTGGACACTGTGCTGAGGTCAGTGATACAGAGAAACGGAAGGCAACCTTGCCTTTGGGCTGCAGTGTCCCTGGACAAGCAGGACATGTTCCCCATATGTATATTGACAAAGCTAGCACATTCCAAACAGGTGATGAACAATCTGAGTGGTTCATGGTTACCTGAAGAGAGGGCAGAATGTTTACTGAGATGGAGGTCATCTGCAGTGTTCTGTGGGGAGGTGTAATCTGTTCACTAATTGCTTTTGTTCACTTTCTAAGGCTCTGGTTGCCATGGGAATTGACAGAAGTTCACTTAACTCCCTTGAAGCATCATCTTTTTCCCCAAAGAAGAGAAAGCTATTTGGTAATAAGAAAAGAAAGTCCTTCTTTTTGAGAGAGTCTGGGAAAGACCAGGTTCCAGGATCAGATTCTGATGAAGACTCCCCGAAGAAGGCAAGTCTTGGCCAAGGGATTAATGATACCATAGCATGGTTCACACGGCAGGCCAAGTTGTCAGTCTAACCGAAAGGATTCATTAACTGATTTACTCATTAATCCATTCACCCTTTTGAGCATACTTTCCTGCATCCATGTGTCTAATCAATTCCCTGTTTATTTACAGACATCTGTCTAAAGGCTTGACAGTATTTACTCTCTGCTTGGCTCTGGGGGGTAGGGTAGGTAGATACATGTGGTGTGTGAGACATATAGCTAGTAAGGAGACAGTTAGGGCCCAACATGGTGACTGATGGGATGGTCACTATGGGAGAAGAGGGGAGCAATGTCTTAGTGGGGTTCCCTCCAAGCCAACCCTGGGACATTAAGGTGCAAGTAGATTATTTGGGCAGTGATCCCACAGAGGGAGAGGAGGGGAAGGAGGAGATGATGGACAATGAAGGTGCATTACCAAACCTACTGCCCACAAAGGTACTGGAGTCTAAGGTCCCTGGAGTGAGGGCACTGGGTATTTGTACACCAACTTTGGTCCATCACTGGTTCAAGATTGCTGGGGTCAGAAGACAGTGTTTCCTGTATTTCTGACTTCTGTGCATTAGGCAGATCGTGTTCTGGTCACCTGAGAAAGCTCTCAGGTGAGGCCCAAGGACTTAGGGATACCTCAAGAGCATCTGCTTCAGACAACCAACCAGACTGGTGTGGGCTGGGGTGGAGCAGCAATTAGAAAACTGTTCCCAGAGGGAGCTGTGTCCAAGCTGAAATGTTTACCATTTGTCCTTTGCTACAAGGCTGAATGGAGCACGAGGGCAGAGAGAGCAGCACATGTGAACTCCTGGAAGCAAAGGAGAGCAGGAGAGCATGACTCAGGAGAGCAGATGCAAGTGTGTGCATGTGTGTGTGTGTGTGTGTGTGTGTGTGTGCACCTGTGCACATGCACTTGATGAGGCTGGGGTGTGGCAAGGGGCTGTTGAGTGAGATGGGGGCCATCACAGAAGGCCTGATGTCATGCTAAGAAGTTCACCCTTTATACTGAGGGCAAGGGGAAGAAGTATTGAAAGGCTTTAAGCAAAAGAGTGATGTGACCAGATTAACATTTTTGAAATTCTGGATGCATTGATGAGAGGTGGCTAGAGAGAACAAGACTGGAGGCCACTAAATAAATGGTTGCAGGAATCCGAGAAGGAAAGACAGTGGTTCAGTTATGGGTAGGACAGGAGGGTGAAAAGAGATTGCAGGTAACAGTGATCTGCAGGAGATAAAGCCTGGCAGTTGACCAGGTGTGGAGGGTGGGGTGAAGAGGTCCGGAGGTGGGTGTGCTGTGGAGTGGATGGGGTGGGGAGTATGGCCACCTCTGCAGGGCTCTGGGCTCCTGAGCAGGGGCTGGGGCTGAGCTCTTTGTTGACAAACCACAGCGTATTGAAGAGACTGCAGATACTCTGGAGTACTTTGAAAGTTTTTCCTCATTTCGCAAAACAATAGACAAAGACCCAGACACCTAATATAAAGTGTCTTTTCCCCTTAACTGGAACAGGAGATAGCCACAGAGAGCTTCCACGTTGCCTTCAGAACAGCTTAGCACAGAGACACAGTCTTCTCTGGGGTCCTGGTGTGGCAGCACTTTTGGAAGTCAGGAAAGACAGCTGAGTTTTCCGGCAGTTTATACAGGTAGTTAGTGCCTTTTAATCTCCAGAGACATTAGAATTGTTGGTATAGTGATAGTCAATAGTTCTCGGGCACACACAGCTTGAGGAAGTGCTCGAAGGTTAGTGTGTCGACTTTGTGGAACCTACTTTGACCCTTCTAGTTACGACTTTCAAAATCTGCGTAGGCAGCTATTCAACGCCCTTCGCTTTTGGGCCCCAATCTACCTTTCTAAATGCATCCCCTACGTCTGCTCCTCAGAAACATTTCCAAATTAGACTCTTCCTTGTGTTCATACCCTGTTGCATTGCTCATTTGCTTTTGTAAAGTTTTGTTTGCTCTTGGTTGACAATGGACAAATCACGGAGAAAGAAAATTTTCTGTAAGTAGGACTTTCAAAATGTCCATAATGAGAAATATGGATGGTCAAACTATTGGCTATCAAAATGTCCATAATGAGAAATATGAATGGTCATCTATTGGCTATGAAATGGGAAAACTGAACATCTGGCATGCCTTGAAGCTGAAGTGAGTTGACCTATATAAAAGACTGGGCACCACTGGATGTGGTGCTGAAACAAAGGTTGGAAGTTTCCAGGAGAGGCAGCCTCTTCCTTTGGAAGGTCTACCATGCCTGCCTTCTCTTGCAGCCACACCTCCTCGAGCAAACCAAACGACTGTCCCAGAATCTGTCCCTGGATCCCTGTGAGGAGCATGGAGACCCCTTCCAAAGGCAGAGGGCACTGAGTGCGGTCAGCATCCTCACCATCACCATGCAGGGTAAGTTCTGCTCCCAGCTTTATGGAGAGCCTGCTGTCAAATGGCCTTCCTTCTGCCTCTCCTGCCCTGCAGAAAGCCTTCTTGCTGACCCCTGTATTCCTGCAGTGACTTCTGTGTCTTTGGGAGCATGTGTGCAAAGTGGCATGGCAGAAGGGGCCTTCCCTGTGGGCCCACCTGAGCTGGTACTTGGGTAGCAATGGGAACCGGCTAGACTTGGATGGGTCTTAGGACCAAGAGCACAGAGGGACCCCTAGTCAGGCCTGGTAGTTATAGGAGGTCTCGGTGACTATGACAATCAGATGGAGAGGAGAAGGCACTGGACTCCCAGAAGGTGACAGTTGTCATTGAAGTTAGAGTGAGGAGTCTGGCATGGACCAAAAAGGTCTGTGCAGATGGCTGGAACCATCTAGTGGACCCAATTAACAGCAGGTAATAGGAACCAGCTAAAGGGTGGGTGTTCAAAGGCAGGACTCAAGTGATGAGGTCAAATGGGTCCTTAGCACTTTTGAACTTGTTGCATTACCTCATTGGACTTGCACGGGTCCCCCAAATAGGGCCAGGGCAGTTGGGGGGTGCAGCTGCCTTACGGCCTGAACTCTATTAGCTGATAGAATGCCTCTTGTTTGAATGCAGGCACCTGCTGCTCCCTGAATGTCTCCTTCCCCTGAGCCCTGCTGGCCCCTTGTTCCTCTGTCACAGCTGTCACCACCATTTGCCCTGGGCTTGTGTCTGTCTTCCCCATGGTTCACAGCCAGTCGGTGTTGACTTCCTATCTGCATCTCCAGTGGAGCAGCCCAGCTCTCTGATGCTCAGCACAGCATAAAGCCCTGAAGTGTTCGATTTTACTACACGGATGTTGTATGTGGGGCCTTTCTGGCTAGTCAGTGCCCTCCTTGATCATGTTGAGTCATGGGAGACCTAGGAAAGGGAGGAAGGCAGGCCCCCTGGTGAGAGCGGCCAGGCTGGTTCAGAGCTAACTCTTCACCTGCTCTTTGATTCTTCTCCAGAACAAGAGAAATCACAGGAGCCTTGCCTCCAATGTGGAGAAAACCTGGCCTCCAAATACCTTGTATGGGGCTGCAGCCCCCGGTGGCTGTGCATTAAGAAAGCCCTGAGAATCGTGATGACTGACCCCTTTTCTGAGCTGGCGATCACCATCTGCATCATCATCAACACTGTCTTCTTGGCCATGGAGCATTACAAAATGGACCCGCATTTTGAGAATATGTTGTATATAGGGAATTTGGTAACTTGAGGCTTTTTAAAATTTAAAGCATATTTCAAACTTTGAATTATAACTCTTTTAAAGTCTAAATATTTTGTGAGTTTTGGTCTTAGAGTTTTGGTCCTCTTAAATAGAGTAGGAAACAACTGTTCGGATTTTGGTTTTACCCAGTGCAGTGCTTTTCTCTGGACCCTGTGTAGGCCTCTAGTATGTTAAAGTGTTCTTTGTCATCTGGTGGAGAATTTTAGCCCATTAGCTCATTAGCTAATTAGGGTAGAACAGTCAGTGGTTAATTATTTGTTATTTCTGTTATTGGGAAACCAAGTTTCCCTTAGGAAAAATACCTTCTGCAGAACTATGAACTGAAGAGTTCTTGAAAAATCCAGAGGATGACTAGTCATCCAGGAGTAAGCCAGAAGTAAGTAGACAGCTTCAAAGGCTACCTGTCTGGGATAACCAAGAAAACATCAGCCATACCCAGAGACCCACGCTAATGGGTACCATGGTCCCCAGTGATGCTGATGACATCATTTGTCACAAGATAATGTGACTGCCATCACTTGGGGTTATTCCCCCTGTGGTGGAGGGTCAGGGCCTGGCAGCTATGGGAGTTTATTTTGCTGGGAGGGGGTGGGATGGGCTTGGATTTCCATACTTGAGCTTGCTTCAGTGTGTTTCTCATTGGGTGGATTCAGTCTCAAGTTACATAGGGAAAACTAAGATAGGGGAACTGATTTTTCAAGAACTCTTCACTTCAGTTCATAGTTCCTGCTGAAGGTATTTTTCCTAAGGGAAACTTAGTTTCCCAAATAACAGAATAATAAATAATTATCCACTGAATGATCTACTCTAATTAGCTAATGGGCTAAAATTCTTCTTGAAGTTTTATTTTTCTGATTTAGAAAGCAATACATACCTGTTTTAATTTTAAAAATAAGTAAAAATACAGAAAAAGGAAATACAAAGAACAACTCTGGATCCTGTCAGCAAAGATGATCACTTTTAGCACTGCAGAGTATTGCTGGGCAGTGTGTGTGTAGATATGTGTGTTCATAGTTCTTAAGTTAATTTTATACATTGATCAGAGCCCTCTGTACATACTGAATCCAAAGTTGGTTCACAGAGCTGCTTCTATGCATCAAGTTTAGGATGGGATAGAAGCAGAGACAGGTGCCTGTCACCCCTCGTTCCACATCCTTCCCTGGAGCAGGGATGCAGTGAGACTACAGCATAGGACCAGGCAGTTCTCCTTGCAAACAGTTTGCATTTAAGTTCCTTAAGTTTCTGCCTTCTTCCCAAATGTACGCATGGATCTGGCTAGAGGCCAAGCTACATGACAAACCTAACACACAGTACTGTCTGCTTGGCTGGGGTCTTCCAGACTCCAGGCCAGTGGACTCAGCTATCTTCTGCTGAGATATCCCAGAAACGGGCTGATGGTGTTTCAGTTGGAGGCAGAACACTGTCCCCTCTGGACCATGGCCCTGCCTCAGCAGAGGCAAGCAGATCCACCTTTCAGCACCTGGTGGGTGGAATTATTGGATAAGTTCCAGAGAATACCCAGAGAATAAAGAGTTGTCCCCCTGGACAGGGTTTCCTAAATGCAAAGGTGGTCTGTACATCCCTTCATTTGCTGCTCTGACTGTGGGAAGTGACAAACGCCCCTCTCAGGTTTCCCTCTGAGTAGACATCCTGGGTGTCAAGGTGAAGCTGCACTTTGTAGTTGGAAGCTGGATAGTTAAATGACATTCTCCTTCAACTCTCTAGGGGCGGGGGGTGGGGGTGGGCATGGGGACACTTGGTATCCAGGTATACAGGCAGCAGCTGCACCCTGGCTCCTGAAAACTGGAAAGTACGGAGAGCTGGCCTGTTGCATGTGCCCCAACCCTAGACACACACGACAAAGGTGGCAGCCACCTCATCCATCGTGTCACCATGGTGGTGGAGGGGGGCGTCGGAGGCTTGAATTCCAAAGAACATCGTCAAATGTCCTTCCTTGGAGGGGTGGGCCAGGATTAAGCTGGCCTGTGGAGTTCTGTGGGACTGGACTTGGAAATGGACTCTGGGCTTTGGGATCGTTTGAGTCAGCAGAGAGCACCAAGCTCCCAAGAAGCCATAAATAGTAATTGAATTCGACTGTAACACCAATGGTCCCAAGGCATCCATCTAGGGATGCCTTGGGACTAGCCATCTAATGCCTGAAGGAGACAGGAGGAGGAATGTGTCCAAGGGGATGGGGACCAGTGTGGCGTATTAGCTGGAACAGGCAACACTGGCTGCTTTTAGGACCCATTGTGGCCTGGGGCAGGGGTAGGCAGCAGGGTTTGAAAGGAAAAGATAGCTTTCAGTCTTCCCTGCCACCTGGATTTCTTTTTATTTCCCTATCTTGGACTAACCTCTGCCTATCCACCCCTTTATTTTAACACATCATTTTACCTTAGGGAGTTTTAAATAAATAGTTAGGTCATTGAATCACCTATAAAAGCCCATCATCTATAACTTTTGATAAGTACATTTAAACATTTATGGGTTATTGATGTATCTTTTCCAGTACTGCAGAGGAGTGTCTTCTGACAGTCTCAATATTACCTTATTATTTCCATACCATTGTTTTCTCATTTGTGTGTGTTTGTGTGTGTTGGCTATGAAGAAATGCCTCACTTTCTCTTGACAAAAATAGAGAAGATCAGTTTAGTTTTGAATTTAGCTACTTATTTCAACATTTTGCAAATTTCTTATTTATCCAATTTACAAAGACAAATTATTTTTGCCCATTGAAATGACATAATTTGGCACTTTTGGGAACTCTCGCCCCTCTTTTAAATTCTTGGCTGTTTTTCTAGAACAGTTAAAGTCCTGTGTCCTGAGTGAGTTTTTAGGATTATGTTCCACTGCTAACCTCCTTCCAGTCATAACCATTCTGGGGTTTATCCTCCATATCGAGTTGCTCAAAGACATTTTCTGTCCCTGGCAGTGATTTTCAGCTCTCGGTTCGGGGCCCCCTTTTGGTTTTGTCTGGTCTGGGTATTGAGGCTGGGTGGTCAGGCGGACCCCTCCCGGACCCGGCTTAAGGCAGGATGCTCGCCTTCAGTGCTCAGAGCTGCTGTGGCCCCTCCGTGTTGGAGTTTTTCTTAGTATTTGAAAGAGAACTTGGAGGAGGTATCACCAGACACATCCTATCACTGTACCATCTACAAAGAAGCCAATTTTGCCTTATATTCAACAGAATTGGAAATAATTATTCTGCATCCTGATGTCCACGAGCTTGGGAATGTTGGAATGGTACTAAGGAGTGGGCGGGAGCCCACAGAGGCAGAGTGGGGTTCTCTTTTCCATGCACTTTAGGGTGTATTGTACCAACAGGAGAGTGTATTTTATTTCCATTTGGAACTTCTATAATTCCCTTGGACCATTCTTAAAAGTGTATCTCCAAGGAGAGGTAGCTTCCTTTCCTCATACTTCTTTGTCTCACTGTAGGTTTTCACTGGCATCTTTATGGCAGAAATGTGCCTAAAAATCATCGCACTAGATCCCTACTACTACTTTCGCCGAGGCTGGAACATTTTTGACAGCATTGTTGCTCTTCTGAGCTTTGCAGATGTGATGATCAGTATAATTATGGGGAAACAAAGTTGGCCATTTTTCCGTTCCTTAAGAGTGGTAAGGCATTCATTGTCTTATTTTACTGAACAATTAGCTGCCAGGATTGGAGGGAGTCTTGAGTGAGTTCAGTAGCTCTTTTGGATTAAAGTTTAACTCATCTTGCCTTAACCCGAGAATCAAAACGCATTCCTTCTCCTGCCTAGTTCTTTAATACTCCTGGGAGCCCCAGGGGTCTTCTCTCAGCTGAACCCCTACTCCCCCACAAGATGACCCTTGAAGCAACCTGGCACAAAACTGTGTCTTGTGGTGGCAGGAGTCTGCTCTTTGTGTTGTGTGTGACCTCTGCAATGAGCCCTCCCCCATGGGGCTCTGAGCCAGGTACCCACGCATCTGGGCTCCCCATGGGGCTGAAGCCCAGGAGGAGCAGTGCAGGCAGCAGGCTCCTTCCCGCAGGGACCTTCCGCACTGCTGTGCCTGCCATATTCTTGTCCTGCAGTCTTCACCCTCCATCCACAAACCACCGGAGCATTCTGGCAACTTTGCTGAGTCCCCGCTCTGAGCTGACACATGCCAAGGCTCAGCCATGAGGAAAGAACTGTCTTTCCAGGCTGCAGTCCAGGCTGGAGACAAGATAGGGCCAGAAATGGCCACGAGGCAAAGTAGAGAGGCCTGCATGGAAACTGCATCTGACAGGGGAATTGGAAAACTACAAAAAGTGGCTTTTTGTCCTCCACCAAAGATTTACTGTTTTTGGAGGGGGATAGATAAGATTTGTAAGCCTGCAGAGTAAGATGTTTGATTCAGTTACCTACGCATACTTGGGGAATGTCAGAACATCTCACTGCTCCAAGTCAGGCATTGTAGGCTGTTCTTCTAAAGCCTTACTGGCACTCAGGTGAGTGAAATTACATTAGCTTTATGATTGTTGAGGGTCATAATAGCCATGCTCTGAGGCAAGGAACTCTGGTGTTGTCAAGAACAGAAACATTTCTCCTTGAGATGATTTCTCCCCCTGGCTCCCCTCTGCGTAGGCAGCATGGTTGTTCTCTTGAGAGACGTAAGTCCTGCTGACCTGCCATATTTCCATCCCCACACAGTTGATACTTCAAAGGACTGTACTTTAGAGTACAACCAGTGGTTCCCATTACAAGTTAATATAGCAAATAATGTGTGAAAGTAGTTGCTGTGCTTTCTTTAAGGTTATTGTCCTGCAAGGTCTGGAAGGCCCCATGGAAAAGTTTCTTTGGAAAAGATATGTGTGTCTTGAGTAGCTGATGCTTTTTCTCCCCTGGGTACAGAGCATTATCTTACTCTCATCACTGTTACAAAGTTTAGATTCAAACTTGTGACCTGAATTATATAAAGAGGAGTTAGCAAACTGTCTGTTAAAGGTCAGATGGTGAAGATTTTCAGCCTTACAGGCCACATGGTCTCTGTCAAAGTCATTCAACCTTGTTATCATAGCACAAAAGAAGCCATAGATACTTGAGAACTAATGGGTGGGGCTGTGTTCCAATAATACTTTATTTATGGACAGGGAGATGTGAAAATCTTACAGTTTTCCTGTGTAATGAAGTTTCCTTTTTGATTATTTTCCGACCATTTAAAAATGTAAGAAACTTTCTTACCTCTTCAGACATACAAAACAGAAAATAGACTAGACTTGGCTTTCAAGCCAGATCTTTTGATCCCTAGTATATTGTATAGGATTCCAAAACAGGAAATGTATACAGGAAATATGTATGTTCAGTTCCACCATCGTGATCGTAATTCTTCATAATTTTTTAAAAATTAGAACAAAATATTTCCATGTTTGAAACACAAAGTAGACACAGGTAAGAGATTGGGACAGGAAATTATGTGACTGTGTTTAGGATGGATAGCTTTGAAAATATTTTTGAAAGTCATAAATGCTCTGGTTTGGGAACACACCATTGGCTTTATTCCTAAGCAGATGGAATTTGTCCTTAACTGGCTTTTCTTCCTTTTTTTTTTTTATTGTCTGTTTTTACAGCTGAGGGTCTTCAAGTTAGCCAAATCCTGGCCAACTTTAAACACATTGATTAAGATTATTGGCCACTCTGTTGGAGCCCTTGGAAATCTGACTGTTGTCCTGGCCATTGTGGTCTTTATTTTCTCAGTGGTTGGCATGCAGCTTTTTGGCTATAAATTTAATGCTGAAAAGAAAAATGCGAAATCCTGTGACTCTACAACCCCCTGTTTTCGACGCTGGCACATGGGGGATTTCTACCACTCCTTTCTGGTGGTATTCCGCATCCTCTGTGGGGAATGGATCGAAAACATGTGGGAATGTATGCAAGAAGCTGATAAACCACTGTGCATTATTGTCTTCCTGTTGATCATGGTGGTAGGAAAACTCGTGGTGAGTGTCTTAGAGTTTTTTAAAATCCATGGACTAAAAAATGCATAAGCTTCCTTTGCAATACTTCACTAGTGAAAATTCTCATTCTAAACATAATATTACAAACTGAATGTTATATTATATGACATTAAAAATCTGCACTTAAGTTTGGCTCGAGGAAGGCGTGAGAAGCATGAAGTGAAACCTTGTCTCATGTGCTTGTGTTGACTGATGCCCCACTGTCTGTTCTGCTCCTGTGATTATTCTAAAATAATCATGTTCTCTTTGCAGTGATTGGCTGAGGTAGGGCTTGTGACTTAATTTGACCAATAAGGAGTGTTCACTAAGGAAGGTTTATTGTTCTTATTTATAAAAAGAAAGGATGAGGGAATAAATGATTCTATTTCTTCCTCTGGCCCTTCTTACGACTGTGACTCCTGGTAGGACTGCAAACTATCCATGTGGGCAGTTCCAGCAAAAACCCAAGCTTGTGATTCTGTCTGATCCCCAAGGAATGCACACTTGATTTTGCCACGTGGCTCTACCATTCTGCTTTACCCTGGCCAGGGTCCACAATACATGTTGCTTTTGTGTGGATAACCTGGTTTTGGCTATTTGCACCCTTTAACTCCAATTTTTCTTTTGTCTTATCTTGCTGTCTCTATTACTTCTTACATCTTCTCTCCTTTTATTTATTTTATAGATGAACTTCCTTTGGAGACAGAAGGACATGCACTCTCATTTGCCTTTGTATTGGATCTTGGGGAAAAATTGTCCTGAAAACCTACTGTGTCCTCTGCTTTGCTAAGCTTTACACTTTCCTTGTTCGCCAGGTGCTCAACCTCTTCATTGCCTTGCTGCTCAATTCCTTCAGCAATGAGGAGAGGGATGGAAACTTGGATGGAGAGGCCAAGAAAACCAAAGTCCAGTTAGCCCTAAATCGGTTCCACCAGGCTTTTTGTTTTGTGATATATATTCTTAAGCATTTTTGTTGCAAGTGGTGCAGGAAGCAAAACTTACCAAAGCAAAAAGAGGTGACTGCAGGCCCTGCTGCAGAGAGCAAAGATATCATTCCCTTGGTCACAGAGGTGAAAAAGGGCCCCGGGACCTGGGCGGAGTTTGGTGCACACCTTTCTGCACCACATACCTTGATTGTTGGCCATGACCAGACTTGGTTGGCACCACTTGCAGAGGAAGAAGATGATGTTGAATTTCCTGGTGGAGATAATGCACAGCCTGTCATACAACCTGAGGCCAGGAAACAGGTATGAAGGTTCACACATAGACTTAGAGGTCACACGAAGCTAGAGTTGCCATGGGGCACTGGTTACCAGCCCTGTTCCAAGCACTGTGCAGGAATAATAAGGGTGTAAAATGTGGGGCTGCCCCTCAACACCACATACATATTCCAAGGCTGGTTCTAATCACGGTCCTGTACATGTAACCCAGATCAGAGGTGTCAGAGGAGTTCAGAGGGTGAGATCAGTGTGACCTGGGGATACAGGGGAATCTTTGGTTGAGCCCTAAAAGAAGTATAAAGAAGGATTGGTTGACAAGTGAGGAAAGGAAGTGTGGAAAGTGAACTAAGTGGCATAGAAAAGGAGACAGTGGTGTGAACAAACTCAGTCTCCGCAGGGACCAATGAGGGGCTCGTGGGTAAGGGGTGGTAGAAGATGAGGGCTGTCAGGAAGTGACAGGAAGTGACAGGGTGATGGATACCCTAAAAAATCAACTATGGACTTCATTCTGGATGCAGCAGGGCTGTTTGTATAGTCCTGAATTTTGCACAGGTGTTGTAACATACTGCATCCCACCAGCAGAGCATAGGGTATTCCATTTGCTCTACAACCTTGCCAATGTTTGATGTTGCCAGCCTTCTTCATTCTAAGCATCTTAATGAGTTTGTAGTGGTACTTCATTGTGGTTTTAATTATTATTTCACTGATAGATAATGATATTGCATAATGTATCTTCATTGGTGAAAGGCCTTTTGCCCGGTTTTATTGAGAGATTTGTTTTCTTATTATGGGGTTGTAAGAGTTTGCTACATATTCTGAATACAAGTCCTTTGTCTGATATGTACATTGCATGTATTCTCTGTCTGGTTCAGCTTTTACTTTCTTAATAGTATCTTTCAATGAGCAGAAACTTTTAATTTTGATGAAGTGTAATTTATTTATACTGCTCTTAAAATGGTTTTGTTTCTATTCTAAGGAATCTTTCTGTAGGTGCTTATAGCCATACATTTCCCTCTAGGCACTGCTTTAGCTGCATCTAACAAATTTTGGCATATTATATTTTCATATCCATGGATCTTAAAGCCTTTTCTAATTTCTTTTGTTATATCTTCTTTGATCTGTTAGTTATTTAAGGATGTTTTGTTTAATTTCCACATACACGTGAATTCTTCAAAGGTCTTTTTGTTATTAAATTTTAATTTTGCTTCAGTGTGATCAGAGAACGTGCTTTATACAATTTCAATCCTTTTAAATTTATTGATGCTTGTTTTGTGGCCTGGAATATTGTTTATCCTTGAAGTATTCCATGCGCACTAGAGAAGAATGTGCATGCTATGTGGGGTTGAGTGCTCGATAGATGGCTATAAGGCATAATTGGTTTATAATGTTCAAGTCTTCTGTTTCCTTGTTGATCATCTACTTAGTGTTATATTCATTTCTGAAAATGGGTTTTTGCAGTCTCCAACTATTAACTGTATATTTCTCCTTTTAATTCTATCAGTTTTTGCTTAATATATTTTGTGGCTCTTCTGTTAAGTGCATATATGTTATAAATGTTTTATCTTTCTGATATATTAGTGCTTTTATCATTATAAAATTTCCCTTTCTGTAGTAAACATTTGTTTTAAAGTCTATTTTAAAGTGTATTTAAAGTCTGATATTAATATAGTTGCTCCATTTTTCTATGGTTGCTGCTTGTGTAACATTTTTTTCCTATTTTTTTCTTTCAAGTTATTTGTATTTTCAAATCTAAAATCTAAAATATGTCCTTTGTAGACATTGCATAATCTGGAGCTTGTTTTCAATTTCTGATTTTGTTTAGAATTGTTTAACCAATTCATGTTTAATATTATTGATCTAGTTTATTTCCTCTGATATTTACTGTTTTTTAATGTCTCGTGTTTTTTATTTCTCTTCTTCTCCTTCACTGCCTTATTTTACATTATTTGAATACTTCCCAGTATAACATCTTAATTCTTTTAATAATTTTTTTCCCAGTTTTTTAAAGTTATTTTCTTATTGGTTACTCTAGGAACTACCATATTAAACTAACCTATCAGAATCAATGGCTGGTTTAAACTAACCTAATTTCAGTGAGATACAGAAACATTATTCATATAGCTCTATTCTCTCTCCACTGTTTTTGTAGTATTTTTTATTATACATATTACATCTATATATGTTAGAAGCCCAGCAATACATTTTTATTGTTACTGTTTTATATAATTGTATTGCTGGCAAATCTCTTTTAAAACAAGAAATTTAATTAAGAAGAACCTTATTGTTAAGAAGCAATTTGCAAACTGGGGAGGTACAGCCCTTGTCTATAAACCAAAAGTCACTCCAAGGAAACAAAGAGAAGAGGTTGTGGTCATAGTAAAATTTTCTGCCCAGTTCCCCACGCTGGCCTGTAAGTGAGGGGTGAAAGCTTGTTGAGACTTGATTGGTTGATGCAAGTCACAGCTGACTGATTTTCCAGCCGTCATCTGTTCGGCAATAGTAGCAGGGCCATATAAAGGACTCTCTCTGCTTTGGAGAGTAGACTTCATTTTGTAGTTCTTCTAAGGACAAGAATACATGTGTGGTCTCCTGTCAATACGTGGCCATCTGACTCCATTTTGTTTTGGGCCTTGTTAGCCTGACAAACCCATCATGTTTTCTGGCATAGCTGGATTTGCGGGGAGGTGGAACTCAGTTCGTTTGTCTTATTTTCACAGTGTTTGCTAGAGAAGCTGAGAAAAGAAAGGAAAGCAAGTATATATTTATAGAGCTTATTTTTTAAATTTTCTTATTTACCATTTCTGGCTCTCTTCCTTTATTTCTGTGAATTGCCGTTACCTTCATATGGCATTTTCTTGCTCTAGTAGAACGTTGCTTCCACTTATCTCTTTGGTGCTGTTACTATCAAATATATTTTATTTCTATATGTTACATGCCTAACAATACATTAATTTTAAACATTATTTTACACAATTTTTTTTGAAATCAGTTAAGAGAAGAAAGGAAAGGGAAGGTATACATTTATATTATCTTTAATAATTACATATTTACCCTTTCCTGTGCTCTTTGCTTTTTTGTGTGGACCTTTATTGCCATTTAGCATCACTTGTGTTCAGCCTGAAGGATCTCCTTTAGTATATCTTGTAAGGTGAGTCAGCTAGCAAAGAATTCTGTTTTTATTTATCTGGGAATGTCTTTATGTCACCTTTGCTTTTGAAAGGTAGTTTTGCCGGATATTAAAATCTTGGTTCACATTTGCTTTTAATTTCAGGGCTTTTAATATACCATCCCACTGCCTTCAAGTCCCCATTGTTTCTAAAATGGTAATTTATTTGGGATCCCCTGGTACATCATGAGCCACTCTTCTCTTTGTCTTTCATCATTTCAGATGCATGTAGGTGTGGATCTCTTTGGTTTATCCTGAGGTTTGGTTAACCTCAAAGGTTTATCCTACTTTGATGAGTATTGTGACCTTCTTAGATGTATAGATTAATATTTTTAGCTAAATTTGAGAAATTTTCAGCCATTATTTCTTTGAGTATTTTCATGCTCCTCTTCCTCCTTTCTTTCTAGTTGGTGTACTTAATGGTGTCCCACATTCCTCTGAGTTTCTTTAAAGTTTTCTCTCTGCTCTTTGGATTGCATCATCTATTGATCCCTCTGCAAGTTCACCAATTCTTCCTTCTGCCAGTTCAAATGTATTGCTTCTTCTAGTGAATTTTTTTAGATTTCTTCACACTCTGGGCAGGATCCCTTAGCCACTACTCCAGGTACTTGGGGAAGAGTAGCCTCTCAGCCTCTCAGCTTCCCTCTTCCTGCATGGAAACTCTGGCCTAAAACTAGGTGGGGTGATGACTAGTATTATCAAGCTGTTGAGCCCAGAATAGATTGTCTGTCTTATGAATGGAGGCTGGTTTGAAAAAGGAAGCCCAAAATCTTGGGCTTATTCTCCAGGAGGAACTTAGCCTCTTTAACTCCGAGTTTGAAGGGATAAGAAAAGCTAGGTGACTTACATTTTCTGGCAAGAAAAATATACCTTGATTGGGAGATGAGGGTAGAGGAAACCCCATCTTCTTGGTCACATCTGTCTAGAGTTGGGCTTCCATCAAACTGAACTGGGGATGGAGAGGGAGAGAGAAGGTTGTGGGTCAAGTGCCATGGACTCCATCTATTATTACTAAATTTTTCATATTTTATTGAATAAATATTTCTTCATTTGCTGTGTGCCCTTAGAATAATTTCCAGAGACTTTAAATGATTTATTTAAAAATATTTTTATGGCTTATGCTTATTTCTCCCAGATGCATGTCCACAGAGCTCCTATACTGCCATCCAATAAATTAAGCTCTACATATCTTTTTTATTAAAACCTAAACTTACTAATTTTAATGACACTTTCAGATTATTATATTAATTTTTTTTTTCTTGAGTAAGTTCACCTCTCAGTAGTTAATTTTGGGGTGCTACTGGCTTTATGTTTGTCTCCTCATATGTTTTGGAATGCTAGTTTGAAAGCTCATTTTTAGTGAAAGGATCTGCTCCCTTGCAGTCTGTAAGTCCTGTGATATCTTTAATGGGCCCTTCTAGGGCATCCATTTCAGAACCAAGTCTCAATTGCCAACTTGGGATTCTTGTCTAATGTGATACTAGTCATATTGCTGATCCAGTTGTTGAACTAGTGGGTATCTTTGCCCAGGTCTTGTTCCTGAGGCTGTATTTTTTCTGGCCTCTCTAGGTATTCACCCTTATATAATTGCAATTCCAGGCATTGGCTATACTTTGTTTGGCTTTCTGTCTTAAGTGGAAGAACTTCAACCCAGCCTACAATTTCAAGCATTGGAATAGAATTCAAACTTGTTGCATCTCAAGTGAGATGCTTAGGAGGCATATTAATCCATGCTTCTCTGTGTCAGGCCTCTGAGCTCCACCAGGAGACCAGGAAGTCCACCAGCCTGGGAGCTCAACATGTGGAAATTGATATGTTTCCTGATGATGATGTTCACCTGTCAGTACAGGATCTCCAAAAGGTAATTTTCCCAGGGTGTTCCTCGAAGACTCATCCTGTACACCTTCTCCAAGACAATCATTCTGTAAAAATATCAAGACTATTGCAGAGCAAACTGCCAGAGTCACATCTTACACAAAGGTCTAGACCGAGTTTTTCTATCTCTCCACTGTGACATTTAGAGCAGGGTAGTTCTTGGTGCCGAGTGCTGTTTAGTGTATTGTACGGTGTTTAGCATCATCCATGACCTCTACCAACTAGATATCAGTGGCATGCCTCAGTTGTAAGATGAAAGTGTCTCTAGACATGCCAAAATGTCTCCTGGAGATAAAATCAATGAGAACCACTGGTCTAGACCTGTTATTCCAGGAGTAGAGGTAGCTGAAAATTAGTCTCAGTGAAGTAGCCTCTTCTTCTCTCTCCTTCACCTGGATTCCCTATTTGGGAAGTGGATCAGAGGTGCAACTTGTAGGGAGGAAAAGGTTGAGGTACTGTGTCTTCATACAACCTGCCTTTCTTCAGCCCCAGGAGAGCAATTAGAGATTTTCCTCTGAAGTCAGGGCTGGTCAGAGCATTTAGAAAAGGACCCAATTAGAGGGACACATTCTAAACACTCTCATACCTAGGAGCCTTTGCCTAGTTTGCTTTCTCCTGAAGAAGTCATACAATGAGGGGTTGGGTACTACCACTGTGAAAGGGTCTTGGTAAGTGATTCCCCCTGTCCTTTGTTCTGTTGTGTAGATGTCTGATGCTATCAGTGTGCTCTCAGAATGTAGTACCATTGATCCGCATGATCCCTTTGGACGGGTACTGGAAATGGTTCCCAAAAAGGAGCCAGAGAGATGTTTTCCCAAAGGTAAGTGGCAGTATTTCTGCATCCAGTTCCCAGGATATTTGGATGGGATTCTCTTATTCTTTGAAGCACTTTGGCTTTGATTGATGCCTTCTTCTACCTGTACTGGAGACAAAGTGAAGAAAGGCACCCATAGAGGTTCTTGGGGCCATTATCAAGTCTAGGCAAAGGGGGTTTCAGGAAATTCTTGATTCAGGTGGGCTCAACTTACACAGCCCAACAACCAGGGTAGAAACTCTAGAGAACTGTTCTAGAAGGCCCATTGGGCCAGTATGTCTGTGACTTTGTATAGTCCCCAGGACAGCCTTTGTCAGAGTATATATATTTGAGGTCATAGACCAAGAAAACTCCACCATAAGTCCAGGTGGCTGGAGACCCTGCCAGGCCCTCAACTCATCCCTTAAGATTTTTATCTGGAAGCAGAATAGCATTGCAATTAGGGCCTTCAGCTGTGGAGGCAGACTGCCAGAGCTCAAATGCTGCCTCTCCATTGACTAGCTGTGTGACTGGTTCAATCTACTTAGCTGCTCTGTGCCTCATTCATAAAATGGGTATAATAATAGTATCTACTGCAGAGAGTTGCTGTGGGCATTAAATGAGTGAATGTAAATCACTTGAAAGAGTATCTGGCCCATAATAAGCAATCAGAAATTGCAGCCTTTTATAATTCCTTGAGTGGATTTAGTGGTGCCTTCATTCTGTCCTGTATTCATTGCGGGGAATGTATTTGTGCCTCTCTCCCCTGTGAGGCCCTTAAAAACAAAGGCAGTGGCTTAGTCAATATTGTATTTCTAGTCTGAGAATAGAATTTGACCCAGATTATGGGCTCAACAAACATTGATAGAAGATAGATAGATAAATAAATAAATGAATTAGTGAATCTAAAAATTAAAAATTTCTCCTAAATTTGAGACTAGTCTGGTCTCACAAAGATCACCGAGAGTGGATTTCCACTCACTCCAGGTTGTTTGACAGCCCCAAAGCTGCTGGTGGGGTCAGAGGTCAGGCTAGGGATAGATTGCTATTGTCCTGATTTACATGTGTATGGTCCTTAAGGTGTGCACAGGATATCAGCAGTGGAGATGGTGAAGAAAGGTGGGTTTTGGTGGAAGGGAGGAGTGGAATAAAAGCAGAAAAAAATAGCTGTTTAGGGAAATTAACCTACTGATGCTCTGAAAGATGGAGGTGGGAGGTCCAGGCAGAAACCTCACAGGGGCTGAGGAGGAGGACTGAATGGAATGTTGTGACCACCATGAAGTGAGCATCTAGAGGGCATGAGGGAGGGAGGAGGAGACAGGTGAGCATGGAGATGTGTTCATGCTGATGGCCTGTATGCTGGGAGCAGATGCTCAGCTACATGTAAACACCTGGACATTGATCAAATTCTTCCCTGCTTGGTTTAGGTGATTCACAAAGCCTGTGCCCACCCTTACTTCATCCCCTTAGTCCCTGGAACACCTTATTATTGGCAAAAAATTGCTGCCTAATCAACAGGTGTCTGAGAGATTCTGCCCTCCAGGCTGGTTGCCTGTGCTGGTCTTGGCTGGTTCTATTCATGTGAGTGGGTAACAAACAGGACTCAGCTGATCTGGCCTGGGCCCATCAGGGCAGCTTGGCTCCGCACCACATGTCTATTCTGGAACCAGTGGGCTGGCCCAATCTGCTTTTCTGTGGAGGTGGTTCAGGAGAGCAAACAGAAGCTGTAAAGCCTGTCAAGGCTGGGCTCAGAATGAGCATTCTGTCACTCCCACCCCACAATATTAGCCAAATCAAGTCACAGATTCCAGGGGTTTGAGGGCCCTGTAGGGAAGGAATCACAAAGGCCAGGGATGCACTTGAGGGAAGGCAGGGCAGAGTGAAGCTGCCCAGGGGTTTGCTGCAGGCGCCGGTGATGGTGACAGTCCTCATTCCTGCAGGCTTGGGTCGCTGCTCTCCGCGCTGTGCTACAGGCTGGACACAGTCCCCCTGGATCATTTGGTGGAAACTTCGGAAAACCTGCTATCAAATAGTGAAGCACAGCTGGTTTGAGAGCTTTATTATCTTCGTGATTCTGCTAAGCAGTGGAGCCCTGGTGAGTGACCATAGCCCCTTGGGGTACTGGGGATCATGGCAGCTGGGTAGCTGTGTTCTGACGGGGCCTTTCAGGGGATGGTGAATGGGTCTCCCAGCCTGGGGAGACCAGGCCCAAGTGGGCTCTCAGCTGCTGCTGCCCCTTCGAGGACAAGATTTTGTACAACTTCTAGGGTGGTCCTCCTAGTAGGAAATCCCCGAGCCAGAGATGCGTTCCCTGGGGAAGGCATGACCAGACCAACACTTGGAAGTGGTTTTGGAGTCTGGCCCTTGCCCCTAGGTATGCCATCAATTTTGGAGGATTTCTAGATATTTCACTCTGTCCTACGTGGTTCCTCCCCTAGACAGCATCGCTGCTATCCCCTCTCTTCCTGAAAACCGTAGTGCTGCTTTCTAACAGGCAAACCATTAGGGGGAAAAGGCGACTGTAGGGACCAGATCAGGATATAGTTAAGTTGTGTTGGTATTTCCCACTACTCGTGGTCCCTTGAAAGGAGAGCAAATACAGCTTTATGTGCCTGACAGCTCCTTCCATTCTGAGGTGGTGTGTGTCCCAGAGAGTGTTGGAAGTAACTTGGAATCCATCAGCCTCCATGGCTGCAGAGTCATAGGCTCCTTCCTGTTCTCTCTCCTCACCATTTGGTTCTTCTTACCCTTCACCTCTTTCCTTGGGGGACAGTATCTTCTTTCTTATCATCTATGTGTATCTCTCTCTGTCTGTCCCTCCCTCTCCTCTACCTAGGTGTCTCCCCTTAAATGGCCATAATATGGAACTAAAGTCTCTCACTATTTGTTATATGAGCAATGGATTCCTGGGCTCCCCCTTACTGATATAGAGTCACAGACAGTGCACAATAAGTCACTACAAAATGGAAGGGACACAGAAGTGTTTTGTTCCTTCACCACTGCCTTTCTGTTTAGTGCTTTACACCTGCATGATGTCTGCGTGACAGAAGATGAGCATGTACTCGGGCCTGTGATCAACAGACATCTGTGTTTATCTGCGTATCCTCAACACAAATTATTCCTTGAACAAAGGGTGAATTTCTCTAAAAGCACCCCGGAGGACTCCCTGGATTCATTATTACTGCCCAGTCTTGGTCCAGGGCCCTGTACTCTTCTGATGGCTATGCCTTCACTGGCTATCTACTCTTCTTCAAGTGGTGGGGTTCTTCCACGTTTTCCACCAAGGCTGACTGGTGTCTCCCAAGCCCTATGCTAGTCAGTGGGAAAGCAGTGGTGTTGCCCAAGTCACAGCATGTGCTCTCTGGCACCAGACAACAACCCTTCTCATCAGAGGAGCCAAGGCACACGATCCTCCTGGTCCTCATCTGCCTTCCGATAAGGCACAGGTGGGCTGGCAGAGTGAGGCTGAATACACAGTGCAGAGGGTCCCAGGACGGGCACCCAGGCCCTGTTTCTCTACACATGCTTGTGGAGAAACGGAGATAAGAAACATCTAGTCCCTCACCATGGCATGTGATGTGTGGACCAGCAGCTTCAGTATCACCTGGAAGCTTGTTAGACACACACAGTCTTGGGCCCATTCCAGGTCTGCTGAGTCAGAACTAGGTGGTTTGGGGCTCATTATTGTTGAGGAGCCCTGGTCTGGCCACTATGTAACAGGGGAAGCTTCCTGGATTAGGAAATGGCCTTGTTATAAGGTGGGGGCCTTCATCGCTCATTGCTGATGTCAGTCTCTTCTGTTGAGCAAACTGAAACCTGCTGTGCCAGCATCTTGCTCAGTTTCCAAACTGAGAAAGGAAATGAGCTTCCAACACCATTCAGATTGTTTTCTCCTCAAGAGGCTACCCACTGCAAGTCCCTGATTTCCAGGAACTTGGAGTCTTGTAGGACAGACAGACAGAGTACAGGCAATTGTAGGCAGGGGCCATAGTGATGTACTCAGAGAGGCAGTGGGTGACACTGAGTCATGGAGAATGAGCACTCAACTCAGTCTTGGAACAAGATGGACAGTGTCCTATAGAAAAGATCAGCTAAGCTGAGATCAGAAGGTCAAGATGAGGAGCCGGCAGGGCAGAGGAGGAGATGGAGGCCTTTACAGTCAGAAACCCACTTGGGACTAGGAAGCGAGACTGTCCTTGTGTGCCCTTTCTCCCCAGGCCATGGGGCTGTGGGGTTGCCTTAGTCCCTGGCAGCTGAACTGGTTCCTTCATTGCCTTCAGCTTTTGCCCAAATGTTGTGACAGGGCTGGTGCCAGAGCCCCTCCTCTCCTTTCTTCATCCTTTTTAACTCTGTAAAGACTAAAAGGGCAGCTGATGCTTGAGTTATCTAGAAATCCTCCAAGATTGATGGTATACCTAGGGGCAAGGGCCAGACTCCAAAACCACTTCCAAGACCCTTAAAAAATGAGTCACACTTCAGGTGAAGGATATGTTTGTACATGGCATGTAAAGGCATCGCTCCAAAGCTAGGATGTCTCTTTTTCATGATTGCACCTAATGGGTGTTGAATATTCAAAGTAATTTTTACTGTTTAGGTAGAGGATGGGTCTCGGCTGGATCTGGAGGGTGGCTAAGACATGTGGGCTTGAGGTCATAAGTAATGGAGTGGCACTGTAATAGAGCCACTTAGGTAGCCAGAAAGGTGAAAGATGGCATATGTCACCAGTGGTCCTAGAAAAGTTGGGAAGACTTTGTTGGCAAGGGTTGAAAGGATTTGGGAGACCAGGATATGGTGTGGTGATCCTCTGGGACAATGTTTCTATATCCCAGGCATCAGGGATGAGAGCCTTGGAAACTAGAGTGGCAACAGAAGTCTAGAAATAGGATTTTCCTTCAAGTTTTCCTTACTCAAGGAATTGATTCCTTTGGAAAAGTTCAGCCTTAATGCCTTTTGTGCAAAACCTTGTCACCAAGAGAGATACTAATTATTCAAACATGAAGAAAAATAAAAAGAAAAGTCAGCAAGGAGTTGATGCAAATAGCCTGGTTCACGACTCTGCTTTATCCTTTCAGGTATTTGAAGATACTAACCTTGACCAACGACCCAGTATCCAAGCATTACTTGATTGTACTGACAACATTTTCACGTACATTTTTATCCTGGAGATGGGTCTGAAATGGGTGGCCCTTGGATTTAGGAAGTACTTCACCAGTGTGTGGTGCTGGCTCGATTTCATCATTGTGATTGTGAGTTCACTATCCCTGTGTCCCATGCTGACGGGGGCTGGGGTGGGCATGGAGGAGGGAGCGCATGGGGACCCCATGGGAGCCACCTCTCCCCTGTGCCTCATGTGGGTGTCCTCTGCAGTGTTCCTGCTCACAGCGCTTGTGAGTAGTTGGTGCTTCTCCCTCAGCACCTTATGATCCTGGGTCCTTTCGTTGCACGCTGCACCACCGCCCTCCCCACCATTCTCCATGAGCACTCCTCAAGTCTGGTGTGTATCTAAAATAACTCTGAGGGGCCTCCATTTAATTTTCTCCTTCCAAATGTCTCTTCCCTTTCAAGACTTCTCAAAGCGGGTCAGCCGCCAACAGACTAGGTTGGTCTCCATCTTGATTTGTCAAGAAATGTAGGAGGATTATCCACATACATTCTTCCGTTTAATCTGCATAGACATCACCTACCACCCTGCGCGGACAAGGAAACCTGAAGCTTGGATGACCAGCAGCTTGTTTCGTGGGGAATTGGGGCTCACACCTTGGTCTCTGTGTGATGCTGAGGCCGTCAATAGCAGTAGGGGGCCACACTTAGTGGGCGCCTTCTCTGTTTCAGGTGCTCTGCCTGTGCTTCATTTATATCCTTTCTGTCAGTCAGCACAGTCACTCTGTGTGGTAGGTGTACTGTTATTTTTCTCATCTACATAGAAAGAAACTAAGTCACAGGGAGTCCCAGAAACATATTAAAGGTTGCCCAGCTGGAAGTGGTGGAGGTGAGACTCAAACCTACGTCTCACTCCAAAACCCTTTATTTTAATTTTCACGTCCTTTCTGCCATGAGCTAATTATTTGCTATTTAGTGAAGTAAATACGACAAATGCATAAACATAAGCATCAGCACACCCTGCTGGAGAACCTTGGGTCGGTGGTGGACACTAGCAGGCCATGTGTGGTTGCAGCACTTTAGAAGGGCGTCAGCACCATAAGCCTCCAACACAAGTCAGAGGAGGGAATAAAATCATCCACGTGACTTTCAACCCTACCAGTTTCGGGAATGCAAACCACTCTGCATCCATGGTCTTATTACATTGAAGTGCAGAATCCATAAGACAGTGGATTTACTGGCCTAAACTGTAGAGACTGGTTGTAGAGCCATTTTTTTTCTTTCTTTCTATCTAACTATAAGCAAAGTGCTTCCCTCTTTTGACATGAATAAAGACACATGAATAAAAATAATGAGTGTGGACTATAAATTGCTCAGGTTTGGCCTGATACAAATTTGAAAACATAAATCTTACAATAACCACTGAAAACACCAAAACAGTGATCCAATGTCATAGTGTCAAAAGGGGTACCAGGCTCAGACAAGTTTTTACCAAACTACCAAGGAGTGGTGCCATATACCAAATGTTTGCATCTTCCAAAATTTACATGTTGAAACATAATCCCCAAAGCGTTGGTATTTTCAGGTGGGGCCTTTGGAGGTGCTCTTACAGAAGAGCCCCCCTCCACCCCAGTTTCCCCATCCCTTCTGCCATGAGAAGACATGGGGAGAAAGCTGTCTATGATTCAGGGAGCAGGCTCCCTCCAGACACTGACTGTGTCTTGGACTTCTCAGCCTCTGAACCATGAGAAATACATCTCTGTTATTTATAATCTACCCATGCTGTGGTATTGTGTTACAGAGGCCTGAACGAAGATAAGCAGTTAGCCCCAACCTTATTCCAATTGTTAGAAACGAGAAAAAGAGGGGAAGCTTGCAAACTTATTTAATGACACAAGTATAACAGTGAAAACAAAATGAGTGGGACAAAAAAGAGTAGAACAAGAGAAGAAATAATCTTATGTATCTTTATAAATAATAATGTCTTTATATCTATATAAATAAATATCTTCATAAATCCCAGAGAAGGCACCCAGTAAGTGTGGTCCACTATTACTGTTGCATGTCTCAGCATCACACAGACAGGGGTGTGAACACCCATTCCACTTGAAACAAGCTGCTGGTCATCTGAGCTTCAGGTTTCCTTTGTCTGTAACATGATAGGTGATGTATAGCGCTACTTAATTTGGGACATTATTTTGTGTATTAAATGAGAGGATGTGTGTGAATAACCCAATTCCGTTGCTTGTTAATCAAGATTGTATAAAATGATCTTTAAAAGTTCGGAGTAGAAAAATGCAAACACAACCACACAAAAAGTACAAATTTAATTATATCCAAATTAAAACTTGTGTTTTCTATTCAGCAATATCCTAATCATAGTCAAAGACAGGTTAGAGCCTGGATATTTGCCATGTATATAATAGATAATTATTATCCACAATATACAAAATCTCCCTAGAGATCAACGAGAAAAGGACAACTCAGTGTAAGAAAGGGAGAAGGATGCAACAGGCAACTCGCCGAAGGAGCTCAAGTTACCAATAAATGTGTGAGGAAATACAAACTGGTTAAATCACCAGTTAGCACAGAAATGCTGATTAAAATGAGACACTTCCTTTTCCTCATCAGATTGACAAAAATTTTAAACTGGGGGTAATATCTAACATTGAGAAGGATATAGGAAAATAGAATCTCTAATCACTGTCAGCAGTTTAAATGGTACAGTCATTTGGGGGAAAGTTTTGCACTATTAAGTAAAATTACAAATGAGATCAATTTATAATCCAGAAATACCACTTCTAATCAAACATCTAAGGAAACCTCCTGTTTGTGCAACCAGGAAAAATGCACACACATCTGTTTAGTTTGCTGTTCATAGTAGCAAAGAAATAGAAATAATGTAGATCCATAAAATATAAATATTATGTGCTGTGTTACTTTACAACAGTTAAAAGGAACAAACCTTAAGAATATATGTCAACATGATGAATCTCAAAATAATACAGTGATAAATGCAAGTTATATAGACAAAAAAGATAAAACTGGCCGCCAACTTCCCACCCTGAAGAATACTATGCAGTGGGAAAGAGTGTGGGCATTTTTGTGTCTGCATGTCTGTGGGTGCTTCCCAGTGTGGCAGAACAGAACCTGGGGGTGAGGTTCCGGCTGAAAATGCGTGCATTGTACCTCTAGGAACACTTCTTCCCCACCTTTGCCAACAGTGATTTGGTAAAGCCAGAAGAACTACTGGGCTTTGCCATCTTTTCCCTGTGGCTAGGAACAAGGCAGGAGTACTTGTGGACAAGCTGCTTCGACAACTCTCCTGACAGGTGATGCAGTTACAAACAAAAGGATAAGCAAAAAGCTTACTTTTAAAAACCTTTATAAATAAAAACATTTTGAATTGATGGTGATTTTTTAAAAATTGACTATGAATTTTAAAATCTTGTTATTTTGCCATATTAACTCACTTAACTTCTCTCAGCTTGCAGATATTTTCCTACTGCAACAAGATGGACAGGATTAGTGGGGAATGTTTTTAGGTAATAGCGATTCTGGCATTAGCTAAGTCCAGCATATCATAATGCACTTAATATGTTTTTATGTGCACATGATGCACATAATAGCACAGCATAATGGCCAGCTGAACAATTCCCCTTCTGGTTGGAGCCTCTGAAAGCTCTGCATGATCAGTAAGGATGAGGGTCTGCCGGTAGTGGTCTTCAGCTTAAGCTCAGCATATTTGTTAAATTTTAATTAGTGTTTTTGCAGAGCTTTCCAATCCTCAGTCCTATTCTGTTGGGAAGAAATATGTTGGGAGAGAAAACTGGATTTAATTCTCCAACAAGTGAAAGGAAATACTAGCAAAAAATAAGTTATTTTTTGTTGTGAATTCTTATTTTGATACTATTGCAAACTTCCAGAAAAGTTGTAAGAAATAGTATAAAGAATCCCTCGTACTATTTCCCCAGATTCACCAGTTATTAACATTTCCCCCTATCTGCTTTGTCATTTCTTCTCTTTTTTTCTAAACTGCTTGAGATTAAGTTGCAGACAGCAACACCCTTTTACCCCTAAACATTTCAGTGTGTATTTCCTAAGGTCAAGGATGTTATCTCACATAGTTATGGTAGAATTATCAAAGTGAGGAAATTTAATATGATCCAATACTACAACCCACATCCATTCTCAAATTTTGTCATTGTCACCACAAAGTCCTTTATGGCTAATTCTACCCATCCACTGTGACCCTCCACCCCCAAATCCAGGGTCCAGTTCAGGACCCCACATGACGCATCATCATGTCCCGTTGGTTTCCTTTAATTTATAACAATTTCTGAGCTGTTCTTTGTCTTCATTAAACAAATAATGTAAATTCATTGTTCTGATCTATCTGGGCTGTAGTTTGGCCAGACAAGGAGAAAAGTAGTGTCTCCACTTGCCTTCCCACTTCCACCAGGGCCTGGCTGATCCCTGGGGGCATCTGCCTCTCCTGAAGGCTCACAACCCCCACTGGCATCCCTGGACACCAAGTAGGCACTACCCGGGGCCTCTCTTCCCACCAGGTCTCTGTGATCACTCTCATGGACATAAAGGGCTTGAAGTCCCTCCGCACTCTCCGGGCGCTGCGGCCCCTGCGCACACTGTCCCAGTTTGAAGGCATGAAGGTACTTGGAGTGAACGGGAGGAAGGTCAGCGGGTAGAAGTGGCCAACTCCCCTTCTTGGGCTGGGCTGTGCTTTCCTTAAATTGCCAAGCTTTTCCGGTACCCCTCCCCATACTACCCTGTGCTTACCATAAGAGAGATGGGGAAAAGTCTGAGAGTCTCCATTCTGTAATAGCCAAGGGGGGTTGAGTCTCTGCCTCTGTCCTAGGCAGGTGTCCCATGAGTCTCTAACACTATCAGCAGAGGACACTTCTCAGGTGATCCTCAGGGGCAGCAGAGGCAGGCTTCACTGATGGGGTGAGGTGGGGCTGGCAAGTAGGTGGACCTGCAGGATGTCCAGCCTGCTCATTGTTCCCGGGGAGAGAAAGGGCTTGGCGAACCCCCACCTAGAGCGCCTGTGAAGCTTCCCTTTTGTTCCCCCAAGGTGGTAGTAGATGCCCTCATCGGTGCCATACCCGCCATTCTGAATGTCTTGCTTGTCTGCCTCATTTTCTGGCTCATATTTTGTATCCTGGGAGTGAACTTTTTTTCTGGACAATTCGGAAGATGCATTAATGGGACAGATACAATAAATCACAGCATTGTTGCAAACCGAAGTCAGTGTCAAAGTGGAAATTTCTCCTGGGTCAACGAGCTGGTGAACTTTGACAACGTGGGAATGGCTTACCTCGCCCTGCTGCAAGTGGTAATTGTTGTTGGTATGCTCTCCACTTGAAGGGGAGATACCTTAAAAGAATTTTAAGTCATTTCTCAGCTAATAAAAATACAGTGACTACACTGAGATAACAGAATCAAATCCCAATTCCTCACTTGGGAGCCAATGCCCTCTGGTAATGTCCCCTGCGCCATCCCCCCACCCCGCCCCATGAGCATATACTGAGCGTCAACCCCCAGATCATGTCTCTTGTAGGGGTCTGTGCAACCCACCCTTCCTAGGAGGTGCCATGCCCCCCAGAACTCCAGCCAGAGAGGAGAGGGATGTCAGAGGTTATGCCACCCCATTAGTGATAGTCCTCTGCTCAAAGCAGTCCTAGGTTAAACCGCAGTTGCCAGGCCTCCGACAGACAGTATGGAAGATGTGACATCAGGAGAGCCTGAGCTAGGCTCTCTCCAGGGTTGATTCACAGCTTCTCTAGCAATTTTTAAGGCATAAATTTCTTTTGTTTTCAAGCTTTTTACCTTGTGCAAATGAAGAAAAAAAATCCAAGACACCCATTTTTGAATTCCCTTCCATGGTTCTTTTATGTAGACATTCTGTCCTGGGCTGGCAGCCATCATCTTGCATCAGCCACCGGGTCTGCTTGCTCTTCAACAGCACTTGTCTGCTGATAGCAAGTCTATAATTGCATTTGTGTTTCTCTGCTTTTGTTGCAGGCAACGTTTAAGGGCTGGATGGGTATTATGTATGCAGCTGTCGATTCCAGAGGGGTGAGCTTGTGTTCTGCCATATCCTAGAGTGCTAGAGTCGAATCAGGGACAGTCCACAGCTTCCTGCATTGCATTTCCAGTGGCCAGCACTGTTTGCCTTGCTTTTCTTGGGACAAATGCTATGCAATAGGGAGAAAAGGGCCCTTATCCACCTCCCTTGAGTATTACATTGTAGCACGCCCCAAAGCCCAGTCCTCTTTCTCCATAGTGACCAGGAGACCCACTCCTGTAGGTGGAGCCAGAAGCAACAAAATCACAGGATGCCTTGATCTTCTTCTCTTGCCTTTTCTCCAAATGGGTGGACAGGCAGAGCCAAATTTCAAAGGGCACTTGCCCTTAACTGTGGGAAAACTGTAAGACTGGATTAAGTCTGAGCAAGAGAGACTTTCCCATGGCTCCTTACCTCTGAAAAATGAGAGGGGTTTCTGATGATTGCCACCTATCAAATTCTAGTTGAGTAAAAACGATTATGGACTCCCAAAGTTGGGAGAATACTCAGCAACCTAGTCCATTTCTATTTCCCAGTTGTGCATTTGAGGAATGGAGAGGAAGGCCATTGTCGAAAGCCATACAGTGAACAAATGGTTGAACCCAGGGGAATCAGCATTGTTTATTTCTGTCATCACGTGTGTGTGTTGTTCTGCTTTAGCGTCTGCAGAGTTAACACCTGGCACATAGTAGGTGTTCAACCCCTGTGAGCTGGTGGTAGCCATTGGGGGAGATGAGTGATGCTGTAGTCACAGGAGGCAATTTATTAAAGGAATATTAAAAAATACTAATGTGCTCACTTTTTTGTCTGAGTACATGGTCTTCATCCTAGTTTACCTTAGGCATCCGTCGCCATGGGGCAGACATTGGGGGTGGGGCAGAAACCCTGCAGATGGTGAGAGAACAGGTATGTGGCTTACCTGTGAACCCACAGTGAGTGACAGGGCGGAGTTGTGGAGTGCTGCCTGTCCTGATGCTGGTCCTTGGACATCGTAACTCGTATATACTGGCTTCTGGCATGATGGCCTTTGTGTAGTCACACAGCATCCTGCTGGCCTCAAATATTGGTGAAACCATGGGTCTTTCTCCCCTTTGACTTCTCTTGGGCTCAAACACTGACTCTCTGCCATATCTTCCATGTGGTCTGCTGGCCCGGCAGTCTACTCCCATCTCTTGCTATATAGGCCACCAGGCTATCAATTCCATTTCCAAGCCACGTGAGAACTGAAAAAGGCTCGAGAGACCCGTCTGATCCTGCTACTCCAGCCTCTAAATCGTCCAGAGTATCCAGGCCTTCCCTGTGCAGTTTTCTCTTGGGAAATTATGGAAGTTGAGCAAGAATACCCTGTTTGCCCAACATGTTCCCCCCAGTTTACTGGCCCCAAGTCCTCTCTCCAGACCCAAAGATGGAGAACCAGGACACACATCTCATGGCTATGACCTCTCACTCTTTTTCCGACAATTCCCTAGGTGCAAGTGGAACAAGCTTTTGTCCTTCCCCTCTCCTATCCGAAACTCCTTTTGCAAGATTTTTTGCCTGCTACATAGTCTTATTTCAAATGTCAGATGCTGAATAGTAATTCTTTTTTTCCATTCCATTGTTTCTGTACTAGTTCGTACTCTTAGTTCACACAAGTGGATGCCTCAGGTCAACTGCAACTAAGGTCAGGTACTCTTCAAGGCAAAAAAGAAGTAATATTTTCAAATATTTACCTCCATTGCACTGGGCCCTATGGTAGCTGCTGAATAGCAAATATCGTAAATGCACTGGACAGGTGCATTCCATGCTAGGTACTAGGAAACGGAGAGCAATAGGACACCAGCACAGACTCAAAGCAACAGTGGGTGCCATCTGAAGGCTATAAGGTGGTAGCCATCCTACAGGAGTTGGCAGACAGCCACCTCTGCCCAAAGGGAGTGTGCCCTCCTAGGTGGCTGCACCTCCATTTGGCTGCCTCCCATCATGTGTCCACATAGATGTCCTTGAGACCTTCTCCCAGCATGCGTGATCATGTGCTCCCTCGCCTCCACCCCAGTGGTTCTCCACCACTTAGCGGAGAAAGCCTAGCCTCCCACCACTCCCCACCCCACTGCATGGTGCCCAGGCCACTTGGGGAACCGAAAGAGGTGCCCCTGGGCTGGGGCTGTTTGCAGGGCTGGTAGTTAATGCTGCTGCCAGGACCTCTGTGCTCTTGTGAGTATATGGCAATTGAGGCAGCTTATGTGTTTCTTTACTAATTGTTTTCTCCTCTCATTAAAAAAATCCCTAACAGAAAGAACAACAGCCCAAGTTTGAGGAGAACCCACTGAAGTACCTTTTCTTTGTGGTTTTTATCATCTTTGGCTCATTCTTCACTCTGAACCTCTTTATTGGTGTTATAATTGACAACTTCAACCAACAGCAGAAAAAGATAAGTATGGGTGTCGTCCTGGTTTGGTGTTTTCACCTCTCTCCTCCCAGGGGCGTGAAAGGAATATAATTCTAGTCTAGATTCTTGTACAAGGCAGAGGCTGGCAGCAGCTCATGAACAAAGTGGGAGCCACTTGGAGAAGATTCTTGAAGATACGGCTGAAAAGGGACTGAAAACAGTGGGGATTATTAAATCCTTGTTTTTACTCTCCATTCTACCTCCTTAAATAAGGACACTGTTGAACCCTAGTAGAAGAACAACTACCAGGTTTAGTATTTATGACACTGGAGTCACATTTTAGTAACTTTTCAAGTGTACTGTGTTATCTCGGATAAAAAGAATAAATTCTTTCTGCAAACTTCTGTCCTGGTACCAACACCCAGCAGATTTATTGAACTTATTTGGAAAGAGATGGATGGGAAGAAGCAGGTTTTGGGGAGACTTTTCCCCCACACAAACAGATGTTTATTTTTCTGACTATATTTCATAGGAGCTTTGTAGTAGATATGGAAAAAAAGGAAGATAAAAAGTAAATTTAAATCACCCATCAGGTGACCACCAAGTGGGAACCATATTAGCTGAAGCACCATCATTATGGTCTGATCCCTTCCAGCTCCTTTCTAACTAAATCCGTAGTCCTTTCACATGGCTGAGATTACAATTACAGTTATTTTAATTTTGTAGTTTCCTTACTCTCCATTAGTTCTGAGCCCATGTCATGAAATTATCTTAGTTATGCCAGTTTCCAGGGCTGAATTACATCCCATATTTTGGGTAGATAATAACTTATCTTAATCATTCCCTCTCTTTTTTTTAGACATTTAGGTCATGTCTGGATTTCTTGCTCTTGTAAAACAATCATAAACTTCCCTAACATTCTTTATGTGTATCTCTGATTAACTCCTCAGGGTAAGTTCCTAGAATTTAGGGCGTTAAAGATATATTGTCAAATTACCTTTCCAAAATTCAATCCTGGGGTACTTTCCTTTCGCAAAATGTGAAAATGCCTTTTTACTCTATTCTGATAATCCAGATTTTTATAACATTACCTTTTTTGGCTTGATAGGTAAAAGTGTATCTCATTGCTTTATATGCATTTATTTGATCATTTGCAAAGTTCATACTTTTCACAAGTTGATGGCCATAGGTATTTCTCCCTCAAGAATTTCTGTTTATAGCTTTGTCTCATTTTAAAAGTGATATTGTCATCCTTCTTATGCTTATATGTAAGCACTCCAATTTGTAACTTGCTTCTTATTTTTTTGTAATGATATTTTTGACTTAGGGACATCTAGCATCTTTATGGAGTCAACCTCCCAAACTTGTCCTTTCTGAATTCTCTTGTATTTATGAAACAGAGAGCATTTCTCAGTCCTAAAATCTGCTAACTAAACATTCACCTTTGTTTTCCTACTAGTTTTATGGCTCTTTTGAATTTTTCTGTTGAACCCTTGTAATCCATCCAGAACATATCTTGATGTTGTGGCCTTCTTGGTGTCTGTGGGTAGAGTCATTCCCTGTCCATACACAACTGTATTGCTATCTGATACTCAGAACCGTGCTATGTAGGGTCACCTCTGTCACATGCACCTTGATTGCAGTTGGTACCTGCAATTTGGATGTCAGACCTTGTTATTTTACTGTTTTAAAATCACTGTTTTGATCAGGCCATAGCATTTTTTTTGTTTCACTTTGTATACACTTTTTAATTTTTGTTCTCACTTTTCACTTCAAACATGCCCAAGAATATACTAAAATGAATCTAAAATACCCCTCCCCTGGCACAGCACTTACTGACTTAAGAACATCCTTCTGCCATCTGTGCCCCTTACCCAATCCTGACACCAGATTTCCTTATAGAGCAAATCACAGACATCCCAGCATTGAATTTACAGATATTTCAGAACCTACCTCTTTTTAATTAAACATAACCACACTTCCATTATCATACCTAAAAAATTTTGACATGAATTCTTTTAAATTTGTCAAATACCCAATATTCAAATTTCCTCAAGTCTTTCATTGTCTTAAAATAGTATTTATTCATTCTTTGATTAATGGATGTTAAAGATTTTTTTCTTTTCAATCAGGATTCAGATAAGGTCCTGCCCTTATGTTGGTTTTCTTGTGCCCTGGATGACAAGATGTTTCCTGCACCAGGAATCAGCTGTTTGTCTAAGGAGGTCTGGTTTGTTGCAGGAAATGGTGTCCCCGGACCACAGCCTGGAATGCTTGCTCTTTCTTCTCCGTTTTTCAGTGCACAGAGTTAATTCAAATGAGGACTTCAAGGAAAAATATTTGTGGGAATATGTATGCCATTCATTCAAATTCAAGACCATGAGGTTTTCATTTAGCTTCCTGTAATACGTCTATATCTCCTCTTTTCCACACTGAGAAACCTGATTCTCATGACTACAGGAATGATAGCACTAACATCTTCTACAATTACTCATCTTCTTTTCCCACAGCACATTCATAGGACAGTCTCCAAATATGGCATTAGCACCATCATGATGCATATCCCTACTGCACACTCTCGTGCCTGCTAAGCTTCCCAAAACAACCAAATCAACTTCCTGGGCTGTATTTTTTTTTATTGTGATAAAATACACCTAATATAAAATTTACCATCTTAACCATTTTTAGGGTAGAGTTCAGTGGTATTAAATACATTCATAATGCTGTACAACTGTCATCACCATTCATTTTCATAACTCTTTTCATCTTGCAAAACTGAAACTCTATGCCCATTAGACACTACCCGTCCATTCCTCCTCCCCCAGCCCCTGGCACCATCACCCTACTTTCTGTCTCTATGATTCTGACTATTCTAAGTGCCTCATATAAGTGGAATCATTCAGGATCTGTCCTTTTGTGATTGGTTTATTTCACTTAGCATCATGTCCTCAAGGTGCATCCTTATTGTAGCAAATTTCAGAATTTCCTTATTTTTAAGGACTGAATAATATTCCATTGTATTTATGTACCACAGTTTGCCCCTTTATTCATTCACTGATGGACACTTAGGTTGCTTCCACCTTTTGTCTATTGTGAATCATGCTGCAATGAACAAGGGTGTGCAAATATTTCTTTGAGACCCTTCTTTTAATTATTTGGGGTACATTCCCAGATGTGGATTGCTGGATCATATAATATTGTTTTTAATTTTCTGAGGAACTGCCAACTGATTTCTACAAAGACTGTACCATTTTACATTCCCACCAGCAATGTACAAAGATTTTAATTTCTCTGTATCCTCACCAGTACTTGTTTTCTTGTGAGATTTTCTGGTGTTCTGTGATAGTAGCCATCCTAATGGGTGTGAGGTGATGTCTCATTTTGGTTTCAATGTGCATTTCCCTAATAATGAGGGATACTGACTATCTTTATGGGCTTATTATTGGCCATTTGTAAATCTTCTTTGGGAGGTGTCTATTCAGGTTCTTTGCCCATTTTTGAATGGGGTTGTTTGGGTTTTTTGTTGTTAAGTTTTAGGAGTTCTCCATATATTCTGGATATCAATCTTGTATCAGATTTGCAAACGTTCTTTTCCATTCTGTGGACTGCCTTTTTACTCCATTGATAATGTCTTCTGATGCATAAATTTTAAAAATTTTCATGAAGTCCAGTTTGTCTATTTTTTCTTTTGTTACCTGTGTTTTGGTGTCATATCTAAGAAACTGTTGCCAAGTCGATGTTGTGAAACTTTTGTCCCATGTTTCCTTTAAAGAATTTTATTGTTTTAGATCTTACATTTATGTCTTTGATCCATTTTGAGTTGACTTTTTAATATAGTGTTAGGTAAGAATTTGATTTCATTCTTTTTTGTGTGGTATCCAGTTTTCCCAGCACCCTTTGTTGGAGAGACTGTCCGAGCGCTGTATATTTTTGGTCCATACTGATGGTGTAAATTCAGACCCCTACCCCTTCATCAAGGCAGGCCTGCATTTACACATCGTAAGGGAAGACTGGGATTTTTCCCATAGTACAGACATAGTACTAGTTGTCTTCCATCACTAACAGACAGATTGTTTTCTTCTTCACCCTCTCATTGCAGCACTTGGAGCATCCCAGATTCATGCAGGAGCCTTCGCATAAGCCCACTGCCTTTTTCCCTGTGACCCCACGGTGGTGATTAAAGGCCAAATTCTAGTTTTTAAGGAGATTAGCAAATGCTTTAGGGCCAACCATGGCTTTGGGGCTAATTTACTACTTTGTCTTTTGCTTGCTCTTGATTTTTAGACCCTGGAGACTTTCGTTACTTTTATGCACGTTCAGCTGCGTATTTAAAAGGAGTTCTGTTTTATCTTACCTAGCATTTTTAAATGTTTTACCCTTTTACCCCCACCCCCAAAATTTCCAGAAATGAAAATTCTAGTTCGTTTTCTATTCTGTCTCGCTCAGTAATGAAAACATTTAAAGCTCTCTAATTTTTTTTCCGAGAATGGCTCTGGATGGATTTTATGAGTCTCCATATATGTGTGTGGGTATGTGTCTGTATGCATACATGTATACCCACACACATATATATATATATTAGATATATGCATTCATTAGGAGAATTTTAATTGCCACTTTGTGGGATTTTTTGTTCAAATTTTTGTTACTGATTTCTATTTTTGTTGCATGGTGGGTTCATTGTAGCGAACTGAAATGTATTTGATTTTTGTAAAGATTCTGTGGATGTTTGCAAAGAATTTGTAATCTTTGTTTATATTATAAAAAGTGAAATGTAACTGATAAAAGTAACATTTCTGCTTTACTCCTTAATTTATACCATGTTTCCTTGCAGCCTTGCCCTAGAGTCCAGCCTCTTTTGCTTCTCATTGGAATTTTAGGGATTGTTAATAGAATGTAATATAACTTTGAAACTGTTCCTGAAAATCCAGAACTTATTTCCAAACTGCTGTTAATGATAATTAGCTCTTATCTTCTCCATGTACTTAGGTGGTCAAGACATTTTTATGACAGAAGAACAGAAGAAATACTACAATGCAATGAAAAAATTAGGATCCAAAAAACCTCAAAAGCCCATTCCAAGGCCTCGGGTGAGAGCAATTGATTGATTCTAAGTACATAGATCCATTAAGTGGCCGTGAGGAAGTCAGATATCTGCAATGCCATTCTCCTTTTGTTTTAAATTTAAAGACATTATCCTAAGAATTTAATAAAACCCCAGATACACAGGTGTATGGCTCAAGTTCTTAGGAAAATTTGATGTTCAAATTCAATAGAAAGAACTAGGACAATAGCTTTAATTTGCTTTTTTGAGGAGAGCATAACAGGTGCTTAGTATATACTCACTGCAGCTTGGCAGTTTGTTTTAACTCAGTCTTGGTCAATTTAAAATGTATTTATAGTATCTTTTACCAGTTTTTCCTCTTGTGCAGTTGAAGCCATGCATACTGGCTCCACTTCACAAGTATTTGTGATTAAGTTTCTGTATCGGTAGTAGGTAAACTTTTTCTGTAAAGGGTCAGACAGTAAATATTTCAGGCTTTGCAGGCCTTATGGTCCAGCCATTTACTCACCTCTGCCGTGGGAGCACAAGAACAGCCATGGGAGATGGAGGATGAATATGCATGGCTGTGTTCCAGTACAGCTTGCACTAAAATTTGGATTTCATGTAATCTTCGCGTGTCAAAATCTTATCCTTATTCTTCTTTTGAGTTTTCCCCCAAACATTAACAAATGTAAAACTGGTCCTGAGCCTGCGGCTATCCGGAAACAGGCAGTGGGCCACATTTGGCCTAAGGCCATAATTTGCCTCCTCTGCTACCTGTGAATCCTGCTTCACTAGGCACGAAGTGTGGCTCTGTGGTTCCAGTCTAACTGGGACCCTGGGATTGGGGAGTGTTTGATTATAAAGTCATATAACGGCAGAGTTCGTAACTCTGATGAGTGCATTTTGACGGCCTTCAAGGTAGGGAAGGTGAGTGGGGGCTGGTGAGTCTGGGAAAGCAGTATGAAAGAGGGCCTTGATGTCTGAAGCAGGTAGAAATTTGGAGATTGTTATTCAAACACAACACCCCTAATTATCAAAGAGATGTTTAATTTGCTGGTATTCCCAGCACTTAGAATAGAGCCTGGCATAAAGTGTTTCTTAGTAATTACTAGTTGAATGAAAGAATATGTTTTAGGGCACCACACAAAGTCCATCCCACTAGGATCAAACAGTTGTGTTGCACTAAAAATATCTATGCATGTTAGTGCAAAGTGTTTAAAATCTATACAGTCAAGAATTTTTGACCAAGGGGGTTAATGACAAAATTATATTTGGGGATATTTAATCTGTTAATAGGATGTGGAACTTCAGTCCACCTAAGCCAAATCTAGCTTGGAAGTACCAATCTAGAATGAATTTCTATTTGAAGTTCTTATTTGAACTTGAGCCAACACAAAATACAGAGAATTTTTATTTACATGTGTGTATTTTACAACCACTGACTCAATACCTGGTGGTACTAGATTTGGAATTAACTAAAAGACCCATGGAACTGAGTCCCCATATATTTACCAGTTTATTTCACAAAGAATAGGAAGCAAGCCATGAGCTCACAGCCAAAGAAAAGTTGTTGTGGCCCAGATGCAGCTTCTAGGCCTCTCCAATGCTCTGGGTATGTGTCTGCTTTACCCTGGGAAATGTTCTTTGTCTTTTATGACGCGTTTGCCATGTGGCTCCTCTGGGAGCAGGTGCCATGCCACAGCCCTCCGTGTGTAGCTACAGTTCACTCATCGGCTTCACAATGAGTGATTCCAGTAACCAAGCACCACCTCACCAATTGATGCACATTTATGTTAGCATCTATATTCCAGGGAGCAGTTTTGCTTCAGATAAATCCAACATCATACCCCCAGATGTCCCTTAGTTTGAGCTAAGACTGCATCAGCTGTTAGTCCTTAACTCATAGCTTTACCTTCCCACGTATTTTTTTTAATCTCTAAAATCTAAATATTCACCCTTGGAACAAATGAATAGCAGTTGCATGCTGGGGGAGGCCCAGCTGTGTGAGCCTGAGCAGTGACGCATATTATTCCCAGCAGTAGAACAAGGGGTCTGGAATCATTTCTGACTCCTCCTGGACTGTCCCCAAGGGCAGCTGCATTACTGGGTATAAGAATCCCACAAGGTGTAGGAGTCACTGCATTCTAAAGGGATGTAGGGTGCTTTGGGTCATCTGCCACTTTAGGTCACTTACATCTTAACGTCCTCTGTTTGTCTAAATGTCAGAGCTGAACTGTAAGGCTGGTGCTTCCCCTCTCCTCACCCTTGTCCTCCCAGTCATTCTGCCTCTGGAGAGCACCCCTAAAAGCATCTTTTCTCCAGGTCCTTTCTGACTTCCCAGATGCATCCTCACATAGGAAATGCACTTGACATTTACATTTCTTCTCTAGGCTCCTTGACGAGAGCTTTAGGGCTCCTGGAGCCCACTCCGAAGCACTGCCCTCCCATGTTGTCCCTCTCTTTCTTTCATCGCCCTCACTCCTATGAGTGACGTCATTCACTCTCATGGTTTTAATCCTGTGAGGATTGGTGCCTGACCTCCACACTCTAGCTCTGTACATGAACTCCAAACCTGAGCTCCAAACTCTGCCCATGGCCCTCAGATGCCCCACTGCCACCTCAAACTCAATGTGCACAGGACATCTTCCTAGCTCCCTTCAGAGCTCCTGGTCCTCTGTTCGAATCCCACAGGCCCCTCATTCAAACATTCCCTGCACCCCCCTCCCTCGCTACTACTTCTGTATTAGCCCTCAAGCCCAAAAGCTTCTGTCTTGCTCCACAAACCAATGTTATCTTTTGCTCAGTTACCATAACAGATGCCTAGGGCCCCAAAGATTAATTCTTTGGGCTCTGTGAGTCCCCTAAGTGTAAGAAGTGGGTATACTTTGATTAGATGGTGATACAAGGCAATGTGATAAACCCATATATTGTAAAGCTAGGAAGGCGTAGCCAAGCATGCCAACAACATCAGCGTCTGAGTTGGTGCTTAACAACAGAGGAGTGCCTCAGTGGTCAGATCAAAGAGCAGAATGATTGAGTCCTTTTGCTGCATGTGGAGGTTGGCTGTGCGAGCTGGAGCCATAACCTGTGCCAGAGCAATCAGCATGTACTCACTATGTGAGCAGCGTGGCCATCTCAGCACAACCCAGTATACACACTCACCATCAGCAATGAAATAATGAACTTTTCTATTACGTTTTTAGTAACCATTACATCACAGCCCATTTTATCTAGCCTTACATTCTAGGGAATGAAAATTAGCAAATTAGCATTCACAAATTGCTTGAATAGAGGGTTTTGGTTAAGACTAAGGTCTCATTATTCTGAACTGACGTATGGAGATCTGGAGATGTTAATTCCATTTTGTCCAACATAATTACGTGGGCAGGTATTTTGTGCACTAATATTATTGAAGTCAAAATACAGAAACAGATGAAGTATAAAGACCAAAGTTTATATTTTCATTACTAAGTCCAATATGAGCTGTTTTTATTTAAACAAAGCAAAATCATCCTTCACATCATCACATCAAGATAATGTTGTTACTAAACATTTTTCCATTTATATATTTTATTTTAAAATGGAATTAAAGCTAATAAGCCTCTAACTTAAAACCACTTACCCAATTAAATTTCAATGAAAATATAGATACAAGAATTTCTTGCCCTTTACAAAGGGCCTGGGCATTTTTCAGGGAACTGCTTTAGTTGTAAAGGGCAAATCCTGTTGTGTATACTTTTCGAACGTATGTGATTTCATTCTTTCAACTCAGAATGACCTATGCTAACTTTTTTCCCCCTCAGAATAAATGCCAGGGCCTCATGTTTGACCTGGTCACAAGCCAGGCCTTTGACATCACCATCATCATCCTCATCATCCTCAACATGCTCTGCATGATGGCTGAGTCAGACCAACAGCCCAAGAGCACGAAAAACGTCCTCGAGCAACTCAACCTGGCCTTTGTGGGCATCTTTACAATTGAGTGTCTCATCAAAATCTTTGCTTTGAGGCAATACTACTTCACCAATGGCTGGAACCTGTTTGATTGTGTGATTGTGGTCCTTTCTATTGTTAGTAAGTAAAAGCAGCAGCCAGAGGGGCCTTCATCTGAGAGCCAGAAGTGAACTTGTAAATCGTATCATTTGGAAGCATGTCCAGACTATTCCAAAGTGACAACTTAGGCTTATGTGGTTTCTGGAAGAATGCACAGGCGCTCCTGTGCCATTCTCTGCTGGGAAGCGGCTAGGAGTAACTTCCATTACTTTGGCTGTCCACAGTGTTGAAATGGAGAGCTCAGTGATTATGTGGGCCATTTTTCCAATGGAGACAGACAAAATTAAGATAACTTATAAGTTTTTGTAGGGGTACCTGTTTTATCCAGATAAGTGAGTCAAAATCCTACCTTTCCTGTGTGACTATAAGCCCTAAAAACCATTTTTTAGCTTTAATGATTTAGCATTTAGTTTCCCTGTTTTTGCTTAATTCAAAATCCATGTGGATATAGATCACAATTATTGTGCCCAGTGATGCTGTGGGGCCTTCCCCCACCTCCTATATAGCCCTACTTAGATCTCGCTTCCAATAGTGTGTCCTAGCGACAATCAGTGCTCTCTCTCTATTCTTTATCCCTTGTTAGCTTGAATCCTAATGTGAACTATGCTTGTCTCAACTGCTTGGACCCCGTTCTCCAACCAACCTTTCCCTATAATCAGTATATTTTCCCAAACCATAGGCAGAATTAACCACAAGATGTATGAAAGAAGAATAGGGAAAAAAGGGCTATCGCCACATGCCAACGTTATATAAAACGCGCGCGCGCGCGCGCGCACACACACACAGACACAACTTTGAAATTAAATTCTTCACAGCTAAACCATAAGAGTTTATTCTGAGTTTTTGAAGTTTGCTCTTAACTAAACCGATAATTTGACTTTTTATAATTATGTAAAACTGCCCAGGGGCCCCTCTCATAGTTCAAAAAGCAATGAAGTCAATAAAAACTGATTTCACAAGTGGAAGCTTTTGTGCTCTTGGAAAGGATGCACTGAACAGATATGCTGGATCAAAATATTTCAGTTGCTGTCTCTAGAGCAGCAGTGCAGACATTTCCAAGAGTAAGACAATGGTACAGCTCCTAGTCTGATCTGGTTTCTAAGCCATGACGCTTATGTAGATGAAGTTTAGCAGTAGATTCTTACGCATGCTTATGGTTAAATAGACCTTAAGTCTTCATTAACAGCCCCTCCTCCAGTGTGGAGAGGGCAGCTCAGTTTTCCATTATTTACCAAGCTCCTTCCAGGCAGCACCAGGCACTGTACAGTGTGTGGGAACGTCTCTGACTTCTGTCCTTTGAACAGTGCTAGGCAGTTGCAGCAACACTGCATTTCACTGGGTAACATTTTGCTCCAGGGAGGAGAAAATCCATGCATTGAGCAAATGTGGGCAACATTTTATGTGCCTTTTCCAGAAGGTCTGCCACCCAGCACAGCCTCCACACTTTCCCAAGCTCTTTCCTAAGCTTTCAGAGAAATACAAAATAAGTGAGTCCAAGTGAATCACTCTCTGGGAGTTAGCAATCCAGTTGAGGTATTAAGGCTTCCTCACCTTAAAGAGTTAGAAAACGATGAGGGATTAACTGGACACTAAATCCCATGGTATGCAAAAGAACTGAGCTTGGAGAAAGGGTGGATTACTGTTGGTGTGATTAGTCAAAGAAATAATCAGGAGGTGGCCTGAGAGGACAGACCTCCTCCAGTTGTTGAATTGGTACTTAATAAGTCCCACACTCACCAGGGTTGGCTGACCAATTAACATATGGATTAAACTTCTTTGGCACAGTTGGGCAGTTGTTGAAGTATATCACTAACTGGTTCTCTTCAGTCATTAGGTGACAGCAGGTAATTTTGGGTGCCCATCACTTCCAATGACTAGGGGATCCCCAGAGCAAGAACAAGGCCATGTCTTCACAAGACAAGCATGTTCCAGCCATTTTATAATATCTGGGCCAAAATGTGGAGTCACTTCAAATCCTTGTGTCACTTGCCTGCAGAGCCAAATACTCAGCTGTTCGCAGGAACCTTGGTTTGTGATGCCATTTTGGGAGTGTCAACAACAATAGGGAAAGCATCTCTGATTTGGTCCCTTCAGTGTTTTGATTTGGGACCTCAGACGTCCTTGGAATGAGCATATTGACAAACAGGAGCTGTCTGGGCACTTTGGCCCAGAAGGGAGCATCCCAGCGCCCCATCTCCCTCCAGCCCTATCTGAGCCTCGCAGCAGGCTGTGTTCCGATTCCTCTGCACACGTAAGACTCTGTCCCATGCAGGAAGTTGGGGGTTAGAGGTTCCAATATTTCCACTGACAGCTCAGGCTCAAGCCAACCTTCAGTAGCAGAAATTTCTCTTTGCACTGTACTGTAAAAGAGCCCACCGCTAGTTTATCTGTTTTCCATTTTCCATATCCAGTGAATATGGGAAACAGTAGACAGCCTGTTGCACCTAAAGTCCCATGCAACAACTTATGGCTCTTGGAGGTTATTTTCCAAGTTAAGGCACAGATATTTTCCCTGATATTGTTCATATGTGCATAAATTGCAAAGAATGCTTAAAGTTGGTCTCACCAAGGTTTCGAGGCAGAAGAGGCAGGCCGGGTCTGAGGGTGGTGTGCCTGCAGGAACTGACCACCCCTTTCCTTCTCCAAGGTACGATGGTCTCTGCCTTGGAGCACCAGGAGCACATTCCGTTCCCGCCAACACTCTTCAGAATTGTCCGGCTGGCTCGGATTGGCCGAATCCTGAGGCTGGTTCGGGCGGCCCGGGGAATCAGGACTCTCCTGTTTGCTCTCATGATGTCCCTTCCCTCTCTATTCAACATTGGTCTTCTACTTTTTCTGGTTATGTTTATTTATGCCATTTTTGGTATGAACTGGTTTTCCAAAGTGAAAGAAGAGGCTGGAATTGATGACATATTCCACTTCCGAACTTTTGTTGGTAGCATGCTCTGCCTCTTCCAGATAACCACGTCAGCAGGCTGGGACGCCCTCCTCAGCCCCATGCTGCGAACCAACGACTCGTGTGACTCCAGATCAGAAAACTGCCACCTGCCTGCTGTCGCCATAACCTACTTTGTCAGTTACATCATCATCTCCTTTCTCATTGTTGTCAACATGTATATTGCCGTGATTTTAGAGAACTTCAACACAGCCACTGAAGAAAGCGAGGACCCTCTGGGTGAAGATGACTTTGAAATATTCTATGAAATCTGGGAAAAATTTGACCCAGAAGCAACCCAATTTATCAAATATTCTGCCCTCTCTGACTTTGCTGATGCCCTTCCTGAGCCTTTACGTGTGGCAAAGCCAAATAAATTTCAGTTTCTTGTGATGGACTTGCCCATGGTGAGTGGAGATCGCCTCCACTGCCTGGACATTCTCTTCGCTTTCACCACCAGGGTCCTCGGTGACTCTGACGGCCTGGATAGCATGAAGGCGATGATGGAGGAGAAGTTCATGGAAGCCAACCCTTTCAAGAAGTTATACGAGCCCATAGTCACCACCACCAAGAGGAAGGAAGAGGAACGATGTGCGGCTGTCATTCAAAAGGCCTTTCGAAAGTACATGATGAAGGTGCCCCCCTGTGCCTTGGGGGACAGGCCTCCTTCCCCACTGCAGAAACTCTGCAATGGGGACTTGTCCAGCTCCGGGGTGGCCGAGGGCAAGGTCCACTATGACTGATCCCCTCACCCCCGCACGGTCTCACAGCCTTGCCTGCAGCCTCTGAGCTCCAGGGGCCCACAGCTGAACTAGCCATTCAGTTTCCTTCTGGCTACAAGAAAAGATGTTTCAGTGTTCATTTCAAATGGTTCTTATTGACAGATACAACTTAAGGCTGCCTGCCTACTAACCACTGGTACTGTTTTATGAAGGAAGAAGACTCTAGAAGGGCTGTAAGGACGCACTAGTGTTAGGATTGAAAAAGAATTCAAATTATGTCAGAACAAAAGAATAAGAAACAAAAGACACATTTAAGTTTTAGATTGTGTTTCTCCATGTGTCTTTAGGCACATTGTCTGGTACCTTTGGTGTGTTCCCCAGTGCAAGCATGTGGCTTATCACAGAGAGCACTGTTGCATGCTAAGTGAAAAGCCAATAAAGAAATAGCTTATTACAGATATTTTTTAACAACACTAAGTATTTGGGGTTTATTTCAAACCTCAGGGCATGATCTTGACATGTCAGTTATCACCTTTCACTAGCTGCAATCTCTGTTACATGTATTTGGAAAAATAAATAATAAATTCATGAGACTTGTCAGCTTGCATTTCATTCAGATAGTCCCCTGAAAAGTCCTCTTGCTCAGTGGTTGGTAAAGTAGTGGTTTACACGTGGTGTTCTCCTTGGAATTAAAGACTTCTCTTCCCTGGGCAGAGGGGTCCCTGTGCAATTCAGTTAACAGATGTGTTCCTTGGGGCCAGTGCAGCACCCTTGTGTGAACTGCTTCTAACCAGGCCCTCAGCCCCAGGAGCACTGGTGCTTATGAAGGAGAATTAGACAAGTGTTCATGTGCTGGTAATGGTATAACAATTGGCTCTTTGGAGACAAAAAGTACCATGATTTGTAGCATTTATTGATTTCTATGGTGAATATGCCCATCATGGCTGATTTCAAGTCACCAATATGATGTAACTGAACGTGGAGTCGGGAAGAGATGCCTACAAGCAGTTCCTCATGAGCTAGTTCTGGCTGGCTCTGTGCATCACCAGCTGGAACCCAGAAAGTCTCTGTTTAAAAAGTCTGCAGTGGGCCCCTTGGGTAAAGAAAGTGCCCTCCTAGCAGCACCCAGATGGCAGGATCAGGGGGCCATGAGGCCTCCTGGTTAGCCCATGATGGCAGCCCTTTGATGAGCCTCACACTCAGGTCTGGCTGAATATCTGCATAAAATGCAGCCCAGAGAACAATGCAGGCCCATCAAACGGGCCTCACCCCAGAAGTAGCCCAGGACCCTCCTACAAACTGGAGATGGGCAGGGGGAAGAACCTGCATTGCAGTGATCTAGATGTGGAGGAAAACACCGCAGGAAGAGTGTACCCCTCAGGCAGGCTGGAGGGGCAGCCGAGAGTCTGAGGTCTGAGCCTCCGGCCTGCTCCTCACTGCCCGATGGATGAAGGCTGGTACATGGGGGTTTAGTGCTTGAAGGCACTGGTTATTTTAAATGTGTACAAGACCTGGCCATGAATTGTTTTCATGTCCAAGGCCTGAGTTTCATGAGGTTTGTAAGCAGCCTGGGCAAACAGTAGTGATGTGTTTAGGAACTAGGGAGGCACTAAGGCGTTTGGGGGAATTTTTACCCAGTGGTTGCCATGCATCAGGCACCAGCTAAGCATTTGTCATCAATGATCTCATGTGCGCCTTGTGGTCACTCATCTGGTAGAGCCAAGCCTTTGTGTTGTACTGGGGAAGGGGGAACCAGTGGCTTCAGGACCAGGAGACCTGAGATGGGCACAGGACACCCATGCAGGACTGTGAGGGCTTCGTGGGAATCACCAGTTCCAAAGTCATGGCCAGTTCTGCTTGAGGCACTGGGATGACCTGTGGCTTCCCTAAATGGTGCCTCTGGTTATGAGCTCTGTACAGATCCCCACCAAGTTTTCTTGAGAGGGAACGAGGCTGGCCCTCATTCCGTAGGGTTACTGCTTGGCTCTGTAGGGTGTGGTCTTGCTCATTCCAGATTACAGTTTAGGGGCTTAGGTGCTAATTGTTCTGTACAGAAGCTTTGGCCCTTCCCACGCACACCTGTCTCTCCCCAGATGGCCCCATTCGCCAGGGCTCAGGCCTGGAGCCAGTTCCTGGGGAGAGCCCAGGATCTGCTGTTTCAGCAAGAGGCTGAGCCACGCTTCCTTCACTAGGTGGCAGCAAATGCCCAGCAGGTCCTTCTCTGAGCGCTGCACTGAGTGGGAGCCCGGTGCTCACAGAGCCAGAGGGCTAAGGGAGGAGAGCCGAAGCAGGAAGTGGTGAGTTACAGGCCTAGATAGGGCTAGAAAACACCTGCTCCCCAAGGAGCCCTCACTGTACAGGACCTGGGAAGTTCCCAAGAGGTGGAGGTTGTTGGAGCCGTGTCTCCTGGAGCCATGCCGAGGGTCCATGGCAAACGGCCCTGCCAGCCTAGAAGGCCAGTCCCCTGGCTTCAGAGACTTCTCTTCTCTGGGCAGAGGGGTCCCTGTGCAATTCAGTCAACAGATGTGTTCCTGGGGGCCAGTGCAGCACCCTTGTGTGAACTGCTTCTAACCAGGCCTTTAGCCCCAGGAGCACCAGTGCTTATGGAGGAGAATTAGACAAGTGTTTGTGTGCTGATGACACAAACAGAATAACAAGGGCCACTTGCCCTGGACACGCCTCTGCTCTGGGAGTGCAGGAGTGGACTCACAGGAGGGCTTCTCCAGGGCCTGGGGTGCTGACAGATGTGCAGGGCTGTGACAGGTGGCGTCTGAAGTGGAGGAGGCAGCAGGGGCAGCTCCACGGAGCGTGCAGGTGCAGAGAGTGTACAAAAGAGGGGAGCCCACTGACAGGACCCAGAGTACAGACTGGAGCAGCAGAAACGACTGGCCCAAGGAGCCTCAGGTGTCAGGGTGAGGAGCCCGAATGTGCTTAGGAACCAGGGAGGCACTGAGGTGTTTGGGGGGATTAACCAGGCGGAGTGTGCAGGGTGGGACGGACGAGAGGCGAGAGTGTGGTCCTGGGAAAGCCAGAGAGGGGAGGGTGGCAAGGGCCATGTCATGGGACCCCAGGAGGTCATGCCAGCTGGCTGGCCACAGAAGAGGGTTCTGGGGGGCACCTCGGGAGTTTTGGCCAGGGTGACAAGGTAGATGGCAGTACCAGTTACCAAGCTCATGAGAATAGATAGGCAAGGCTTTTGAGTTTATTTTTGTTTGTTTCATGGCTAAGGAAGGAAAATCCCAACAATTAATTCAGTTTTAAGTGTGGTGAAGGCTTAAGATGCCAGGCCCCAGAGGTGATGCCTCGCCAGGCCTGGAACTTGAGGCCATGGCCCAGACAGGAGTGTGCAGCCCAAGGGTGACACCTGAAACCCCAGGAGCAGGTGAAAGCATGGGGGAGGGGAGCACACCCAGCCTGCAGGCCTGCTGGCAGAGAGCAGAGAGAGGCCAGGCAGAACAGAGAAAGGTGTTGGGGCCTGGGGAAGGCAAATGCCACAATACGTGGTGTAGGCATGGAGCAGGCTTCAGAGAAATTCACCGCCTTCAGGGATACATGGCCCCACCTTTTTGTCCCTTCCACCAAGAAGCAGGCAAGGAGCCAGGGCACAGCATGGTTGTGTTCCAGGAAGGGCCCCCACTCCCTTCTCCTTTGCCTTTTTATGGAGCGAGGCGAGAGCTAGCCTCACACGCTGTCCCCACTCAGGGGCCAGCTGTTCCCGGAGCTGTCTTGGCATGTCAGCTACCAGCACCCAGTGCCCTTGGGGAAGCTGAAATCCTGAGCAGCGGCTCGCTGAAGGAGGGGGAGCCTGGTCCCAGAGAGCTTGTTGCCTGGCAACCCTGACAGAACCTGGTGTGCAGTGGGCACTCCCGGCCCTCCCCGCCCTGAGGCCTGTACAGGGCGGTGAGCCAGAACGGCTACGTGCTGGGCACTTGCCCTGGACTCGGAACCACTTCACCAGCATCAGCTCCAATCTTCACAGCAGCCCCCAAGACGGAAACTGTTTTCAATCTTTATTATTTCAATGAGAAAACGGAGGCACTTAGAGGAAATAAGAGGCACATTCAGGGCCGTAGAGCCAATAAGTGGCCCTGATGGGATTCCAACCCAAGCAGTCCAGCCTAGAGCTCAAGCCGTCAGGTCTCCACCACAGACAGAAAGGGACAGTGTGACTGAGGCAAAGGGAGGGGTAGTCTCCCTGGACATGACTGCAAACCTCTTACCTTCTGCTTTCCTTCTGGAGAAAATGCAGGTTTTCCAAGTTCTCACCCATGGACACATCCTCTACCTCTCCAAACTTGACACCCCCAATTCTGTTGTGTGTGTGGCTCCCTAATATTTTGGCATGTCCACCCTTTCACTTTCTCTCCCCCCTCCTCCAGGCATGCACTGGTCAGTCCTCTAGCACTTGGTGCCTGGGGTGGGGTGGGGGACTGTCCCTTCCTTTGGACAGTGTCCTCTTGTAATGTCGACTACAGGTGTGCTAGTCAGACAGTGGTGTCCCGGCAGGTGTGATGGGGAGCTGACTCAGTCTCCCTTAGTCTCCATAGGCCCCCAACCAAACCACACAAGCAGGCACACAGTCTAAGAGCATTGCATATAATTGACAAATAAAAATCATATACATCAAAGTACACGACATGATGGTCTGATATGCATGTACACTGTGAAACAATCACCACAATCAAGGTAGTTCACCCATCACCTCACATCGTCTTGTTTTGGGGCAGGGAGTGGTGCCAAGAAAAGTTAAGATCTACTCTTTTAGCAAATTTCTAGTTATAACAGAACTATTAACTATCATCATCCTATATGTTAGATCCCTAGAACTTATCTTATTACTGCCAGTTTGTGTTCCGACCAGCATCTCTCTGGCTCCCCCCTGCTCCTGGTGGCCACCATTCCACTCTCTGCTCCTGTGATTGGACAGTTTTTGATTCCACACAATAAGTGAGACCATGCAGCGTTTGTCTTTCTGGATCTGGCTTAATTCAGTTACCAGTTTTATCCATGTTGCATGTTGTGACAAATGACAGGATTTCCTTGTGTTTCATGGATAAATGGTATTCTATTACACACACACACACACACACACACACACACACACACACCCCGCATTTTATCCATTTATCCACTGATGGACACTCAAGTTGTTTTCATATCTTGGTTATTGTGAATAATGTAGCAATGAATATGGTAGTACAGATAATCTCTTCGAGGTCCTGGTTTCATTTCCTTTGAATGTGTACCCATTCTGTAGGGGTTTGCTGTAGCTCTATTTAAAAAAATTTTTAGGAACCTTCATACTATTTTCCATAACAACTGTACCAATTCACATTCCCACCAACAGTGTACTAAGTTTCCCTTTTCTCCACACCCTTTATATGTCTTGTCTTTTTGATAATAGCCATTCTAATAATAGACATGAGGTGACATCTCATTGTGTCTTTGATTTGTGTTTCCCTGATGATTAACACTGTTCAGCAGCTTTTCATGTACCTGTTTGCCATCTGCATGTCTCCTTTCGAAAAATGGCTGCTCAGGTCCTCTGCCCATTTTTTTGTTGGGCTGTTATTACTAGTAGTAGTATTTTTCTTGAGTTGTATGAGTTCTTTATATATTTTGGATGTTAGCCCCTTATCAGATATAAGACTTGCAAATATTGTCTTCCATTATGCAGAAGGTTTTTAGTTTGATGTATTCCCACCTGTTCATTTTTGCTTTTGTTGCCTGTGCTTTTGGTTTCACATCCAAAAAATTAGTGCCAAGAGCAATGGTAAAGAGCTTTCCCCCTATGTTTTCTTCTAAGAGTTTTATGGTTTCAATGTTATGATTCAGGCTTTAATCCATTTTTAGTTGATTTTTGTATATGGTGTAAAATAGTCTTATTTCATTTTATCCTGTCCCCATTGTGTATTCTTGCCATGCATTTCAGATCAGTTGACTGAATATGGGTGGGTTTATTTCTGGACTCTCTATTTTACTCCATCGATCTATGTGCATGTTTTTATGCCAGTATCACCCTGTTTTAATTACCATAGCTTTGTAATATAGTTTGAAATCAAGAAATAGGATGCCTCCAGCTTTATTTTTCTTTCTCAAAGTTGGTTTGGCTATTCAGGGACTTTGGTGATACCATATAATTTTTAAGATTGTTTTTTCTGTTTCTGTGAAAAACATGCCAGGAGACTTTGGTTGGGATTACATTGAATCTGTAGATTGCTCTGGGTAGTGTGGATATTTTTACAATATTAATTCTTCCAATCTGAGAACATATTATCTCTCTCCATTTATTTTTGCTTTCTTTAATTTCTTTCATCAATATCTAAAAGTTTTCAGAGTATACTTCTTTTATCTCCTTGGTTATATTCATTCCTAAGTATTTTATTGTTTTTGATGCTATTATAATGGGTTGTTTTCTTAAAAAGTTTTTTGAATAACTTATTCCTAGTGGATGGAAATGCAACTTGTTTTTCTATGTTGATTTTTGTATCCTGCAACTTTACTGAATTCGTGTGTTAGTTCTAATAGTTTCTTGGTGGAATCTTTAGGAATTTTTGATATATATAAGATCTTGCCATTGGCAAACAGAGACAATTTAACTTCTTCCTTTCTGATTTGGATGCCTTTTATTTATTTTTCTTGCTTAATTGCTCAGGCTAGGATTTCCAGTACTGTATTGAATAAAAGTGGTGAAATCCTTTTCTTGTCTATGATATCAGAGGAAAAGAGTTCAGCTTTTCACTGTTGAGAATGATGTTCCTGTGGGCTTCCTTATATATGGCCTTTATTATGTTGAGGCACATTCCTTCTATACTTAATTTGTTGAGAGTTTTTAATCTTGAGAGGATGTTGAATTTCTCACATATTTTTTCTTCATCTATTGAAATGATAATATGATTTTTTATCCTTCACTTTGTTAATGTGTTTCAGGCTTATTGATTTACATATGATGAACCATCCTTGCATCCCAGGGATAAATTTCATTTGCTCATGGTGTATGATCATTTTAATGTGTTACTGAATTTGGTTTGCTAGTACTTTGTTGAGAATTTTTACCATCTGTGTGCATCGGGGATATTTGCCCATGATTTCCTTTCTTGAGTGTCCTGTCTGGCTGTTGTTTCAGAATAATGTAAGCATTTGTCACACTAAACTTTCTTTTTAGAACTGCTTTTGCTGCCTCCCACAACTTTTAGTAGGCTACACCTCTGTTTGTTGTCTCAGGATATTTTCTGAATTACCTTTTGTTTTTTATCTGAACCATTGGTTGTTCAGGAGTCAGTTGTTTAATTTCCATTTATTTGAACTTTCCAATCTTCCCCCTGTTTCTGATTTCTAGTTTCATACCATTATGATTAGAAAATATACTTGATATGGCTTCAATCTTCTTTAATTTTTTTTAACTTGCTTTGTGGCCCAACATATGATCTATCCTGAAGAATGTTCTGTGTGTATTTGAGAATAATCTGTGTTCTGCTGCTGTTGGATGGAATGTTCTGTATGTGTCTTTCAGGTCCTTTTGGTCTATAGTGTTGTCCAAGTTCACTGTTTCCTTATTGATATTTTTGTCTGGATGATCACTCCAGTGTTAAAAGTGGGATATCAAAGTCCCTACTGTAATTGTATTGCTATCCATTTCTCCCTTCAGCTCTGTTCATATTTGCTTTAAATTCAAATTTATATTTAACTGTTCTAATGTTAGGTGCATATATATTTGCAATTCCTATACCCTCTTGATGTATTGATCCCTTTATCATTGTATAGTGACCTTTGTCTCTTGTGACCAATTTTGATGAAAGTCTACTTTATCAATATAGGTAGAACTATTCCTGCTCCCTTTTAGTTACTATTTGCATGGAATATCTTTCTCCCTTTACTTTCAGCTGCTGTGTATCTTTAAAGTTAAAGTTTAGTCTCATGTAGGCAGGAAATTGTTTGATTTTTAAAAATCTATTCAACCACTCTGTGTCTTTTGATTGGAGAATATAATCCACTTGCACTTAAAGTAATTATTGATAGATAAGGATTTACTATTGCCATTTTATTAATTGTTTTCTATTTGTAGTTTCATTGCTACTTTCTTCCTCTCTTGTTTTCTTCCTTTGTGATTTATTTTTGGTAGTATGTTTTAATCCCTTTCTTTTTCTCTTTGTGTATCTACTTTTTTTGTGGTCACCATAAGATGTACTTCTCCTTCCAAATTTTTATGATATTAACATATTGTACATTCATCAATATCATACAATACCTTTCATATTGTATATTCATCAACAAATTATTGTAGGTATAGTTACTTTTAATACTATTGACTTTTAACTTTCATACTAGAGATATAAGTGATTTACACATCACCATTATAGTGTTAAAGAATTCTAATTTTGACTATACATTTACCTTTACTAATAGAGTTTTGTACTTTCATATGTTTTATGTTATTACCTAGCACCCTTTCATTTCAACTGGAAGAAATTCCTTTAGCATTTCTTGTAAGCAGGTCTAGCAGGGATGAACTCCTTTAGTTTGCTTATTTGAAAATGTCTTTATCTCTCCTTCATTTCTGAAGAACACTTGTGCTGGGTATAATATTCTTGGATTTCAAAATTAAATACATTTTCTCTTAAAAGACACTGTTAAGAAAATGAAAAGGCAAGCCATAGACTGGGAGAAAATATTTGCAAAACATGTATCAGACAAATAACTTGTATCTAGAATACACAGAGGGTTCTTCCAATCAATAATAAGAAAAACAATCTAGCAAAACAACCTAAGAAGATTTTAGCACACGGCAAAAAAGTACATGAAAAGGTGCTCAGCATTTTAGTCATTAAGCAAATGTGAATTAAAATCTCAGTGAGATTACATGACACACCTATTATAATGGCAAAAAGAAAGGAAAAGAGAAAAAGAAATAAAGATAGAACAAGAAAAGACCGATCACACCAAGTTTTGGTGAGGACATTGAGCAATTGGAACTGTCATCTATATTGCTGGTAGGAGTGTTAAACAGTGTGGATACTTTGGAAAGTAGTTTGATTATTTCTTATGAAGTTAAACACAGACCTATAACAAAAACCAGCCATTCCATTCTGGAGAATTTACCCAATAAAAATGAAAGCATATGTCCACACAAATTCTTGTACACAAATATTAATCACCACTTTATTTTTAATAGCCAAAATATGCAAACAACCCAAATGTCCATAAATTGTGGACAATTATCCATATCCAATCTTACATTGAGGTACAAAGGAATGAACCACTGATACATGTGATGCTATGAATGATTCTCAAAAGAATTATGTCAGGTGGAAGGAACTAGACAAAAACAAGTATACACTCCATCAGTAGATGAATGGATAAAGAAGATGTGGTACATATACACAATGGAATATTACTCAGCCATAAGAAGAAAACAAATCCTACCATTTGCAACAACATGGATGGAGCTAGAGGGTATTATGCTCAGTGAAGTAAGCCAAGCGGAGAAAGAGAAATACCAAATGATTTCACTCATCTGTGGAGTATAAGAACAAAGGAAAAACTGAAAGAACGAAACAGCAGCAGAATCACAGAACCCAAGAATGGACTAACAGGTACCAAAGGGAAAGGGACTGGGGAGGATGGGTGGGTAGGGAGGGGTAAGTGGGGGGAAGAAAAAGGGGGATATTAAGATTAGCATGCATTGGGGGGAGGGAGAAAGGGGAGGGCTGTACAACACAGAGAAGACAAGTAGTGATTCTACAACATTTTGCTATGCTGATGGACAGTGACTGTAAAGGGGTTTGTGGGGGGGACCTGGTATAGGGGAGAGCCTAGTAAACATAATATTCTTCATGTAATTGTAGATTAATGATAACAAAAAAGAAGAAAGAAAAGTGGGATTATTCCCTGATAGGATAAAACTAACTGTAAATCAATGATTAATGCATGCTTTAAATATCCTTAATTTTGATCATTTAAAGGTTGTCAGATGATCAGCTATGGAAATACATTTTTCTGATAATATTCCTTTCTCTTAAAAAAAAAAAGCAATTCCTGTGTGGTGATCTCCAATAGGTTCTTCACAATGGTGTAAAGGGCATATCAAAGTGTGGGCAAAGGGTTTGTTTGTGTTTATACAGAGAATCAAAGCCTAATTTGGCTACCCAGAAAACGAATTAAGATATGATATGAAGAAGAACTTCCAACATTAACATTCTCTGGAAGAGACATTGCAGAAGATGATCATCAAAAAACTTCAACAAAGATCCTGGCACCATTGCAGTTGTAGCTGCATTCATCCCACCGGTTCCTGGACTTGCCATTGGAATGAAGAAGGAGATATCTAAGCTGGCCTGTGCGTACAGTAAAACAACAAATTTGACTGGATCTATACTGTCGGAACTCAACCAAGAATTAGGAGAAGTGCAAGTTGCAGTGCTCCAAAATCTTGCAACTATAGACTATCTACTCTTAATAGAACATATGGGATGTGAACAGTTCCCAGGAATGTGTTGTTTTAATTTGTCTGATTTTTCTCAAACTATTCAAACTCAGTTAGACAATATCCATCATATCATAGATAAGTTTTCACAAAGGCCTTGGGTGCCTAACTGGTTTTTTTGGTTTCACTGGAGATGGCTGGTAATTGAAGGTCTGCTTTGGTTATGTAGCTGTATTCCTATTATGTTAATGTGTGTATGCAATTTAATTAATAGTTTAAAACTTATACATGCTCATGTTACTCTACAAGAAGATATCTCAAAGAAATAATCAATCTTCCCATGTTTTCTTCCATTTGCCACTTCTATAGCTTTTCTTCTTCCTTCCTAATTATAACGCTTAAGTAGAATTCGTGCCTCATATCAAAATTACCGGGTATCATAACTCTTCCAAGTGGTAAAGATACCTCAAGACAAATGCTGGGCATAGAAGCCACAGGGCATAAATCTGCAAAGAAGTAAAAAGCTAACCTTTTCGAAGAATATTGCTTCTCTCTCACTTACCAACTTTACATTTCCCTGTATGGCCCCGGAAGATGACTGGTTAGCCAGAGGAGGGTAAGATTCCTCAAGGGAGGAACAACCTAAGACAGGCACAGTCACAGGGGGGCCATCAGGTGAGAAATTGGGGATCAACAGAGGTGAGGCTTAGAACCTCACCCCCCCCTGTTTTGAGAGAAATCTTCTGCATCCATGGATGTTTTGTTGCCCTTGTCTAGCTTGGATTAATACTTAGCCTATAGGCACAGACCTGATCATCTACATTTGCTTTCTTAAAGCACTAAACTATGTTTTCTACCTTTATTTTGCATCTACCTACCACTTCAGCATTTTATTAAAAATAAAGAAAATAATAATAATAAAGGGAGAAATGTGGGGTCCACATATAAATCAAGTATAAAAATCAAACGAATATTCATATTTGACCTGATTGTTTATAGTTCATAATGTGTGATCAAAACCAAAAGTTTCTGTGATGAATGCCCTTGTACTGTTCACCATGTAAGAACTAGTTTACCATGTAAGACCTTGTTCATTATGCTTCAGAAGATTGGAGACTGTTGAGAATTAGGCTTGGGGTGGATTGATGATTGTGCATTGAGTCCCCTATACAGAATTTTATTGTTGTTAACAACCATTTGATCAATAAATATGAGAGATGCCTTCTCCAAAACAAAACAAAACTAAACTAAATAAATAAATAAATAAATAAATAAAATATTAAAAGTAAATGAAAAAAACCCACAAGTGTACACTGTATGAATCCATCTAAATAAAACTCTAGAAAGTATAAACTAGCTGTGGTGACAGAAAGTCAGTCGGGGGGTACCCGGGGCTTGAAGAAGGGTTGCTAGGAAGGGAGGATAAAGGGGCCTGAGGAACTTCTGGGGGTGATGGTTATGCTCACTATCTTGACTGCAGTGATGGTTTTACAAGTGAATGACATGTGTCAAAATTTGTCAAACTGATACTTTAAATATGTGCAGTTCATGGCATGTCATTTATACTTCAATAAGCCCATTAAAAAACAGTCCAGTTCTTTTGTTTTATGGATCTAAATGGAAGTCTCCATCAGCCTCTGGGTCTCTAATTTAACACTAAAATCAAAGAGAGAGGCTGCTGCTTTACAAGAGGGCCACTGAGCCTTGACACCTGCCACCTACTGGGGAGACATACCAAAGGTGTTCCCTGCCTGGGAGTGAGAAGTGACTGCCTTAATATTTGGAAAGCCCTTGGGAGATAAGAATTGAGACAGTTCCCTCATTAGAGGATGACAAAGCTCAAAAACCTTCCAAATCCCATCCTGTCTAACTCTTCACTATACAGAGAAGAACAATGATGCCCAGACATTAGTGATGAATTAGAAGAGGTCCATGATTGGTGGCAGGACAGGCTGAGGGGCAGAATGGCAAGTGGGCCAGTCGAGGCGGGGAGGCCCCTGGGGAGCAGGGGCTGCATGGAGGGTCTCCTCCCTACCCCAGCACAGGCGCCCCTGCTTCAGAGCTGCGGCAGGCCCTCTGACTGCTGCCCCCACCTCCCCTCCCAGAGTCAGTGATGGCCAGTTGCCACTGGACACTGCATCCTGGCCTGCATTCTCTCTGGGCCTCACCCCTCTTCTCCCTCCCGGGGGAGGGCTCCACCAGTCAAAGGATGGGAGGATGGGCTCTCTACACCCCAGACGCTGCCCCAAGAGGCAGGTAATGCCAGGCACTTTCCTTCTCCCTACAGACCTCATGAGCTCATTCTGGTAAAAGTTTAATGCCTGAAAGTCTATTACACTTAAGCACACTCTGATGGGCCTCATCTCAGGGCCAGTGGGGCTCCCTCTGCACGATGCCGGAAAATGTCCCCACCCTCCCTCCGCACGGCAGGGTGGACCTCTGTTTTGCCACCAACTTGCTGTGTGACCTTGAGCAAAGCGCATCCCCTCCACGGGCCTGCCTTTGACATTAATGAAGAGGAAGGGCTGCCTCAGATGTTCCCTGGGGCATGTGCTCGGCTTGTTCATCCTCACGGCCCCTCATCCGTGGGTGCACAGAGCAAGAATGAAGGACATGCCCAGGTTGGAGGTCTGTAAGGCAATGGTCAGGGGCAGAAATGCCAAAAAGCAGAGGTACAGGGAAAGGAGAGAAATTCTGGATGGGTTTTTGTTCGCCTGAAAGGCATCCACCTTGTCACTGATGTGCAGAGCACAGTCCAGGTTGCAGTGACCTGCCACCCATCCTGTGTGGCATCAGTTGCAGGGCCATCCCAGACTTGCTCCAGTGCTGCAGCTGGAGTCAGCACGGGCTAAATGGTGCAGCAGGCCCCTGGAGAGAAAGATGAGGTGCCTGTTCTCCCAGTGTAGAGGGGCTGGGCACTTTGCCTCTAATCTGCCCTCCCATTCCTTCCCACTCAGGCTCTCCAGCCCTCAGGCAGGTCTTTGCAAACTCCTGGTGGGTCCTGCCCCCTCCCTTTCCCTCAGTCCCCTCCCCTAGAATGCCCTCCCCTCCTTGTTCCCTTCCCACAGCAGCTCTAGACATGACCTCAGGAAGCTTTTCTGCTTAACTTCCCTCCAAGATGACTAAGAAGCATTCTGCCCCCACCGCAAACTCTGCATAAGCTGTCAGCTCATAGGGACAATGGGGGCTCGGTGTGGGGGAGGCTGTCTGGGAACACAGGCCACACAGGCTTTGTTTGCTGCTCCAAGATGTGCACCCTGCACCCATCCTGCCACGGGGCCCTACACAGCAGGACAAGCCCCAGGAAAGGGCTGGTGGCCCTGAGAAATTCATCCCAAATCCAAAAAGCTGGCTCTTCTGAGAAAGGTGAGCCCTTCCCTTGGGACACAGCAGCCAGATTCTGCTTCTGGTTGAGCTGCTTCAGAAATGTGGGGCAGTGTGTGAACCGGGAACCCCTTTCTAGAAGGAACTCCCTACTTGACTCCTCCTGGGCCATCGTTCTCTGCATCGGTCAAATTACTCCCTTTGCTGCCTGTTCAGGCCAGAGATGGTTTTGAAAATATTTAACCTGGTAAGGTCTGGGCCCTGAGCAAACAGTTTGCATGTCACTGTGCACTGGAGGTGGCCAGGACCGGCCAGAGCGCGGACGGGGCAGGACTAGAGGTTTGGCCAGTGTGACTCTTCAGCCGTCAGACCACAGGACACTTTGGGGCCAGGGGTCACAGGGGAGGAGCCAGAGCAGATGGGCCACCAGACATTTGGGATGCTAGTTAGAATCATTTACCCACATGCCCATCCCCATTCTCTGTCCTTCTCTGCCTTGTTCTGTGTCCAGGGAGGCAGGTTTTCAGGCTGCATCAGCTGGACTCGCTTGCCACCTGACTTCCAGTTGGCTCAGCCAGTGGGAGGCACCAGCAAGCAGCACATGGGGAGGAGGAGGCAGGAAGGAAGACTACCCCCTGGCCTCGTCTTAATAAGCAGGGAAGGGCGAGTGGCCAGGGCGTGCTCTTTCCTGCTCTCTTTTGCTCCCAGCTGTGTTCCAGCAGTGGCCGTATCCCTCCAATGCCTCAACTCCTCTGTGCACGCCTTTCCCGAGGGCGTAGCTCTCCCTGGGCTCCCATAACCAGCTTCCCCTTGGCCCGTCAGGTCTGGGAGTGGAAACACTTCTGCTGTTATTGCTCCAAGTGCTGAGCGTTGCAGCCATAATGCCGAGGTTTGCTTGGCATGCCCAACAGCAGACATGGGGATATGTCATTTTGGGGATTAGGTTACAGAGGACTGCAGCTTCTGTGTTGGGTACCCTCTGGCCTGCTCTCTCTGGGGTCACTCATTCTGGAAGAGGCAGGCTGCCATTTCCTGAGCAGTGCTATGGAGAGGACCACATGGTGAAGATCTGGGGTCTCTAACTAATAGCCAGCAAGAACTGCAGCTTGTCAACCATCCTCTGAATGGGCTTGCAAGTGGATCCTGTAGCCCAGGCAAGTCTTGAGACAATGCAGACCCTATGGACAGTTGGGCTGCAACATCACAAGAGATCCAGAGTCAGCACCATCCAGCCACACCACTCCCAGATTCTCATCCTTCAGAAACTGTGAGATCATAAATGCTTGTTAGTTTAAGCTGCAAAATGCTGGGGCAATTTGTTACACAGCAGTAGATAACTAATACAACTCTATCCATGCCTCTAGAAGCAGAGAGTTCACTCAACGACTTCCAAACCATCTGAGGTGGGTTCTGCTTTCTGACTAATACAAGGGCTAAAGGCAACTGCCACTTAAATGGCCTGGAAAAGAATCCCAATCTTAACCATGCTGTGGTTGTACCAGTGTGTTCCATCTGCATATCTTCTTCCCCATCCATCACCTGCAGATCTGGGACTCTGGGCCAGAGCTGTTGACCTTAGGGAAGGCTTGGCCTGGGCTGGCCCAGGGATTGAGGAAGGCGTAGGGAAAGAGGAGGAGGGGGAAGGGGAGGCAGTCAGGGAGCTTGGTGGCAAATAGAAGATCAGGCCACAGTTAGTCCACAAAAACCAGGAGAGGCATCTTCCTGGTCCCTGCCTGCTGGGCAGTGGATCCCACCTAGCTTAACAGAGGGACCAAGGGGAGAGCTGGAGAGGGCCCAGTACAGGTGAGAGTTCCTGGGTGGGCAGTTTGTATGGTTAACTTAGCATTATTTCTAGGCGAGCTTTCTTTGAAGCTCCAAATCCTGACTGTGTCGGGTTCTCAGCCTCCCAGGCTGTTCTGTCTTCAAGCCAGCACACCAGCATGCCCTGGCCCCCATGGCAGCCCAGCCTGGAGGGCCGGCACCCCCACTGTGGGCAGGGATCTCTCCTTCCTGCAGTGGCCAGCAGCCTACAGGACTGCCTGGGGCCCCTTTGAATAGCGGGCAGCCTGGGGTGCCCTCCTGAGTCATTTCCTGTTATTTTCCTCCAAGAAGTCCTGCCATTCTTTAAAATAAGAGTTGACATTTTTACAGAACTAACTTCTGGGGCCTTTTGGTCAAGAAAAAAAGCAGAGATGCTGTCTGTTCTATTTACAAAGCCATTAATTGGCTTCTTTATAAAATTAGACACTATTATAAGCTGAATTGGAGTGGGAACACAGCTTTATTTAGTCCAAAAACATCAAGCAGTCTTAAAGGATTCTTTATAATAACTGAGTGTTCAGTGGCAAGAAGACTGGTGGGGTCGATCTGTTTCCCAAAGCCATGGCATTGCCTCAGGGCTGATGCTCACTGCCCACCTCTACCTCAGGTGTGCCCACCTGCTCTGGAGGGACAGAAGGGGAGGGGGTGTGGCCCAGAGCCATGCCACAGCACCGACTGCAGTTCCTGCCTCCACGTCTGGGTACCATCCAGCTCTGGGGAGAGCGGCCAGATGAACAGCCCCCGGCCAGAGGGCTGCTCCAGGCCTAGCCCAGGCACCTCTGGCACCAGCCATGTGGCTCATGACACCTCCTGGCCCTGTGGTCTGCCAGCCGCTGAGCTTCCCAGGGGAATTCGTGTCCACACAGGCCACCCGTGTAGCTGAGGAATCAGTGGTCTCCTTTCATCCATGCCCATCTGGGCCCCTGGCACCAGATGCATAAATCACTTTGATTTCTCTCTCTTTGGGGTACACAGAGCCTCTGGGTTTCTCAGACTTTAATGTGCAGATGCATCACCGGAGGGACTTGCAAAAATGCAGGCTCGGCTCTTATTCAGCCCCTGGGAGGGCCTGAGATCCTGCATTTCTACTAGGCAATGCCAATGCTGTCCAGCCAAGACCACACTGTACGGAGCAAGGTCTGGTGTACACCTCTCCATTACACGTGGACGACAGACCCAGAGGGGGAGAGTGACTTTCGCAACAGGCTCACTCAGGCTGGGGGAAGCGTCTCAGGCGAGCTCTCTGGTAGCCTGTTACCTGGCCTTCCCCACAATACAGGTCCGCAGCTCTTCAGGAAGTGCTTCTTAAACCTTCACGGGCACCTGAATTATCTGCAGCCTTGTGAAAGCGCCAGCTCTGTCTCGGAGGAGCTGAGAATTTTCATTTCCAGTGATCTCCCCGGTGATGCCAATGCTGTTGGTTCTTGGGCCCCATTTTAAAAGTGAGGTCCTGGAAAGAGCAGCAGTGCAGGGGCTGTGAGGCACTGTCACCTCATCATAGCAGCCAAGGGACGTGGCCAGGCCAAAGGTAATCTACCCTCCTATGGAGGTGCTTTCCTGCCTGAGGCCAGCCCAGAGGCGGGCGTGCTGGGGTGGCAGCTACTGGAGAGAGTTTAGAGTGGGTCCAGATCCCAGGTTTCTGTGGCCCAGCCACTCACTGAGACAGTGCTTGGTGTCCACGCATACACTCCCAGGGCCCCACGCCTGGGACCAAAGTAGGCTAAGGCAAAACAAAGTGTGGCAGAGGTGGTGTAGGGCTGTCCTGATGTCCATTCTCCTCTTCTTAGTAAAAGAAATCTGATTTTATAAGAGGTATCAAAGGGACCACCTTAAAAAAACACATCTCTAACTGTCCCTTGAAACTAGTAGGAAGCTTGCACTAAGTTCTGGCTGATGAGTTACACGTGGAATTGCCAGCTGAGGCTTCTGGGAAAACTCCTAAAGGAGGGGGCTCAATTTGTTGATAAACACCATTTTATCCTTCACCACCTCCTTCTTTCTGCCTGGAAGCAGCAGGCAACCTTGAACCCACTCCTCAGTCTCTCTGTGGCTCTAATCATTTGAAAAATGGAGACACTCATGGCAATACCTACTCCATGCGATGGTTGTGACCCTCAGATGGGACACAGCTCAATTAGTCTCCAGTATTACTACTATGTATTAAATAATTATTTATGTATTTTTGCTACATTTTGAAGGGTCAGGATGGGTGTACCAAGATAACAAAAGAGAAGGCCCATTCCTCCAAGAAGTCCCCAGAGTCACTCCTTGAAGAGAGTTGCTGAAGCTTTGCCAGGGAATCACTCAGAAGCTGAGGAAGAAGCAAGCCTGTGGGCAGCTGCTGTCCCAGAACCCAGCCACAAGCCTCTGGGTGGACGCTGTCCCAGAAGTCCGTACCCAGGTTGCCTGGGCATCCGAGCGTGAGCACTACGTGGGTTTGTCCAGCGCGCTCCGCTGTGTGCAGAGCTCTTCAAGGACTGGCCACCCAAGATTCCTCTGGCCTTTCTCTGTGACTTGCAAAAGTGTGTCCCTAACTCAGTTTCCTTGGCATTCATCTGGGAAAGGTAAAGCCGCTGGCCTCTCAGGGCTGCTGTGAGGGCCCAAGGAGGCTTATGGGCAACAGCTGTGACAGTCTGTGTCCATCTTCCTTCAGTGACCTGGCAGTCCCGGCCCAACTCAGATTTCCTTCTCTGCAGCTCCGAGGCTGAGGGCCCCCCCGCCAGCCCCCCATGCTGCTCTGCAGGGCCCTGGCCGCTGGGACCTGGGGCAGCCCTCTGGTGCAGGACGGGAGAAGCAGGAGGAGGCAGCCAACACTTACCCGAACAAATGGGTCACTTCTCTGTGAGGCAGTGAGCACAGGGGCTGCCTGCAGTGTCTAGCGGGGGCCCATCTGCTCCCCCAGCACTGCCTTCTGGACAAATAACTGGACTGAGTGAGCCTTTGTTCCCCCCGTTCTGAGAGCTGCCTCCTGCCCCAGCTCCTGTTGGCTGCCTCTCCTGGTACTAGCCCAGCTCAGGAATTGCCCACCCACCTGATTTGGGTGCCAGAGTCAGGAAGGCAGGGGTCCCGAGAGTGCCCTCACTCCCTTTCTACCCCTGTGATGGAACCGAGACCAGTGGGACAGACACCCTGGAGCTCCAGAGTGCCGGCTGAGGTCCACGGGTGGCTCAGGGGAAGGCCTGGAGCCCATGTGGGGGTTCATCAGAGGGCCGGGCGGTCACCCTGCTCCCCTGCTCCCTTTGTTCCACCTGTTCCAGCTGGGACCCCGTCCACCCCGGCCCCCTAAGCCCTGCACCCAGCTCTTGTCTGCACCTCTGTCCACACTCCAGTCTGACTTGGTGAGATCAGCCACACAAGGCTCTGGCACCTGGCGAGCACCAGAGCAGCCATTCTCTCCTGCCCTCACCTTCCTCCACCAGCCAGCATGGGCTGCTGTAGAGGGCCAGTGCCCGAGGTCCCCTGCCTTCCCACCTCGGCTGTAGCATGCCCAGGGCAGACGCACGGCTGCCAGGGTGCAAGGATACGAATGATGGGGCTTCCATGTTCCCAAAAGCTCACAGACTCTCGGCTGAGCCCAGTGGGCTGCAGGAGAGTCCTGGGATCTCTTCCCCCAACTCTGTGGTCCAGGGGTATCCCTTTTATGGACACATTCCCATTCTGAGCTCAGCAGTGAGGGCTGGATGCAGAGGTCCACACTCTTCGTGAGAGTGGGGAAGAAACGTGAAAGCTGGTCTCCTAACTGCATTCCAGAGCTCAGAGCTGGGCATTTTCCCCAAGTCCTGGAAGAATGTGGCCCACAATGCTAACAGTGGCTACTCTGGAGTGGCAGAGTGTGTGTATGTGTGTGTGTGCACATGCATGCTTGTGTGTGCATGCATGTGTGTGCTTGTGTACATATGCCTGCACACATGTGTATATGTGCTGTGTATGCTTGTGTGCGTGTGCATGTGTGCATGTGCATGTTTTTCCCTTGGGCTTCTTAGATGGACTGTGCGTTTTCTGATGAAGTGCATTGCAATTTTATGGTTAGCAAAACAAAATAAATGACAAGATCTAGTTGGAGCACAGGAATCAGGTGCACATCAGGCAAAAATGAGAAGAGCAGGGCCACAGCAGTGGGAGTCAGGGGCTCAGAGATCAGCTTCTGCTTGTAAGCAGCCTGCCGTGTGACGTTGGGTGAGTCCTGCTCTCTTTGGGCCTCTGTTGCCAATCTCTGAATGAGGAGACTGAGTGGCTCCGGCCTTCCCCAGCACAGATGTTCTGTGGCTAGCTTGTTCTTAGAGACTCTGGATCCCCAGAAAGATTCTGGGAGGAATCTCTAGGAATGGGGCTCTGGACTATGCATTTTAGGACCCTCCCAGGCAATTCCTGAAGTTTGACAGTTGCTGCTGAACAGGACACTCTGCTGCCCTTCCATGGCTGGGCCTCCCCCAACTTCACCTTTCCACCCTCCCCATCTAGAAGAGCCAGATACAGCCTAGCCTCTTCCAGGAAAGCTCCAGCCTATTCTGACCCCCTCCAGTGAGATCCTTGGGTGAATTTCCTGCTCTGAGTGCCAGTAAGTGTACCCTAGGGAGATGGCAGATGGCTTACTACATTCCAGTTGTTGCTGACCAGTGAGGGGTCCTGGGCCAGGACGCACCCTCCATTACATCAACAGCAATTTCTCAATAGACACAGCTCCCACCCACCTGCCAGCTGGCCTTCAGCTCCACTCTGCATTGCCATCTCTGTTGGCCACAAACACAGACAAGTCATTCTGGAATTACATGCACCAAGTGTATGAACCCTCAAGCCCAAACTATGAGCTTATTGAGGAGAGGCTGGGTGCCCCTCTGCTGGAATGCCAGGTCCATGCACAGCTCCTGACAGGGAGAAACTCAGTCCCCGCTGTCTCACTGCCACAGTGCTGCCCACCCTTTACCCTCATCTTTACCCTGTGGTTGGTTCATGAATCAGGGGGGCACGATCTGTGTCCTGGGAGAGCAGTCGTCTTCCTCCAAAAGCTCCCTCGAAAGAGAACAGACTTCAAACCAGCCCTCCCACCCAGTTCTAATCTGATTCTAATTATCAAAGACATCTTTTCACTATAGAAAGCCTGGAAAGCACAGGAAATTAACTGCATTATTAAAAGTGCATTTTCAAAAACCCCCTCTGCCAGTCCCAACTTCATTCATTCATTCAATCATTCATTCAGCAAATACTTGGGTTGATGGTTCTCTCCCAGAGTAAGCCAGAGAGGCAGGAAACAAAGGCCACAGAGCCATTCCCACTCTGCATGGAATTGCTAACATCATTTTTGATTTAAGATATGTAGTTCATTTCAATTAAATATATATTACATTGAAATGCTCCTTGGACTCATATTTCATCTTGGATTGAAATATCCATTAGCATCCATTCCGTATTTCTTTTGTCCATTTAGATTACACTGTGTTCCGAGCCCCCGATTCTCCTGGGCATGCCATGGCTCTTAGAGACACCCTGCCTCTTTCAGCCCATAGCTGAGATTTTTCTCCAGCTGAGGGCTAAGAGGTTTGAGAACGCAAATGTTTTCTCTTATAAAAATCTCTTTGGCTAACTTCTACCGAATCCAGATCAGGCAGCGCACATTTTCCTTTGAATAGTAAAATGAAACTCTATTGTCTCAGGACAGCGCCGTGATTTCTCTGCCATTACTGATTCAGGCATCTTTTCTTCTTCTGCCTATTTTTTCCTCTTACTTTGCAATTATGAAAACAGGTATCAGTTATGACACTAAAATAATTGTCATTTAAACGAATGTGAATCTTTTGCAAAGATAATGCGAGCAAGAGTGTATCTCCCCTCCCGGCACCACCCCCACCCATCCTATTGTAACAGGAGCTTGAGGTACAAAATGAACTCATATCTTTTTTCGTATTCAGTTCCGTGCAACTCCAAGAGCCATCCTGTTCCCTGTGAGGGGACTTTCTTGCCTCGTGCTGTCTGCTCATGCCAAGTTCAAGAACCTGAACGTCCAGGTCCTGGTAAGCTCCCAAAGGGAAAGGAATTCCTTCCAGCCGACTCCTTGACCCCTATGCAGCATGTTCCTCTCTCTTCCCAGTGACCTATCCCACCTCAGAAGTTTGGGGTGGGAGGTAGTTCAGTGACTGTCATGCCTGCAGAGCCCCAGGCCTCCCAAACCAGTGCCCTGTTATACCTTCTCCCAGAGCACTGGGCATTCAGGACCCTGGGTCCTGAAGAGTCTCAGGTGAGTCCCCTTAGTGGCTGTGGCTAATCTCCCAGATCTCAGCTAAGTTCAAGGATTTAATTGCAGCTCTAGCATTTATCGGCTGTGTGACCTTTGGGAACCCACCCCCACCATGAGCTCCAGCCTTCTTATCTGCAATGTTGGGACAAAAAACATACAGACGGTGGCAGCCACTCAGTCATGGCTCCTGGAGCAAGAGGGATCCTTCTGTCCTGCCTGAGCTGGCAGTGGCCACCCATAGGGAGAGGGCTCCCGCTTGGGAAGCCCACCTCTGAGTCTCAGACAGCTGGGACGTCAGGGTGGGAGGGGCCTGCAGAGGGGCCCATGGGGTTCCTCACAGCAGGGTCAGGACCCAAAGCATCAGCACACCCTGAACTCGTTAGGGATGGGGAACCCCAAGCTGCCCCCAACCCCTGTGGTCAGAATCACTGGGTGGGACCCAGGAATCTGTTTTAACAAGCTCCACGGGTGATGCTGATGCACCCTGACATTTGAACCACTGTCCTACACATCCCATCTCATCTCTCCCCAGCCCAGCACCAGGGCACTCCAAGACCCAGGCAGCAGAGACCAGGTCTCCTGCATACCTCGCCGAGGGTCATCCAGCACTGCCTTTCAAGCCCCCTCCAGGACATGCTGTAATCTTCCAGCCAGCTCGTCTGAGTTGCCCTCTGCCATGACTTGGGATGTCCCTCCAGGATCCCGCTTCAGGGTTTCCCTTTGCCATGGCTTCTGGAACATCCCTCCAGCTCTGCACAACTTTCCTCCCCTTCCTGAGGGGGGCGCAAGACAGTCATTCTGCCACTTTATCCAGATGCTCTCCCAATCTGCTCGACACCCTGACTGCAGACAGAAGGGTCCAGACTCAAGTCCTGCGTGACAATAGCTGTGAGATCCAGACAAGTGGCTTGAAGCATCTGGAACTCGATTTGCTCCTGTGTGGAGCTGGGCTACGGTGGGTCAGACAAGGTCCTGGAATGCACTGGGCAGGTTCTGGCCGCCTGCTAAGGAGTTAGCTGCCAGGAGGAGGTGAAGAGGGGGACAGAACTGCAGAGGGGGCCACAGGCGCTGGAGCAAGATGGGCCCAGTGAATCTGCTGCACACCTCTGCCGTGCTCCTGCTGAGGGACGTCTACCTGGGAACCAGACAGGGGCATCTCTAAAGACTGAGAGCAGTGTCTTTTCTTTTCTGAGTCACTGCTGTCCCTGAGGCACCAAGGACAGTCCCAGGCCCTGGATGTGGCTATGTGAGCAGGAGGTGGGCAGGTCGGGGACAGGGTGCTGCCAGCCTCCTCCCTGGGCTCGGGGCTCCTGGGAGGCGGAGACCCTCGTTGGCTGACTCATACTTGCAGGACAGTCACATATTCATCCACCAGGTCTTTTGCAGCTCTGCGCCATGCCGGCAGAGGCCTCTGGTGCAGCTGCGGGAGCTGGTGAGGAAGGAGCCCCCAGCACCTGGCGGACAGACACTCAGTCCAGGGACTGACTACCTCTTGGGGGCTGTGGCCTGGGAGACCCCTCCAGCCTCCTCTGTGAAATGGGTTAGTAGGGGCACCACCTCACAGGGTGAAGCGAGATGGTGCAAGCAGAGTAGGAGGGCAGAGGGCCACATGCACTGGTGGGCGCTCAGGTAGCTATTCAGCTGTTATTACTCCTCCCTGGCTTCAGAGGCTGACAGGTTAGGATCAGGCCTGAGAGGACTTTCTAGTCTTCTCCCCCGCCAGTCCTGCCACCATCCCCTCCTCCGCAGGTCCCCGGGGGCCAGCCCTCAGGAACTTCTGCAGGCCCGCCTCCCTCTCTGAGTCCTCCTGAGAATCTGACCCATGACAGCAGCTGGGTGAGGCACCTGTTGGCTGACAGCCTTGTCTCCTGGCTCCGGGTTCCTGCCATTTCTGCACAAAGGCACAGACCCACCCCCCACACATGGAAGGAGGCCCCTGACTGAGAGAGTGGCCACCAGCCTTTGGGCCTCTGCAGCTACCTCACTGTCGTCCCCTCCTTTAGGTGCCCTTGCCTCAGTTCAGTCCCTTAGCATCCATGGTGCCTTTCTGAGCTGCAAATCCAGCCACCTGGCTTCTGTGTAAAATGACTCCCCTCTCCCTCTAGGACAGCCTGAGCGCCACAGCCTCTGCAGAGGGCAGCTGGGCTTGGGGCTCCTGGCCTTTCCCCCAGCTGCACCTCCTCCTCCCCCTCTTCTCAGAACACCCTGAGCTTTGCTATCACACAGCTTATACTTCTGTGCACAAATGCCTTCTGCTCCCACCTGTGATCCCAGAGTTGACCATCCCCTCCTGTCTCCTGTTGCTCGAGCCACTGTTGCCAGCCATGCAGCATTGTGATTACCAGCTCAATGGGCTATCTTCTTTTCCCTCCTTAATGGGGGACACTGGCCTCAGTCAGTTTGATGTCCCTAGGCCCTGGCACAGAGGGATGCCCTGTACACAATGCAGAAAGCCCTGCTGTGCCTAGTTCTTAAAGCCTCCTTCGGCTGGAGGTGGGCGGAGGGACTAGGGCACCTGAAACTCAATCGTTCTTCCAGAGGCTCTGAGCCCAGGAGTTGCTGCCTGAATTGCACGGCCGTTTTGATCTGGGGATCTGACCCAGGCAGCGTATGCCCACAGCCATTTCCATGGGAACCATGTCAGGCAAAGCTCAGCTCAGAATGAGCAGCCTGGCTTGGTCCTGGACCCTGTGGGGGCCGATGTAGCACAGGGCTGGCTCGCCACCCGCAGTCCCCGCCTCAGGGCCTGAAAGGGCCTGCAGCTGCAGGCCTGGGTGGGCAGGTTGCCATGGAAACCAAGCTGCTCGCCTTTCCTGGTGCTTGGAGTTCTGACAGGGAGGCCCGATACCACAGAACACCTCAGCCCTGGGTTCCCTGTCACCCTCTAGGCCGGTGACCAGGGCACATCAAAGGGAACAGAGATGAAGACAGGGCTCAGAGGAGCAGGGAAGCTGGGGATCAAGGAACAGACCCTGGAGCCCTCACTCCTGCTTCATCTGGCTGCTGCTTGGCAGGACTTGGCTTGCCCAAAGAGCAGTAGTCAAGGGGCAAGAGTCATTCACACCTGGGAAATCATAGTAGCAAGAACCTCAGGAGACCCCGAGCTCTCCCCATCCCTGTGCTTGAAAGCAGGTGTTACCAGTGAAACCTCTCAACCTCTGTAGCCCAGTTTCCTCACGTATAAAACAAGGACTGTTTGATCTACCAGATAGCCCTCAGGTGTTCTTATTCAAAAGTAACATGTAAGCTAGAAAGCCCTTGTTCCTATAAGGGACTGTCATAAGAGCAAACTAGAACCATCACGTCTGTTCAAAAGAATTAGGCAAATGCACGCAGGGTGAATGGCTGGTGAATCTAAAGGAACAATTCCATTGTTCCTGGCTTGGTACCAGGGCCTGGAGCCCCAGCAGTAAGTGATGGATCCTGCCCCGGAGGGACTTCCAGCCTCACAGAAGGGCTCTTCGTTGACCTACTATGTGCCTAGCACTGTGAAGCATGCCTGAATAGGCAGGGTCACACTCTTCTCAAGGAACACAAATACAACTTCTTAGGGAGGTGAACACGAGACACACACCTACGAAGCACAGCAGGATGGCTGCAACTTACTGGGGGAGAAGATGTGACCAGTGCCTTTACTTGGGATAGGATGGTTCCTGGATGCAGCATGGAAAGGGGAGGTGTAGTCAAAGGGGGTGAGAAACAGCCTGTGTCATACAATAATTCTCCAGTTGTCTGGAGCAGAAGAGATCTTCGCAATATATGTTGCTTTCTGGAAAGTAACTCTTTCTTTTAATACACTTAAGGTGTCTTGAGCACCAGGTTCCAATGTGTATGCGTGTGTATGTGTGTGTGCATGTATGTGTGTTGGGTGGGGTTCCCTCATATCCAACAAGTGTGTCTCTGGCACTAGCTGGTGTCCTACAATTCCACTCAATTCTGGCAGTGCCTGGAGATCAGATTCCTCCAGCTAAGGGCTCAGTCCACAAGCCTTCTGTTAAATAACAAAAATTCAAGCAAATAAACTTAAAGATGTAATTGGCTTCATTGAATGATTAATAAATAGGACAGTATCCCACCTAGCAAACAGAAGGGAGCTCAGCCAAGCTGTAGAAAAGGAAGGTTTTTTTTAAAGGCAGAAAGGGGGAGCAAAAAGGAAATTTTTAGTAAAGAATGCACATTTCAGGCAAGTTTGCCTTCCTCAGAGTAATGGAAAGGGTCTATTGGGTATTGGGAAGATTATGTCACTAGAGCTGATAGGTAACATCAGGTCGACTGGCTAAAGGTTCCACTCCTGGGGAGTTGGAACTGCAATTAGGTTAGTTATGAAGTCTTGGTCTGTGGATGGGGGCTTAGCACAGGGGACTCCATGTGGGGCCTGCTGTCTCCTTTTAGACAGCGCCTTCTACTTCAGATGCTGATGCAAGCCCAGGGTGTTACCTGTGTCTCTGACCAACTGGAATAAGTCAGGGTCTCATGCCCCCTCCTTGGGTTCCATTAATTTTCTGGAGCAGCTCACAACTCAAGGAAACTGCTTTCTCTCTCTGTCACCCATTTATTATAAAATGGCTTGAAGAAGTGCTTATCCCCTCGGTGACAGAAGCCCTTCATCTCCCTCATGTTCACAAAGTGAAGCTGCCGTAGCCCTATGTGACACCCAAGTCTGGTTGTGTAGAATGTGCATTGCATTATCCCGAGGCTCATGAAGTGGCCGTGGTGAGTCAGCTGCCAGGGAGCTGCCTGGTCTGCCTGAATTCGCATTATCATGAGGTGTGCTGTCACAGGGCACACCATTGCACTCACGTTCAGAATTATTTGTCAGTATCTCTCTCCCACATTAAACTGTGGGTTCCTGGGTCCTCAGTAAATACGTGCTGAATGAATGAACAGTGAATTCACATGCCACGAGTATCCACCCTGGTTTGGGGGGGTCAGGGAATGTGACCTCAGGGAGTGACATTAAGTTTGAGGGCAGGAAGGATGACGAGGTATTAGGAAGAGAAGTGGGGGAAATGAATGTAAGGAAGAAAGAGCGGCATCTACAAGGGCTCCCAGCTGGAAGGGAGTGTGGGAGGTTCAAGCATCAAAAGTAGGGCCTATCACTGGGGCAGGTGGGGCCATGTCACTAAGGTGAGTCCCGGGGAGAGCTCCGAGCTATTCTGGGATCTGGGACTCTGTTGTAACAGCAAGGGGCAGGCAGTCAGAGTTTTGGCGGAGGTGTTTTTCTGATTGCACGTCTGTTATAAAGAACAGTCTAGGTTCTGTGTGGCGAGTGTCCTGGAGAGTGGTGGTGTGGCAGTGGGGAAAACGCGGCCCCTGAGAAACTAGGTGACTTGTCCAAAGACATAGACGTGCAAGCAGCAGAGCCCCTCCTCCCTGACATCCACCCCAAGGCCATTGCCCCTCAGATGCCATCCCTGAGGATTCTGAAGCTCAGGCTCTAAGCTGGGAGGAGAGAAAGCAAGGGGAGAGGTGATTTCTACAGGCAGAGAGAAGCCATTCTCTAGCCTGACAGAGTCTTTCAAGTGGCGATGATGAGCTAATGTACCCCAGGGGCACTCAGGGACCCCCCAATGAAAGGATGCCTTTCCCCAGCCCACACCCCCAGCAGGCCTTCCCTTACTACCCAGATCGAGACTTGCAGAACACTGATCCTGGGAGATGGCGTCCTCACCGCGCTCCTGAAATAGTGTTTGTTGGAGAAGACAGTTAATACAAAGAGGTTACAAAAAAGAAAATTAAAATTACTCATAAAATTCCACTATATACACACAAGCACACAAAATACTGGTGCCTTTCCTCCCAGGCAATATTTTCTGCAGATAGCTAGACTATTTTTTCACTGAGTTAGGATCACTACAGTGTCATAATCCACTTTCTATTAACAGTCTAGTGTTAATGCCTTTGCATGAGGGTCACGTTTTAAAAACTGTTTGTTACAGAAGTTGAAGCATATACCAAACTGTAAAGAATGGTATAGAAAATCCTTCCCTACTCCTACTCCACAATTATTTACTCATGGCCAATCTTGTTTCATTTTCATCACCGACCCCCTTAGATTATTTTGCAAGAAATCCCGGACATCATGCCATCCCATCTGTAAATGTTTTGGAAGCACCGTCTTTTGAGTCAGTTTGGACGCCATCGTTTGGAGGCACCACAAGAGAAGCATTTTAGGTTGTTGAGCTCCTCTGCTCCCCATGGAGTGGTCATGATGGCCAGACCCTCCAGCCTCCACCCTTCCTAGCAGCTCTATCTTGGAGCAGGGGTGTTGACCCCCTGAAAGTCAGGGCCCCCATAGGAAGAGGTCAACACTTTCTAAGATCTGAACCCTGACCTGAAGAAGTTGGTTTTTGTTTAATTTGGGAGGTTTTGAGTAAATGGAGTGGGAATGCAGTAAAGTAACCAGCTGGGTGCCTGCAGCATGCACAGGCCCTGAGGGACCCCCATGCCAGCCCCAAGGGCACAGGCGGCCCCAAGGAGTGGGACAGGCTGTTTCCCTCTGCATCACCTCCCCACCCCAGGTCCCATGGCCTTGCTTTCTCCTGCTCTTTTCTTTATTGAATTTGAGGTTTGAGACTTTTTGCGTAATTTCATTTTAAACTGCTGTTTCATACGACCTGGTCTGTTACTGAGTACACACGAAGAATATGAAAACAACTCAGACGCGTTTTGCAATTAAATTTTACCAAAATGCAGAACACACATTTGCAGGTTTCAGTTGGGGAAGGGAAACAGCAGCATTTTAATAAACGTGAGTGTTTGTTCTGGAACAAGGGCCTGGAGGCGAGGAAGACCCTGCGCAGTGGGCAGAGCTCTGCCCTGCTGGCTCAGTGGTAGGAAAAAGCCCCCCGCTCTCCAGCGCAGCCTCACTCCAGGCCGGGAGCCCGCGGCGGACGCAGAGGCACTGCTATCTAAGTGCAGCCGCGGCCTCAGGTTTCAGCATTTCCCATGAGATCATTTAAAATCACATTTGTTACTTTATGGTCTGATCACACAGAAGCTGCTCCCCACAATCCTCCCACCCAGCTGGCATCCAAGGAGTGTACTTTCTGGAGCCCCAGCCAGCCGGGGGTAGGGAGGGCGACTCATGGCGGAAATGGGAATGGCACCCAGGCAAGCACACTTCCCTGCAGCTCTGTGAGCAGCAGCCTGGTTCCTGTCAGCGGGGCTGACCTGCCCTCCCCGAGGGGGACAAGCAAGTGTGCGTCCTTGTAGAGCAGGGGCTCTTGGACTTGCTCCCCATCAGAGCTGCTCACTGGCCTCTCAGAGGAGCACATGTCAGGTGGAGTTTTCTGGTCTTGCCATGCTCGAATGTTAAGCTGAACGTGTGTTCCAGCTCATGGTTTCCGGTGGAGGCGACCTGGGATAGAAGGAAGACAAGGAAGACTGAGCCAGCAAAGGTTTGGCTGTGGGACTCGGGGGCCAGTCTATGACTAAGGGGGTAAAGATGGAGGTTATATGGGAAGAATTATAGGTTTTATCCATGAGCCAAAAATGAAGCACGCTTTGCAGGCTGTTTGAATATATATTTATGACCTTCCCCAAACACCCATAGTCCTTAGAAAAATAGTAACTATGAATACGTGTATAGAAGACTCCCATTGTTTCCTTTCCTCTGAAGGATAAGGGGGAAAAATTAGAGCAAAACCCCAAAATTATCAGTTTCTATGTGCCATGTCAATGTCAAGTTTATGCTCCTCAAAGATATAGATATTTTATTAGCAGATGTGATTTCAGAAGTTTTACCAAAGCTGTAGCAACAGAGGGGAAACATCCTAAGAGTACTGATAAAAATGTAAATGCTAAATAAAAACTGGTGTGGAAAGCAGAGCATTCCAGTCTTTAGGCAGGAGATGATACACTCCTTCAGAGATAAGTTTTGCTCCGAACTCAAGGCAACGAGTACTCTTCTGGACAAGTATGGGCAAGGCTGAAAGCAGTGGTTTCCCCCCTTGGTCACATGTCAGGAAAAACTGGAGAAACTTTTAGAAACACAGATGCCCGCCACTCAGGCCTGTCGAATCTGAATGTCTCGGGGTGACAGCCAGGAATCGATGGCTTTTCAGCGCACTCCAGAAAATTCTGATGTGAAGAACTTCTATTTTAAGGTATTGTGATAAAAAAAGACAAGCTCAGGTAACCAAGAGTATTTTCCATCCCGCAGTGGAACATTTATATGTGTTCAGAAAAGCGACAGCAGGTAGGCCCAAAGCCACATATGCTTTGTTTTTTGCCCCAAATCTGTAATCTAGAAGAATGATTCATTCAGAAATGTCTGTGGCTCTGGCTTTGTTTGGCTCTTGCCCTCAGAGCTCAAATGCACTTGGTGTAAATTTATTCTTGATCAGGGTTTTGCTCTTTAAGATTATCTGATTGGATCAATGCCAGGCAAAGAAAACTCTGCTCTGATTTTAAAATGTAGTTTTAAAGTCAGCTTTACTGAACCTGCAAAATGAAGCAGGTGGAATCAACCCTATGTGTGTATTTTGAGTAACAGAAGCCAAAAGGCTGAGCTATCTAGCCACATGGTGTGGGAAGAAGGTGGAAATGACACAGGAAAGTGAATTGCTTTTAGTCTGATGGAAAAATTTGTTTTGAAACGGCCTAAAGTTGGTTTGAAATGTTAGGAGGATTTTACAGTGGTTAGAAGCAATTTATTAGTGCCCTGTCCACTCACTTAGCAGGTGAAAAATGGTGCTAGTAATGATAATAATAATGAACAAGCATGAAAAAAACAGCATTCTTTTTGTTGCCCGGGGCATATGGAAGAGCATATAGACAAGAAGGTTTTGAGAAAATCACCCTCAGAAGGAAATGGAAAGGATGCTGAGAATGGGACTGTCATGGTAAATGGTTGATAAAGGGTCTTTACAAGCAAATATTGCCAAGGAAACGCTGTTGTAGGGGGACAGGAGCCAGTGGGTGGTGACTGGCTGGTGCAGTCGTGTGTCACCTCGTGTCAGAGCTCAGCCAGATCAAGAAGACCCCTAAGGCCTCAGCTTCTGTTAGGAGCAGCACCCCCATCCCCCATTAGGCCCCGCTCTTAGAATGCAGACCGCCCTTGGGCCCCACTTGGAGCCCAGTGCCATGAGCCTGGAGCACATGGCTGACAAACCCGTGAAGAAAGCATGTCCCCTCTGGGATTGCCATGCCCTTCCTGTGCCTCCTTCACCCTGGGCTCGCCCTTGTGCATCAGCACTTCCAGGCAGACCTTACGTGTTCTGCACAGTCCTGGTGGACCCCACTCTCCCACAGGCCCCCCTGCTTCTGCCTTGCCTCTCCACGCTTACTTGCATGGGGCACGTCTCCTAGTAGAGGGAGGCTTCTCTCAGCCTCTCTCCCCACGGCAGTGTGAGCTCGTGAGTGGCAGGGTCTTGGCCTCCCTGATTTCTATACCTCCATCAAACTTCGTACACTAAAATAGCAGCTCCTAAGTATTTCTTGAATAAGAATCATGGTTGGGTGTCCTAGATCACATGGGAAGAAGATTCAGATATGACAGCAGTTCTTTTCCCACCTCCCCCAGCTGCCAGCACCAATTCTGAGAGGTACCTCCTCATCCTGAGAGAGGAGGTCACTCACTGGCTCATCAGAGCCCACGGCCCCTCTTCTTACCTTGCTGTTCATTGTCCTGTTAGTCCCTGGCTGTTCGAAGAGTAGGAACTAGTTCAGACAAGCAGAAGGAAGCCACAGTGGTCAAGGCAGGTGTAGACTGCCTTGACTGAGTGCATAGGCCTGTGAACCCAGCCAGACTAGGTGAGCGTTCCAGCTTTGCTCTTTATTAGTCCATTGGACAATCTCCTCCCCATCTCTTCATTTCCTCAACTGTAAAATGGCCACAGTGATAGCATTTCACAAGCCTTCTCAAGGGTTAAACAGGGGGTGCAAAAAGGCCTTGGTTCAGACGATTAGCTACTATTCCTATTGGTAGTCTGATGCCCAAACTCCTAGACCTAGAGGTTCAGTTTCAGTGAGCCGGTCAGGGTCACATGGCTAGCTGCTGGCATGAGGAGCAGTAACCCAGGTCCCCTGCCCACCCTGAGGCCCCCTCCCCACACTGCTCACCCTGTGGTGGTGTGTCAGGAGGGGGCTCTGCTGGAGCCTCTTTGTCCGCACTCCTTGGGAGGGGCCGAGGCCCTCAGGCGCAGTGTGAGGGCTTGGCCTGGCATTAGACACAGCCCTAGGGCAAAGGAGGTGGGTGCCCTGGTATTGCTTTTACTATTTTGAGGGGCTAACAGAGCCAGTCAGTAGGATGAATCAGAGGGTCCCATAGGAGAATCAAACAATGGAGATGTGGATAGGGGACGTCACCATGTGCCCACACATGGTGACAGGCCCAGGGTCAGCAGCACCTAGAAAGTGCTGACAACGGAAGTCAGAGCCACAGTCAGATCAAACTCTAAGGTTAAGATTAAGGCACTGTATTTACTTTGTATATGTATATTATCCTTCTATTGGGAAGAAAGTCCCCCAGAATAATCAGCACTAATATTTTTATGCTTTACCTTCTGGGCAGAAGAGATGAAAATAATGATTTAGATCTCCAGTAGCTATGACCTTGGCTCAACCAACCTCAAGGCTTCAGTGCCTTATCTACAGAAATAGGTTAGTGATAGGGCTGGTTCCTATGATCCTATGAGAAATAAATGACGCAATGTACGTAAAACACCTAGCACTACGCCCAGCACAGAGAAGGCAGGAAGACATATTTATTAGTAAGACCATCCTCTTACTTTGACTCAATTATTAAACAAATAAAAAAAATGTTGCAGTGAAATTATTTTAAAAAGTACTGACTGGCTCAGTGGGCAATCACAGGCCAAGGTGGGTCTGTGGTGTTCAGGGTTGCGGCTGTTGCAGAGCTTGTCAGCAGGCAGCACAAGTCAGGCTCCCAGAAAGCATCTGCTGGGTTGTAACCCAGAGAGGGGAAAGGGGCTCAGAGCCCCCTGGTTCAGTGCTCGCCCAGAGGCTGCACGCTGTGGCAGGCTCCAGTCCACTCCCAACCCTGGCTTGTGGGAAAGCAGGATGGGGCCAGGAGGAAGGAAATCCTGGGGAAATGGTGGCTTTGGTTCTGGAGTCTGAAAGGCACTGGAAAATATGGGCCTTTGGCCTAGCTCCGCCCCTGTCTAGCTGGAGTCCTTGTGCAAGACCCATTGCCCACCTGAGTCTCAGTTCTTCACCTGCCAATTAGAGGTGGTTGAACCTCAGGGAGATGGTATGGTTCAATGTGAAATCAGGCAGATCGTGTAGTACTTCTGGGCCAGCTACATAACAGTTATGTTCCCTTGGGGAATAATAGCCTTGACAGCAAAATTAATATAATGCCTCCAATGTTCTAAACACTATTTCATTCCCATGACCACCTCACAGTGGTATTATTAAGCCTGTTTTATAGATGAGAAAACTGAGGACAGAGAAGTGATGTAAATTCCCAATGTCCCACAGCAGTAATTTGTACAGAAGGGATTTCAACCAGATAGGCTGGCTCCAGAATCCAAGAACTTAACCATCACACTATGTCACTATGTCGCCTCCTTACATATTGATTTCTTAATCAACAGAACATATTTTGTTGTTTTGGGGGAGAGATGTGCTAAGTAAAAACATGGAAAAATAACTTTAGAGGACTCCAATATCAGATGCAACCACACAATGCATTTTGAAAGGTCTGAAACACTAAGTATATGGTACATAGTTTTTAACATGTGACTATCTCCCTGAGGCCCCGTTTTTACCATTATAATGGCAATATCTCATGCTATACTGAGGGCACCTAACTGTGGACAGAATACATTTCATTTCTGCTCTCCCAGGATGTACAGTTTAGAGATAATTAATTATAAGCTTGACACATGTCAGGGAAGAACAGGACTTTTAGGGAGGTCATCTTGAAGGCCCCTAATTTAGAAAGGCAAGATCAGGGAAGTCCTCTCTGAGGACGTGACATTTCAGTGACAGCCTAAAAGGAGATGCACTATTTTTGTCAGTATTTGCCATTTGGAAGCGGAATTTGAGGACCAAATCAGAATGTGATCTGTGGACAAAAGATGGATTCCTTCAATGCCAGCAGCCACACAGCAGCAGCAGATTTTCTGAGTACCCTTTGCTTCCCTGGAATAAACTGATGGGCTGCATTGTACTCATTGGCATTTACATAATATTCACAGTGCTCTTGCCTGAGAACCTCGTCCAAAACCCATTTCTACCTGTCAGACTTTGCATATTTTTTCTTTAGAAACTTAGCAAAAGAAAAAAAGGATTTATTGTTCATGAGAAACATATTTGGCTCTAAGCTAATTAATGTTTAAGAAGATTAACAGCCATAGAATTGCTTCTATGGAAAGGGGCCCCATATAGGTGCCAAGGCCAGACACAGAGAGAAAGTGCCCCTGTGGGAGCCTTCAGCCTGGGTGCGCATTTGCATATTGTCTGGGGTCCCAGAGCCCAGTGCATACTTGTGCCTCTCCCAGGTTGACACATGTCATTCACACTGTGATAAGTACAGTCATAAAGACACTCTACAAACAGCTTCCTCCAGGAAGCCTTTGCCAGCTTCCCTCATCCATATTGGTCCCTCCCTTCTTTAACATTTTGAGGCACTTGTCTTTGCTGCTTAAAACTTTATGGTCAAAACCACACAATTTAGCCCTTATTTATTTTCTAATTAATTTCTGGTTGTAAGGGTTCCTTTTGTTTCCAAGGAGACACAAAGATGTCCAAAACAAGAAACATGGCTTCTTGTCAAGCTGAAAGAGCTTCATTATGCACCCAGACCCATCCCCTCATTGCACAGATGATAAAACTGAAATCCAGAGGGAGAAGAAATCCAAAGACTGAACATGGTTTATTGCAGACCTAGGGCTGGGGCTCTTTCCACCATACCACACCATCTTCCCCAACATCTGGTAGTGCTGAATGCACAGTAGGTTTCAGTGACTACTGAGAATGAGAGAATTCCTGAATATTTGACAGAACGAGGGAGAGTTTTGTATTCCTGACTTACCCTGCAACGTTGGCAGGTCAGGCAGTCACATCCAGATGACGGCAGTTTCAAGAGAGAAGTCCCTGAACTTTAGAGGTACAAGGCCATGTTCACTTTTGACTGTGGCCAAGAGAACACAGATACGTTGTTTCTCATTCCCTACAGAGTCAAGAACCAAAATAAATATGAAGGGCTCCAGGAGTTGCATCCCAGAAGGCAACTGAACAGACCAAACATGTCAGGGAGAAATGCTGCCAGGTGCATGGTCAACCCCAGTTCTGCTAAAAGCAAAGTCAACCTCTCTCCATGGAACTTACAGAGTCCTTAATTAGACAAAAGTCACAGTTTTCTCACAAGCTCAGAATCAGAATAAGTCAAAGCCTTACTTCCAGATTTATAAGGCATTTGATCTCACAAAGATCAACTCAGACCACTTCCTCATCTTTGTGTGTGGTAAGTGCTTCCCAGAGACAAAAACAAAAATTGAAAAACACCACACTCAGCACGAGGAAGCCAGTGGGCACAAGGCCCAGGGCTGAGACAGTCTCCTCACTCCCAGCCCGTGGTTCTTTCTATCACAATCACTCTGTCCTGTTCAACAGCACTGACTCTTCTGCACTCAGCCTCTCCCCCACGGCAGCCTCCCTGCCTCCATGTACAGCTCCAGGATCCTGTTTCTACACCAGAGAAGCCCACTCAGTGGAGAGTGGGAACAATCTTTTTTACTCTAAGGTCAAATCATGTTCACTGCCAACAGGAAGTCTAGACCAAATAACCACGGGTCTTGTTCACGATGCCCCTCTAAAACAGTCTGTCCCTGAGAAAGCCATCATTGGTCTTTATTCCATTACTCAACACATACTTACCAAACACATGTGGCACATTATCCAGGTGCCAAGGGGACAGCAGGGGGAAATGGACATAGCCCCTGGCATTTAAAGAGCTTACTTTCTAGCACAGCAGCAGGCACTGAAAAATAATCGCTGCAATAAATAAATGGTCACCATGTGAGCACAGTGCTGATGTGCAAATGAATAGCAACAAACTAGTCTGACCAGGAAAGGCTGCTCTGAAGAAGGGATATTTAAACTAAAATAGGGAAAATAGAAGCCAGTCGGGGGAAAGGGATGGCAAAATTGTTATTGAGGGGGGAGAAAAACATGTATGAAGCTACCAAAGCAGAAAGGAAATGGGTGGATTTGGGGAAGGGAACGAAGACGAGGGTAATGCCTGGGAGGAAAGCAAGGGAAAGAGCAACATGGAAGGAGGTGATGGGCAGGGACCGATCATGCCAGGACTCATGGGCTCTGTGTGTGAATTTAGACATTGTCTGAAGGGCTGGGGAAGCCTTGAAAGGTATAATCAGAGGAATGATATGATCATATGTACATTTTAAAAATATGATGTTGGTTGCTCTGTATATAGGCAAAGAGAGTATGCAGAGAGACCAGTTAATAAGCAAACAAAGAGGCCAGATAAGAGATGCCTATGGCTTAGTGGTTGGAGCACATGTGCAGAGTGAGGAGAGAGAGCCTGTGGCTTTATGGTGTAAGCAACTATATGCTTGATGGTGCCATTTAACAAGATAGGGGACAGAGAAGGAGCCAATTCAGATGGAGGGCTTATAAAAAGAAAACCCAGGCAGGTAGTCAGGTCTGACACAGAAGAGAGATTTGAGTGGAAGTTAAAACCATAGGAGAAAATTAAATTTCCATGAAGCAGCATGAAGAAGAGGGCCAGGACAGAACCCAGAGAAGCTCAATATTTAATGGCCAGAGAGGAAAAGAAGCTTTCAAGGAAGTCTCAGACAGAAGGAGAGGATTTCAAGAAAAATAGAATGGTAAATTGTGTCAAACCCTGCTTAGAAGTCTAGTAAGTAAAGGTCTAAAAGTCTGTTTGGATTTGGCACCTGGAGGTCACTTAAAATTTAGTAAAAGCTTTAATGAACGGGGCCAGGAGAGACATGTGAGAGTGTGTTGAGGAGTAATGACATGTATTATAAGAGGTATTTGTCATACATGTCCTTTCTGATACTATGCCATCTAGTTAAATATGATGCTAGGGGACTCCAGCATCCCTAGGAAACCTTAATCAGTTATGAAGTTGACTGCCCAATTGTACTGTCCTTATAAATGGCTAAGCATTGTCTACGGTGTAACCTGAATATTCTGTTGATTCAAGTTTATACTTTATCCTTACAAAATACTTGCCTTACTTGAATATTCCTGGGGATGTTAAGCCGTAGTTTAAAAAATTATAAGAATTCCCAGTGCTTCCCAGTGTCCTTCTCCCAAGAATTCTGAAGGTCTGTTAATGATATATTCTGGCAGGGTCTTATTGAATAGTGCAGAAATTCTGTTGGGGGTGTGTATTGGGTATAGGAGAAAGAAAGCAGAATCTGTATGTTTTAAATAATTCTTATCCACAGTGCAAATTACCTTCAGATTCTTGAGTCTATGGTTATTTGTATTGCCTCATAAGTAAACACTTTTGTTTGGGGCAGCTGAACCATGTTCAAACGTATTCACACACTAAAGGTGGCGGATGGAGAAATAAAGTGGAAACATTATGAGTTCTTTATATTGTGTTTAATTGTAAGTGATCTGACATGTTTATTCAGTTTGTTTGCTGAGAGCTAGTGGCATGGAATTGAAATAGGCTAAGTGGCTGTTGGTTCATAAATTGCATGTGTAATGGGAATTATTAAAGTCCATGTTGTGCATTTGTACAGCACTTAGATTACAAAATGCTTTCACATACATTATTTGATTTTCCCAACAACATTGTCGTATTCATAAGACAGATGCTCTCATCTCCAATTTACAAACCATAGAAATGAGAGTCAGAGATTTCAAAAAACCTAGTTAATGTCAAAACTCAAGCTTCCCATCTCTGAGCCCAGTGCTATTTCGACAAAACCATACTACCTATCTGGGTTTTTTAATAATTATAACTCAAAATCTCTAGAGCTGACTCAACCCATCATTCTGAGTTTCTGGGTCCCAGACCATGTGATGAAGAACTTGTTTTCTTCCTTAATGCCAAAAAGCTTCTCCTTCTTTCTGATCTCATTTTCAGTGGGTTGGAGAAATAGTAGGGAGGCAAAGATCCCTGATAAAGGAATATTTTCCTCCTTTTCAACTTTATTTGCATCTCCATTCTGGTGGGTTGAGTTTTAATTAAATGCCTTTTAGGCCCTTTCTTCCTCAAATCAGTTTTTCTTTCTTCCTTTCATCACACCTTCCTCTACTTCTGCCTCCAAAGAAACCCTGTTATTCTCAGCACTTCAACCTGGCACACTCCTTCAGCACTACAAACAGATGGGTTCCTCTCCAGGGCACACAGAAAACCATCCCCACCCACATCTCACCCAGCCCACGGTTTGTGTTCAGCACCACAGACAGCTCACACACTAGCCATGGCCTTTCTCTTTCAGAACCATGGGCAGCACACATGTTCTTCCACACTAACTGTGTTGTACTCCATCCCTGGACGACAGATCAGGTAGCTATTACCTCTGAATTTTTTGGAGATAAATTATGTTCAGCAAGGATTCCCATAGCCCCATATACCTTTAGCACCAGGCACCACTCAGGGCTATTCAACTTCAAAGATGGCTCAGAGATATTTTTCTGGTAGCTCAGATAGCCAAGGCTCAATCTCTGACTGTTGGGCAGGGTCATGTGGTCTCACTTTCATCATCAAAAAAAAGCTTATTACGCTTTTCTAGTGTCACAGATATTTAAATCCCATCTCTTCCCTGGAGAGCCTACTTACATGTCCAGTGCCCAGTTGCTCCAATCACTTGCCTAGTGATTAAAATTTTCAGGGCAATGCACAGCTCAGGCAGACACATGGCAGTATCACTGACTATATGAAATGCTGACTTCTGAGGAATTTCTCTAAGCCTTGACTAGTCTAGCCACATCCCCCCAAAAAGGGACACTCAATTCCATGTGTCCATTAGCATGGAAAGCCCAGTGATATTTCCAGAACTAAAGCTAGCCTGGTTGCTCACTGCATGAACTAGACAGTTTTGCCAAGCTCTTGGCACCTTGCACAACAGTTTCACTCAGATTTGTGAATGGCTTTGTTATTTCTCAGGACCAGCTCGGCCACACTCCTAATCCAGTGCCAGGAAAAGTCCAACCACATTCTCAGATGACACGCTTGCTGTTCCACATGGCAGCCAACCATGGTGGCAGAACCTGAAGCAGCTCATTATCACAGTCCTGCTCTTTGTTACCCCCATAATGAGTTTATTGTGTTTTCACTTACATCCATATCCCAACCACCCTCTTTCAGCAACTCAACTAATCTAGGCACATTCTTTCCACTCTGTGGTCCCCATGACTAAAGCCAGTCCCATGTCTAGAACAAGACCCAACAGTTCTTAAAACTCATCTTCCTGCCGCTTCTTTAATGCTGATCCTGTAATGTTCACTGCCTTTCTTCTTCTGCAGTCCTCCAGAGTCTGGCCCTCATGTTTTCCTCCCACCACAGAGAACAAATTTTGTTCAAATAATGGTGAATTTTAGTAATCCTAAGCCTTAAACTGTATTGAACAGAAAGCCTCTTTTTCCAATAATATGGGAAATGATCCGTTTCTATCCACCCTGGTATCACAGTTTAGGAATTTGGGTCTTCTCTTCCCTGTTTTCCCCAAACTTAATCCTGCTGGCAGATGGAAAGTCCCAGCAATGTTCTGTAATATCTGATCCATATCCATCCATGGTCTCTTGAGTTTATTCATTATTTAGCCCACAAATATTTGTTGATCATCTAGTATGTGCCAAGCACTGTTCTCAGTGTTAAAGTTTCAATAGTTAAACAAATGGACAAAATCCATACTTTCAGGAGGCAAAATTTCTAGTTGAAGAACAGAGATAATAAATAAAAGTGTTAATACTAGTTAAAAGTGCTATGAGAAGAAATGAAGAGAGGTAAAGTGATAGAGTGGCCAAGGGCTGTTGTTTTAAAAAGGATAGTTGGAGAGGCTTCCCTAGCAACGTGATATCTGAGTAAGCCTGTGGTTATAAATGGGAAGAGAAGACAAAGGCAGGGAGAATAGTCCAAACCTTGAGTGCTTGATGTGTCCAAAAACCTTGAGTGCTTGATATATCCAAGAGATAGCAATGTGCTCTATAGAACTGGGTTCCAATGAGCAAGGGAGAAAATGAGGTGAATTAGCTCAGAGAACACATTTCAGGGCATGCTTTTAAATCATCACTCTTATTGCTTCAGGAAGCATTTGAGAGAATGCTACCAGTGGGACATGTTGAGAGGATGTAACAGAGGGCCAACCAAGAAATGAAGGGAATTGGGCTATGGGTGTAGCAGCAGAGATGGGTGATAGAGGTTTGAACTGTGGTGGAAGCTGTGGCTGTGATAAGAAGTGGACAGCTATGCTTCAAGAGCAAGGTCATTAGAATTTTCTGAGGGACCCAATGTGAGATTTGAAAACAAAAGTAATGGGCAATTCTGAAGTTTCAAGGCTTAGGGCCTGAGCCACAAGAAGGAGGAAGCTCTGATTTACTGAGTGAGGCTGACTAAGGGAGGAGCCCATGTGGGGTAAAGAAATCAAGAGTCAGGCTGTGTATACCTCAGACATCCAGGTGAGAGGTGATGAGTGGACAGCTGAATGTAGCAATTTAGAATGCAGGTGAAAGGCCTGGGCTGGGAACATAAATTTAGGTTTATGTTTCAAGTGTGACTCCAGACTGCTCGTGTTGTTATCATAACTTCAGTCTTTCTCCTCTGGAAAGTGTCTGTCAGGGAAACTGGCCGGAAAAGTTGGCTGAGACCCATTTAAGCTCCCAAAGGTGATGGACCCATAGCAGATTTACTGTATCTCTGGTCTAAAACAATGTAAGCTGGTATAAGGGAGGAAAATTTGAGGGGGAAAGACAAAAAAGAGGACCCCTAGGTTCCGTCTTAGATTTGTTGAAGTAGGGAACATGGGAAGAGGAGTAGTTGGGGTGGAGAGGACATGGAGGGGTCATGACAGACAACGATTTTGCAGGGTCTGTGAAACATTCAAGAGGATCTTTGTCCAAAAGCATGAATAGGTCTGGAGCTCAGAAGAAAGATCCATATTTTTAGAGTTACCTGCATGAAAATGATAATTTTGGTTGTGTATAAGTAGATGAGAGCAATCTGGACTAATCCTGAAACACATAGGTCCCATATGGCCACCTTACAAACAACATGCCTGCTCCACTACATTCAAACGGTCCAGAAATAAGGATTCCCGATTAGGGCTGCAAGCCGCTGAACAGGAATGTAGCAGTCAGCATCTGTACCTTGCCTCTACCTCCAGGGGCCCAGAAGTCACCTGCAGACATTTCCCTTACATGTTGGCCTCCTGAATCTCTCTCTGCCTAAGGCTTTCTTTGGTTACTGCTTTAAATTCTACAAATTCTTTGGTTACTGATATAAACTTCCTAGAGTGACCCTTGACCATGGAAGGGTGGGACAAATAGACAAAACCTCAGTATCCTTACCCTTCAGCGAAACAATCCTGAGCCTGATTGCCCACAAGACATTCCAGTGGAGATGCCAAATTAGGGTCTGAGCCCCAAGGACATAATGAGAGCTGGAGATGGACGTAGGAGTCATCTGCATGCAGTTAAGGATGGGATATGGGAATGAATGAGATGTTCTCAGGAGACTGTATCACAACACCTGGGACTGGGTACCTGTCCTGCAACATGTTAGTACTGTGATCTTGGGAAAGTTAATGTTATCACTCTGATTTCTCATTTATATATGAGAGAGTCCCTCATAGGATACAGTGACATTTAACGTGGCACTACACTCACATTGCTTAATCCAGAGTCTGAGCATCGTGGAATCCCTGTGAACGCTAGCTGTCATCAGCACTGTTATGTTATTACTACTGCCATTATTCAAAAATGTAAAAAGCATAGCACAGAGCTCCAAGATTCAGTCACACAGAGGAGAAAGTGAGGACGGAGAGACTGAGCAGAGTAGATGGAGAGTTAGGGAAACCAGGAGAGCGCATCCAGCTTCCCAGCGGCCGGGGAGAGACTGCTTGAAGGAGGAAGTGGTCTAACAGGACCATCAGGACTTAGAAGGCTCCCCTGCAATTAGCTGCAAGGAGGTCTCTGGTGTCCTTGCAGAGGGTGTGTTAGTGACGTAGTGGACACAAGCGGAGTTTCTAGGACTGCAGAGTGACTGGAGACAGTGAGCGGAAACAAATCCTTCATGAAGTTCAGCAGAGAATGGGAGGAGAAAAGAGGGATGATCTGGGTGGGCTGTGTATTAAGTAAGTTTTAAAGAGAGAGACTTGAGAACCTCTCAATGTTCATAGGAAGGAAGCAGAAGACAAGTAAAGAGAGAGAGATGAGGTGATGATGGGATAAGATCCAAAGCAGAGGGAAAAGACCGGCCACAGGCAGGAGGGATGACATGCGGTTGTGAAAGGAGGAAGGGAGAGGGGGGACTCTAGGTGCAGGTAAGCCGGAGGTTTGGGGACCTGGAGTTGAGGGCATTCTGCTTCCTTCATGAGGTAAGGAACATGATTACTGTCTTATTGTAAGGGGAAGTAGGGGACAGTCAGAACAGATGAGCAGTATTTGAAGTATCAGACTAGGCGCAACTGCTGCCTGGGGTAACTATACAATTCCCAAGCAGCACTGATGTTCCCCATCACCCCCTCAGTGTTTAGATTCAGAGAAACCTGAATTAGACTCCCCTAGATTGACCCAGGCTTGGCACTGGGGGTAAGGACAAGGGGGTGGTCAAATGGTGGGTCACTGGATCTGATCTGGATATGGAGGGAAGTGTCCAGCCACAGACAAAGGCAGGGGAAGTAGCCTGGGGGTTCAAATGGAACTCAGAGAGGAGAAGAAATGGTAAAAATGTCAATAAATAAAAGGTTGTGATCAGAAAGTAGGGTGAGATTCAAGGTATAGTAGATCATGAACCAAAGTCTTTGGTGACCACAAAAGAGTGCCTGTGGCTCAGTGGACACTGAAACAAGGAGAGAGGGCAGTACAGCTACTTCTGGTGGTGCTGTGGTGGTGACGGTGATAGCGGTGGTGGTGACAGTGATGGTGGCAGTGACGGTGCATCACACAATGGCAAAGAAGCGATGACTCACCTCATGGAGAACACAGACATGACCCTGAGGTGCTGGATATAATAAACGGCCTCCCCTGAAGCACTGTAGGGGCAGTGGGTCCTGCGAGGAGCTCAGTGTGAGTTAAGGAAGGAACTGGAGAGGTTGTGGGGGGCTGTTCTAGCAAGCAAGCTGGGAGGGCTGGGAGGGAGAGGGCTGGTGGGCAGGCTGTTACCTCTCCATGGTATGTCCACTCTCATAAGAGTATACATTCTTCCCGAAGAATGAGAAGATGGAATTTCCCTTTGGGTCCCTGGAAACCAACTTCCGTCGATTCACTCCAGAGTCCCTGGTGGAGATTGAAAAGCGAATTGCTGCCAGGCGGGCAGCCAAGAAAGCCAAAGATAAGCACAAGGAGCAGAAGGACCACAAAGAGAAGCCACGGCCCCAGTTAGATTTGAAAGCTTGCAACCAGCTGCCCAAGTTCTATGGTGAACTCCCTGCAGAGCTGGTCGGGGAGCCCCTGGAGGATCTGGACCCCTTCTACAGCACGCACCGGGTAAGGGCTGCTGGTTGGGAGAGGAAGCCTCTGACCACCTCTCTGATGCTCTCTTTGGATCTTTCTGGTATTTACGGTAGAGGTTAATTAAACCCAAATCCTCAAAAGCAGTGATACTGCTGTTGAGTTTTCAAAGGAAGCTGGCTATTCCCTTGGATGAGTTCTGGCTTAGGGTCTCCAGAGGGGGTGGCTTTCCTGGCAAGAGGGGAGCAGAGATCTAGAGGCTGGGGTAAGGGGGAAACAAGGAAACGGCAGAAACCAGGTTGGTTTAAACCAGTAGTTTAAACACAAGGTGTGATCTCAGAATGCCCCAGACTCCCAAAACCCTTTCAGTGGGTTCAGGAGGTATACTATTTTATAATAATACTTAGGTGTCATTTGTCTTTTTCACACTCTTGTGAATACACAGTAGTGGACGTAGAGGCAATTGGTGGCAGATGCCATCATTAGCCTAACAGCCATGGATGTATGCTTACTCACACCTATATTTTAAAATACCCTACACTTTTACTTTCTAGTATTACACGTACACACACACATATGTGTACATGCACACACATATACACACATGTGCATATATACACATGTATAAATACACACACATATGGTATAAACAAAAATTGTAAACATTAACAAAAACTCTCTAGGGTCCTCTGTACTTTTTGAGAATATAAAAGTGTCCTGAAATTGAAAAGGCTGAGGACTACTGGTTTAAACAAGAGCTGTTTCATGACAGTCACCCTGGTTATGTTGTATCTTGGATGTTCTACACAGCCGAGGAAATGGCGTGTCCGTTTTTGGGGACCTGGGAGGCACAGGACTGGATCAGCCATCTCTAAGATAGTTTGTAGAGAAAACGAAAAGGCCCTGGAATGTTTTAGTCTCTCCTCTCACCTGCTAAGCGCCCTCATCCATCTGAACATTCAGAGCTGGGAACCTGTAGAGGGCCTAAAAGGGGAGACCTCAGAGGTGGAGAACAGAAGGAACATCCCAGGACCAGGGCTGGCCCACTAGTCAAGAGAGAAGTTAAATGCAACCAGCACCCCATCCTCCTGCTGCCAGGGCACAGTGCGCCGTAGCAGCCCGTAACAGCCCTGGGTCAGCTGCCTGCTCGTCAGGCACTCTCAGTGGGGCACACGATCAGCCACAAGCCGGTGGCCTCGCTAGGAGGGTGTGGGCCTGGCCTTTACCATGACATCCCTGACTCTCTGTCCCTCCGTTTGACTCTCACTGACATGTGTTCCCAGAGGCCTTCTCGCCCTGATACCATTCATGCTCAAAAACATGGTTGTGTGAAGTGACATGTTTCTCACTGGAGGCCTGCCTTCTGTTTTGTTTTATTTTAGACATTTATGGTCCTGAACAAACGGAGGACCATTTCCCGGTTCAGTGCCACTCGGGCCCTGTGTTTATTCAGCCCTTTCAACCTGATCAGAAGAACAGCCATCAAAGTGTCTGTCCACTCATATCCTTCATACGGTTGCTTCTTCTACATGTTAGAATCAGGCCCTGCCTGCTGTGTCCATACCTTCTTCAGAGTTAGCAATATAGTCCTCCTGCAGTGGAACCCTGAAAAAATGAGATCATTAAGTTGAAAAAAAAGTTTGTGCCTTTAATGTGTCCAAACATGTAAAAGCAGTCCCAGGACAGAGGAGATGCTTATGGCCTGGGGGTGGAAGGGCTCACCTAGACTAGTTGGGACACACCTGTGGGTGCTCAACTTTACAATGTCTTCTTTGTGAGGGGAGCTTGGTTCAGGCGCCCTGGCACATCCTTCTCATTGGTGGGCTGCTCTTCCCACAAGCTCATCTCCAGCAAGGGGACCGCTGGCTTTTTGGGCAGATGGGACAGGCATGGTGTGTTACTCTGTGTCCCTGCTGTGCTGGAGAGGCTGCTTAGGGGCGCAAGAGCAGCACCTCCCAGGGGCAAGAAGACCGGACCTTATGGGCAGAGTAGAGGTTGTCTCCATAGGACCATGTTGGTCCCAGGGCACTGCCAACACAAGTCACTCAAAACTACCAGCAGGTTAGAAACGTCAACAGACATTGAGGACTGTAGTAATGACTAGAAACACATTGGTCAAAAGTCTGTATTACATTTGCTTAAGTAGCATCAGATTCTGTTTTTCCAAGGCAAGCCAACTAGGGCAAAAAGAGACTTTGGCTTGGTTTCCAAGGATCTTCCCCTGTGACTGTCCAAGTTGGAAATTCCTAGTGACAAATTCAGCCCTGGCTTCCCCGGGTTTGATTTGCAAGAACAGCCTTGCCTCAGCTGCCTGACAGATGGCAGCCAGCCTCGCCTTAAGAGGCTCCATAAAAGGACCTCTTCGCCACTCCAGGCTGGCAGCACTCAGAGCTGGTGACCTGGCACATGGTCTGCTGCACGTGGGACCACGGTGCTCGATGCAGTTGAATTGCATTTTCCCTTCACGTGTTTTATCTTTATGGCCAATCAGTGGAAATTATATTTCCCTGATTCAATCTTGGATTCCCTGATTCTTTAGAAGGGTGTTTGATGATAGTAGTAGGCTCCCATTTACTAACCACCTCCTAAGGGTCAACACTGTATAGGTACAGAAACCCTTGAAGAACGGATCAGCACTCCCATTTTACAGATGATGAAACTGACACACAGAGGCATTAAGTAAATCGTTCAAGGTCACACACACAGCTAGTTAAGAGGTCCAGCCTGCCTTCTGCCTAGAACAAATTAGAAGCAGGCTGTTAATGGGAGTGAATTAGGGTGATTTATTCTCTCAGTATGTCATCTGTACTTGGGTGTTTTAAAATACATATATATACACTTACATCAGAATTACAAATAGAGAAAAATAGTAAATATATGAACTCCTCTCCATGCATCCTGGCTGAATTATATCCAGAAAAGTAAGAAACAACTAATTAGAAATAAAATCCCTCTGAAAAACCAAGTGACCAATGAATGTCCTTTTCATCATGAAATCTGATAAGTAAATAATTGCTGAGTGCAGTCATAGCTGGACACAAAAGCTGTGGAGCTGTGGAGGGTCTCTTTCCCACAAAAGTCTGCATTTATATATTTAAATCTCATGAACTTGGTAACTGCAGCCCCAAAAGATACTCTTCAATGTATGGAATTCTCAGTGTCCTATTACTGATATTTCACCAAAATTATAATTTAAATCAAATTTACTCTGTTTTCACAAGTGATGTCATACATATCATATTGCTTTTAAAGGTTTGTGTAGTCAGAGATATGGCTTTAATTTAATCCTTGGGTTAACATTTTTCCCCCATGTGAACACATTTCTTAACTTGCAAGTCAACAGGAAGATGTAGTTTAATTAGTAGAATTTCCCTTTTCCACATGGATGTGTTCCTAAGTAACTGTAAAGCAGGGCACATTAGAGGCATTCACAGAAAACAGAAAACTAAAATAGATTGAAATGCTTCTGCTCACATTGAAATTATGGAATACGGGTGGTTCAGTGTCTGTGGGTCAAGCCCATCTTCAGGTTTTGTCTCTCCTGAGGAAGTGATTGCTGAGAACCCGACTAAGTCCTGAGAAAACTGTCTAGTGGCAGAAATCTCTCTATTCTTCTCCCAATATTCCCATTATTTACTCCCTCCATTCACCCTCCTTTTCAGGCGGGGTCTCCTTCCCCACCCACCTTTGTGCAGCCCCTCCTCTAAGATTTCTCCTCCCTGGCTATCCAGGGTTCTCCACAACAGCCTGACCCCGCTTGGAATTTCTGCTGAGCCAGCATTTCCCATCCCAGAGCTTTTCCCCCACTGTCCCAGCAGGAGGGACCCAGGGGCAGGCAAGTTGGGAAAACACCCTGCTGAACCACCTCCCGGGTAGGCATGGAGCCTCTCCTTACTCTAAGTTCCTAGGAGAATTCTCTTTGTCTTAGGAAAAAGGAGACATTTTCTGGATGAGTGGTCAGGCCCTAAATGTAGTGAGATGAAAACTTGAGGGCCCAAGGACTTTTTGGAAAAGGGATTCTGTGTCCTTCCACCTTGCCCGGGATTCTGTCATAGGCTCTCTGAGTCCACCCCTTGGCACCATGATTGGCTAGCTGTGTGACCTTGGACACATCATTTAAGCTCTGCCAGTCTGTCTTCTTAGATACAAAATGTAGATGATAAAGCCCACCTGTAGCTTAGTCACATGAGAAATGATGTGGATAAAACTCTCAGCCAGGGCATGTCAGGAAATTAGCGTTACTATGTACAAGACCCTGAAGAGTTCAGAATTCAGTCATTTGGCATCAAGGTGATCACAGACAGCATCGGGAGCAGGGCGACTCCCACCTTTTCCTTAACACAGGCCTCTCAGGTGGTTCAGTTTATTCATCACCGTCACTATTCTGGCCAACTGTGCCTGCATGACACAGACGGAACTTCCGGACAGAATCGAGTGAGTAGGCCTGCTTCGCTCTCATGCCTTCCCGTTTGTCCCTCTTCCTTCACTTGGCAGTCTTCCCTGTTAGTTTTCCTGCCAGGTCTTGTTTGGGGAATGCAGAATCCCACTGTCTGACTTCGGAATGGTTAGAGACTTCTCCGTGGACTTTGTTTCATAAATATGTTTATGGTATGCAGCTCCAAAGAGTGATAGATGAGTGGTTCTCAACCTTGGCTGTGCATGGGCATCCCTAGGGAGATTTAAAAATATTGGCGCCTGAGTCTTAGTTCCAGAGGCCCTGATTTCATTGATCTGGGTGGCCTGGGCAGCTAGCACCCCAGACACACATTTACCTGCTGTGTGCAGCATGAACGAAGTTTAGCCTTGGTGTCTCTGAAAGGGAGGCATGGGCAAAATTGAGACAGCACTAAGAACAAATGGTTCTGGAATATAACCACAGAATCACCCATGAATGAAGCTGCTTAAGTGATCATGGCTCCCATACCTCAAGTGACCTGAGATCATTCCACCTCTCTGGGTTAGAAGGTGGAAGCTCTGTAGTTTCAGAATGTGAGGCCTTTCCAAACACAGCCTGCACCTACACATCTGGGAGACGTGCCCCAGCCCAGCTGAAGCCTGACGTACCTTTGGTATGACAGGAGCTCTGTAGTGCTTTCTCCTTTTCCAACTTTTTTATTTTTATTTTTTGCTGACTATAACATTAATACATGCAACAGTAAGAAATATGTTCTATTTCTATTAATAAAGGAGAAAAATCATGTGGTTGACTTAATTGATGCTGAAAAATCATTTGATATATGATTAAAAACTCTTGGAAAAATAGGAAGAGAAGGGAATTGCTGTACTCTGATAAAAGGTAACCACTTTAACGAAAGTAGCAAACATCATACTTAATTGTGAAGCATGGCAAGCTTTGTCTTTGAGATCGGAGGAAGGAAAAAAGCAAAGATGTCTGTTTCATCAGTTGTATTGAACTTTGTAAAGGAGATGCTCGCTAGTGTAGCAGGGCAAGGAGAAGACATAAAACAAAAATAAAAGAAGGACCAACGATGCTGTGATTTACAGATAATATGATTGTGAGCACAAGATAGACAATATAATCTAGAGTTAAATGATTAGAATTAATAAGAGAGTATAGCAAGATTGTGGGTACAAATTAATCTGCATGAGTCAATTGTATATCTATACACTGACAACAACCAGAAAATAAAATAGCTTTTAAAAATAACATTTACACTGACATTTAAAAATAACGAGTATCTTGAAACAAGATCACCAGAACATGAGTAAGAGTTCTACAGAGTAAAGTAGAGAGCATATTGAGTAATATGAGAGAAAAACCCAAGAAATGGAGAGATATATCATATTCCTGGACTCGAGATCACAATGAGGCTTTTTTTTTTTTTTTTGGTATAACTTGATTAACTGGCTATAAGATTGATGTGAAAATGCAGAGAGTAAATTATAGCCAAGAGACTTCTGCGGATGGAAAACAAGGTGGGAGCTGAGGAACTGCCCTGCTGGTTGTCAGGACTGACTGTGAGCCCTGAGCAGTGGGACAGCACTGCTCTGGCCAAGGTCGGTCGACCAGCTGGCCCCTCGATAGGCCAGTGCACGTCGGACAGTGAGCCTGACAAAGGTGGTACTGGGGAGCTGTGGGGAGAGGGCAGTCTCAGTGGTGCTGAAGGACGAGGAACCCTAACAGAACCATTGCACCGGCCATTCAACTTCACAACGATAATCAGTTCGAGGTGAAGTAAAGTCCAAATTTCTTTGTGAAAGACAAAGGCAGAGCTTTTAGAAGGAAAAACAAAACAAAGCAAAGGAGCTTATCACTATGACCTCAGATGTGGGAAAGATTTATTACATCACACAAGCAGTATGGACCATGGAGGGGAAAAAAGACACATTTTAGTATACTAAAATTACAAATTTCTGCTCATCAGAAAATAATGAGGGTGAAAAAGCAAGCCCACTGAATAGAAGATATTTGCGACCATATACCTAAAAAGTGAATATTCCAGAATAATGAGCCCCTGCAAATCCATTGGAAATATGTCAGAACAACCAATGTTAAAATAAGCAAAAAATTTACATATATGTTTCACAAAAGTAGAAATCCAAATGGTCAATAAACACATGCAAATATTCTTAACCTTTTTTTTCATGAGACACATACAATAAAATGCACAAATCTGTTTATAGCTCAGTGAATTTCTTTTTTAAAAAATTAATTTTATTAAAGGATTTTTTATATACAATCTTATGATGGCTTCGCATACACAAAACACTGATTCAACATTCACCCATATTCTCAAGCCCTCACCCCCTCCATTGCAGTCACTGTCTGTCAACGTGGTAAGATGTTAGAGTGACTAATTGTATTCTCTGTGCTGTACTACCATCCCAGTGACCTACCTATGCTGTGACTGTGAATTATAGTGCATTTTAATCCCTTTATCCCTCCCCACCCACCCTCCCCAACCCTTCCCCTTTGGTAACCACTAGTCCCCTCTCAGTGTTATGAGTCTACTGCTTTTTTTGTTCCTTCTATTTACCTTTTTTTTTTATACTCCACAAATAAGTGAAATCATTTGGTATTTGTCTGTCTCTGCGTGACTTATTTCTCTGGCAGCTCAATGAATTTCAACATGTGCATGCACCCGTGTAACCATCACCCAGATCAAGACATCCAACCTCACTAGTTCTCTTCTCCTTCAGCTAGTTCACCCATCCTCCCATCCCTTCCCCCATGGCAAACACTGGACTCTTCTCTGTGTCCCTGAGTCTGTGTCTGTTTGTCTTAACCTTTTTCTTAATCAAGGAAATGTGAATTAAAATCACACTGAGAGATTATCATATAGCCATCCGATGAGGGAAATTTTAAAGTGTGATAATACCAAATATTAAGAAAAATAAGGAGTAACAGGAGCTCATACAATGCCTGGGGGAGTGTAAATGTGTGCGACCTCTTTGGGAAGCAGCGGGTACTAATTACCAAGTAAAGGAGAAGACCCATGCGCATGACCGCACTTGTACTTGCAGGTGCACGCGCTCAAGGGAAATGGCCCTTATGGGCAGCAGGGTACAGCAGCAAGGAAGTTTATGAACAGGGCCCATAAAAGCCAGAACTTGGAAATAACCCGAATGTCCTTGAATTGTTTAATACATTAAATATCTCTGTTATAGTCTTAAATAAGATAATTACAGCAATGAAAATGAATAAAGTATGGCTCCACCCAACAAGGACAAGTCTCAATAATATTGTATTGAGCATGAACAACAAAAAACAGACCCGAAAGATGACCCAAGTACGATTCCATTTTGTCATTCACACAAAACTCAAAAACAAGCAAAACCAAACTCTTGTTTCCAGGTGAACAGTTAGATGGTAAAGATAGAAATAAAACCCCTTGGGCAGAGGAGGGCGGCTGTAACTGGGAAGGGATGTGTGGGGTCCTCGTAGTGTTCCATTTTGTGACGTGGGTAGATGTCACACAGCTGCTAGGGACTGGATTGTGCTGCCCAAATTCCTACGGTGAAGCCCTGCACCCCCATGTGCTTACTGGAGAAGCAGCCCTCAGGGAGGTGATGTGGGGTAAGTGGGACCACAAGGCCACATCCCCACAGAGCTGGTGAATGGACAGCAGGGCTCCCGCACCATGTGGGCACAGCAGACAGTGTGGGTAGCAAGCTGGGAAGGGAGCCCTGCATCTCCAATTCCCAGCTTCTAGGACAGTGAGAAGCAAATTTTGTTGCTCAACCACTCAACCTGCGGTATTTGTTATAACAGCCCAAGCTGACCACTACACAGGCCTTCATTTTACACCTAATTTATGCCTCATGTGGGTTTTTATTATTCATGTTACGTATCATAATAAAAAGCTTAAAAACAAGACAATTTTTTTAAATGACCATTGTATAAAATGCAGAATACTAAAAAAATATGAATCATATGTTAGTAACTAGGCAAAGAAATCAATGTTTTGGTATATTTAGTATTTAATGTGCTTCTCTTTCTCTGTCTCTCTGTCTCTGTCTCTCTCTGTATATACCGAGATCATACAGCACGTAAAATCTGTCCTTACTTTAAACTTTCAATGCAAAGCATTTTCTCTCAAAAGTAAGTTATTTGGGGATTCTGGTTAAATACGGGAGATGGCAGGCATGCATTTTACCCCAAACCTCACAAAATGCCGATAAAATGACAGCGTGGGGATAAAAGCAGTGTAAACATACAAGAACAAAGAGAAGGAGAAAGGAAGGCGGAGGATGAGAGGTGTCAAAATCATCTCAGAGATTGAAGGCGGGGGAGGGCTGGCAAATAACTCAGCGGCTCGGGTCTACTTAACCCACAGTGCCCACAGAGGGGGCAAGAGTGAGGACGAAGACATTTAACCTCTGAAAGCCCAGAGGCCCTGAAAACGCCGACATAATGCAAAGAGGAAAGAAGGTGGAGGGCAGAGTATGTTCCCTTATTGCTGCTGCTGTAATAGCAAGAAGTTAAAAAGTATTCTTTAAATTGATGAAGGAATGGAAAATAATTATACTTTACAAAGGTAAGCCCAAAAGAGATACTATTAAATACAATCAAATGACAGAGTGAGAGGGGAAGGAAAGAGAATTACCAATTGGAAATAAGAAATATTGTTTAAAGAGAGAGCAGACTAACGGCAATGCATTATAGTTTTAACTATAATTAATTTATGCATGTAAAGGCAACCACCAGAACTAAAATTAAAACTTCTAACGTCAGAATCACACACACACAAAAGTATGTAAAAATATAGATGACCTGAGTAATGTAATTAATAAGACAGATCTGAATCTATCAAACTATATTCCCTGAAAAATAGAGAATATACTGCCTTTTCAAATAACCATGCAAACTAACCAGATACTACCACAAGAAAGCTTCAATAAGCTCCAAAAAATAGGACTAATAAAAGAAAAAACATTATTTGCACACATTACAATAAAACAATAACAAAACCAGGGGGAAAAAAGAGAAGCCTTTGTATTTGGTCATTTTAAAAACCTCTCTTAAAAGAGCTCTTAGATGAAACAAACTACCAGCTAAAAATGTCTGATTTCTAGGGAAGAAAAAATTAAAACTCTTTAATCAGATCCTATAGGATGTAGTTGAAGACATGCTCAGAGGATAATCCACAGCATTGGGGTACAGAGTATTTATTTATTTCAGTAAAAAAGTGAAAAGAATTATTTAAGTACCTAACATGCAACTAAAAAAAGAACAATAAAGGAAAGCAGGAAAGAAGAATTAACTTAAAATAAAAACACAAGGAATTTAAAAAATAGAAAAACAGTGGAACTAACAAATCTAAAAGCTATTGTAAAATATATGCACAAGACCTTTATACTGAAAAATGAGAAAACACTATTATTATTATTATTTTTTCAAACATTTGTTCTTCCTGGGTTTTAAGCCTTCCCAGCCTTCAGACCTGGACTGTACTACATTATCAGTCTCCCGGTTCTCAGACCTTCACACTGAAACTGTGACTACACCGCTGGCTCCCCTGGGTCTCTAGCTTGCTGACCCATCTTGCAGATCTTGACTTAATAGCTTCCAATACTGCATGAGGAATTCCTTATAATAAATCATTATAAATAAATAAATTACATATAAATATATCTCCCTCTCCATCCTATTGGTTTTGTTTCTCTAGAGAACCCTGACTAATACAAACGGATTCTTCTCTACAGCCTCTGTGGGGGTGTGGCCCTTCTAACATCTTGATTTCAAACCTGTGGTATCCAGAACTGGAAGAGAATAAATTTCTGTTTTAAGCCAGAAAGTATGTGGTAATCTGTTATGCCAGCTGTAGGAAACTTATAAACTGGTCTTCCCTGAACTCTCCCATTCAACAACCTTTCCCCCATTTCTGCATCAGTCACCATTTCACAGTTGTTGAATTTGGTTTGCTAGTGTTTTATTAAGAATTTTTTACTCCGTATTTCTAAGGGATGTTGGTCTGTGGTTTTCTTTTGTTTTGACATGCTTTTTTGTTTGGTATCAGGGTAACACTGGCTGACAGAATGACATGGGAAATATTCAGCCCTTCACGTGTGTGAAGGATTGGTGTTAACTTCTTAAGTGTTTGGTAGAATTCACCAGTGAGGTCATCTATGTCTGGAATTTTGTGGGAATATTTTTATATATTTTAATGGAAGTATCATTAATATACAGTCTCATATTGGTTTCAAGTGAACTACACTGTGGTTCAACAGTTTACCCATATTATTAAATCCTTACCCCCTCTAGTGTAATTATAATGTATCAAAATAGAAAGATGTTATAGTGATTCAATTATATTTTTATACACTTTCTGTGGAATGCCACAGGAAGGTGCAAAAGATGTCACTTTGGTGATTTAGATTTGCTATACACATTTAATAAACTAGGTATTATACTGTTTGGTTATTCTTGTGACTTGGTAAATGTGTTTATTTTATTAAGGTATTATTGATATATACTTTTATGAATGTTTCACATGAAAAACAATGTGGCTACTACATTCATCCATATTATCAAGTCCCCACCCATATCCCATTGCAGTCACTGTCCATCAGTGTAGTAAGATGACACAGATTCACTATTTGCCTTCTCTGTGCTACACACTCTTCCCCATGACCCACCACACCATGTATACTAAACATAATACCTTTCAATCCCCTTCTCCCTCCCTCCCCACCCACCCTCCCACACCCCTCCCCTTTGATAACCACCAGTCCTTTCTTGGAGTCTGTGAGTCTGCTGCTGTTTTGTTCCTTCAGTTTTGCTTTGTTGTTTTACTCCACAAATGAGGGAAATCATTTGGCACTTGTCTTTCTCCACCTGGCTTATTTCACTGAGCATAATATCCTCCAACTGCATCCATGTTGTTGCAAATGGTAGGATTTGTTTCTTTCTTATGGCTGAATAATATTCCATTGTATATATGTAGCACATCTTCTTTATCCATTCATCTACTGATGGACACTTAGGTTGCTTCCATATCTTGGCTATTGTAAATAGTGCTGCAATAAACATAGGGGTACATATGTCCCTTTGATTCTGAGAACTTGTATTCTTTGGGTAAATTCCTAGGAGTGGAGATAAAATGTTATTGAAAGAAATTTTAAAGCATCTAAGTAAATTTAAGGATATTTTACGCTAATGGATTAGGAGACTCACTATTGTTAAAATTTCAGTGCTGCCTGAATTAATCTATAGAAATCCCAATTTAAAAATCCCAGCAGCAGATGTTTTGTAGAAATTGACTGAATCAGTCTTACTTACATGGATGAAGCAAAATTTATTTTAACTATTTCCTATTGATAGACATTTATGTTGATCCCAATCACCATAATCCTCATATTTGCCACCACAATTCTTTGGCAAATATCTTGTACATGTATCTTTGCACACAGAACGTGGGTAAATGTGAGGAATTAACTCCTACAAGTAGAATTTCTGGGTCCAAGTGACGTACAATTTTAATTTTTGCAATATTGCCAAATTGTTTTCCCAAGTTGTACCATTTGCTGTCCCCACTAATTACAAAATCCATTCTTTCTCAAATTTTCTATTAACTAAACTGTTGACAAAGTTTTCTTTATAAATGCAGTTTGAAAAAATATTAAAGATAAAAACCCACCTGTCTGGTCCTGGTTCTGAAATGTGTGTGGCAGGTATTGGATGGTATCCAGCATCCTTGGCCTCATGAAAATTATCAGATTCCTGATTCTATTTTTGAGATGCAAACTGATAACAGTCATTGGTTGTTTACTATGTTGCTAGAAGGCCAAAAGAAAGCATAAATGTCCTTGGGATAGACTGAGGCTACCAAGATCATGCTGTGAGTTTCTGAGTAAAAGTAAATCATAACCATTGAGGAGTCAGCAGCCAATCCTACTGCCATGTTCTAGATACAGTGTTTTGGACACAAGCACTTCCCACCCCTCATCTGCCCTCCCTGCCATCGTATCTCCCTGAACGTGAGCTTTGCACTGTTACTTGCTGGTAAAGGTGGGTCCCTGACCCCAGCTGCCTGCCTATTTGTCTCTTGTGGGAAGATTTTATATATACGTTTTTTCCATTTTAAAAATTCTTCTTGCTCTTGGAAAGAAACTGGAGATTCACTGGGGCTATAGTGGGGAAGGATATGTCAGATCGGGTCCCAGGAGAAGATGAAAAATGCACGAGGTGCAAAAAGTGTCAGCAGTGACCAGAGCAGAGCTTTCCACCAGCCCTGTTCCCTGAGTTCACAGGGAATCACTGAAGGGGCCCTGGGATGGCCCTTGGATGCCATCCCTACCCAAACCAAGAATCTGGAGAAACATCTGACAAAAACACAAAGCCTCAATTTGGACGTAGGGAAGGACACAGTGGAAAGTTAAATGTTTTCTTGCCTGAAGAGAACAGGTGAAATGAAGACGAATCTATGGCAAATGGGGCAGTGGGTGCCTGGCCCTGTGTACAGAAAGTGTGTGTCTTTCAAGATTTATATGAATGATACCATATTGTCTGCATGCTTTAACTGATGCTTTTTAAAATCAATGCATTTTTGCGATTTGTCTAAATGGATACAGGTAGGCTTATTTCATTTGGTTTTTACTGCATATAATATTCCACAAAGGTATTCTCTCACATTTTCTTCTGAAAGTTATACTACCTCTTTCTACATTTAGCTATTGCATTCTCCTAGACTTGTGGGTGTGCATGGCATGAGGTAGGCCTCTAATATTTTCCTATATAGGTTATACCAATTCCAGTTTTAATAGATCATCATTTTTGGAGTTATTCCCTCTGTCATGCACCAGAGTCCCATGCATATCGAAGTCTGTTTCTTCCAGTAATTTACTTGTTAACTCTCTGAGTCAACACCACACTGATCTAAACACTTTGTAAGAAGATTTGGCCAGGTTGATCTTAGCAACTCTCATTATTTGTCTTCTGAATATTGTATTGCTTCCTCCCAGTTTTTTACTTGTCCACATAAATTTAAGGGTCATATTTTCAAGCTTTTCTATTTTCAAGCTTTTCTCTTACAACTCTGTTGAAACTTTGTAAATGCATTTAATTGATTTACGACCATAGGAAGAATAGCCACATTTATAGCAACAAGCCTTACCACACATCAGCATGGCATATCTCTCAGTTTCTATAGCCTTCTTTTATGTTCTTTCATAACATTTTATAACACCTCATGTAAAGTTCTGACATTTCTTTCTTATCCCTAGGTATATTATCATTTTGATTGTCCTTCTGAATTTTTTTCATTTTGATTGCTAAGACATATTAATGTTATTAATTTCTGTATATTGGTTTTGCATCCAGCAGCCTTGCTGAACTTAACAATTCACAGCCTTTCTCTGTGGATTCTCTTGGGTCTTCTATTTAAACAATTACATCATCTGAAAATAATGATGAACATTTTTCTCCCTTTATGATTCATATACTACTTGTTTATTTTTCCTCCCTTATTAAATGGGCCAGGGCCTCAGCACAATGCTGAATTAAAGCTACAATAGTGAGCACATTTCTTTTGCTCTTGATGTTAAAGAGTATGCTTCTAATGTTTCATGATTATCATGATGACTATGGAGTTCTCATTACCCTTTGTCAAGTTATGGAGATTTCTTTCCACTTCTGGTTTGCTTAGAGGTTCATTATCAAGGGGTGTTGGTTTTTATCAATATTTCTATTTATTAAGATTATTGTAGTCTTTAATCTGTTAATACAGTAAGTCACATTAATAAATTGGCCAATTTTTAATGGTTCCAGCTTCATCATTGCTGGATTCCATTTGCCAGTATTTCATTTGATCTGTGTTGGTAAGTGAGACTGACCTATGATCTTCTCACAAACTATTCCTTTGGGTGGTTTTGCCATCTGTCTGCTTTGGTGTTTTCCTTCTGTGAACTTCAATTCTTCTCAATCTGTTTTGCAGAGCAGTTCAGCTCTCTCCCTCCCGTACCATGTTTCTCAAAAGTGATCTAAGGATCTCAGTAGTCTCTAGCTCACTGGACAGGTTCAGAAGGAAAAGCAAATGCAATCATTTTATACACAGATAATTTAGACATTTGAAATGTAAGGTTTATCATAATTTTTATAGAATTTATTTTTTATGTTCTTAAAAGCAGTCTATGTGCTTCAAGGACTGACTCAGTTGTTATGGATTAACCTGCAGTTAATCATGGTAATTTATCTTAATTAATGTACTTTATTGTCCTCTGACAGTTATTGTTTACATTTGTTAAATTTGAATTTGTCATTGTAACTGTTGCATGGCATAATATCACAATTCAAAAAATAAGCCATTATTTCAAAAGTGGCTTTCAGTAATAAAACAATAATGATGAAAAGAGAACAGGAAATCATAGAATGTGAAATAAGGTCACAAATATAAGTGGGCTCTGTCATAAATATAAAGCTTGAATCTGTATGTCCTGAGACAAGTGGACAATGGATGGGGATAATCTCTCAAAGGCAGATAAAAAAAAATAGAAAACAGGGAGCATGACAATGAAAAATGAAACTGAAATTTTATTGGATCCATGACCCTTTTGTCCCAGTACCCAGTTTATTATCTGTTCACATTTTGATCAAATAATAATATAAAGCTATGAAAACTTCCATATTATTTTCCAATAAGGCTTATCAACCTCAGTGTTAAGCCAATTGACTGTTGCTAGTACAAAAACAAAATTAGGTTTTCTAGTATAAAGCTGTCAAAATCTGATGTTAAAGGTTGAAAAGATGAATAGTATAAAATCATCATTTGTCCTCATAGCAAAAACAAGTACATTTACAGTCTTGCTGGTAAAATACAAAACCAGCTTCCAAATCAATGACAAATATTATTGTTGGAAAGAAAGCAGGAAACAACTGGTAGAATTCTTGTATCAGAACTATTGGATTTCTCATAATGTGATTGGCATTTAAAATCAATGACTGTTATGTGTGTAAATGAGCAGACATTTAACTTTAGAGTTGAATTAACTCTATTAATAAGTCAATTGTCAGTATATATTCACCCTGAAGTGAAAAACAATGACTTTTTGTCCTATTTATCATGAAGCTAATTTTAAAAGAAGAGACTTCTGACTTAAAGCTTAGTTTGTAAGCTATGAAACAGACTCACAAAGACCTGTTAGCTTGTAAACCCCTGTTCATAGCAGCACTATTCACAGTAGCCAAAGGTATAAGCAATCCAACTGTCCATCAACAGATGAATGATTAAACCAAATGCGGTCCATACATACAATGGAATATTATTCAGCCTCAAAAATGAGTGAGATTCTGACATCTGCTCCAACATGGATGGACCTTTTAAATGTTAGGCTAAGTAAAACTCACCAGACACAAAAGGACAAATACTATATGGTTCCACTTATTTGAGGACCTAGAATGGGCAAATTTGTGAAGATAGAAAGTAGAATAGAGGTCTCCAGGGAATAGTGGGGAGTGGTGTGTATTGAATCCAGTTTCTGTTTAGGAGGATGAAAAAGTTCTGTAGATGGATGATGGTGATGGAGGCACAAATTTGTGTTGTACTTAATGCCGCTGAATTGTATACTAAAAATGGTTAAAGTTGTAAATTTTTGGTTGTGCGTATTTGACCACACTGAAAAAAGATAGGCTAAATTGGTATTGAAGAAGCTCCAGCCTCATGATTAGCAAGAAAGGAACCATTACACAAATGAAAAACGTTGCTTCAAAACATACTTCATACATTCTTCACGGGAAACAGTGGGGGTCCGCGGCCTCCAGCCCCTGGTCACTAGACATCAGGATTTCTTACAGGTGACCAGTGGTGCCCAAAGTTCAATGGCTGAGAGCTTGACTTTTTTCCAATCCCCAATATCTTCGTTCATCAGGACAAGCACTCCAGATATGTCTTACATATTAAAAATCACATCCAAATACTGCAACTGAACGTGGAGAAACACCTTCTGAGCCAAATGCCACCAGAGAGAAAA